>NC_089697.1:7500000-8125000 GCF_031753505.1 Anomalospiza imberbis | reverse complement strand
AATACAGAGGTACAGGTCTGGGGATGTGGGCTGCGAGAGTGCAGGGCTGCAGGATTTGAGGGTACAGAGCTCATAATGTTGGGGTACAGGGCTGGGGGTGTTGGGATAGGCGGGTTTGGTTCTGATAGTCCGAGGCAGTGCGATGCAGGGCTACAGAGCTGGAGATGCGAACTGCTGAGGTACAGGGATTCAGGGCTGGGAGTGTGGGATGAAGCGGTACAGGGATTTGGGGTGTGTGCTGAGAGTCCAGGGCTATGGGATGCAGACTGCACAGATACAAGGCAGAGGGCTGTAGGATGCAAGGATATGGGGCTCTGCTAGCCAGGCTCCAAGGGTACAGCTCTGCGTGATGCAGACTGCAAGAATATGTGGATGCAGGAGCTGGGGTACAAGGATGGGGTGCTGGGTACAGAGCTGGAGGATGTAGGGCTATGGGCTGCAAGGTTAGAGAGCTGTGGGACACAAGCTTTAGGGATGTGGAATGAAGGGCTACCAGTTGCAGGTTGCAAGGATGCAGGGCTGCAGGGATGCGAACTGTAAGGATGCAGGACTCTTGGATCAAGGGCTGTGGGATGTGGTGTTACAGGATGTGGGAATATGGGGATGTGGGATGTGAGGATGTGAAATAGAGAGCTGCATGTACACAAGATGCAGGGAAACAGGGCTGTGGGATGCAGCGATACAGGGCTGAGAGGTACACAGCTGCAGGGATGCAGGATATGGGAATACAGGCTGCAGGATGCGGGATGCACGACTATAGGATGCGGGATGTGGGAACACGGGAAGCAGGATATGGGTAAATGGAGCTGCAGGATGCGGGACTACGGGAAGCAGGATATGGCCAGACAGAGCAGCAGGATGCAGAGACACGGGGCTGCAGGGTGTGGGGATGTGGGATTCAGGATATGGTGCTGTGATTTTTTGGGACGGGTGATTTGGTCTGCAGAGGTGCAGGCTATGGATGCGAGATGCAGGGAAGCAGGGACTGTGGTCTGTA
Organism: Anomalospiza imberbis; assembly: GCF_031753505.1. Lineage (NCBI taxonomy): Eukaryota > Metazoa > Chordata > Aves > Passeriformes > Viduidae > Anomalospiza > Anomalospiza imberbis. Next base: position 8,124,003 of record NC_089697.1, on the reverse strand, counting down.
CAGTGGGCAGTGGGAGGCAGAATCCCCAGCCCTGGCAGAGGGGGTCCCATTCCACGTAGCCCCATTCTCCCACAGCACTGAAGTGCTGGGCACTGCTGGAGCCTTCTTCTGGGACAAGAGAATAGCCTGGCTTGGGAACCTATTCCCCAGCACTTCCTGCTGCCAGCACTGCCAGACCTTGCTCAGGTGCCAAGCCATCTGCAGGAGCCCTTCACCCCTGGGCTGCCTCTCCCTGGGTGCCCCTGTGCCCTGGCCAGTGCCAGGTGGCTAAGCCACTCTCACAGAGCTTCTCTTTCTTCTTCCAGGCCAATCGTGGAAAGCGCTGAGCGCCAGTGACAAGCGTCCCTTCGTGGAAGAGGCAGAGCGACTGCGCATCCAGCATCTCCAGGATCACCCCAACTACAAATACCGCCCAAGGAGAAAGAAGCAAGCCAAGAAAATCAAGAGGATGGAACCCAATATCCTCCTGCATAACCTTTCCCAGCCTTGCAGTGACAACTTCAGCATGAGTCACCATGGCGGCAGCCAGCCGGGCCACCCCCAGCCTCCCCCACTTAACCACTTCAGAGAACTCCACTCCATGGGGTCGGATATTGAAAACTATGGCTTGCCAACTCCTGAGATGTCTCCCTTGGATGTCTTGGAACAGACCGAGCCGGCGTTTTTCCCTCCGCACATGCAGGATGACTGCAACATGATGCCCTTTCGCGGCTACCACCACCATCACCAGATGGAGTTTCCCCAGGAGAAGTGCATGGGGCGGGACGTGGCCGTGCCCTACACGCAGACCCCCTCACACTTGGCCGACGCCATGAGGACTCCCCATCCCTCCAGCCTTTACTACAACCAGATGTGCTCGGGAACTCAGAACGGGCTTTCCGCCCACCTGGGCCAGCTGTCACCCCCGCCTGAAGCCCACCACATGGAGAGCGTGGATCACTTGAACCAAACCGAGCTCTGGACAGACGTTGACCGCAATGAGTTTGACCAGTATTTGAACATGAGCAGGACTCGTCCCGAAGCCTCGGGCCTCCCTTACCATGTCTCCCTGTCCAAAGTGACTCCTAGAAGCATCTCCTGCGAGGAGAGCAGTTTGATATCCGCCCTGTCCGATGCCAGCAGTGCTGTTTACTATAGCCCCTGCATCACCGGTTAGGTTGACCCCACCATCCAATGCGTGCACCAGGAGAGCCCTGACTCTCCTCTAAAAACAAAAAGCCATCCTCCTTTAACCACGAGCTCCATCATATTTAGAGTATCTCATTAAATGCATCGCTTTCTTTTTTGTTCTTTTTTATTTTGATTTTTTAAAAAAATTTTTTAGAGACAGACCATGCTGAACTCACTGATATACCGTATAACTATATAACACAGATAGACGCCTTTCCCCGCCGTGCTCCCCGCTCCAGCCCTCGGCAGGGCACATCTCCAGCTCCCGCCAGTTCCAAGGGGCATTTTCAAGCCAATTCCAGTAAATCCTGCCTGAAACAATCACACCAGGATGAGCCAAAGTGTGCCCTGTCCCCAGTATTTAACCCAAGGACAGGTGAACTTTTAGGGGGAAAAAGCTTTTAGAAAGACTTTGCCGGGGCTGTTAAAGAGTCGGCGCCCATTAGGGGCGGGCTTTAGGACAGTTTTTACTGTATTCTCAGCAATATATTTTAATTGGGCAACAAAACTATATTTTTACTAAGCATTTTTATATATAAAATGGTATTTAATGTCTTTTGGGGTTTTTTTATTAGACTTTTTAAAAAGAAATCAAGGGATATCCATGAGATCTAAAGCATTTATGTAGCAAAGTTGGATTTAAAGAAAAAAAAAAAAAAAGGAAGGGGGGAAAAAGGAGATATTTTGTGAAAAGGGAATGCTAATGTAAATATTGAGGAACAACTGACTGGAATTTTGTACAAAAGAAAAATATGACTGCAAACACTTTTATTGTCTAGAACTGTATGGAGAGCAAACTGTTTTATTCTGGTTAATTATTAAAACATCTTCATATAATTGTTCCCATCTTGTGTGCTTGTTGTGTGAACACATATTTTCCGCAAATACATGTTGTCCCAACCATTTCCAGATTTTTGTATCCGTTGATTAATGTTTTGACAACCTGGCAAATGTATTAATTTCCAAGCTGCCGCCCGCCCACCCCGTCAGCCGCCTCAGGCTCCGCGAGCGCGGCTCTGCTCAGCTCGGCACGGGACGGTGGCTTGGGATGGGATGGGATGGGATGGGATGGGATGGGATGGGATGGGATGGGATTCTGGCGGCAGCCCCATAGCACCGCGCCGTGCCGCCCAGAGATGCTCCCAGCAGGAAAAGCAGCTGTTCTCAGATTAAAATATAATAAAACATGTGATATCCTCCTCCGAAACGAGCCTTGGTGTGGTCATTGTTTTGGCAGGCTGGCAGTGCACCGATGCATGGTCCCCATGGCTCACCCTGTTTTCCCATGAAACTCCCCAAAAATAGAGCCAGGCTGCTCCAATGCTTTCTCTCCAATCCTCAGAGCTGGAAGAAAACTCCGTGTACCGGAGCCTTTCCTCCTCCTGGCCTTCATTGGCTGCTTCCTGGCTCCAGCAGCGGCGGATCTTGCCAAGCCATCACCATGCCCAGCCGGATCCTGCTCGGAGCTGCTGGTGCTTTGCTGGAGCTTCATCCCCCTCCTGTGAATCACTGTATGATTTACAGGGAGCTTTTTTGTTCAATTTGAAAAGGAGAAACAACAATCTGTTGCTTAAAACCCGGTGGCATCCGTTCCTTGAGCGCCGAGTGATTTAAACCAGGCTGATATCACCAAAAAAGGCTGTTTAAAAAAATTTTTAAAAACTGAATAGAAGAAGAGGTTTTTTGTTGTTGTTGTTGGCAAAGAATTGCCTTTTAGGGGAAATGGATATTTAACAAATGACATTAATTTTCAAGCTTCTCCTAAATTAAATTCACATTAGTGTTAACAGGACTCAATCCTGACTCACTTTTTTTTGTTGTTGTTGAATGTGAAGCGCTAATAAACGGGACCACTCCAGGGGCTGGCGACGCGTTCCCATGGAACGCCACAAAGGCGCTTCATTGTCTTTCCATATACAGTATGTAAAAAGGGGGAATACATGGAAAAATGACCTCACTACCTACACGGGAGGGCTGGCGGGCGCCCGGCGGGTGCCAGAACCCGTGCTGCAGCAAACAAACACAACACCAAATGAGAAGCATCCTGTGCCGCCGCTGATGACTATGAAAGGAAGCAGCCGGCTATGGGCTCCATCCCGCTCCGCTCCCTGAAGCAGCCTGGGAGGAAGGAGATGAGGGAAGGGGGAGAAGAAGAAAGCCCTGAGTTATTTTCCAGCCCCCAGCTTCCAGGTACCTTCCAGGCATGGATGCAGTCACTTCCTGTGGTTCAAAGCAGTGGCGAGCAGGCCAGTCCTCGCCCAGCTGCCCTGCCATGCCGGGGAGAGCCGCTGTCCATCACATTGTGGAGCAAATGTGAAGTCACTTTTCTGCAGCAGAAATTCCCTTCTTTCCCCATGGCTCAGGCTGTGCCAGCTCGCCGTGGTTTTTCAATTGTAGGAGGGTCAATTTAGATTAGATATGAGAAGTCGTTAGAATGAGGGTGGTGATGCGCTGGCACAGGTTCCTGGAGAAGCCGTGGATGCCCCATTCCTGGAAGTGCCCAGGGCCAGGTTGGACTGGGCTTGGAGCAACCTGGTCTAGTGGAAGGTGTCCCTGCCCATGGCAGAGGGTTAGAACTTGATGACCCTTAAGGATCTTTCCAAGCCAAACCATGCTGTGATTCATGGCCCTGGATGCTGCTGTGGGGCTACAGCAGGTACTGAAAGCTGCAATGGATGGTCATTCCCATCCATAACTGCACCAAGGACACACCATGTTGAAGCCACAGCCACTGTGAAAGCCCCACCTCGCTGGCCAGGCCTGCCCCAGGTCACAGGGAAACAAAAGGGAAGGGAAAGGAGAGAGGAAAAAAACCTCTACGTCTCCACAGTTACTGCTGCAGCCTCATGGTTTAGCCATGGCCAGGACAGGATTTGTCCCCATCCAAATCCAGGATTTGTGAGACTGGTGGCACAGGGGCTGATCCGGCTCCATCAGGAGGGCAGAGGGCTCAGCTGAACTTGGGAGAGGCGCTGTGTCCTTGCGAAGGTGTGGGCTCCTTGATGGGCTTTAACCACACCACTTATTTTACATATTCCTTTTATAATTCAATGTCTTGTTTCATATCTTAATATATTAGTTCTATGTTTATCCGTATTATTTTTATACACTGGGATTTATTTTATATTTTTGTATAATTAATATTTTAATTTGTTTCAATATTTTAATACGTTACTTTTATATATATATATATATTTATATATACTTTAATATATATTTTTAACATACATATATTATTTTTATCTTTCCCCTGCCCCTGTCCCCGTACAGCTGCTCTGGGGCCAGGAAACCATCCCCCAGTGTTTTCTTTCACTGCATGCCAATGGCTCAGGTGTGACGTGGGACTGGAAATAGCTGGAGCTGACATAGTTTGAGGATGATTTCACTGCCGTTATGGCTCAGGCTGGGGCTGTTACTGCACAGCCCCTTCCGATTTTTATGACTTAATCTCTCCAAAGCTCAAGGCCGGATGGTTTTGGGCTGGGGAGGAGGAGTGAGGGGCTTTTAGCAGGTCGTTACGGCAGAAATATGGAGAAGGTACTTGACAGGTAAATGGAAAACCTGACAGCCCATCCTGCCGGCTTTCCCAGGATGCAGGGAGTGGGGGAGGCAATGCCAGGTCCTACCTGGGCTTTATGGGCAGGTGGCATCTGCTCTGTGTCCCATGGGGGTGCAGGGTGGTGGATTCTACCCGCGTGCAACTGTGCGTGCGTCCCAACACATCTGTGTGCAAACCTGCACGTGTGCAAGCATCGGTGTGCATCAGCGTGAATGGGTGTGCAAGCACCCGTGTGTACCTGCACCACTGCATGCATCCATGCTCACGTCCACCCCTATTTGCATTATCCACATGTGCAGGCATCTGTGTGTGTGTGTGTGTGTGTGTGTGCACATCCCTGGCTATCCTGCATCTGGGCGGTTTGTGTGTGAGCACCTCTGCACATGTGTGCCGCTCCTTTTTGTGCATCTTTTTTGTTGTCCCTTTGTGTGTCTGAGCCTGCACATGCATCCGCGTGTTCCTCCGTGTGCATCCATGCGTGCATCTCTCCGTGGATATGTCTGTGCATACCTGTAGGTGCGTCCATGTGTGCGTGTGCATCTCCATGTATGCATCCCTCCACGTGCCCGTGTGTTTGTCCATGTCTGTGTGTCCATGTGTCCATGTGTCCATACCCGTGTGTGTGTGTGTGTGTGTGTGTTCTGCTGGAGGTTCATGGATCAGCTTTATAGACGTTCTGGATTTTTTACAGCGTTACGGAGCGCTCGATGACATCACCCACCCAAATATTAAAACCTCATGTGCCAGCCAGCCCAGCCCGGCAGTGTTTGGCTCCGGGCTTGCTGTTCCCAAGGCTGAGGCTGTGGCACAGCCGGGGACAAACGGGATGCGCAGGGTGGCAAGTGGCAGCTCCAGGGCAGCCCCGGGCATCCCAACCCAGAACTCACCGTTGGGGTGGGAGCACTGATACAACAGCCTTGATGAATTCATCCTGGCTGGGGTGAACAGGGAATTAGAGCCTCTTGATCCCTGTATTTTGGGTGTTCAGCGTGGGGGCGTCTCTGGGAAAAGGAGCATGCTGCCGATGCTGGTTCCTCACTGTGGCACCAGGCAGCTGCTTTAGACCAAGTGATGGGATTTATATTTTTCCCCTTCTTTCAGAAAAAAAGAAAGATTTATCAAAACCAAACCTGTTTGTGGGAAACAGCGCCAAAACATTTCCTGACTCAAGAAAAAGTGCATTGGGAAAAAAAAAAAAAAAAAAGTTTCCAGTTTTTTTTAGACAGGAGGCAAAACCTTTAGAGAGGTAACAGCATTCTGTGGTGGGAGGTTAACCAAAGGGAAAAGGTTGAAATGCAAAGAAAGGTTTCAAATGTTCCCAGAACAGCCTTTCCTGGTCAAGCAGAAGCAAAGTTCCCAAGCCTTCCCCAACTTTCTTCTTTGCAGCTCAGTTTGGGAAAGGAAATGTTTGGAAATCTCAGTGCTCCTTGCAGACAGGAAAGGCCCCGTTTCCTCTGCGCCATGCCCAGAGCTGCCGGGCAGCAGGAACACTCGGGTGAGGCTGGGTGCCCGCCCCAGCTCTGCTCCTGGCAGCAGGAATTCTCTGTAGGCAGGGGAGGGCAGCTGCCTGGATATTTAACAAATGACTGCTCCAATGGAGCTGGAGCAATGGAGCAGGAGTTGGGGTGTCATAAATATTACAGGTTTTGCAAAAGAAAATAAAAGAAGCCAGCAAGGAATCCTTAATGTGCTCTGGGAAATCTGTGCAGCCTGAAATGCTTCAGCACTTTTATTGCTGTGAAGTTCAGCCTCTACATCCCTCATGGAGCTTCGGTTTTCCCCTGCCAGCTCCCAGCGTTGCCCCCACCAGCCCTCACATTCCTTCCCCTGCCTTAGGACTACCACAAGTCCCTGAACCCTCAGTCCCCAGCCCCACACCAACATCTGCTCACCCAGCACCATGCTGGGGTCTCTGTGAGGAGGACAGGTCCCTGTGAAGGAGGTAGGTTTGGGCCTCATTGTGTGAACCATGAGGGACTTTGGGGGCTTCTTCTCCTCACTGGCTCTGAGCCAACTGAGCCCCACAACATCTGTCAGAACCACTTTGTGCTTCTCCTCTGAGGTGATTCAGCAATGCTGTGAGGTTCCGGGAGGCCAAAGAATCATGGAAGGGTTGGGAGTGTTCTCCAGAGGTCATCTAGTCCAATCCATTCCAACACAACACAACCCAACATGAACCACACAGCACAACCTAATCCACCTACTGCAATACAGCCAAACCCAGCCCAGGCCAGCACAACCCAACACAACCCAGACAAGCCAATCCAACCCCAAAGAAGCCAAGCCAAACCAACCCAACCAAACTGACCCGTTCTAACCAATCTCAATCCAATGTAACCTATCCCAAGGACCCAATCAACCTATCCCAATGTAACCCAACACAACCCCACCAACCCAACTGAGCCTACCTAACCCAACACAACCCAACCAGCCTAACTCAACTTCCTACGCAAATTCTAAAGCAAGTCTCCCCATCGCCTCCCGCACAGCTAAGCTCAACCCTTCCAGGATGTAGCAGCGGTTTTAGTGGGAGCCTCTGCCTCCTCTTGTGCTCGGCAGCCCAGGGAGGCTGATCCCTTCAGGGAACTGAATCACATCCCCCCCACCATCGTGGGAGCGTCACAGAGCGTCTGAAGCTCGTCAGGAGAGTCAGACCAGGCCGCGCGGGGCCGTTCTGGGAAGCCATCCAGCCATCCGCTGGAGAGAGGAGTCTGCCTAAAAATGCCTCTGCTGGCTCCTCTCCACACTCCGACCGTCCCATATGGAACAAATGTACATTTTCCATCAATTGTTTGTATTTTGCATTTAAAGAAAGAAGGGGGAGGGAAAGAAAAGCCAGCAAGCAAGCGGGCCATACATATACGCAAAGCGTTGGTGACAGCAGATAGGCCCCATCGCGGAAAGGGAGAAACACTGGCCGGCGTTCAAGAGACTCAAACGTATGGTATGAAACAATAAATTTTAAGTGTGTTTTGACATATTTGGTGGTCTCTGCCTCATGCTTAATGAGCATTGGTCCACGTTGCGGGGGAACTGCACAGCTCGGGTGCTTGGCAGGCTGTGCCGGGCGGGGGGTCGGTGGCCAGCGAGGCCAGAGGCAGGCGTTGAGGAGGTCCTGGCATGTGTGTCCCAAAGGAACGGGGCACAGGGCTGTGACACCACGGACTGCACTGGCATGCCCGGAGGAAGGGATGCTGTGGGTAGAGCAGTGCCTCAGGGGGACAAGTGGCGATGCCAACTTGCAGGAAGAAGCATCAAGGGGTAGAATTGGGTTAAATTTGGTCAGGAGGGGACACGCAACATGGTGGAGATGTCCCAGAGCAGCATCCTTCACCTCTGCATGGTTTGGGCAACCTGTGCTCCCATCTCCAGGCTGGGTCCCAACCAGGCAGAGCTGCTTTGCCTGCAGGAAAACCGTGGGCTCCCACATCCCATCACCACAGTGAGAAAGCCCAAAGGGGTGGGCAAAGCGGCAGGACAAGGGAGTGCAGCTCTCCCGCATCCCGCGCCTCTGTGCCAGGCTGCCCGGCTCCCCCCGTCTGGCAGGGCTTGATCAGAAAGATGGACATGAAAGTGGAGCTTGGCTCTGGTTTCTCTCTCATTCAGAACATTCAAAAACTATTAACTGTGGTGGGGGTAAGCAGGCAGCTGGTTTTAATATCGTGCTCTTCCAATTGTGTTGGGGTTTTTTTTCCTTGCTTTTCGCGAGCACTTTAAGTGACATGGTTACATGTATTTGATTAAAAAGCTGTAATTCAACGAGTGCATTTTCTTGTACTGTACAAAATGGCTTAAAGACACAGGATTTATTTATGGTGGTCTCCCAGTTTTCCAGCTCTGCCAAAAGACAAGATGACAGTGAATTCATAGGAGGGAGGACAGATAGCAGCAGAGGGGGACATGCAATCTCTCCTGACTTTCCCACTGTGGGGAACACCACTGGGTCATTTCCTCTGCTGTAAGGTCAGCCCACTGCCACCAGCCTGGTCCTTGGGGCCATCCACTGGTTCCAAAAGCACAAGTTCCTTTTGGTGTCCCCAGGACTGGGTCTTAGCTTACAGGAGCTGGCAGAGGGGGCAGCTAGGTTTGTCCAAACTGGCCCCTATCCTGCCTGCAGCAAGATGCTGCAGGACACAACTGGAGGCAGGAGGGGAAGATTTTTTCCAACTATGCCATCCCCTGCCCATGCAGAGATGTTGCCAGCACTGAGGAGCTTGTTCCAATCCAGCAGCTCTATTTCCTAAGGACGAAAAAGCCTTTATGAGACCCCAGCAAGGAGCCATGGCCTGATGCTGCCGAGAGTCCTGGATCATCTCCCGTTAACCCCAACGGGGTTATCTCCCACGGCACAGCCACAGACTGAAGCTCACCCACACCTTTTTGGCTTCTCTTCTTTCCAAGTGATGAATTTCAACCCAAAAAGGCAGGCGTGGAGATGAATAAAGAGCATGGGGCTGCTCTGCAACCCCTCAAGCACCAAAATTGCCATATCTCCCCACTCTGCTGGCCACCAGGGGCTGTGGCACGGTCCCTGCACTCCATCACATCCCTGGGCTTTTTGCATTCCTCTGGCCTGGAAAGGAGGTGTGTGCCTGTGCGTGTGCATGCAGCGCTGACCCCACAAACCCGCTCCACCCAGCACAGCTTCACCTTTCTCACCCAGATGTATAATAAAAATCTGTAATAAAAATAAATCCAAAATACTTGCACCTCACCTGCCTCAAAGTCCCTGATGCGCAGCCCCGGGGACATGGACACCAACCCCAGCATCACTCAGGACCACCCTGGGAAATCCCGGCCTCCCCCATCCCTGCCTGGGGGGCCGGAGCCTGCCTGGCTGCTGGCCATGCCGAGCCGAGCCGTGTCTCTTCCTCAGCTCACTGCTGCCCAGGGATCACCTGCAGTTCAGTTGATTTATGAACGGAGAATTTTTCGAGCTCTGTTTCCTTTTCATTGTTGTTTCAGTTGCTGCGCTCGCTTCCGCCTGCCTTTGAATAACTCCTGCCACGCTGTGAGCGGTGAGAAAGGCACCGAGTAAACACTCACACTCAGCCCAGGAGCACGGGGCAGGAGCCCCGAAAACAGGGGGACACTGGTCTGCCCACTGGCTGGTCCTACCTGCGGCAGGAGGCTGCTGAGCTCCAAGTGAGCAGAGTTCTGAAATGGATCTCTCTTGTCTCAAAGCTGCAGTTTGGGATGGGGTAGCCACATCCTAACCTCCTGCCCTGTGACACTGCTCCTGGGAGGTGGCAGTCCCATGGGGATGCTGCTCTCGCATGCTGTGGCTGGGGACAAGAGGGTTGTGGTGGGTGGTTTGACTGAAGGGACGCTAAAATGTGATTTTGGGGGGGGGGCGATTCATTGCCCCATAGAGGGCAGGGTCCCCCCACCCAGGGCTGTGCCCCACCCGGCTTCATTCCTGTCCTTATGCCCAGCTGAAGCAGAGGCTCCCACTGCGGTACAGAGACGATGCTCTCTAGGGAGCTTGGGTTGATTTACAGCAAAGCCCTTGAAAAAAAGAAAAACAGAAGTCAGGAAAGGAAAGGAAAGGAAAGAAACCCCATCCGCAATCTCAGCGCAGCCCAGGACCCACGTCCCCGCTGCTGCCACCTGCCATCCCCCTTCCCCCTCCCTCCCAGCCCCATCCCGGGCCACCGAGGAACCCCCATCCCGGGCGATGGGCAGCTGCCCGTCCCGACCTGCGCCCATTGTCCTGCCCTTCCTCCCCGCGCCCCTCGCCCCCCGCCGCCGCCCGGGGCCGGGGGGAAAACAGGAAGCGCTCCCCAGCACGCTGCTGCGGAAATGAGACAAGCGGGCTGGAGCGGCGGCGAGGACGGCGGGAGGAAGCGGACGGGATATTTGGAACTGACGGCGAATTCTTGGGCTTATCTCTGCGCCGCAGAGGCTCAGGAGTCCTTACAAAACAGCGCCCAGCTGGAGCGAGGCCCGCGGCTGGGGACGCGTCCTCGTCCCCAGCGCCACCCCTGGTGCCCGGCTCGGCTGCGGGATGCTGGTGGCAGGGAGGGGACACGCATCCAGTGTGGTGGGTGGCACCTGCGTCCCATCAGTGATCACAGAAGGGACCTGACGCCCCGCTGCAGTGTGGGCATGGGCAGCCCCCGGGTGCCCAGGTTGGATGTGCCATCCTGACGCAGGATTTTGGGGGTGAGGGCACTCCCCAGCATCCCTAAAGCCTGTCTAAAAATCCGGCTGGTTTATGAGCCCCCAGCCACGAACTCCCCCTTTCCCATGGGAAACCATTCCCTGTCATGCCCACAGTGTGAACTGGGACACTTTTAGCCCATCACCTTCCCTTCCATACCCGCAGGCACCAGCGGCAGGGCTGGGGTGTGGATGCTGGTCCCCTGCCTGCCCTGCCTTCCCTGCCCACGAAGGGTTACAGCCAGCCCGGATTGCTCCGATTTCACCCTTCCATCTGCTGCTGGCCTTTTTGGTGGGTTTGAATTATTTTTCATAACAATGCTGTGATACTTTATATTCGGCACACCCCAGCTGGGGAATAGAAAGCAGGTCCGGGCTGGGAGCACCCGACCCAAAGGCAAAGGTCTCTGCAGTGCTTCCTAAAAGCTGGAAGCTGTCCGCTGCAGGCATGGGAGAGGGGCTGGGGTGGTGGCATCATCCCGGGGAGCTGGGGCTGCTTCCAGCACCCAGGGCTCCCCAGTTGAGCTTTGATGGGGTCAGTCCTTCGTTTATTAGTTGGTGGTGAAAATTAGGCAGGAGCCCCGCAGCGGGAAGGGGAAGGCAGCTGGAGCACCCCAGGGTCAGCGCTGGGAGCGGCTCGAGGTGGGTATCACCTTCCTGCAGTGTCCCTAACCTGGTGGGGACCCCGGCCGAGGACACTCAGCGCGGCGGCTGCAGGGAGGCGCCTGTGGAGCCGGAGGGCGCTGGCGGTGGGGCGATGCCTGCGGACGGGACCCGCCGAGGAGGGCTGCCGCGGCCAGAGGAGCCAAATTTGCTGGCTGGGCGGGGGAGGGGGGTGGGGGGCGCAGGGTGTGACGGGTCACCCTGGCAGAGGCTGAGACTCCTCCTCTGCGGGGAGGAGGACAAAGGATGGAAGCGGCTGCCCCGTTGCAACACATCCCCGGCGAGCACAATGGAAATGCCATCCTCCGTCTTGTGAAACAGGAACCTCATATGATCTCGCTGAAGGCTTGGGGACACTCTTGTAGGTCTGAGCGTGACGCTCCCCGGGCTCCTTTCTGTACCCGCAGGGGGATAGGGAGAGTGGGGAGTCCCCCAGAGCATCCCTGCCCTGGTGAGGAGCGTACTGCCACCACTGTCCCCTGTGGCACGCTGGACCCGCTGACAGGAGGAAGGTGAAGCCCTGCCACTCAGCCTGGGGCCAAAACACCCCTAGGTTCCCCCGCAGCCCCACCAAAACACCGTCGTATGGTTCCCCCACAGCCCTGCTGAGCATCTCCCTCCCACCCTCCTCGAGGACTCCTAAATAAACTTCGTTCTCCCTTTATGTTCTTGACCCCAGGTTTAATTAGACCCCCGTTTCCTGCCTATATGAAAAATCACTTCCCCGAGCAGGTGGCTGCGATGCCGCGGGGGCTGCTGTTGTTTTCTTTGGGGCGGGGGGAAGGTGGTAAATGGGGGGAAGAGTTTGTTGTTTATTTTTATATTTACAAAGCGCAGCTTTTTCCTGGTGCCGGGCATCGGAAAAGTGGCAGGATGTGACCTTCATCCATCTCCTCCTTGCTCACACAATACGGCCGCGAGCACCGCGGGCCGTCGCCGGCTTTGTCCCCCCGCGGCCGGCGGGCACCTCCCGCGCCGCCCCGCCGGCACCTGGCGCCCGCCGGCACCCGGCACCGCTGCCCCCCAGCTGGGCCCCGCCGCTCACACGGGGAGAAAAAGGAAAATAGGAAAAAAAAATAGAAAAAAATAATAGCAAGGTTGCCGGTTTCCTCTCTGGAAAACAAGCTGGAGCTGAGCGGGACAGCAGCGTGGGAAGGAGGGAGAGAGGGGTCCCCTTGAGTCCCTTGGGAGCCTCCCCTTCTTGGGGAGTGGCCTGGGCACGCTGCCTCCTCCTTCACTCCGTGTGTGGGGCAAAGCAGCGTTTTCTGACCAGGCCTGGGGCAAATGAGCCCTGTTCTGCAGTGCATGGGTCAAACACACCTTGGGCCCCATCCAGACGCAGTCCTGGCATAATCTGGGGCAGAAGGCAAGGAGGGGATTCAGAAAACATCTGGTTCCCTCACCCTGACATCGTGGGGAGCACCCAGCAGGCAAGAGCCCACCCAAACCCCAGCAGAGACTCGCAGAACGGGTGCTGCTCTCTGTCCTCATCGTTTGGATCATCCCGATCCTGCTGCGATCGCTATGGGGGCTGACCAGCAGAGCCAGCCCAGGTGTGGAGCTGGCAGTGCCCGGCCTCCCTGTGCCCAAGGCGGGATGGATGAAGACGTAATGGAGTGAGTTCTCCTTGTTTTCCTTCTTCCCACGAAGCACCACGATTCCACAGCCTCTCGGTCTGGGGAGGGACACGCTCCGGCCCCGGCCCCACCCGTTTGAGCAGATCAGAGTCTGTGGTGATAAAGCTGCAGGGACAAACATCTGATGTGACCCCAAACCAGCACTGGCACCCACCGGTGGTACTTGCTGGTGGCAAAGGAATTGCTGCAGGATTTTACAGGGACAAGGTCTGTCACCCCAGAGCACCTTCCCCAGAGGGTCCCTCAGCATGGCTGAGCTCCATGTGGAGTAGCCCAAGACCTCAGGACAGCTCTGTCCAGGGGGCTTGAACAGGGGCTGGCACAGCCAGTGTGACTCCCCAGTACCCTCCAGCACTGCAGTGGCAAAGCTGAACACCGCCAGCTGGCACGGGGCTGGCATGTCCCAACCCCCTGGTCCCAGCCCAGATCCTGGAGCAGGGGCAGTGCTAGAGCATGGCATGGCACAGCATGGAATGGCACAGCATGGCACAGCACAACATGGAACGGTGTGGCACAGCTTGGTGTGGCATGACACAGCGCAGTATGGAGTGGTGTGGCATGGAAAGCATGGCACAGCGTGGCACAGCGTGGCACGGTGTGGTGCATCCCCAGGGCTACCCTTGCTCTCACAGAAAGGCCACCTAGAGACACCTCAGAGCCCCTTCAGTCTCACCCTGGCCAAGCATCCGGCAGCAGAGAAGGGGGCTCTTTAATTTCTCTTTAATTCCCCAGCATCCCCCATCCCATGAGCTGGTGAGCCCCCACCCTGCTCAGGACCCCAGGCAGGAGCAGGTGCAGCCCCAGTGGGGTACAGCACCCACCAGCCCAGTACAGAGCACCCTCAAACCCGCTGGACCCCCACCCACGGACCCCAGCAGGTGTGCTGGGCAGGGGGTGCCCACCTGGGCACAGGGCCGGGTGCGCTCACACCAGCGCTGGCCAGCACAGTTGGTTATCCTTACATTTGGCATCAGCTGCTTCCATTGGGCTCCATAGGGGAGGGAGAGAGAAAAGGAAAACTCAGCTCAGGGCGATTTAATAAGTTCAGTGTTACGAGCTGGGGAAAAGCTGTGGAACACACAAGTGGTAACGCAGGATTAATCTTTCCTTTAGTCTTGGGAATTATGTTTTCATTAATCCTAATTTTTCCAGATGTTTCACTCCTTATACCATGTTCTTCAAAGCCTCTGTGGCTGCAAATTCTAATGAAGCCATGAGAACATTTTAAAGAGAAAGATTCAAAGCTTAAATTGCTTCCTTTTTTTTTTTCCTTGGGTTTTTCTTTTTTTTTTTTTTTTTTTTTCCCCCCTCCCTCTTTTCCCCCCGGTTGGGCTGTCGGGGAGTGCATGCGTGTGCGGTCCCAGCGCCTCCACATGTTGTGTTACACAATGTGCTAACAAGATGGAGAAGGCCACTCGGACCGCGTGATGCCGGGGTGACGTCTGTCGGGCTTTGTGTCCCCCCCACCCGGCAGGACCCGGCTGCGAGGGGCTGGGGAGGAGGGGGCTGGCCCCCTGCCCACCGCCTGACAGCCGGCACCGGGGCTCGCGGGGTCACAGCTGGTCCGAAGCTCCGAAAACATTCCCGGTGATCACTCCCGGCTCGTTAAGGCAGCAGGAGGATGGTTGTTGTAGGACCTACGGAGGGGATGGAACAGAGTTGGAGCTGCACAGGTAGCCTGGCTTTCTGGTAGGGTCTTTAGGGAATGGGGAATTTTGGGGTGCTCCAGGCTGGAGGGAGCTGGGGCTAAAGAGTGATGCCCAGGTCGGAGGTGTTCAGCAGTTTCTTCCCATCACACGGTGCTGCTCTGCAGGGTTGGATTTGGAGCTCCTGCTCCCTCCTGCCCAGCAGCAGGTCCCCAGCACCCATCTGGGTGCCAGTGCATCACCAGTGGGTGATGGGAGCACCCAGCCCATCCAGTGACACAGCAGCATTCCCAAACCTTGCTCCCCTTCAGGTTTCTCTCTCCATCCATCCCCAGCCCGGCACAGCCGCAGGATCCAGCCGCCACCGCCCGGTATCCCCTCCTCGCCGGGAGCCCTCGTCTGACGCAGGAGGTCAGGCAAGATGATCGTAACAATCTTCCCGGCCTCCAGCACCCGGGATTCAGATCCATGTACTTATATGGCCTGCAGAACGTGGTGGGAGCATGACCAACGTCTGGAAATCCAGATATGACTAGATCCCTTCATTAGTAATTTCTTGTACATGACTTTCTAGACCATGGGGATTTGTTAAATTTGCAGGAGTGTTTCTCACAGTGCCATGGACTGGCTGCTGCCAGCATATATTGGCTCGGATCTGTCAGATCCTGTTGCCTTATATGACCCTCGGTTAATTCAGCTTTTCTTTGTATCCAGCCCTCAGCAGGGAACTCCTCCAGCAGTCCCAGCGTGGATCCTGCTAAAATGGTTCTCCAGTCCTCCTGCCATAAAACAACTGCCCTCCTCCAGTGAAAGGGGGATGTGGGGGGTGGAATTCAATGCTCCCCTCCCTCCCTGCTGCCCAGGCCTTCGCCAGATGCTTCCTCCATCCCTTCTCCTTTGGTGCCAAGAGAAAACTCGGTGTGCCTGAAAATGTTACTGGAGGGATTGGACCTTCTCCCCACAAGGACCGTGGCATCCCAGTGGTGCACCCTGCACTGTGGGGTTAATCATTCGCTGCCTTCAGGGGTGCTCCAGGGCTGGGGGGGACTTTCACCTTCCCAGTGACCTCTTGGAATTTCGACCTTCTTTTATGGGTGCCATAAAGGTTATTTTTTAATCTGCAACCTGTCAGGGTTTCCCCCCTCTCAGCTGTGGGGTCTTTGGTCTGGGGAGTACTTGGGCATCACTGCTTTTTGTGCCTCATCTGGTTTGGGAAGTGGAAAGGCTCACAGGATGGCCTTTTCCCAAGGGAAGGGGATTGTGGTACCCAACAGCTCATCAAAGGAATGTGGTGTTGGTTGGCAGCACTGAGGGTTCTGCTGTTGGGGATGTGAGGTGCTGTGTATCACAGAGAATTCCAGAAGCCCAGAGAAACATCCCAAATCCCCAAGTGCTGCCAGAGCAAGATTTCCAAGTGGAAAAAGGCTGTGTGTCCAAGGACATCCTGCTGACCCTGCAGTTCCCTATTGCCCACTGACCGAGCCGTGCCACCCCCTCAAGCACCCCGTCCCCAAGCACTGAGTCCAGCCCTGCACAGGAGCTTCCCCCTGTGTCCCCAGCATCTCCTGACCCGTCAAAGTCCAGTGAGAGACCCCGACCTCCTGGAGCCCCACGCCTCTTCCCCTTACCAGTGATGAGGGCCAGATACAGGAGAGCATTTATATCCCAAACTTCCCAATGTGCTCTTTGTCCTCTCCAGCAGATCTGACAGTGCTCAGATGCTCCAGAAGGATGCATCCCTCCAGCATCTTCCTCATCCTCCTTGCAGGAGGCACTGAGCCATAACCTTGAAGTCTTCCAAGCACTGTGTTTCTTAAAATACCTGATCCATAGCTTTTCCTTTCAGCATTTGAGGTAACCACACCTTTAAAAAGCCTCAAACCAAAGCAGGAAGAGGCAGGCTGAGATGCTGTGTGGAGCAGGAGAGGGGCAAGCGGGCAGCACCCACCTCTAGCCACACTGAGAGGAGCCCAACCCTTGCTGAGCCAGAGCCAAAATGCTTCCTCAGCTCTGTAAGAGTAGCCCAGCTCCTCCATCACTGCAGCATAACCTGATCCAAGCTTCTCCCTGGGTTTGTATCTCACCCACAATCAAACAAAGAGATTTCACTGTACCAGGCTGGCTCCTTGAGAATCTCCTTGATAGGCTGGTGTGGTGCGCAAAGGGACGCAGGTGAGGAGCTGGGGGCTGAAATCCCCTTTCTTTGCATTTTTTTATACCAGCAACAGGTCAGGGAGGCTTTGCCTGCATCCCTTTGTCCTTCACGCCACTGCCTGGTGGAGATGGGAGCTGGCAACGGCCACAGGAGGTGGGTTGGGCTGTGCCCCTGTGCAGACAGAGGCAGAAGCAATGGGAGCATCCTGCCTACTCACCCCATCCCATCCCATCCCATCCCATCCCATCCCATCCCATCCCATCCCATCCCATCCCATCCCCAGCCACCTCAGAGACAGCAAAGAACTGAATGGCACCATGAAGCCCTGAGCCCCACATTTCCTTGGATGAGGGATCCCCATGGGAGCATCCTCTGCCGTTAGCACCACCAGCCATGCAGCAGGGGCATGCTAGGGGCAGACAAAGCATCCCAACTCCCATCCCAAAACCCCCACTGCTCCCACCACCCTCTGTTGCTGTTGGCCATGGCTTGGGTGCAACACAGCCCCTCCTCACCCGTCAAAGGCACTGCCTTCAAAGCACCACCTCCTCCTCTCTGTTGCCCCCATTTCCAGCATCTTTGGGTTGAAAAATGGCTGGGGAGGGTTTGGCAGAGGAGCCTCGTGCAGATTATTCAACAATTGTTTCCCATTTTGCGCCCTCGCCTGCCTCATCCTCCAGTAACAATGACGAAGAGCGGCGCAGAGCCAGCGCCCGCGGCAGGGGTGTTGAGATCAGGGACAGCACAAAAATATCTCCTCTCTGGAACAAATATTTACCAACCCTTCTGCCTTTTGTTCTTGTGGTTCTCATATATTTTTTTAAATTTCTTTTTTTCCAGACATTCACTGGCAAAATGTCACACTAAGCAGCAACCCAGAAACTTCGGGGTAGCTGCTTGGCTGCTCTGGGCTTTGTTTTTCTCGCGCACTAATTGTTAATGAATATCCAGCCATTTAAGCCAATGCAAACCTGTGAGAAAACGATCTTTTCAGCCCTGGCTTTGGAGCTTTGCAAAATCCAAGTGGTGGATAAGGAAAACGTGCACCATCCCGCAGAATAGGGTGGCGGCAGTGCCGGAGCCAACCTGGAGTGGAACGTGGCAGAGCCGGAGTGGGAGCTGGCATTGTCTCAGCTGCCAGCATCACTCCAGGGCTGCAGCAGGGAGGTCCCCATTCCTGGATGGGGATAAGTTCAACGGGACTGAGTGCCGTGGTACCCCCATCCCTGGCCAGCTCCTCACCAAACTCCTTCTCCCTCATCTGCCCCACCACAGGTTTTTCTTGTTTCCCTTCAAAATCATAATGCCTCTCATGTCCACTTTTATGGCGGCCAAACAAGAACATGTGGTTATTTTATGGGTGTTGTGTTTAAAGAAGGGAGGGGCAAAGCCCTCCTCTTCTGGAACATAAACTTAGATCTTTGGTTAACAATTAACCGTGGCCATAAAACCCCCAATGTAGGAGCAAGCAGAGCTCACCCCAGAAGCGCTGCTGGGCTGTCACCTCACACCAGTGCCCTGCTGACCACTGACCACCATCCCCTCCTGTCTGCTCCGGGATGGCTGTGCCACCCTCCACCTATCCCCGTCGCCTCCTGCCCCTCTTCCTGGGGCTTTTCCAGGGCACCCTGCTCCTCTTCTTTGCCCTCTTCGTCATCTATGATGAGCCGTCGGCGCAGGCAGAGGATACCAACTTGGTGGCCAACCAGATCTACAGCACCTTTCCTTTCTTCCAGGACATCCAGGTGATGCTGGTGGTGGGACTGGGACTCCTACTGACCTTCCTACCCCGCTACGGGTTCAGCGCCCTCACCCACAACTTCCTCCTGCTCATCTTCTCCGTGCAGTGGGCGCTGGTGCTGCAGGGCCTGCTCCACCATTTCCACCACGGCCAGATGCACCTGGACCTCCACAAACTCCTCATCTCTGAGTTTGCTGCTGTGACAGTGCTCATCTCTGTGGGGGCCATCCTGGGGAGGGCCAGCCCCTGCCAGCTGTTCATCATGGCCACCTGTGAGATCCCCATCTACCTCGCCAGCGAGTGGGTCATTGTCACCTGTCTGGGCGTTCTGGATGTGGGCGGCACCATCACGATCCACATCTTCTCCTGCTATTTCGGCCTTGGCGTGTCCAAGGCTCTGTTCAGGGCAATGCAGCAGCCACTGCACCCCAAGGAGACCCCAACAACCAGCTCTGACTTCATGTCCCTGGTGGGGACACTCATCCTCTGGGTTTTCTGGCCCAGTTTTGTGGCTGTCCTCTGCCAACCGGGCGATGCCCAGCACCGCGCCATCCTAAACACCCTCCTGGCCATGAATGCCAGTGCCATAACCACCGTGGTGGCCTCCAGCCTGCTGAAGAAGGATGGCAAGCTCAGCCCCGGCCACCTGCAGAATGGCAGCCTGGCCGGCGGGGTGGCCATTGGCGTGGTGGCCGACATGGCCATGCCACCAGTGGCCGCTCTTGCCCTGGGCAGCCTCTCGGCCGTGGTGTGTGTCCTCGGCTTCAGGTTCCTCACCCCGCTCCTGGGGAGGAAACTCACGCTCCATGACCAATGCGGCATCCACAACCTCCACGGCTTGCCCGGCATCCTCGGCGCCGCAGCCAGCGTCGTGGCCGTCCTGGTGGCATCCGAGGACACGTCCGGGTCCCAACCCTCTCAGCTGTCTCCCGTTGGGGGCAATGCCAGCAAGGTGGTGGAGGGACAGTGGGGGGGCCGCGGGGTGGGCGGGCAGGCGCTGTGCCAGGCAGCGGGGCTGGCGGTGGCCATCGGTGCCTCGCTGCTCGCCGGGCTGCTCACCGGTGCCGCCCTCCGGCTGCCCTGCCTGGCCCGGCCGCCCGAGCGGCTCTGCTTCGATGACTCGCTGTATTTTAAGATCCAGGATCAGGCTGAGAGCCCGGGGCCAGACAGCCGCGCTGAGGAAGGAGCCCTGGCTCTGAAGGAGCAGGTTTAGGGAGTGGCGTTCGTGCAGCGGCAGGGAGGGCCAGGGAATGCTACCAGCAGGATCAGCAGGCAGGAGATGCTGCCTGCACTCGCTCCGGCCCCATTCCTGGAGCCAGCTGTCGAGGATGCCGGCATAGCTGGGTCAGCACCTTAGCACTGGTCACCTCTCCGTCCTCCCACCCTGCAGCTGCAACCCCCCTCCTGTGTCCCAGTGGTTCCCAGCATCCGTTCATTCCCGGCAGCAGCCAGAGAAACGACCTGCTCAGGCTGTCTCCCCCAGGATGGTTAATGGCCCCCGATGAGCCCAGACGGCCGCTCTGCAGGGCACTGGCTTCAGCTGCTTTGCTCCCAGCAAGCGGCATCACCCTCAGTGCTCACCCCGACCCTCAGCTCCAGATTCCCCTGCCCACAACGGACAGCACCTGGAGGAGGCTGCCAGCTCAGGCCACAGCTACAGGAAAGGAACTCAGTATCCACTGCCGGGAACGTGGAACTGCAGCAGCAGGGAGATGGCCAGAAGCAAAGGACTTTACAGGGATTTGATAATCTGAGCTGGGCAATTCACCCTCCAGGAGAGTTTGCAAAGGGAAGCGCCAACGTTTTTTACCACTGGTGCAGCAATGAGGATGCAGCCCAAGCACAACGATGAGCCTCAGAGACAGCCAGGATGCAGGAGGCACCCGCAGCCCACAGCACCCTCATCCCACCCCTAAGCTGGAGCTGGGAAATCTGCGCCAGCATCCCAGGAAGAGCAGTGGCCCCATCCCATCCCACCACGGGCAGCGAGCCGCTTCCACCCTGCGGAGGACAAAGCCTGCGGTCCATGGCTGGCATGTGGCAGGCTGGGAGCGTGGGGCCGCATCCTGCCCGGAGAGCGAGGGCTGTGATTCACATCCCCCCCGCCGTGAATCACCGCTGCCCCTGCGCCCCCACGGATCCCGCTGCTGCCGAGACAATGCGGGCCATGCTCGCGGGCTCCCGCGGGGGTCGAGGCCACCGATCCCCCCAGCGCTGGCTGCAGGAGTGGGGAGCTGTCGGCGAGGTTGGGGGTCCCCAACCCTGAGCGGGTGGGAGAGGGGCTGGATCCCTTCCACCCGGTGCAGCCCCAGGCGGAGCCAACACCAAGAGGGAGAGAGGCTGGGGAATTCGCCCTCCAATAATCACAAACAGGCTTGGGGGGCCGGGCGTGTTTGGTTAATTGTTAGAATAAAATATTGCCGAGCTCTGACAAAGAAATCCTGCCCCGCAGCCCGGCGCGGCCGAACAATGGGCCCCGGCGCAGGATGCTGCGAGCTGAGCAGTGGGGCCAGGGACCTTGGGGGCGGGAGGCAGCTCGGTTCCCCCTTCTCCAAACGAGCCCCAGAAGCCCCTCATCTTCTTGGCAGCACAGTGTGGATGTGCCCCACGGCAGTGTGGAGCCATCGGAGCGGGGACCGCCCTGGCCCCTCAGCAGTGCCCGGCTCCCGCTGGGTGCCGAGAGCCGCCGGGACCAGCCCCCGCCCGGGGAGCCGCGATCCCATCGGGGCCGAACCGGCCCGGCAGCCCAGGCCCGTGGCTGCCCCCGCGTCGAGGCCTTTGGGTTCTGATGGCAGCCCCGGCACGGGGAGGAGGGGCACGGGGTCAGCGGCACCGGGAGCTGAGACACCCTGCCGGGAAGCAGCCGTGGAGGGGAGCCACAGGCACAGGCGTTTACACACCTGAAATCACGCACACGTGTGTGCACAGCCCTGCACACACTCACAACACCTCGGGCGTGTGCCCAGACACACACACGTATACACACACACACATGTGCACACTCACACATGTGCACACTTGCATGTGATGCACGGACACACATGCACATACACACATCTGTGCACACACATCCCAGCACTCACTCACATCCACACGCAGGCACAGTCCCGAGGCTGCGAACCTCTTGCTGTCGGAGACAGCGGAGGAGCCGCTTTCCAGCATCTCCCAGCCCTTCCCGGCGAGGATGAGGACGCAGGCTCCCGCTGAGCTGCCCGCGGCACCCAGTAGGGGAGCGAGCAATGAGGGCGCAGGGAGGGAAGCACACCCGGAGCTGGGCCTGGGCACACCCCGCCTCCCGGCTGGCATGTCCTGGCACGGGCACCCCGGCACGCCGCGGCACAATCTGGTCAGCAGATGCTCCAAAAACCAGCAAGAGACCCAAGAAATGATTGGGGGGGGGGGGGGGGGAGGTCAGCGCTTTCCCACTGCCCACTGGGGCTTAGGTGCCTGGTGACCCACGGCCAGGGCGCTGGCATGCACCTGGGTCATGGCACGGCTCCATCAGCCCCAGTCCCGGCCATCCCTCCTCCCTGAGACTCGCTCTGCCTCTGGGTGTTCTGCCTCTGGGTGTGCTGCCCAGAGCTCCCCGCTCCTCCAAACCAGTCTCTCTCCAAAGGATGGAGCAGTCAGATATTTTGCAGAGCCTCCAGCGTTTATCACACTGTAAATCTGGGCTTTCAGCAGCTTCACGAAGCTGCAGGGAGATGGGAGAGAACAAAATGCTGCTCTGCTCCATCAGACACAGCCTGCGTGTGCCAGGGCTGCCAGGGGTTGGGTCCCCAGCCCTGCTGCAGAGGGAGTGAAGATTAAAGCAGAGGGCTTATGTGGGCAAGGGTCCCGCAGAGCGAAGAGGGGCTGCTGGCACCCCAAGATGTGATGACTCGGGGACAGCTGCATTTCAGTGGGATAGTGGTGGTTAGGAGGGCTGAAACGTGCTTCTGTGGAACCACAGCAGCCCCTGTCCCCCAGTATGGACCCCTGGCAAAGCTCCCCACGCACAGTTCTTGGGCACGGCACCCCGGTGTGGACCCACAGCACAGCACCTGGGCATTGCACCCCTGTATGGGCCCCGGGCATGATACCCCACTCTGATCCCCCCTCACTGTCCCCCAGAACAGTGCCCCCCCCGCTGGGCTCTGCTGCTGCCTCTGAGCTTAGCCCCGAGCCGGGTTGGGATGCAGCCCACTGGTCCCGGCAAGGAGCACCAGCCCCCATCCTCGCCCATATCCCTGTCCCCGCAGCCACTCCACCAACCCTCATCTGCCAGCGGGACCCTGCTGTGATTGCAAAACAAGCGGGGAGGGGAGGAAGCCGAGATTGTGCTGCTCGCACAGTGCTCGGATGCATCTGGCAAAGCGAGCCGGCGGCACAGGGCACGAGGCGGGGCTGTGGGCACGGCCAGGAGCCCCCAGCCCCTGCGTCCCCTCAGCTCCAACGCCCGTGTGCAGCCTTTGCCACATCCCCGCGGCCGCAGTGTGGAGGGGCTTGCACAAGGGCACACGGGGACCCCGGGCGAGGCAGGGGCTGGCTGGGCCCTGAGCTTCTGCCAAGTGCCTGGCACAGCATGGGGGGACTGGGGGGCCCTGGCAGCGGCTGGAGCCACATCAGAGCGGCCCCCCTGGAGCAGCCGGGAGCGCACGGTGCTGCCCTCGAAGGAAATGCGCTCACTCCCATGTGCTGCACACTTGGGTTCGCCTCGCTGCTATTTTTATTTGACTTTTCAGGGCCTGTTTCCTTTTTCCGGCTGTTTTTGCTGTGATTCCACCATCACAACGACCTCGTTTTTCCCCCTCCCTCCCTGTTGCTTCTTCCTTCACTCTTTCCTTCCTTTCCATGCACTCATTCCCCCTGCCGCACCAGGTTCCCAGCAGCAGCTGCCTGTGAGGGAAGGGTAGTAAAGGGAGGTGGTTTTTGCTCTGGTTTATCTGGGAAGGTGCTGACAGATCACTGGTGGGGGGACTTTGCTCCAGCCTTGATAAAGAGAAAGGCTGTGAGTAACCCTGTCCCAAGCCACCATCCTGTTGGTGCTTGAGCTGTCAGGTCCTGCCATGGCCCCCAGCCTCATCCATGGGATATCACGTGTCAATAGGGCTATTTTGGGATACTAGTGGTTTGTGGAGGGACGGTGGTTGGGAAAAGGAATAAGAAAAGAACCTGGGAACTGAACTAGTGCAAAACCTCCTGTGGGAGCAGCAAAAAGGGCAGTGCTGGCTCCAGCAGAGGAGGCTAGAGCTAAGAGGAAGGAGCCCAGGCATTATGGGGCCCGCCGGGGAGGAGCATGGCTCCAGGAGGCCTCTGGTATTGGGATGTGCTGAGCTGTGGCTCCCTGGATGGCCCCTGGTGCCAGTCCACCCCGTGCCAGGCAGAGAGCATCTTCCAGGGACCCCACAAGATCAGCATTCCCAGGCTGCACCCCCTGCTCTGACCCCCGAACCAGGGTCCCTGTCCTGCCCCATCAAATCAACCGGTCCTGCCTGCACCCTGCTACACCCCAGGGACTCTGATGTGCCCAGGCCAGGGAGGACTCTTGCCCACCCACGCCTGGTCATGAAGCCCTTCCAGCTCCTCCCAGCCCAATTCCCAGAGGCAGGGGGTGGGCAAGGACCCCTGAGCATCCCTTGCCTTTTCCTCCCCGAATCCTCCCTTCCTAGTTTGAACCCCCAAAAACCCCCAGGGAAAGCCGCCCCCCACCTCCTCCAGGGCATGGGGGCGTACCCCACTCACTGCAGCGCTCACTGCCCCCCTGGCCACAGCCCTGCCCCGACTGGGCTCGGTGGCCGAGGCTCAGCGGGGACGAGGGCCGGCGATGCTGGTGTGGCCATGGGAACACGGCGTGGGCAGTGCCCGGCTCCGCTCAGCACACACAGCCCGCTGCTGCCATCTCGTGTCCTCCCCAGCCCCTCAGGGCTGGGACAGCAGCCACACGGGTGGAGATGGGCTGGGGAAACTGAGGCAGGGGCACACTGCAGGCCCTCCTAGCTGTTGCTCCAGGGGAAATGTCCTTCCAAAAAAGCAGCGCCTGGTTTCCATCGCCCACACCAGGGATGCAGATAGAGTGAGCAGAGGCAGGATGCCACTGTGCCCTCCACTGCCGTGGGCTTCTGCTTGAGCTTCCATGAGCCCAGCCCCATAGCCAGACCCAGCACTGTGCCAGCTCCATCCACAGCACAAGAGCCCCTGGATCACCAGATAAAGCACCCAAAGTACTTCCAGGGAAGGAGAGGTTTTATTTCTGGCTTCCCAGAGGCTGCTTGCCACCCAACAAAGCAGTGGAGCCATAGGCAGGGTGCTGGCAGAGCACAGTGACAAGGGAGGATGCCCTGACAAGAGAGGATGCCCTTCACTTCACCTCACCCCACACCCCACCATTCCCTCCCTGCTGGGGCACCCACAGTGCCAAGGAGCCGGGTCCCTCCACAGTGCTGCCTGTCACCGAGGCTGAGCCTTGGCCTCAAGCCCTCACACAGCCTGGCATTTCTGGATATCAGAACCCCCCAGGCTTCCCCAGGTGCCCAGTGATGCACCTTTACTTCCCTGTCCACTGTGGGTGCCCGGCTGCTCTGCACATCCCAGCAGTGCCTCAGGGACACCTGTCCCCATGCACAGCCCTAATAACCTCAGAGCCCTGCAGATGCACTGTGGCCTCACTTCCAGCAGAGCCCCCAGAGCCATGGCCCCACATGTCCTCTTTCTGCCCCAAAACACACCCATTGTCCTCAAGAGAGCAGCAGGAGCAACCAAGAATCCACACCTCACCTTCTCTTTTTGGTTCTTTCCCTTCTTCTTCCCAGTGTTTCTGGTGTTCCAGGAGTCTGCCACAGCCATCCCACAGCACACCAACCTGCCAGCCCCAGCCAGGGGTGGTGGATCCGGTGCCTGGGCACCGCTTGGAGCAGGAGGATGAATTCAGCTTGGGCATCTGCTGGCAGCAACCCCTCCGCCCTCAAGGCTGAGTTTGTCCCAGGTTCCCAAACGAGCCACTGGCAGCCCCGGGGCTGGAGCAGCACATCCCCCCGGCGTGCGGCGAGGGCGTCCCTACGAGTCCCAGGGCGCTTGGCGGGGTGCGTGCAGGGCATTGAGCTTCTCCCAGCAGGTCGCCAGCCTCTCCGCCTTCCTGCCGATCTCCCGCAGCTGCTTCCTCCTGCGGCCGGCTGCCCCGCGCCGCGGCGGTGCCGGGCCGGTGCGCGCTGGGCTCTGCGGTCCGTGCGCCGAGGGAGGCAGCAGAAATCCCCCCCACATCACAGAGACATTAGTCAGGGGACAAAAGGCACCACACCACAGGCTCTGCACGGCTGAGGTGGCCGAACTGCCTGTGGCCATGGCAAGGACATGGTCTCAGGTCCCCAAGAGTCCCCAGAGGTGGCTGTCCCTGTCTGAGCTGGCGGTGTGCATCCCACAGCACACCCACGGACACCAGATCAGATCTCCAGAGCAGCAGCAGCTCCATCCCACACCAGCAGACCCCAGGCAGGGCTGTCCCCAGCCAGTGTCCCCAGTGGCAGTGGCAGGGAGGACAATCCCAGCCCTGTGCCAGGGAGGACCCTCCCAGCCCTGTGCCACGGTCAGGCAGAGCTGGGAGCTGGTGCTTCGCTGCCCTTGGTTTTCCCTGCTGGTTGATGAATTGCTGCTGCTGCCACAGGGATCCTCCCGGATGAGATTTCCCCAGCAGAGCTTTGGAGATGCCAGGGGAACCCAGACAAGCCCTTAGGAGAGAAATCCCAATTCTTGCCTATGAGCAATCAGGAACAAGAGCAGGACAGGGTGAAAGCACCCACAGGGTGAGCATCCCACCAGGACAAAGCCCTGTGTTCCCCTCAGCCAAGGCATCATGGCATATGTGGAAAAACCCACTTGGGAGCCAGTGGTAAAAACCCACCAGCCAGGCCCACGCTACCACAAGTAGCATTCTGAAACTCCCAGGGATGGATGTGCTATCAGCATTCCCCAGCTCCTGGAGTGAAGCAGACAGAGCCTGGAGACTCCTCATGGGCAGCCAGGAGAGCACAAAACAAGGCAAACTCTGCCCACAGCCCTGGGAACGGGGAATTACTGGTGTGGCTGGGAAGTAGAGGGCTTCCTACCTTGCTGATTTTCCTGCAGTTCTCCCGGAGCACAAAGTTGGTGCTCCTGGCCACCCTCCAGACTGCCAGCTCCTCAGGGCCCTGCAGGGTGCCGGTCCCCACCTCCCGCAGGGACATGCTGATGTTGTAGATGGACAGCAGGATCTTCTGGTCCTGCAGAGGAGAAGCACAGGGTCCCGGGCAGGGAGGGAGGCTCTGTGGCTCCCTGGGGACTCAGCCCACACGATGCCCAGCCCCGGGTCCCTCCGTGCTCACCTTGTCCGAACGACAAGCGGGCCCAGCCCTCCCGCTCCTGTACACCGACCCAGTCAGGTTTCTCTGGAGAAATAAAGCAAGAAGATCCAGCACCTCGCAGGATCGGTGCTTCCCACTTGGAGCAAGGATCCCCCATTTAAACACAACCCTTCCCCAACACTGCTGGCAAAGCAGCCAGCTCCATATTAAGCTGCCCTTCCCACATCCCTCATCAGGGCTGCATCCAGCCCAGCAGCATTCCCAGGGCCAGGGCTGGGCCCCAGGCAGAGCCCTGCCTCGGCTCACCAGGTTCTGGATCTCATGGAAGATGACGGCGCGGTACTGCCGGAGGATTTTGGCGATGCTGCACCTCCTGCCTCTGCTCAGCACGGCCACCAGCAGGAGCAGCAGAACAGCACAGGAGAGCGCCCGGGGGAAAATCTGCCAGGGAAAGGCTCAGAGTCAGCTGGGGATTAAGGAATGTTCTGGGCTCTGCCTTCAACCCCTAGCCAGAAGCTCCGTTGGACCTGTACCTGAAGATGCAACATGTGATGGAGGAGCCTCAACTGTCTTCTCTCCCAGAGAACATCCTCCCAGATGAGCCATCTCCCCTTGGGGCAAAGCCCTTGGGAAACTGCTCCGGCTTCAGCCCAGCCCAGCAGCGCTGCCCATGGCACAGACAGAGCTCTCTCTCATGCCAGCAGGTGGTTCTTGGCACAGAGCTATGCCAGGGGCCTGTGTCAGTCTGTGGGGTTCATCCCTGAGCTCTCTGCCCCAACATGGTTCCACTAAATCCCCACTTTGGGCCATTTCAAGGTCAGAGAACCTCAAGCGCCAAAACCCAAGGGGAGCCTAGAGGGAGGTGCTGTGCTCCTTGGAGAGGAGCTGGAGGCAGGAGCTGCCTGGTCCCCACCAGCAACATCCACAACTCAGCTCAAACGGATCCAAACACCCTCAAAAGGATGCTCCCACACCTCTGCTGCATGGATGGAATTAATACAGCATTTTTCCACCTTCCTGCAGCTCAGGCTCATCCCAGGCATGGGGGCCTCACCACAAGCAGCACAAGCATCTGCTCTCACCAGCACATCCCAGCTGCTGCTGAGCCTCCTGGCTCCAAACCTTCAACAGCCCCGTGCTGGCCCCTGCAGAGCGGGGAACCCCAAGTGCTGACACCTGAGCTGGCAGAGGGGCACAGGGAGGGGGTGGATGGACCCTCCGAAGCAGGGATGAATCCCACAGCTTTGAAGAAAAGCCAGCACAAGCTCAAGTGACCAGGACTGGGGATATTTGAGCAGCCCAGCAGCAGCAGAGTGAGGATGGGGAGCTCAAAATTTGTTCCAGGAAAGGAACCCAACAGCTCAACACGTCTCCGCATTCTGAGCAATGGCACAGCCCTGGGGCCCCATCCTGGCATTTCTATCATTTCACATTTTCAGGAAAAGTCCCCCCCAAACACAACCCTCTCCCAAACAACCCTCATGCTGCAGGTGTCAGGTCTGGGCAGGCAGAAAGCAGCTCATCTCCTTCCAACTATGCAACCCCTGTGCTGCAGCCAAAGCGAGGGGGAAGGGGCCACAGCTCTGCCTGCAGCCCGTGCCTGCTGCTCCCCACCTCAGCTCAGGGGCCACTGCCTTCCCCAGCACCTCTGCACTTGCTCTTCTGCTCCAAGAAGCCAGAAGGAAGAATTTCCTTCACTGAATTCCAAGCCCAGGCACACGCCATCTGTCGTCTTTGGTGAGAGCCTGGGGGGTTTGTTGGTAAAATCCACATCTGCTCTGTGCTCCCTACTCAACCCTGAGCTGGACCTGGCTCCAAAAGGGTAAGGAAACCTTTTCCCATCCTCTTGCAGCTTAGTGGGAGTGATGGAGGCATAACATGAGGCAAAATTCAACACAGCACAGTTCTGGGAACACACGGACACAACCGTCACCTCGGAGCATGGGCACATGCAAAGAGAGGAGCAAACCCAGGTATAACCAGTAGAAATCCCACCACGCTCTTCAGCATCCCTAATCACCACACACCTCCCAGCAGAGCTGTGCTGAGCTCTACCTGGGAGCTGGGAAAGGCAGGGAAAAGCCTCCTTGTGCTGCTGGCTTTGCTCTCCGCAAACGACTGAGAGATCTTGCTCCAGAGGTGATTAAGCAGAGAGTCAAGGGTATAATCAAAGGAGAGCACTGCTTCCATGAGGACACCCCGACCAAAGTCTAAGGGTTGCTCTCCAGAAGTCTCCTCTGCCAGGAAGGCAAGGCTGTGCAATTTTACCATGAAAATGGGAATGACTTCCCCGAAGTGGTTTATTAAACAACTGGGACCCAGTTTCAGGAGAAAGCACATCATTTCCAGCATTCCAAGACGGCCAAGCCTGGGCTCAGTGCTCAGCCCCAAAGGAAGTGCAGAGTAGTCCAGGGAACAGCCAGGGCAGGAGGTCAGTAGATGCTGTAGGTGCTTCCCCCCACCATGGAAAGCAGGAAAGCAGCAGTGACAAGAGAGGGATGCAGGGAGACTGAGGTGGCAAATCCTTTTCCTGACTTCTCCCCTTTCAGGATGGAGGAGAACAAGTTCAGCAGCTGATTTAGGGTTATTCCTTCTGCCTTTGCCCCCATCCCACAGCAACAAGCAACAGGCAGGTGGCACATCCCTTCCTAGGGGAGAGCTGGCAATGAAGGAGCAGCCTTGGGAAGCGCGGGTGCAGGACAGGCACAGCTAATCTCATCCTCACTCTAATCCTCCAGCAAATACCAGGAGATAAGGGGAATCACCATTGTTGATAGAGCAGCTCCTGCTGGCACTCCTGCCAGTCCCAGCCAGCAGGGCAGCAAGGGGCAATTCCTGCCGCCAGCCTGGGAACTCCACCGGGGTCACCAGGTCCTTCCGGCCAGACAGACTCTGTCTCTGACTCGCTCCTACCCAAAGAGACTCTGTCACCACCCAGAGTCCCAAGGCAGGGACAGACCCTCCGTTCTCTACCTCAGGGCCAGCCAGATCCAAGCCCCATCCCAGCGAGGTCTAAGCCTCATCCCAGACACAGCAGCCTGATCCCAGCTGGACCAGCTTCCCCGGCCAGACCTGAGCCCCTTCCTCACGGACTCCCGGCTCTGACCCATCCCGACCCTTCTAAAGATCCGAGTCCCATCTGGACCCAGCCCAGCCCCATTCCGACTGCTCCAAGCCCTTTCCCAAGTGGTCTGGCCCCATCCCGAGCAGTGCGAGCCCCTTCCCGGACAGACCGGCCCCTCTCCCGGTCGGTGCAAGCCTCATTTCAGGAGAACCAGTCACCTCCCGACAGGTCCCAAGCCCCACCGCGGGTGCTGCAAGTCCCACCCCGGCCGAGCCGACCCCATCCCGCAGCGCGGCGGGCTGCGGTCGGTCAGTGGGCTCCAGGGAGGGGTGTCCCGGAGAAGAGGAAGGGGGTCCCGGGGAGAAGGGGGTGTCCCGGCGCACTCACCATGGAGCCCCGCGGGCGCGGCCCCTGCGGCGGTCCCGGGGAGCCCGGCCCGGCCCCGTCCCGCTGCGCCGGGGCCCGCGGTTTGAACTTGGCTCCACGGTGGGAGGGGACGGGCTCGGCCGCCGCGGGGGGGACGGGACACGGCACCGCCGCCGGCCCAGCCCCGGCCCCGCGGGGGAGGCCGCCCCGGCCCCCCCGGCCGCAGAGAGGAGCGCGTCGTGCCCGGGATGCGGGGCCGGGTCCCGCTCCCGGGGGCAGCGGGGCAGGGCGGGAGAGGGTCCGGCAGGGCAGGAGCCCCTGCTCGCACCCACCCGGGGATTACAAGCCACGCGTGTCCCTAGCCCGGAGCGGCACGCTGTGCTGCAAACCCCCGCAGTTTCGATTTCTGTTGGCGTGGGGCGATTCTTTCACTCTGCATTCACAGACCGCAGTGGGTGAACACTGACAGCGGCACCAACCCATGGCAAAAGTGACTGTCCAGGGTGAGACCCCCAAAATATCAACACCAAGAGTGTCCTCGTGCTTCCAACCAAAGCCCTCTCCTCCTTCCCCTCTGCATTTTGTACCTCACCCCGAGCCCAGGCACAGAGATTGCCCTGACTCAATTCCTATCAATTTTGGGAAAAACTGAACTGACTGCAACAAGGCTCCGCTGAGGAGCTGAATGTGGGTGATTGAGTAAGAAATAGAACAAATGGTGAATAATCCAGCTCTGCTCAGCTTGGTGAGAACGTCCCTCCCCAGGAAGTGGGACCAACAGCACACTGCAGCATTCCACTGGGACAGGACCCATATAACTTCTTTATTGAGCTCTATATATAGCTAAAATTCACGGGTGCCATAATCCATTTAAAAACCACCAAGACATCTACAAACATTAAAAGGCTCTAAGATTGATGGTCCCTTTTAAGTAAGAAAAAATAATCTCCAAGCTAAGGAATGTAGCCCAAAAGAAAGGGAACCTGCAGGTACCAGGGGCAGATGGCCAAGGGAGCCGGATGTTGTGAGAAGATGGCACCGTGTCCAGCAAAGGGCCCCTTCCTTGTGGCTTCCATATCCCAAAAATTCCTTGCAAGATGTGGTGGTGCAACCTAAGCATGGGGCAGGGGTAGCATGAGGATCCCATCAGTATTGTGTTATCTGGCTCAAGGGAAATGCTCCCAGCGCAAGTCAGGAATCTCTCCAGCAGGAAAAGTCACACCACTGCAATTCCCACTTCCCTTTCCCATCCCAATTCTGCAGCCACCAACACCCCAGCACAACTGGGCAGAGGGATTTATGCACCACAAGCAGTCAGCTTTCCCAGCACATCACTACACCAGGAATCAGAATGCCACATTCCTTGTCCAAAAGAGCAGGATATAGCCCCCATGGGAGCACAAGAGGTTGAAGGACAGCACACACTGAAAATTACTTTTAAAGTTGTTTTTATCCTGCAGTTTCTGCCTCAGCCTTGAATCCTTGTCCAGCCAGGTTCCCTTGCCATGTCTACTCCCTCCTTCGAACATCATCTCCATTCCCCTTCCCAAACCCTTCCACTCTCTTCCAGCAATGGCACAAAATCCCTAAGCAAGAGCCTCTCAACTCCCAGTGCCTCTCACTCACCTTTGGGAAACTACAATTCCACGGGACATCCGTGATCTACACCCTTTCATCAGCTATTCCAGAGAATGCACAA
Source organism: Anomalospiza imberbis (assembly GCF_031753505.1). Taxonomy (NCBI): domain Eukaryota; kingdom Metazoa; phylum Chordata; class Aves; order Passeriformes; family Viduidae; genus Anomalospiza; species Anomalospiza imberbis. The sequence goes on along the minus strand of NC_089697.1, from coordinate 8,091,826 downwards.
GAGTTTCCATTATGAACCCAAAGAAACAAAGGTTTTTGCTTACAGACCAACCTGGAAGCAAAAGCCTTTCCGCTCCAGCGTTAGAAGATCCGTTTTTGGCTTCTCATCCGTTTTGGCAAGAGGCTGTAACCCAGCTTGGTGCAGCCACCACTGGCAGGCACCTTCCCAGAGTGGTGGGAGCCTGTTAAGTCCAAAGGTTTCTGCTATCAGACCCACTCTTCCCAGTCAGAATCACACTCGGAGACAACAGAAGGAAACTAACAAAAAAAGAAGCTGTATTTTATACATATTCTCCAACAAATAATAAAGGAGTTTCTTCTCCAACTAAATAGATGGGATAATGCACATCCACAGACCTGGACACAGCTGCTATAGCCTCAGGTGTAAGACAGTAAGTACAGCTTCTCATTCTATGATCACAAGTCAGGAGGTTGGGGTAAAAATAGTACACATCACAAGTGTAGAAAATTGAAGACACTGTACAAAGGGTCCCAAACACAAAGCTTTCCCTCTCTTGAGTTTGCTTTTTTCTATCTGCACTTGGAGGGAGCCATCCCAAACCTCCCAGCCACTGGCAGTCACAGCTGTGTAACAGCACAGTCTCCCAGCAACTCTAAATAAATGTTCTTCCTTCAAAAGAGCTTTCAGGGATTGCTGAGTTTTGCCTTGTTACTTCAAACCACCACTGTGCTTAATGAATTCAGATACCTAAAAGAATAAGCTTTACTATATACATTTAAAAATTGAGGAAAAGTTCTCTAAAAATATGCTTTTGAATTTGACAAAATGCTCCAGCTGCTCAGGTTGGAGGAACACCTCCAAGCTGTGCAGCAGCTTGTTAGCAGAGACCTAACTAAAGCACCTAAAGAAGGGGAGCCAGCCCAGACCTTTCCCTGTGCTGCTGGGCTGCTCCCAAAACTACACCCATCTCCTTCAAGGACACTCAGTGTATTCCAACAGCAACAAGCCAGATCTGCTGACAAGGAACCAACATCAGATGGGCCAAACACTAAAGGGGGACAGGGAACACATGCCAGGGCCAAGAACGGGGGACTGCCACATGTCAGAATCCATACAAGTGCTAATTAAAGCTAGCGTTTGCAGGGGGAAGTCAGGAATCAACATGGAAATGCCAACAGAGCCTCACAAGACTGCTCCTGTCTGCTATGTGACACCAGCTACAATGCTCCCGTGTGCTGCAGAAGCTGATGGCCATGCTGGGGAAAGAAAGAAGCAGCTTTTCCTTTGGGGAGAAAGCCCCTTCCTATCATCCATGTCCTGTCCTTTGAAATCTATGCCACTGAAAGGGCACCATGAGCAGGTTAAGTCCTACAGGGACCTCTGAGGCAGCTGAGGCCGGCACACTCTAGAAGGTGTTTTTCAGCTTGGCTGCCACAAGCACAAGAATCTCTCCAATCTTTTTCTGCCAATTCTCTATGTCCTTGGAGACATCACACCAGAGCTCTCCGTGGCGAGGTTCAGCATTCTCACAGCGCTTCCTCACCTCTTCTTGTTGTTCCTACAGGGAAGAGAAATGACAGTTTGTCCTGGTTTGTTCCAGAAGACAGCCAAAAATTGAACACTCCCTGATTCAAACACTCTTCCGAAGATTATGGTGAGGTTTGGGGTGTTATTTTCAAAGGAAGTCCAAGTCAAAATTCAGAAGCAGTAAGTGTCCTGCCTGGCTGAACAAACTGGCTGCGCTGCAGGTAAGCAAGTTTTGGCTATTACAGCAGAAACTTCCTGTGCATTACCACCTGCAGGAGCTGTGTCAAGTGAAAGGTCTCTCTGAAGTCAGAAAATAAACACCCCCATCATTTCAGCAGTAAAAACTGCTGTAAGAGATTAGAGTTGGCTGTTCCTCTGGCTGTGTTCACGTGCAACCTGTACTCAACACTTGGGAAGAAACAGCCCCAGTTACACAAACCCAGCACCACAATTCCAGCACAATCCCCTCTGAGCAAGCTTAAGTTTTACAAGAGGAAGATTCATTTCAGAGATTTTTGCATGAACCAGCAGGACTGTGGACAGCAAAGCAGCCTGAAACACAGCTCAGCTAATGACAGCACCTTTGAAAAGCCACCACACAGGCCTGTTCATGCTCATTCATGACCAGGCGTGACACCCAGCCTCCCCTGTGACCACACAGGCAGGAGCAGTGGCAGCATGCTCAGCCCAGTACTGCAGCAATCCCAGGACTGGGCAACCCCTGCCAGCCAGGGATTGCTGCTACCTCCCCTGTTCCCAGGCACACACTCACCTCTGTGCCATGTTGGAGCTCAAATTTGTAAAAGAAGGCCCAGGCATCCCCCAGGTCAGAGTCTATCTTCACTGTGCGGTGGAACCACTCTCTGGCCTTGGTTATTTTCCGCTCGCTCCAGAACAGCCTGGAGAGAAAAGCAGAGGGGAGCTGACAAACAGCCTCACTTTAGAGGGAGATGGCAACCCACAAGAGCTCCAACTTAAAGGCTCTGCAGGCATTCCAGTTCTCTGCTCTCCCAGGAAGTAACAGCAGATTTTTAGGCAACTTGCAGACCATCCTGCCCCTGGAAAGGGAAGGGAGTGAGAGGACGAAAAGAACATCCAGCACTTCCTATTCACTGCCCACAGTGAGGCAGGATAACTTAGAGGATAACTCAGCCCCAGGCATGGACAGGCTCTGCTGAGAGGGGAAGCATTACTGAGCTCAACCTTTGCTCCCTCAATTACTTTAATTTGGCTGTTCTAGATTTGGTGTCGGAGACAGGATTACATGCCTACATCTATTTGCACTCCTTCAATTTCTTTACATTTCAAGTCAATTTTAGCATCTAATAATAAAATAACTTCTAAAAGCTGGAAAGTGACTGCTGTGTAGTCACATGCACACAGCTACACAGCCTGCTGGAGTGGAGTGGAGCAGACCTACCTTGTCAGCCCCATTTTCCAAGGAAAAACAAGTATGGAAGCTTCTGCACTCAAACCCCAGCCTGGCACAGCCCCACTGCTGCCATTTCATCCAGGCACTGGCCAATGCTGAAATTTCTCCCCAGTAATGAACCAGCCAAGTCAAGAGTCTCTTGGTTTCACTCCTTTGCATTAAAGAGTTCATTTGAGCTATAAGGTCTTTATCAAATCAGCCACCCCTCATAAAAAGCTTAGCCTGTCATAAAATTATACAGCTTATGTGATTGTTTTTAAGCCCTATAATACTCTTGATTGTTCTGTGTTAAATAAACTGTGAATTACAAGAGCACGAACAATGATAGCAGAGGTTTAACACCTGCAAGTAGTGGCCATTTTCAGGAACATATTTAACAAAAGTTTGTCACAGATGTGTGACACTCTGTACCAACACAGGCAAGTCCTGATGGGTGGTGGAAGCTGTTTATGTTGGGATTAGCTGTTAAACAGCCTGAGGTTGTACCAGAAGGGGCCTGGGAGCAGTTGCCATAAAGCAAAAGTTAACATTTTTCTCACTTGCTGCTAGAGCTGAACAAGTCAGCTGTCAGGATCTGGCAGAACCCGGTGTTGCAGTCACTGGAGTGTATCCTACAGTTTTCTTTGGCTTATAGAGCAGAGTTGTGAAAGAATTGGGCAACTTCGAGCAAAATGTCTCCTGCATTAACCTCTTCTGCTATTCACAAAGGGAGAAAAGTATGTTTGTTTCCATCACAGCTGCTGTAAGGCTGTTCACACATCAGAGCAGGACGTGGCACACATCAATTCTAACAGTGGGTTTTAATCACTGGAATCCTCACAACTCAACCTGGACAAGAAAACAATTCCTAGTAGATTATATTCCCATTTCAGAGAAGCAAACTACAGAACGGCTGGTGGTTTGCATTCTGGGAAAGGGCACAGCTGAAGAACACTGCCATAGGGGACATTTGGGAGCAGAATATCTAGCTCAGAATTTAAAGACACCTGACAGAATCTAGGATAGAGAGAAGATGAAACTACACAGTCAGCCACATAAAACCTGAAAAATAACTAAAAAAAAAAAGTCCCTACGTTCACAGATACTTAAAACATACCCTGAACCACTTAATAAAGCACAGTGAAATCCTCTTCAAGGGACAGAAAAAAGCAGCTTGCAGGATGCCAATACCCAGCACTGGCTTTGTGCGAGTGTATTGCTGCCTGTGCCAGTCCCAGACCCACCAGAACAGCTCGAAGGCAGGCTGACATTCCCCACTTGGAATCAAGGGAGAGATTTGCACAGTTACCAGGAGACAGCTGGAGAGCTGTTCCTTGCTTTGGGACTTATTAGAGCTGCTGCAGCCAGAATCACATGGCTGTGCTGGAGTGCAGTGGTCCATCCTGGAAGCAGCCACACACAGACATGGATATTTTTACTGCATCAAGCACAGAAACTCACTTGGCCACAGCCAGCAGGACATGTGGGTCATGTTCACACTTCTTGAGAGCATCCACACTCTTGGTCTTTCGTTGCGGTCGCGCTTCAAGGAAAATTGCTTCTGACCACAGGATTCCTTAATCGAATCAAGTAGGAAGATTGTTTAGTGTTATTTTGAGGTTAACCCTCCCCACCCTGGCATCAGGCTAGTGCTGTGCAACACAAGCAGCAGCACTGCCCCCACCCTGGCGGTTATTCACCCCCAACCTAATCCCAGACCACTCTTTCCACATCGATACTTCATCCAGTACTCTAAATTTTTAGCTACTGTGTGCACCATGCTGGAGCTTCAGTTCTGGGGTTTTTTGTACCACAATTCCTGCAGCTCCTGCACCAGAGCTCAGGCTTTTCAGATGAGACACTGCAAACTCTGGGACAGAGAGGGCAAATCAGCATTTCCAAAGGGAAAGGTATCTGTCTGTTTGAACAGGCAACTGCAGTGGCAGAAGTCTCAAGAAGTGCAAAGTACAGTCTGGGAGCAGTTTCAAGGGTGCTGGAGAGCACCACAGTCTTATTGATGCTGGCTCCACACACACTGATGAAGGACAGAGTAGATCCAGGAAAGCTGGGTTTAATCCCTAGCTCCTCTCACTGCCAAAAGCAAGGAAGGAAATATGCTCAGGGGAGCATGAAATCTGCAGTTTCTCATGTCAGCCAGGCACACCTGATCACTTCAAAGCAAAGCCTGAGAGCTGGTGTCTGCCAGGACTCCATCAAAGCACTCTCGCTTCCCATAAACGGCACCATGGGAACACACACGAGCTTTGATAACTGCAGTGATGGACAGGAGAGAGACTCTCTTCTTCTTGCTCTTTACATATAGGATCACAAACACCATAATATTTCTATTTTATTCTTTGTGCAGCCTGCCACCCATCAGGAATCAATTCAGCAATCGATGGACCCAAACCTCTGCTTTACATGGCTGCAGGTGGCCAACCAGCCAAGTCCTGCAGGCTTTGATTATGGTTTGTTAAGGTCTAAGATAAAGTTGGAAGCAATTGTTTAAACAAAAACTGAGATCCTGCTGCCCATTTCCATAGCAACAGGCTGATCTGTAAAACAGCCTGTGATGACAAACACTCATTAGGTCATTCACAAAAACAAAGCAGGATTTTGGGTGGTGCTGCTTTGGTGACCCACTCACATGGAGAGTACCTTGCAATGGGTTTATCGTGTCATAAAAGTCACTTAATTCCCAATTATTTTACTGAGACTTAAGCAGCCACCAATTAAACACCCTCCAAAACCTAGCCTGAAGGCAAGCCAAGCCTTGCCCTGAAGTAAGTTACTACCATTTGTAGTTCTGTGACAGCTTCTCCCTAAAGATGTCAACAGGTTTAAATAATTAAGTCTTCGTGCAATTCTGCCCCAAAATAGGGATGTGATAGACACTTTATCCTCTCATCCCAAGAGGCAAATGTTTCCACTGCTGGTTAGAACTAACTGACTTACATCATATGACCTCTCAGGCTTTTCTTACATGAGCTAAAATAATCAAAAACCAGGACTGAACATTCGTGGTTCATGATCCTATAATCATGGCTGTGGTGGAAATTTGCTGCCAGCACAAGTTATTAAACTCACAGTGGTGCAACCAGTGCAGGCAAACCAACAACTGGGAACCTCCTAAGGCCAGCTGTACTCTAGAGGGACAGGGAAAGCACCATTCTTTTTCCACTGAACTTCCTAACTACAAACGCTGAAGTGTCTTTTGTTCATTTTAAACCTTGGCAGACTTCAACCAACTTCCAAGAAAAGCCCACCCATATCCAAGATGTTTCTGCAGGAAGCCTGGGGACAAACTGTGGATCCAATAATATACTGGGTACTGCAGAAAAATGGAACAACACCAACCCATGACCCCTCAGGTGTGAGAGAGCACCAAGTAACTTGGATTGTTCTCAAAGAGCCTCAACATTTCCTTTGCAGAAGGATGACTGCCACCTCTCCAAAACACCATATTCTGAGACCTGGCCAAAAAGGACATCTTAGGAACCAATGTGCTTCTATCAACTGGGCAAAACAATTGTGTTTAAAGTAGAACTGAGACCCAGCTCACCTGAATTGGGGCACTCTTGCAGTGCCTTGGCCATCAGTGTGTTTGCAATGTTCTTCAGCCCAGCTCGGTACTCCAAGCGCACAGACTCCAACCTGGTAGGGAAGAGACTCTGCTGATATTTATGACAACATTCACTAGGCTGAAACAAACACTGATGAGGGTCACTGGAAACTGCAAACATCTGCCCATATTCTGAATATGTGTAGGTGACTGACATCTTCCCATTCTTCTCCATCTAAAAATAAATGTGACTTTCATTCCATAATGGCCCAGATAAAAAAGAATCTGAAACTGGGACTGTAACAGAGAGGAAAGAGCCCTGTGCATGCTGCATGCTCTGTGCACTACAACTATCAGTAAAGAAATATCTACTTCCCAGATCCTTACAGCAGCTAGCCAGGACCACCAAAGCATTTCTGCTATTCAGGGAAGTTATTAGTCCAAAAGAAACTCCAGGATGGGCATGGTCTTAAAGTCTCAGGCTCAAATGGTTGAGATGATATGAAATAGCTGTCCTGAAGAACAGATTGAATTTGTAGCCCAAATTCAGTTCAGCTCCACACAACTCACCAGAGATCTGGATTCTTTGGATTCTTCAGGCGAGACTTTTCCAAGATGGCTCTTGCTCTAGTCAGCTGCCCAACTTTCTCCTCCAGCCTGGACAGCAAAAGCCACAGGGGTATGGAATGGGGGCACTTCTTCAACTGTTTTTTGAAAAAAAAAAGTATCCTCATAGGTAAATTGGAAAAAAAAATCTTGTAATTCCTATAGAAAAGAACTTCCCTCCCTATATCCTCTTGGAGAGTTTAGCAGAAGAGACACTGAGTTGATTATGTCTCTCAAATTTCTCCAGTTAGTTTTACAGCAAGAAGTGAAGTTTCTCCTGTACCCAAAATAGTCAGGTACATCAGGTATGACTGAGCTATCCCAGCAGTAAGAGAAAGAACACACCTGCCTTTAACACAGCTACAATTTGTGCTCCTTCTGTGGATGGAGGGCTCTCATACATCCCCAAAGCACAGGAGAGTGTGCAGGGAGTCATTAGGATATGAACCCTGGCAGAAACCTGTGTCCAAATGACTTTGATGGCTGTCGACTCTGAGCATTCATACTCAAGGACACCAATTACCATTTAAAAGAGAGAGTAGTGCTCTGTAGGCCACCTCCTTTCACAGTGTGTACCTAAGAGCTGCTGAGAAAGATTTTCTTTTAAGAGTTCTGGTTTTAGTCTTTAAATGTCTTAGAGAATTACTGTGCAAAGCCTTTTTTCCTGCCTGTGAGGAGTCAGGCATACAGAGAACTGTCTCCAGCAAGAAAGTCAATCTTGCACATGGGTAATGGGTAGAAGAAATTCTCCCTTATTTCTTTTATTTTTTACTGTTTTAACCAATGACAGAGATCATGTCTTAGGCTATCCATTTTGATTCAAAGACAGACACCTCTCCATGCCAGCAGCACAAAGCAAACCTGCAGTAACATCCATCTTACCCCTTGATTATAAGCTTCCCGTGCTTTCTCTACCAGCTCTTTTTGTTCCTCAATTTGTCCTTTCATCATCCACAATTTGGGGAAGTCCTCATAGTGCTTCAGGGCTTCCTCACAGAGCTCCTGGGCTGCAGCAATGTTCCCAAGCACCCACTCCAACTTCACAGACTTCATGAAGACCTGGGAACAAAGCAGAGCTGTTTACCACCAGCAGTCATTGGAAAACCATGGATCTGCCAAAGCAGCAGATTCCCACTTTAATGCATCCATTAGAATGTTATTGATTAGCTACAGTTTGAAGTAAAATAAAAATTAAAACATCAGCATTAAATAATAGCAGGAAGAAGTAACAATAAGAAAGGTAAATGCAAATACTAACAGAATTAGAACAGTGTGGTCCACCTGTATCTCACCTATTTACATAATTATTAACATAGATCTGGCATTTGCATTATCACAGAATCATAGAATGGCTTGCATTGGAAAAGTGTATTTGCAAAAAGAGCATAGCTTTAACAGTACAACCAATTAACAAACCTGAGCCTCCTTCACCGGCACAATCTGATCTCCTCAGATCCAAGCTACCAAGACAACCTTTTCTTACTTATGGCTTCAGGCTCTGTTGTCCTGCTCATTACAAACTGTACATGTACTTTTCTGTCCCTCAAATCCTTCCTTCTGGCTATGCAGGGAAGCCATAGCTATGAGAAATATAGTACAAACCAAAGGCTCTCTCTCAGCTCTTTGATCCTCATCCTCCCCATTCCCAAACTCCCTCACTGTGACCTCACAAGAGAGGCATCAAGTCTGAGAGCAGAGCTTCAGCCCCAGCTGCAGAAGCTCCCTGACTCAGGGAGGAAGAGGACAGTTAAAAAGATGTAGGATGTAACAACAAGGGAGGAGGAACAGAGGACAGAGATCAAACTGACTTTTTATTTACTTGGACAAGTTAAAATGCTTTTGTATGAAGAGCTGAAAATGGACAGTTTATCATACCAGAGGTAACTGGAGATAAACACAGGAGTGTAACTTTAAGCACCAAACCACCCCAGAGCTGTCTTTAGTAGAAGCATAAGTGAATCTTCTGTGAAAGCATTTTCTCTTTTTTCCAAGACGTGCTTTTATGCAAAACAAACATTACACAAACAGCTGTAAACTGGGAATTTCCTGACTTTTGCCATTTGTGTATAAAACCAATTGAAACCCTTCACTTGATCCTAGACTTTTTTCCCATCATGCCACGACTTTGTGTCGCAATTCGAAGCGCTCGGCAAAGCGGCCACATGCCCCGGAAGGCAATGGCAGGGAGCCATAAGGTCAATCCCTATGGCCACAGAACTGAAGGAACTCCTCCTTCCGTCCCAAATCCCCCGTGGCCAAGAGGCCTGAGCCTCTCCACCCTCCACACGTCCTTACCCTTGCTGTGGGGGCACTGCTGCGAGCCTTTGCCAGCAGCCTCCTCGCTCTTTCATACTCATTGTTCTCCGACTCGAGCTTCACGGCAGCCAGCCAGATCTCCTCGCTGTTGGGGTTGGCCTGCAAGAACACAAAGTGACAGACAAATGCACACAGTGAATCAACAGCAGATTTAATCCTCTGTTTGATCCAGATTAAAATTGAAATCAGAGCTTTGTCAATCCACAGTAGGATTTTTTTTCAGTGTAAGCTCCTCCCAGTCTTCTTTGACCTTTGAAGTTTATAGAAATCCTCCAAAACAGATGGGCAACACAAAGATATATGCCAGTTTAGAAGTTGGATGCTTCTCAATTGTTGAAAACCAGTAATGCTTGATCTTCTGAACTTCCAGTGTAAATACTGAAAACATCACAGGGTCTGCCACAATGAGACCCTCATTTTATTACCCTCAAGCAAAAAAGCTGCAGCTTTAATTCCCCACTGAGGTCTGTGAAAACTCTTCCAATAAAAGTCATTTCAGTCAAGAACTTTTCAGCCTAGTAACAAAGAGCACCGAGAACAGATTAAGGAAGTATCTTTTACCTTCTATTTCAAGACCTGTCTTTTTTTTTTCTCACTTAGCTTTTAAGCCTAATTCCCAGTGTTAGAATGACTTTGCCTATCTTTGCTACAGCATCCAGCAGGCCATTCCCTTCATTAGTGGGTTTGATCCAAGTAATGCAGAGATCTCATTAGGGCAGACCACAATCCTTCCCTTGAGGTGACCCAAGACAACAGGATTTTGATCCATGACTGGGGTTGGTGGGAGTCATGCTAGTAAAATGGATGGTTTGCAAACTCACAGTATCACAGGCTGGTTTGGGTTGGAAGGGACATTAAAGATCATCTCATCCCAATCCCATGGGTAGAGATGCCATGCACCAGACCAGGTTGCTCAGAGCCCCATCCAACCTGTCTTTCAACACCTCCAGGGATGGGGCAGCCACAACCTCTCTGGACAACTTGTTCCAGCTCAGAACTTAGTGTAGAACTACTAAAAGAGCAGCACCACAGCCTTGCTTCTAGCTTGCTATTTTACAGGAGAACGTTTTGCCACACAAAGCGATCAAAGAACAGCGGAAGTCTCCATCACTCTGAAAGGCAGCAGGAATCAGGTGTTGACAGAAAAAGCCTGCTCTGTATTCTTTACCTCTCACATTTAACACCCTCTGACAAGTGTAACAGACCCACCTGGAAAGCCAGGGCCAAGATGCTTCTGGCTGCTGGCACATCTCCTGCCAGCCACTTGGATTTGGCTCCCATGAGCCACAGAACCTCTGCTTTGGGACAGTGAGCAACAGCTCTCTGCAGAAGAGCCTCCAAGGATTCTCTGAAGACAAGAAACAGCAAGTTACAATCCCTCAAGGTACTGCCAAAGGCGAGCTCCCTCACACCACTTCCACTATCACTCAGTGTTATAAATATTGTTGCAAAGTCCAGTGTTGTAAACCTTGATAAGTTGTTTCATAACAAGGAAAGGGTGGGGTCTTTTTCCACAAGGGTTCTGAAATCAGCATTCCACAAACGGTTCATTGTTCAGACACCTTTGATAGCCTCTGGAAAGAGCCCTCACACAAACAGCTCTTTTCTCTTGGAAAGAGTCATTCTGCTTAACAAACCTTACTAGAAGCTGAGACAGGAAGGTTTTCAGAATTATTAGATGAGGTTGGCTTGATCTTATGCAATTTATTTTTTCTCCTCTGGCAAATACACTTTTCAGGTAGAACATGGGGTTTAAAAGCCAGCCACTACTGGAAAACATGGGAAAACAACATCAAAAGAGAAGGTATATTTGTTCCCAACAGAAAAAAAAGGCTTGAATGAGGAAGAACTCAGCATCTGCAGTCACTTTCACAACATAGCCTTGTTGGCTTTAATAAGGATGATTCCACGTGTATAAGTGGCCTACTGCAGAGATCGTTTGCTTTAGTTTAAGCTGTGGGCAGAAAGTTTCTGATATGTAAAGCTTTGTGAATAAACTGTAAAAAGAGCCTGAGCTGTAACAGTATAACAACAATCTTAATTCAGAATGTGATACACATTCACAGTGTTTAATCAGAAAATACCAGAGGTGCTTGGACACTTTCAGCCATGAAGTAGTTTATCTATGAAAACTAAATAAAACACATTTTAGGTGATTTGTATCCCTACATTTTTCCAGAGATGCCTCCTCAAATACAATTGTTCCTACCTTGTCTCTTCACAGCTATTTTTACCACGTAACCCCTATTGCCAAAAACCATTTTATGACTTCATAAAACTTAAGGATGTTCTGAGCACAACAATAAAAAAGAAGGTCAGACCTGCAAAAAACACCAGTGAGTTTCACCCAGCTGCATTAACTCTGCACTTGCACCACACCAGGGACCAGGCTGTAGTTTTCCTTCATCCCCAACCTGTCCCCCTGTCACAGGGATGAAGCCCTCCACGCAGGGGTCGTGCAGCACACGTACCTGGTTCCATGGTTCTTCTCAAAGTAGGCTGCTCGCAGCCACACACTCTTCTTGCTCGGGAAGACTTGCAAGGCATAGGCATAAATGGCTCGGGCACACTCCAGGGCATTATGAGCAACACACTGAGGGAAAACAGATCAGGATAAGTCAGCTTAAGGGAGCACTGGAATCGAGAGCAAGCAGGAATTACACATGCACAATTCAACCCAGAACTCAGTAACTTGGTGTAATCCATGAATTGAGGCATTAATAGAGAACAGAACCCTTACAATCAGCTTTTTAAAAGGAAGCAGGGAAGGAATTTCCAAGTATCCCTCTACAGAGCACAAGAATCCCTGGCCTTTCAATGGGACTGACACTCACAGGACAGCTTGAAACATCAGCAAGGCATTGGAAGGGATCTCATGTTAGCACTTCATTTTGTTATTTCACAGGCAAAACCCTAAGCACCACAGCATGTGCCCCCCACTGCTCCGAGCCCAATTTAAGGCCAGTGAAGTTGGACATTTCTCATGCTGAAAAATGATTTAGTTCTTAGCACATGTTCAAACTATTCCCCTAAAGCAAAAAAAAAAGCCTGGTAAAACTTTTACCCACTCCCTTGTCCAGTCTTACATTAACTCCTGAGCTACAATGCCTTGAAACTCAACTCCCAGCTCTTTTACTCATAACTCAATCTCTGTTGATGTCTTACACTCACAAAAAAAAAAAAATCCACACCAAGTTAGCAGACAAGCTATACCATTATGAAAAACTGAAATCTGAATAAAGCTCTCAACCTCCTGAGGCAGAGACTGGCCAAAGGCAGGCCGGTGGTGTGGGAATCACATCCACTTTCACTGACAAAGCCTATTCCCAGGCACCAGTTCAATTTCCTCTAATGAAAATTACACAAACCCACAATAAAAAAAAAAAACAACAAAAAGCAGCATTGCAGCTGGACATACACTGTCTGCATCTTCCATCCAGGTGTGTTTCCGATCTTCTTCCTCTATCCCAATCCCAATCACAGCTCTCATGATTGCCTGGCATGTGGCCACACTTCCAGCTTTATCACATTCCTCGGCATCCTAGAAATAACAAGGAAAGCCCTGCTCATTTTGAGGGCTCAGCACAAGAGGTTAAAGTCTGCAATGGCAACTCCTCGGCACAAACAGAGACATTGTGGTCACTGCCACAGCACAAATATCTCATTGCTCAAACACACCCTGACACTGAGCAGGAGCCTGCACCCACCAGGAAGGTGCTGCAGCTGTAGACACAATCATTCACAAGCTGGTTAAGAAACAGATCACATCAATTCCATCCACTGAAAAGGTAACAATGTGTGATCTTTCCAGACCCAGAAGTCTTTTCCTACAGCTCCACAACCCTGGGCTGACCCAAGCAGGGACCTGGCCAATAAAAAAAAATTCACAAGGAAGAACTGTAACATCAAAACTACTGACCTTCTTTCAGCTTTGAGATGATTAAGTCTCAATAACGGCTTAGCAACAACTAAATTCAGGAGTATACCATCAAGCAGTGTAAAGTCAAAGGTGCAAGGACTCTCTCACCAGACCATGTATGGAAAAGTAGAGTTTCCTGACACCCAAAACTTTCAGAAAGCCAAGCATGTCTTGCTTAAACTTGTTGAAAAGCCCTCTGATCAGATAACAGAAATGGAGCAGTTCTAGTACTGAGAAGAAACTCGAGAACATAATGATGCAGAGGCTCTGCTCCTGGATTTTTTTAAAGAGAAGTTGAATTTAACCTTTAATTGCTTTTACTGCTGTAAAGAAAGTCAGAATTCTTTTAGATGTTAACAAGGATATCCATTTAATATTAAATACTTCATTCATTATCAATGCTCTTAAGCAATCTAAGATTTTGCTGCCTTGACCCACTGTAAATTATTTTAGTAGGAAACTGCTTTAAAGACTTACAATCAAACAAAGCACAGAACACATTCAGGAGGAAAGAGCTTCAGTACAGGACTAACAGAATGTTTCCTACATGCTGCAAATGCAGCATTTGTATTGATTTCGCATAATGCCACTTGACAAAGACTTGTGGGGCAAACAAATACCTGTCAAGCCAAAAGAGATATATGCAAAAAAAATACATAAATCCTTCACTGAAGGCTTTAAGCCTCCATCCTACTTAAGGCAGCAGCTGCTTCAACTTGAAACTACTTATCTTCCATGACAGAAGCAAACCAGACATTTCTCAGCAAAACACATGTGATGTTACCCTAGGGTATCACTTAAGGCCTTGACCCTACTGAACTTTTTAGTCTCATCTCTTGTCTCTTCACAGGGACCTCCACTGACAAGCCAGGTGCAAAATTACTCTGTCCCATAACCATCAGCAGCCTTCAGAACAGAACCTGAAGAGTCCCCCTGGGCCGTCAAGACCGAGCACATACCTGTATCCACTGCTCCCTGTTGATTTCCACCCCGTTAGCCCTAAGAGATGTGATGGCTCTGTCAATGATTTTCTCCACCATCTGGGTGTTTCCATTGGCTTCCTCCAGTTTGGCAGCAGTGATCCAGATGTGACGATCCGTCGGGATATTCTCCCGGGCTTTGTTAAGGACTTTACGAGCGTTCTCATATGTCTCCAGCCTTGCCAGCGCCAGCCACAGCTGCAGAGCAACAGAAGATGGATTTGAGATGAGAACAAGGAGATGACAAGGCTGCTGTATGGCAGTGTGAGCCCACAGAGATAAGCAGCTTCACGCTGCTTGCTACTGGTTGGCAACAGTCCTCAAGCACTGCAAGGAGGCTGTGGAATACCAACAGAGGAGAGGAGAACAGGCTGCTACTGCCCTTGAAGCTCAGTCCTGATCATCTCTGGATATCATCCCCATCTGCTGGGCTGTTATTACTCCTATTTTCTGTTCACATCACCTCTCAAACAGCTGAATTGAACACTCTAGTTTGGTGTTTCAGAAATAAGTAACTTTTAGATTCACCAGGTTAAATGTTCACTTGTCTTCCCAACACTCAAGGCATCACACATGGACACAAACATGGCTCAGTGCCTACAGCAGGCACAGCTGTGCACTGCCATGACTAACCTAACAATTACACACCAAAATGAGGCATGTAATGACCACCAGACAATTAACTCCAAAGGAAAAAAAGCACATTCCACTACTCATCATATCCTTCCCACTGTGGCATGAAGCACATGGGAGAAAACTTTGTGTAGAGAAACACTGCTCACCCTGCCTTTTGCCTGCAAAGCTCTACTGCCAGCCTGAAGTGGGGTGTAGGAGTTTTTTTATTTGACTTTTTTTTTAAACTCACTTCAACACTGGTTGGACAGCACTCCACAGCCCGGCTCAGCATGATCCTGGCATCCTCAGGTTCCTCCAGCTCCACGGCTGCTTTCCACAAACGCACAGAGTTTGGAACATGCTCAAGGGCTAGAGAGGCAAAACAATTATGTCAATAATGATAAAATAGTTTACCAATGAGATCTGTATTTTCTAAACATGATATAATAATGGATTTGTGCTATTACAAGCAAATGTCCTGAAGGAGGGAAAGGAGGGAATTTACTTATTTGGACTCTTGCTTCAACAATGAGAATTTAAAATCAGAAAATAAAACACTTAATCATTTTAATTGGAAACAGGTTTTGGAGAGCCAAGGGCTTTTTTGTTGTACATGCTGTAATTGCATCCTCCTCAGTAAAACACCTGGCTGAACAAAGCCTCCAGTCTCAGCAAATGAGCAGATGAGGATCTTCATCACTGGGCAGCTTAAATCACGCCACGTCTGCCTTTATAGAAAAGGAGCATCTTCAACACTAACTAATAATACAGCCTTGTTCCTTATATGTTGAAACTGCCCCTTCACAATGCAATCTTCCTGTAAGCCTCTCCTGACAGCTCAATGGACCCCAGCTTAACTTCCCAAAAAGCTGTTGTCCTGGCATGCAAATATAAAACAAGGATGCATGAAAGCTTAAAGGTCTCGCTGACACTAAGCCATGAGTACCAAGAGTGCTTCCAGCAATTCAATATGGACTCCATCTAATTAGGATTCTTCAAGGCTTCCTTAATCTTGTCTGAGAGTTAGCTGCTGCTGGTAGAACTGCATTCTCTGCAGCCTGTCCTACATGTGCTGTCTGAAACATTAAATGCTAAACAACAACTTTCCTCAGCCCATCTCATTAAGAGATTGAGAAACCAAAGGGGTTTTTGAGTCGTTTGTCACTCCAATTTGCACCCCAGACTGCTGAAATCAGCTGCATTGCAGCATTACTTCCACTGCTTCCATGGTGACTATACACAAATGTGCCATAGTTACAGAGGACTGAGCACAACCCTCTTCAATAAAGCAAGCACAATCACAGGGACACAAAAAAGAGTGGGAAAAGGCATCTAAAACCACTTTGGAACTAGCTGGGCTTCCAGGCAAGGCTGTTCTTTGAGGCATTGCTGCAGACACAGAGGCACAGTGCTGAGCCTCAACTCAGAGCACATCCCACCCCAACATACAGAGATTTACAACAAGCATTAACCATTTGTCTCCAAGTCTGCAGCTGCAGGAGATTTTCCTGAAGAATTTAAGTGAGTAATGTCAGCCTCCAAGAGCTAAAAGCATCACTCTGCAGGACAGAACATATTTCCATAAATAAAGAATTTGATTTTTAGACCTCAAGCTGTATTTCAGCCACTCAGCTTGCTGGGCCTCCAGTCAGAGTGAGGCTTTAAAAACTCCAGAGGTTCTGCTGGATGGTAGGAATGCACACAGCAAACAGAGAGGAGAAATGCACTATGAAAGGTCACAGTGACATTACCTGGCACTCAGGTTTTTTTATTTTGGGAGAAATAATGGGTTATGCTGCCACTTAAGGCTCCAAATTCCATATTACTGATGCTCCCTAGGCAGCAGAGCAGCACTGTGAAGCTGTTAACAGGCAGAAACTGGGAAGAGAATGATAAATCCAGATCCATTCCACTAACAGCTTTGTATCAAGAAATTAGGTAGGTGTTTCCAAAAACTGAATGTTTTTCTCTTCATAAATACAGTGTCTGAAGCAAAGCTCAGGACTTAGCGAGTAAATCACTGCTCTCACACAAGATCCTCCCCTACCTGAGCTGGGCTTACAGATCTATTTCTGCTCCTTTAAAAGTGTTTTTCTGTTCAACGTCTGTGACTGTTCCTGAGAAGGACACACGGTGTCACAGGAGCAGCACTTCACACCATGTTGCACTGCAGAGCCAATGGAAATTCAAAAAGCTACTGAATAGTTAATATCTGAACTCTTTAGAACTTCAAATCCAACACCTTTGAGACATCTTTCATCAAGATGTAGTAAGAGGTCACTTCATTAGAGATCAGCAATTTTACATGCAAGAGGTAAGAGGTGGGAGGTAACGAATTCCTTTGATCCTAAATCACTGAATACTGCAGACTGCTTCACAATGATTCAGTAAATGTATTAAATCCAGACCCTTTTCCCTGTCTAGATTAAAGGCAGAAGATGTAACTAATACAATTCAGTAGTCATGAAGGAACTAATCTCTACTGACACAGGCCCAGCTACTTAAAGTAATCAAAGAATTCGTATTTTGAACCTCTGAGGAAGACCTGGGCTCAGGACAACACAACAAACTGCTGTTGAAGAGCTCATTGTTTGGAAAAGATAGCAATTCCATGAAAGAGGAAAACCTCCAAATGCAATGGAATCCAAGAAAATGCAAGGTTTCAGGTAAGCACCAAAGAGAAAGGCTCCTTGTCAAGGACAAAACTTGCTACACTACAGTAAATCCTGCAGCTCAACAGGCTCAGTGACTTGAGAACCTCAAGACCTTTAAAGCTCCTCCAGCAGCAGCCACTGTGGCGTCTAACAGGCTACAAGCAAGGAGGAACAATCAATTCATGTATTTTTCCAAAAAGTATGACACGGTGACATCTAGAGCACCTTTTTATCCTTAGAACATAATTTTTTAATTGCTTTCATCTACTTATCTAATTGTGATCAAGCTGGAACTGGCTTAGGTAAGTGAAATACCATTTTGGAATTGTTCAGTACCAGCAGCTTTCTGCTGAAGGATGTTTTACAAACACTTCAACACCTTTGATCTTCGGTTCAACAGCAGCAAGTTCCACCATTAGTACACAAACTGTCAACTGTAATTTCAACAAGGAAGCAAAAAAAGCACCTGATCTTATAGTCACGTCTTGAACAACTTACATCACAATACCAAGAGTGCAATGCCTTCATTCCCTGAGCCCACAGGAGCTCTCACCTTTCCTAAGGACACGTTTCTTGGCACGGATGTCTGTCTCCAGCTCTGCTGCTCTGATATAGATCCGCACAGACTGTGGCAGGTGCCGCACAGCCTGGGCCACAACAGCCTTGGCTGTATCTCCAGGCTGAAGACGAGCAGCTTCCAACCAAACATCTTCACTCTGTCAGGAGAAACAACCCATCTTCCTTTACATCAGAACAAGAATATAAAGTCACAGCTTCTGGCCAAGCAGGTGTTTCGTAATACAGTAGACAGTGACGCTGTATCAGGCAGAGCCTCAGTCAAGCTTAACAAAGTTTCTGCTTCTCATGAACTACAACTTTTTTCTACTGTCCCACAAGGATCAGCAGGGAAGCAAGCAATTCTGACCTTAGGGCACATCTCTGTTCCTTTCATGATGAGGTTCCGAGCCACCTGGAGTTTGCCAGTGACCTCCTCCAGTCGGGCTGATGCTATCCAGGCTGGTGGATGATGAGGATTGGTCTCTCGGACTGATTTCAGGAGCAAACGGGCTTTTTTGATATCACTAAAGGAGGAGGAAAAACAGGAAGGAAAATTTTCAGCACACTGGGAAACAATTCTCCTGAACCAGGATTTGCTCAGATCCACAATAACTGTGACCTCAAATTTTTCCACACTGGAGACACAAATTACATTCTACCAAAACAAGCTTACAAATACACACCAACACAACCAGAACACAGTGAAAAACAGTTAAGTATTTAAGCAAGATTTCTGGGAATTACAGCTGGGCACTTGCAGCCAGAAGCTGATAAGCCCAAGCACTGATGTAAGTCAAGAATTAGCATCAATATTTGCACATATTGCTCTGACTTAAAGAGGAAGTCTTTATGAAACACATGTCAAGCTCCAGGCTAAAGAGGTTCTCAGGTCATCAATCAAGCCTAAATTAGCAGCACACAGGTACAATTAACCTGGTTATTTCCTGGCTGGCAGGCAGCCACACACTGCCATCACTCTGGCATGGAAATAGGGATGGAATGGAAACAATCTCCACAATTGATGCATCCAGGTCAGATGCTAATACCTCAGCTGAAAGACTAGACCAGATCTCATGTTAAAAGAATTCATCCTCAAAAACTCACCTGGCATTTCTTACAAACTAAATGCCAGCTGAAAGCACCCACTCAGACAGATTTCCATTTACATGTAGGATCAGTGCCACTGCTAAGAGGATAAATCTGTTAATCCTTCTTAAACTTACTTGATATCTCCTCCGTGTGTGGGAATCATGGAATTCAAGTCTGTCAAATATCCTTTTGGGTCCACTACAGTCTGGCCACTCACAGAGTCCGACACCTGGGAAAGTCAAGTCAGAGCTACTGAAATGACCACTCACAGCCCCTGAATGCCTAAAAAGACACTGTGGCTCTACAAAAATCCAAGATATTCATCTGTTCCCAAAAGCAAGAAAGGAGGAAGACACAAAGCCTTGCATATTAGTTTTTTTCTATTTCTGAAATACAAAATTTTAACATTACAATCCAGACAAGCAGCTTGGTGATAAGCAGTCACCCAAAAGTCTTGCAGCCCTGCCAGCTAAAGGCATTCTTTTTAGAATAACCAGATTTAGATGAGAAAATCAATGATAAAGAAGGCAAAAAATCAGTATTTTTCAGCAGTTTGTCCTGCATCCTCACATAGGACAGAAGAGATGCTTCCATTGGTAGCATCCTCTGCTGTTTGCCTCAAGGGCACCTCTGCTATAACCAGGCAGTCTGTTCTCCCATAATGACCAAGAATTCCAGGGACAAATCAGTATTTCTCAGGAAATTCTATTCATTTTGAGGGAATGAAATATGGGAAGAGATAATAAAATTATTTCACAGCTCAGCAGTTCTTGGATCTTCTAACACCCAAGAGAATTTAACACTTTTCTAAAACCAGTGACAGATCCTGCCTTCCCACATCCTTACCTGGCTTAGCCTCATATCCATCAAGGTGTTCCTGGCTTGGCCAATCTTCCTCATATCCAATTCACCTGTCCCAGGTGTCATCAAGCCTGGTGTCATTCCTCCTGGGTATGGAGTATTCAAACCCCCTGGATATGGAGTATTCAGTCCACCAAATTGCTAAAAAAAAATAAGAGTGAGAAAGTCATTCCTAAAACCTCATCTGAGATTTCAAAAATAATTCAGACTATTGGCCGATTTGCACTTCCCCAGAAGCTGCAGGACAAGGATGCCCAACCCCCACAGGTACTTGTGATATAGCTTCCCTGGACCCTAAAACATTTCTCATACAGGATTTGCAAATCTATAGGTAATTACAGAAGTTTAGTCAAGTCAGTGAAATAAGCAACGAGAAAGTGAAAAATTCAAACACAGGCATCTGAACTTGGCACATTTAAATAAGAATATCTGCAAAGAAGTCCCATGGACACCTGGAGCCAGTCTAGGGCCAGTCAGCTGCTCCTATAATTCTATGACTACAGTAGACTCTGGCCACAGAGCAACAAGCTAAATTACCTCATTTTTAGTTGACTGAAAGGCAAACCATTTTTAACACAATTGCCCCAGAACTAGGCAAACCATTAGGTGAAAGCAAACTTCATTTTCTGTTTCCTCTTTGGAAGATGTTATTGTAACAGAAATGGTTATGTTTACCAAAACTATCACCACCCTGCATTCAGCAAATAGGAAAAGAAACACTTTCTTCCATCTTTAAAACAAGAGCCAGGTTTTCTCTGCTTATCCTCATGTTTTCTCTGGTAATGGCTGTGCACTGAAAGTCTCCAGCAAGCACACAAGTTTAACATCCAGAATTCCTTTGGAAAACTCACAAACCACACCAAGTTTTTTGGTCAAGTATCTTTTCCCCAAATCCCAGTTTAACACTCATCTCTAACTCAGTTTGGCTGCAGCTTGCCCAGGTTTGCTGTGTACTCACTGTCTGGCGTGGATCCACGGAAGTGTGATTCTCCCCTGACTGCAAATGCTTTGCAAAGAAGCTGTCGGGGACAGGAGTCAGCTTCTCATAACGAGGATTCCTCTGCCGCTTGTTCCTGGCATCCCCAACCTCAGGAATACTCAGCCACTCCTCCTCAGTGACCTCCGCTAATTTCCGCTGTTCAGACAGGAGTTGTCATCAGTATTTGCTGCAGAAATGGCTTTTAAAGTGCTCTAACTCCTTAACAGATTTATTTTCTTGAAATAATTCAAGATCAATTAAACACTTAAGGGTCAGACTTTTTTCCTAATCCAATGTACAAAAGAATTAGATGCATTTAATTAGAATTTGGTTTTAGTCCAGACTGAGATTCCAAATCAATTTTGTTATTAGATTCAGTGCTACAAACATTCAGATTAATCCTAGTGCCTGGAGCATTGAGTGGTTTACTACTAATCATTAGACAACAGCTTAAACAATACATTTTACTTAAAAGAAGATTTAGAGTCAGGAGATTCTGCTCAGCTACTCCTACAATGCCAACAAGTTATCAGTTTCCCACCAAGACAGAAGTGTAGCACCTTCCACAAAGCACAAAACAAAAACGACCAATATCAAAATCTGCAGAGATTTCACTGCCTTGTGTATGCACATGACCAGTGTTTATTCTTCCAAGAGAAAGTAATTCTAATCTGGAAAATATCAAAGTACTCGTTTGCCAATACACAAAATCTGAGCAAAGAAACCAACACACACAAAAGAACATACAGCCACCTCTTGTGTCTCATAAAAAGTCACATTTCAGACATTTTTTCCCTTACTTTCAAGTCTGAGAACTGCTGTTGAATTTTGGGTCGTTCCATACGGTACTTTTCTATTTCCTCTTTTTCTCGTTGTTCCCTTAGGAAAAGGAATACTGAGGTTATGCTCAAAGTAGCACTTGGCAAGTCTTTGATTAAAGTGTTGACATAACAGAAAAATGTGTTTGATAAGAGTTGGGGCATAAAATAAAGGCATGTTTTCCAATCTTAGATTATGAACATTACAGCAAGAGATCCTTTCTCAAATAAGACAGTATGATAGTGTAAAAACAGACATCTCCAAGTGAACTTCAGTCTCTGACCTCCTCTTAATGAGAAATGAATTTAACAAGTAACACATACTGTTCACAAGCATGAGGTGACTGCTCTAACAATTTCCAGTCTACTGTGCAGTCTGTGATGCATCAATATCAGTTGCTCAGCATCTCCCCACACCATCTTAATGAACTACAGTGACTCTTAATTAACTACAGTGAAGTAATTTAACCACATCCACTATCAAAGCAAGTGATGCAAAATACCTGCCATCCTCAATGAACCAGAAAACACCCCCTGGCAGTGCTGTAGCTTATCCTACCTCCTTTCTTTTCTGCGTTCATCCATCCTCTTGTCCAAAGCTGCATAAATAGCATCTGCTTCTTCATCATCTTTTTCATAGGGGCCACTTGAGAACAGGCTCCCAGCATAGCCATTGAACTGGAAAATTGGAGAGAGGGGAAAAAAAAAAGAGGAAGAAAAGGCAGTTTTTTTAAGTTCCTGTTATTTTCCTGCAACAGCCAACAATCACTTGAAAATGCATTCACAGGCTGCTTCTGACAACACTGCATCAGACTAACACATCCCTAAATAAAAGCATCCTCCTTCTGCCACCCCATGGTGGTGTTTATTCTCCCACACCATTTGAAGCAAAACTGCTACAAAATTGCTTCTTTCAAAATTGCTTCTGTCTCTAAGCCACTTCTTTTCAGCAATAAATGAGATCCCAGGATAGAAGAGCCATTGTCTTCCACTTCTTACACCAGTGAAAGCAAGCAGAAAGAATATCACAACATTCAACCAACCAAAGTGGGACTTAAGAGACTACACAGGCCACTAAAGGACAATATAAGGCACAGAATCACAAAGTCATTTAGATTGGAAAAGACCTCCAAGATCATCAAGTCCAATCTTGTCAAAGCACACAAGCTTTCATTTGTGAAGAATAAAAAAAAAAAATACAACCCCTGAAATGCTTAAACTAATTTTTGTTCATAGATATTTTCCCAAGACTCTCAGGGCTCTGTATCAGTAATTAAACCACAATCCGTGGAGCAAGGCCACAACAAAAATCTGTAAGCACCATGCCATTGTGCATACTGAGGTCTCAATCAATAAATAAAAAAGGAAATGCTGCCTGCAAACTACAGGAAACTCGGGGTCTGAAGCCTCAGCTAAGAGCAGGGCTCATAGCAAGAGCGAGGAGCTCAGGGACTCTTCTTCCATCTGGGGAAAAACATCCGCAGGATGATGGAAACCTCCTCACCTCATCGTAATTGGTGTCATTCAAATCCTCATCGTCATCATCTGCTGTCTGGTTCTTCTTCATCTGGTCCCCCACAGTCCTCTTGCCCGGCGGGGCGTGCCGGTCGTCCACGGGGTCGTTGGCATCGCGGGCAGGGCCGATATCAGAGCGCGTGGTGAAGCCCGTGGCTCTGCAGGGATAAACCAGGGGCTGCTCAGCTCACTGCAACCCCAGCCTGACACAGCCACTGCTCAGGACAGGCAGGGAAAATATCACTCTTTTGGGAGAACGGCATCAGGCACTCCCCATGCCCAGCTTTCGTAAAGCCAGGGGGGAAAACGGCCTTAGAATCCTGGAATGGTTTGGGTTGGAAGGGATCTCGGAGCTCACCCCATTCCAACCTCCTGCCATGGGCAGGGACACCTTCCACTATCCCAGGTTGCTCCAAGCCCCATCCAACCTGGGCTTGGACACTTCCAGGGATGGGGCAGCCACAGCTTCTCTGGGCACCCTGTGCCAGGGAGAACTTTTTCCACAAATACACTGCAACCACCCAGCCCACGGCACTGCCACCCATCCCGTGCATGGCCTCCTTTCTGAACTCTGTCTCCGGGTCTCTCAGCTGACCCTGCAGGCTGTGGGGCACCAGGGGCTGGGGATCTGGGCAAAGGGATGGGGCAGCTGGAGCCGAACCCCCACACTCACCTGGCAGCACCTCGAGGGGCACAGTCACCAGGATCTCCCCAGGGAAGGCAACAGCAAATCAGTGGGGGATGAACACAACTCACACCCAGCAAAGGACACCTTAAAAATGGTCTCAGCCGCCACCAAACTCCCTCATTTTTCCCTCAATAAAAGCCCCCAAGATTGAGCATTTTTCAGACGGTCCCACCCACACACAGTCACAGGATCAGGAGGGGCACAATCCTTTGCCGGTCTGAAGCACCTGGGAACTCATCCTCAGAGCCAGGCTGGCTTTTAAAACGCACACCCGCCCAGCTAGAGAGAGAACGCGAACCATCAGGAAGAGGCACAACACTGAAAAGCCGCACGGGCCACCCCGAGGGGACGGGGATGAGTGGCGCAGGGAGGTGTGACCCAGCCGGGCAGCGAAAGGGCTCGGGAGAGCCCCGGGGCCTGGCGGAGCGACCCGGCTGCGAAGGCACCGGCGGCGGGGGGGGGGGCAGGCCAGGCCTGGCAGCGTCTCACCCGCGGCCCAGCCCCGGCACGTAGCCCAGGGGCGCGGGCATGCCCAGGAACGGCTTCTTCTTCTTGTTCATGATGGCGGTGGCGGCGAAGCGACGCCGAGGCGAGACCGAAGTGGGACCGGAGCAGAGCCGGGAGAGGCGGCCGGGAAAGCGGCGGCGGCGGCGGAAGCGGCGGCGGGAGCAGGCGGCGCTGCCCGCGAGGGCAGAGCGGCGCTTCCGCTCCCGCCGGCGAGCAGCGCGCCCCCGGGCGAGGCGGAGGTCCTGAGGCGCGGTGAGGAGGGTGAGGGACGTGGGGATGAGGATGGTGGGGATGAAGGGCATGGGGATGTTGAGCTGCGCCGCCGTGGAGTTTAACATTTATAGCAATTTGTTATTTTTATTGTTATTAGGAAAACGAGGAACTGCTAAGGAGCATCCCAGGCGGCGAGCGGCCCTGCAGGGAGCAAAGCTGACATGCTGTGTTTAACAACCCCCGGGCAGAATGGGGCGGAAAAGGGGGAAAAAGGGCCAGGATCATCCCAGGAGGCCTGGAGCAGGACAAAGCCCCCGTGCTGCTCACCCTTGTTTCCCCCAGCCCCTGCTTGCAGGGCTGTGAGCTTTGCTTCCCCCCTTTCCTCCTGCTAAAAATTTCCGAGCCAGATTATCTCTGGGAGCAGAGGCTGGTTTTCTGCTCATTCCTTCTGAGGGGCCTCTCACTTCCAACTCTGCTGGGTGGTGACAGCAGGGATGGCCATGCCAAGGGACCCCAGGGCTGAGGGGTACGGGTGCAGCCCCTCAGAGCGCATGGAGAGATCCCCTGTGCTCACCCCTCCTTCCCCAGCCTGTCCCAGCAGCTCCTGCCTCAGTTTCCCCAGCCGGAGCCCTGGGCAGGCGCCTCTCGCCCACCACACCCGGGCTCAGGATTAATCAGCTGCCAGCTGTGAAGTGTCCGGGTGACCCTGCCACCGTGTCCAGCTGTGCCAGAGAGCTGACAGGCCCGGGCTCAGGGGCACAGGGACAGGGGCAGCGGCAGGGCTGAGGAGGGGCCGGGGCTGTCCTGGGGACTGTCCCTGTCCCGCAGCCCCCTCCCAGCACCAGCCCCGCCTGCCACTGCCGGTCCTGCCAGGTCTGGGAGCAGAACCCAGCTGCGGGGAAGATAAATAGCCCCATTTTGCATGCTAATGGCATCCCAACCCCCAGCCGCTTCCCATCAATCTATTTTTGGTTTTCGCTGGAGAAAAAAAAAAAAAAAAAAAAAAATGCCTTTTGCCAAACAGTTGGGGTGGCAGAGAAGGAGGGAGGCTGCAGTGTCCCAGCTCTCCTGTCCACCCTGGGGTGAGGGCCGAGCCCATGGGAGCATCCTCAGCACCAGGGAGGTGTGTGGGACCCCCTGACTCCCCAGCCTGTCCAGTGAGCCTGGACCCTTCTAAATACCCAGAGCTGCATCCGTGTTCTAGCACATCCAACGTCATGGAGCACCAGTGGGTCTTCCCTGCGGGCTGGGTGTGGTAAATTTGGGGGGTTTTGAAGGTAAAGTGGGTTCCCCCATCCTGCCAGAGGATGAAGGACTAAGGGGAGCCCATCAGGAGCCTCCCTGACCTATGGATGGATGGGGACAGCAGGGAAGTGCCCAGTCTCTGCTGAGGCCCTGAAAGCTGCAGGAATTTCACTTTTGGGACAATCTCCTGGAAAAACTGAGCTGAGGTGAAGGACGGCAGCAGGGTGACCCCAGAATGGGGCTGGTGCTAGGGCTCTAAATCTTCTCTCTTTACACAGCAACTCTTACACAACAAGAAAACTCAGAATAATTTATTAGTTAAGTAAAATCAACCATAAATGAGTTTTAATCATCTCTGGGGTTGGTAGGCATGTCCTGGTGAGTGCAGGGGAGGGCACTGGCTGTGTGTCCCACCCAGCCTGGGCAGCAGAGGCACTGGCAGCTCTGGGCTGATCTTCTCACAGTGCTGGAGCACAGCAGGGATGAGCTGGTCAGGATCCAGCCCTCAGGCATCCTCTCCAGCCCAGCTCTACTTTTTGGGCACTCCATGGGTTTCTCCTTGGGTTTCATTTTGCTACCCAAGCCTGGCACTGGTCTGCTGCAGGAACGTGGCCAAAAGCACAACGGGGCAATTAATCAGCAATTATTCTGATTAGTGCAACTGGGGTGTGGTGGGGTGGGAAGTGAGGTGGGGAAAAATCCCTGAGCTTTTCCTGGGATCATCAGGATCAGGAGGTGGCCCGTCCCCATGGTGGGAAGGAATGGACTGTGCATTGCTCTGTCCTCCCAAAACACCTTAAAGCAGGGTGTGAAGCAGAAAGAAAAGATGTTTTCTCCCTGGTGCAACAAAATCTGAAGGGGTGAAGGGGCAACAGCCCCTGTTAAAGTTGCAAATATGCTGCACTTTAACCTGCAGGGAGCTGCTGTCGGGTGTGCATGTTGGCAGAGTGCTTCTTACCACCCTCGGTGGCGTTTTTGGGGAGGGAATAAAACCCCAGAGGGATGAGACCACCCACAGCAGGTCACTCCTCTCTCCTGGGCGCTCAGAGTCATCCCATTTCTGCTTTGGGACTTCCCAGGCTCAGTTGGTGTGTGTGTGGCTGAGGAAAGCGAGGTGGGAGGGGATGCTGGGCACATCGATGTTCAGAATCGCTCACAAAGCTTGAAAGTGAAAAGAATCCCTTGGATGAGCGCAAGGACGAGCTCACCAAGGCAGATCCTGCCAGGGACTGGGATCGGGGTCCGGCCCAAAGCCCAGCAAGGAGCAGCCCAGCCCACGGCCGGGGCACTGCGGCCCCTGGGTCACACAAAGCCGCCTCTGTGTCCCCGGGGAGAGCAGAGGCGGCGGCGGCTTCTCCCGGGACAACGGGAAAACAAACCCCGGGGCTCTCCCGAGGCTGGGAATTCGTGTTTTTAAATATCACACAGCACTGCAAGAATGCATCTGCAGGGCAGGATCAGCACTGGGACTCTTCCCAAGCTCTGTTTCCTGCTGCCTGCCTCTGGCAATGGAAGGCGGGGAAATGTCTTTAAACTAAAAGAGGGGAGATTTAGGTTAAATATACGGAAAACTTTATTACAGCAGGGGTGGTAAAACACTGGTTCAGGAAGCTGTAGATCCCCCATCCCTGCAAGTCTTCAAGGTTAGGCTGGACAGGGTTTAGATCAACATGGTCTAGTGGAAGATGCCCCTGCAAAAGCCAGAAGGTTGGAATGAGATGGCATGGACTTTAAAGGTTCATTCCAACTCAAATTGTTCCATGATTATATGAAAATCCCTGTTGCAAGGCACCTGCCTGCAAGTCCTGAACAGAAATCTAGCCCCTTCCTGTGTGTCAGTGCCAGGCACAGGGACAGGACATCCCAGAGACGCCAGGAATACCTGGAGCAGTGCGAGCTCCTCAGCTGAGCCCTGAGAAGGCAAAGAGCCCAAATTTGGCCACTGAAGCCCCACATTTGCACCCTCAGCCAGTGTGGTGCTTGCTGGGTGGTGGTGCCATTGCTTTGCACTCCCAAATGGGATGATTACTTGGATTTCAGATGTGGAAGTGCAAGAGAAGAACAAAACAGGGCTTATTTTTAATCCCTGTTGTCTCAGTTCCTAAATTAACACTTTTGGAGCCTGTTCTCACTTGATTATCACCCGATGCCGTAAAATCCTCTGAAGACAGGATGTCCTACTTAACAAATCAACTCCGTATTAGGTAAATATACATTCTGAAGTTTTAATTAGTCCCATGCTACGATACAGAGGTGCCCTAAGGACTCATCTGCAGCATCTGCCCCCCTTTGCACCCCAAACCAAGCTCTGGTGTGCGGTGGGAATTTTGCCAGAGTCAGCAGCAGCAGGTGCCAAGATCCCACAGCAGCTGGGAGGGAGTGAGGTGCCTTTGAGTGTCACCTCCAAGCCATTGGACGTCTCAGTGACAATTAGCAGAGATTCCTAAAGGGTCTTCAACATGAGGCTCACACTCTCAGCAATCCAGAGAGTGGAGCTGGCATCAGCCGCAGGTTTGCTGGGAAGAATCCCCATGTAGGAGAGAGCTCAAGGGCACAGTGTCTTGCCAGCAGAATGTTAATGATGCTGCCCAAATGGGATTCCTTAAAATTGTCTTTTCATCTGGGAATGTCCAAAGTCAAGAGCTCTGGCAGATGGATGAATGTTTCCCCAAGGTGCCTGGTGATTTGGGCCGCTGGATGAGCTGGGGGAGGAACGTCCCTGTGCCAAGGGCAGCATGTCCATGGTCCTGCCCTCCACTGTTCCAGGTTCATCTCCCACAGCTGAGCCAAGAGCAAAGCTGCTGCCTCTGGTCACCGTTGACCCAGAGTAACAGGCTTGGGTTTGGGGGATTTTCACTCATTCCTTCCACCCAAGGTACTGCAAGCTCCAACCATGGGCAGGGTAAGGAGTGAAGGTGAAGGTGAAGGCAAAAATGAAGGTGAAGATGATGATGAAAGTAAAGTTGAAGTGGTGATGAAGGTAAAGGCCAGCTAAATCCCCCAAAACACCAGGTCTCCCATTTGCTTCCCAATTCTGTTTTTCCCTATCCTTTCCACTCTGTCCATCTGTCCTGCACTCCCATCCATGGCTCCTTCCTAAAAAACAGTGTCCCTTGCCCTCTCCAAACCTCTCTTCTTCAATAAGGGGTGCCATTAAAATCATCTGATCTCTGGAAGCTTTGGGGGACACCAGTTAATCCATCCCACCACCCCCGCTGGGACCAGCACTCCCTGCATCCTGAGAGGTTCAACCAAAGGCGAGAGCAGACCACAGAGCACTGGGATGTCCGAGCAGTTTGAACTCTGGCATTCCCTAACTTCTGATTTTGCAGCCTGGCTGTGTGAGCAACCAGCTCTCAGATCCTAGAGCAGCGTGCAGTGGCAATCAGAGCACAGCAAATCAATTCATGTCAGGCTGTACCTTGCAATGTAAATAATAAATCGGATTCAGTAGCAACTGAATGAAGCCCAGAGCCCTGAAATTTGGGCTTAGAGAAAATAAGAACTTGAGGCTGTTAAGATGCAGCAGAGTGGTGTATGGTCATTAGCTGTGAGATGCTGGAAAACTCTGCTTGGATAATGGTTTTCATTTGTGCTCGTTCTGGGCAGTGGAATAACAAATGCAGCACTGGGGTGGTGGTAATGCCCAGCCTGGGGAGGGCCCTGGTGAGGATGGGATGATCCGTCCTGCTCAAGCTTCAGTTCCCTAACAGAGAGCAGATGGAGATGGATGAAACTATTTTGGCCCCAAAAAATTGCAACACGTGTAAAAATAAACCCCTGTAATTAGTGGGAATTTCATCAGGTTTCAGTTGGGACAGAAAAAGCCAGAGAGCAGCATTCAGCTGCTGCAGAGTTGCAGCTGGACATGAGGCAGTCTCAGCACAGGGTGGGCTGAGCTACTGCAGGAGCAGCAAAACCTCTCCACCCCATCAAATACCCGTGATCTTCTTAAAATTATTTCCTTTTTTTTAAATAAAAAAAGAATTAAAATACTATTCTTATGTGTTTTGCCCTTGCTGGGCATTGATTGGGAACCTGGCAGAAGTGGATCCTGCCGTCCTGCCGTGTCCTTGCAGAGGTACATCATGTGTGTCTTCTGATTGGATTAAGTTGCAAGTTCACAATTTCACTTGGGGAAACAATATTAAAAAGAAAAAAGCCAGTCCTCTGTTCTGAGGGAAAGGAGGTGATCAGGCTCTCAAATAATTACAGACTGCCTTGAAAATAACCGTGATGTGCCAAAATCCAATTAGAAATATATCTATATAAACCTCCAAATGGAAGAGCTTTTCTTGTTTCAACCCCTCTCTGTGTGCCAGAGAGCAGCAAAGAGAGAGCAATGCCTTGGATGTCCTCTGCCAGTAGATCATGAACCTAGGGAGGGTGCAGATGTCATGCTGAGTGACAAGAGGGTCACCTGCCCAGCCAGGGGCCAGAGGACAGCACAGGTACCTCTGGGCTCCGAAAGCCAGAGCTCCGATGTGACCTGCAACACCCCCGCCTTGCAGAACTGAGCTTTGGTTCTTTTATTATCAGCATGAAAATAAATTCTTTTCAGGGAGAGATTTTCATAACACTAAATATTTCTATGCCTGGTTGAGATAAGCACCATCCATCAGCCCGCACCAGGCAGGAGGCTTCAGCACGAAGCTGTTTTTGATTCTATCTCCCTGCAAGTGCCTCAACAAATTCATTTTGAAGTCTTTGCACAAAAGAATTGGGAGGGGGGTTGTGGGTAGGAATGGGGTGTTGGGATTTGGGAAAACCTTGGTGT
Source organism: Anomalospiza imberbis (assembly GCF_031753505.1). Lineage (NCBI taxonomy): Eukaryota > Metazoa > Chordata > Aves > Passeriformes > Viduidae > Anomalospiza > Anomalospiza imberbis. The sequence goes on along the minus strand of NC_089697.1, from coordinate 8,061,025 downwards.
TTAGCTTGGCAGTGTCTGTTCCCAACCCATGGGGCTGCAGTGAGGAGGGGTCCCCAATACCCAGCACATTCACAGCCCCCAGGCCTGTGGTTGGGTACCATGGGGGGCTTTGTGGAGGTGAGGTCCCAACAGGGCAGGATGTCCCAAGGCCACCAAGACCAGGTGCCCAGCCACTGATGGATGTGTGATTCTGGTTCCTCCCGCTTGCTGGGTGCTCCCTTTTTCTGCTGATGAGCAGTTTTCATTAACGAGCAGACAAGCAAAGCACCAGAGAAATTAGCCACTTTTCTCCTTGGACAAATAACTTCCGTCTGAAGGCTTTTCATCTCCTCCCTCTCATCCTCGCGGGGCGCGGCGGGAGGAAAGCTGATGTTTAATTACTTCCTTTATTCTCTGAAAAACGAACATGCTGAATCATCTCAGCCTCACACCCTCTCCAGAGCCGGCTGTTGGGGAGGGGTGGGACCCACGGGAACACTGGTGCTCTCCCTACCCAAATCCATGTGCACGTGGAGGGGAGGCTGTTGGTCTAGAGCTCAGTGGAGTCATTGTCCCCAGCTTGTCCCCTTCCCACACCATCACTGCCTTGGGAAATGCAGCCCTGGCTCATGCTTTGAATGTCCCAAGCTTTGTCTTGGTGTCTTTCCCTAAAAAACTGTTTAACTCCTGTTTAACTGTGGAAAGTTCTCAACCAGATATTAAAAGACCCAAAGTCAGACCAAAACCCAAGACAGAGTTGCTGGGGCTGTTTAAAAGATGATCCATCATGGGGGGGATTGAGTCACAGCCTAAGAGTGAAGCTGGATGCTGTAAAACCAAGGATGGCTGGAGCATGGAGCAGGTGTGGGGGCCACACCACCTCCCCAACCCTCCCCATGCAGCCCCAGGCTCAAGGTTTTTCTGAAAATCCTTTGAAATTTCAGATGGATGAGCAGTCGGAACGTCCTCAGGCACCCAAACCCCACCACAGTGTCTCCAGGCCATCGGGATGCTGGGCTGGCACCAGGCTCATTTGCAGATGAGGAGGAAACAAATTCCATCCCCTGGACATGTGAACCCTTTACTCAAGAAGTGCAATTGCTACCAGCAAAATCACAGAAAGCAAAGGCTGGGAAAAGCACAGCACTTATTTTTAATAACAGCTTGGTGTAATCTGCACACATTTCTCAAGCGACATCAGCCTTTTCCTGCCAAGGCCCCTCTTTAACCATATTTCTCTTGGAAAATTTCTGCCATGGCTCAAAAGCTCTGTGTGCAGACAAAGGCTGAGGGAGAAATGGGAAATTCAAAGGGATGGAGAAGGCGTTCTTTCTTTATCTGCCTGCAACAAGCGGCATTGCCCTTCCTGCTCTCTTGAAGCCAGAGCAGGAATGCCAACTCCCCCCAGAGATTCTCAAAGGATCTTTGCAGGCTACAGACAGGGTTTGGGGCCTGATATCCCCACTACATGCATGGTTTGTGACTCGATGTCCCTGCTCCCTGCCTGGCAGCATGGTTGGCTCGCTGAATGTGTCAGCCCTGGCCAGTTCCCAGCGCAGAGCTGAGCCAGCATCCAGCCTTGTCAGGCACTTGAGCCTCATCCAGAACAGCTCCTGATTGAGCATCCAAAATTTTGGAAAGTTCCTATTGATTTGGGGAGCTGAATTTAGTTTTGGCAAGTGCTTCATTCTTACACACACAGCTGCACAGCTCGGATCCAAGAGGGTTTTATGCCGTAGCTATGCAAGGCTGATGAACAGGCACACAAACCCTGCCCGAGGCTGTGCGAGGTCACTGCCACCTGCTGCACCTTCCCAGCCCACAGGGCAGTGGTCGTCACACAATGTGCTTAAGCTGAGTGTTCTTCCTCTTAAAACAGGGGTGAGGATACTGCTCTGTGCTGCAGTGGGTCTGCGACAGAGAACCCTTGCAAAGGTGGAGTATCACAGCACAGGCACCTGCTTGTCCTTGTCCTGGGCAGCCAGAGGTGCCCCCAGCCCTCTCCCAGCCCGGGGAAGGATGAACACAAGGTGCCAGACCCCGCTCCCTTGGTGTCTGCAGGGGCTGGCAGTGACAGTCCCTGTCTGGGTCAGCTGTGACAGCTGAATGCGGGCACTTAAAAACATGTCTGTGGGATTGTCACCTGGGGTAGTGACAGATGCTGGTGACACCGTTTAGCTGGTGTGCCGAGCACGAGTGAGCTTTGGTGGGTACCCACTCATGCTGAGACCACCCACCAGAGCTCATCCAGCACCCACGGGGGTGTGAGCACCCTTCTCTGCCTCTCCCATCCAGGGACCTGGAGGTCGGGGAGACCAGAGACATTTGGGGTGGAGGGAACTACCAGGTGCTTTCCGCTCTGTGCCCACTGCAAACATGACCAAAAACCTACCCATGGTGCCCACAGGTCCCCAAGAACCTGTTCCCTCAGCTGGAGAGAGACAGCGGGGATGATGCCCCGGGCAGGGATCGGGGGGTGATGCTCGCTGCCCCGGCAGGAATCGGGTGATGCTCGGGGATCCTCGAGGCGGGCGGCAGCGCGGGGCCGGCGGCGGGCGGAGCCCCGGGGGTGGCGGATCGCGGCACCGCCCCCGGCGCGGACACCGGGGCGGGGCGGGCGGGAGCGCCCGGTGCCGCCGGCGGCGCGGGGGGCGCGGGGCTCCGTCCCCGCCCGAGCGCGGCGCCGCTGCCGGAGGATGAGCTGCGGCCGGCCCAAGGACATGGAAGGTACCGGGCGCGGGCGGGGGGGCTCAGGTGCGCGGCGGGACGCGCTTCCCTCAGCCGCGAACGCGGCGCGCACGGACCTGGGGATCCGCTCCATCCCAGGGGCCGCCCTCCATCTCTCCTCGATGCTGTCCCCTCCGTCCTGGGGGTCTGTCCGTCCTCCATCCCCCGGTGCTGCCCCCTCCATGCCGGGGGTCTCTTCTTCGTCCCTCCCCCGGTGCTGCCCCCTCCATCCCGGGGGTCTGCCTGCCCTCGATCCCCAGTGCTGTCCTCTCCATCCCGGGAGTCAGTCCCTCTACATTCCCCTTTACTCTCCCATTCTGGGGAGAGTCTGTCCCCATGTCCTACCCTTGGAATTGTGGTGTACCAATGAAATGGGCTGGAAAATTTGGCTAGAGCAAAGGGATGCAGGTGTGAGGACAGGGCAGGCAGGCCTGGGGGTGCTGGAGCAGAGCAGGACCCCTGGGAAGAGCATGTCAAGGTGTAAGGGGGCTCACCACACGCAGGGGTGTCCGTGGGCTCCCTCACCTGCCTCCTGCCAGGAGAACCTGCCCAGAGCCACCTGGAGTCCTGCCCGCTGCCCTCACCCCACACTCTCATACTGTCCATCCCTACAGAAGTCCTCTGTCACAGGGTGCTCAGGGACCTCCTGGCAGTACCCATGGGAGTCTCAGGAGCACAGATGCATGCATGTTCCCCCCAAACACTCCCTCAACGTGTGCCCAGGGCACCCATCGTGCTGCACAGGGAGGACAGAAAGGACATCTGCCTTTTGTTCCCTTCCTCCTCCATCCTCGGGAGGCACCAGCAGTGGGCAGCCACCAGCCTGAGCTCCGGCCGGGGCTCCCATCTCATCTCTGCAAGCGGAGAATTCAGAGGGAAGCGCTGGGGTGACACTCGCCACACCCAGGGCCTGAGCCAAGTACACTTCAGGGGAATCTGGAGAGGCTGGAGGGGGTGTCAGTCCTCTCTGAGTCTGGTTTCATCTTCCTCAGATCTTAGGGAATAGCTCAGAGCAGGACCTGGTCCATCCTATAGACACAGCTTCAAAGATGGGATGTGTTGGGGGATCCCAGAGAGCATCACTGGAACGACCATCCCTGGAGGCTCCACCAGCTCAAGCAGCAGATCTGCCCTCCACCAGGGTGAAGGCACATGGAAGGGACACAGGGAACCAGGGCAATGGCAATGCCAGCTGAGCTCATGGCTCATGCAGATGCCACTAAAAACAGGATGAGTTCTTCACAGAGCTGCTCCCTGAATTGAGCAAATTCCCTAGGTCCTGAGAGAGTCCTAGGAGTCCTCAGAGACTTCTGCTCCCATCCACCTTTCACCTGCCTGCAGGAACACGAGAGAGATGACCAGCTCCCCGAATCCACCTCCAATTATAAGCAAATCCCTCGCTGTATTTGGTGCTAAATGTCTCCTTCCCTCCCAAATGCGGTGTGATGACCCACCCTTAAGGGTCATCACACACGGGCAGCCAGGCAAACCAACACAGTGATTTCATTCCTTGTGAAGCTTGTTTCAAGCTTCTCCCATTAATCCCGGGAAGCCTGTCTGACCCCGGGAAGCCTGGCTGCCCCCACTGCAGCTGCCTGCAGACATGTCCCCATCTGGAGGGCAGGTCTGTGGGACAGCCACACGCACGATGGCATCAAAGACACAGGGGTGTTCCTGAGGCCATGATGAGAAGTGGTGGCAGAGGACAGAGCAGGAGTCTGGCAGTCTTTGCCTGTCGAGGCATTTGGCTCCCCCGTGCCCCTGCCTGCTCCTCCTGCAGCTTGGCTGTCTGCCACCGTGTCCCCTGGGCAGGTCCTGGTCACCTGTGAGCGGGAAGCATCCGCGGAAAGTCCCCTGGCAGCCGGTTTGCTGGTAGTGATCAGCCCGGGGCAACTCGGCACCCACCTAGAAATGCTTTTGCCGGGGAATGCTGCCACATCGGGCCCCGAGGTGCCCAGCCCCAGGAGATTTCCCATTCCTCTCCCCACCAGCAGCTGCTGCTGCTCTGAGCCGCTCCAGTGCTCACGTTTCACCAGCCATAAAAGTGTCTGGAGAGGGAATGGGATCGGGAGCAGCGTTGTGCCTGGTGAGGGGAGGGAGCTGTGACTGTCCCTGTCCCACTGCTGCTGGTGTCCCTGCGGTGACACGGACCTGGCCTCCCCCTCCTGTGTGGCTGGAGAGATGCCCAAAATGGATCAAAGAGCCATGGAAACAACCCGGCAGCGATTCCCCGGCGGCAAGCAGGCAGTGGGGTGTCACTCATGGGGGCAGGCAGATGGGGCATAGGGACCCTAGACCAGCTGGCAGGGACTTGGAATGGTGGGGTCACAGTGGCTGTTTGGGGACCTGAGCTGAGCTCTCACCTCCCCACTCCAGCTCGGGCTCAGCCAGCCGGGAGGCTCCTGCATTCCCATTCCCGTTTCAGGATCCAGCACAGCCTCTGCTCTGTGGGAACCCCACTTCTGCCGGGACCCCAACACGACCATAGCCACGAGAGCTCTGGCGGAGCAGGTGCAGCCCACACCCCGCCCTGCGGCCCCTTCCAGTTAAGGCTGTTCATCTCCATGCTCCTTCTTTGCTTTTCCTCCCGCACCCGACTGCCCTCAGCCACCAGTGACCCCGGTGCTGCCACACTCGTGCCATGGCTCCGCTTGGTCCCTTTGATGCCCGGTGGCAGCAGTGTCGCCTGCAGCAGCCCCCCTAGGCTTCCTGTCCATCCCAGTGCCAGCTGGCCCTGCCGCGGGATTAGGCGGGAGCACGAGAGGAAAGCGCCGAGCATCTCTCCGGATCAAACGCCCACGGGGCAGCGGGGAGGGGGTGTCATTCACCCCCCCCGTCCATGTGAGACCGGCTCGGGGCCGCCCGGAGCTGGGATGAGCGTGCAGCCGGTGCTCAGAGGCAGTGGGAGGGAGGCGCTCGGGGGAATCAGTCAGGTGTGGACGAGGTATGGGGGGAGGCAGGGATGGAGCCGCACTCGTGACAGCGGTGCCGAGCGCTCACGCGCATCCCTCCTCCCGCCGAGATGCAGCAGGGCCGGCCATCCCTCTGCTGCGTCTCCACCATCCGCAGCTCGCAGGGACCGCCCGAGCCAGGTGAGGGGTCTTCAGGGTATGGCTGGGGGGCTGCAGGGCCAGCGGGCCTGGGGGGAGATGCTGCATGTGCGTTCCTGGCCGGAGGGCACAGCCTCCGGCTTACCATAGAGGAGCGGAGGGGATGGAGGGTTGCTGGCTGCTCCTGGGGATTCTCAGGCTACTCCCCGTGCAGGGCACGGAAAGGAGAGGAGAGCCTGTGTTGGGTGTCACCCCCATGTCCCTGCGTGGAGCCAGCCCAGGGCTCTCCTGACACAGGGCTCCTCTGTCCCCGTCATTTCCTTGCTCCAAAATGCTCCCACATGCCCTGCTCACCCTCCCTACCATCCCATGTCGAGTGCTGCCAGGTGATTGGAAAGTTGGGACACAAGGGCTGGGCTGGGGAAACTGAGGCTGTGGAGGAGCTGCTGGAGCCAGGGCCTCTGGGCTGCAGGGCAGCCACTGCCTGCTCCAATGGACAGCCATGCCCCCAAAGCTCCCAGAGCTGCCTTTCTTCCCAGCTCATTTTTCCTTTCGACTTTCACCCCTCTTTCCCCTCTGCTCCCACTGCTTGTGTTGCCTCCAGCAGAGTTTGCTGCAGGAGCAGAGATGCCCATGTCCTGCTGCTGGAGGCACATGCTCCATAGCTCCCTATGGATATGGGTCCTGCTGATGGCCAGATCCTCCTTCCCTCTAGTCCCTGTAGCAAGTCCTGGGGAAGCCCTGGCACAGCTGAAGGACACAACTCTGGCAGCAGCCCCTCCAGACCTGCCAGGTTTATATCTGCTGCAGCACCCAGTGGGATGGGCAGGTTCCAGCTCAGAGATATCCCAGCACAGCTACAGTGCTCAGGGTGCCAGGGACAGGACAGTGGCATCTCAGACATCCTTGGCTGGAGGGAACACAGCCCGCTCTGGTCCTCACCTGACAAGCTCAGGGTGTCTGAGACTGCTGGAAGTCATCAGAGACATCCCCATCTCTCAGGACAGGTGCAGAGACCACTCCTACCAGTCCTGCCTCTGCTCCCCACTGAGCCTCTCCATGGATCTCCCTCCACCTTGTTTTCTCTAAAATCACTTCCCCAGCCATCAGACAGGTTCCCTGCTGCAGTTTCCCCATGGCAATGCTTCCTGCTGGGTGTGCTTAAGAAACAATACTGTGTGATGTGGTCTGGGTATAGTGCAACAACCCTTTTTTGCTCTATTTTGACTTTTTTTGGCCAGTTGTTCTCCTATTGCATAAAGGTGTACTTGAGCAGTCTCTTCAAAATCTCTTCCCTCTTAAAACCCGCTAATTAGGAAAACGAGCTGCCTCGGGATTTCTCCAGCCCTCCTGCTCTCTCAGGGTGGTTTGTCCTGGAAGTGGGTCTCCTTTGGGTGCTGGTCTGCTCTTGGAGGTGGTTCATGACTTGCCTGGCTCCCCATGGTGGGAGCAGGTGAGCTGGGGGATGCTCCAGTCTTTGCTTCCGCGGATCAGAGCTGTTTATGTCAAGCTGAATGGCTTTTATCCAGAGCAGACAGAGCGTGAGCCCCTAATACCCACTCACCCTCCTCCTGTGGCAGCTGGGTCCCTTCAGCCCTCCTCAAAGGAAAGCTTTTCAACCTCCTTGCAACCCCAACACCCCCAGCTTGTTAAAACACAAGGAATTGGACTTTAATGACCTTTATGGGTTCCTTCCAACTCAGGATATCCTATGATTCTATGAATAAGGGACAAAAAGCACTCGTTGTGGGTAAATGTCTCTTTGTGGTCATTATTGACAGGCTGGTGTGTGTTTGGCCATCACTGGAGTGCACAGTGGCTGTCTCCAGGCACCCATGGTCTGTGCTGGGGGAACCAGCCTGCATTCCCTTCTCCACCAGGCTGCCCAGCGAGGGTTTCTCCACTCCCCTTCCCTTGGTGGTGGCTGTTTGCTGTCAGCCTGGACCACGGGAAGCAGCTTCCCTGGGCCTCGTCCCGGTTCCTGTCCCAGCAGTGACAAACAGGAGGTTCTCACCAGGTGTCGGGGATCAGCTGCAGGTCCCGCGTCTGCTCGGCTGGCGGGTGTCAAAACAAACGTCGCTCCTGAGGGGTTTGTGTGGGCAAACATCTTGTCGGGTGCCTGCTGGATCCCAGCGCCAGCTGGCAGTTCCTGGGCTGGTGGATTTTCTCCTTGGCAATGGGAAAGGAAGGCAGGAATGGGGAGTTTTTAGAGAGAGGGACCCACAGCCTGAGTTTAGCAGGTCCCATGGCTTAGAAAAGGCACTTTTGGGTGCCCTGGCATGGGGTGGATGGACACCATGGCCGTCTCTCACCCCCCTTCCTTCTGCAGCCACCGCTGCCGCCTCTGCTCACTTCAGCTTCTGCCGCAGCCTCCTGGAGCACACGGTGTCGGCCGAAAACCTCAGCTACCGCCTGCAGCGCAACCCGGGCAGCAGCCTCACCTGGCACGACGGCCGCAGCCAGCGCCCCGACGGCGGCCGCACCGTCAAACTCCTGCGGCAGCCGGGCACCGAGGGCTCGCAGGTACCCCACTCCCCACCCGGGCATGCCAAGGGGAACACAGCTCCTTGTGTCTGGCAGACCCCCCGCAGGAGCATCTCCTCTTTCCCTGCAGGATCAGGCCTTCAGATGTTGTTTGTCCTCATGATTGCTGGGCGTTTAGTTATAGTAACATATATAAACATCATCATGTGTTTTCATCAGGCCTCGTGCTGTGCTGGGGTGAGCTCTCTGTGTCACCTCCCCTCTGTGCATCACCTGCCCTCCCACCTGCAGCTAGGACTTAATACCATTTTGCATTAAGCATACCAGGACCAAATTCCTTATAATGCCTTAAAATCACCGAGTGCTGGTGTGTGTCTCTTAGCCAGGTTTGGACCACTGTCTTCCTAAAATTTGAAACTTTATTGTACTATGGAGGCTGTGAGCCAAAGGTTTCCATCCATTCACTGCTGCACAGACACAAGAAGGAATATTATCGCTGCAGGTGGCTCCCGGTGCTTCCCAGCCCCTCCTTAGCACCCTGGGAGTTGGGTTCAGAGTGGCACATCCAGACAGTGAATGCTGGAAAGAAAACAGGGAAAATCCAACTGCATGGCTTCCAGCTGCCAGCATGGAGATGCTTTTGTATCACAGGGCCTCCTGTCTGGTTTGGCTTCAGAAAGGAACAGGGACCCCACGGGGATGGGTATGGTCGTGATGCTCTCAGGAGCAGCAGCTCCAGGGGAGACAATGTTCCGTGTGCTGGTGACATTGTTCCATCACCTCCAGGCGGCTCCTTCATGAGGACACACCAGCCACTCTCCAGGTGCCAGCTGTGGCTTATTATGGTTCTCCCTCCTCCACCCCTATGTGCTGCCCAGAAGGATTTAGTGAAAGGTTCTTAATTTGCCAAAAGCAAAGAAAAATGCCGGAGCGAAGAGAGGTGATGCAAGTTGCTCCTTGCAGCGTCCAGGGACAGCTCCCCCCGCCTCGGTTCCCCCAGCCACCTCCTGCCTTCCTGCCAGAGCAGCCTCCCAGCTTCCTGCCTGCTCTCCTCCACACCGGCGCTCGATATTCACGGCTGAGAGTTTATCAGAGAGACAGCGCGGCTCAGCCGGCTGGAAAACAAACCCATGATCCCTTACACCTCCCCTGCCCCTCCGGGGAGCGCAGGGGATCGCTTGGGGACCCTCCATGGGGAGCGAGGAATGCACGCCGAGCAGGCAGCCGGGATTTAGGGATGCTGGGATGGTCCCCGGTGCAGGGCTGTGTCTGCTGAGTGATGTGCGTGCAGCCGTGTGCGTGCCCAGGGAAATTGCCAGTTGTTTGTCACCTCTTCCCCCGTGCCTCGGAGGGTTAGTTGGATAATAGCTGTGGGAAGCACGCGGTAAGCTCCCGGGAAGCTGGTTGTTATTCCCCCCCCAGCCCCTCTGCTTCTCATCATCACTCGTTAGTGAATCCAGAGCAAATCGCCGCCTCCTCCCCCTCCTCCTCCTCCTCCCCACGGCACACTCTCCGGCGCGCTCAGCCGAGTGTGAAGGAGCCGCGCAGCCGGCGTGGGCTGGGGCTGCTCCCGCAGGCAGGCGACTCCCGGGATGCGTCTGGTGGAGCCGGGTCTCTCCCAAAGGTGAGGGTTCGGTTCAGAAACTGCATCCTGTGCATTATCTATTGAATTTTCCATCTGCTTTGGAGACGGACTCCTTGCTTATTGATGTACAGCCTCCCAACTTCGCCTTCTTCCCTGTTGCTTGAATGTTCCCAACGAGCTCTGCTTGAGGAACAGTTCCTTTGCAAGCTCCAACGCTCCCCTGGGAACAGGCAGCAGCCCCACCAGGCTGGCCAGGCTCCACGGCAATGCCTGGCGTGGGGCAGGGAGCACATCCCAGCCCAGCTGCCCTCCACTGCCTCCTCCACAGCATCCCTCCAGAATGTGTCATTAGTTTCAGTGACTGCGGGATGTCTGGAGTCCCTCTTACACTAATTATCCCTGCTCCTCTATTAGATATGCTTAATTAGGCAGCGTTCACACGCAGAGGTCGATGTTGGCACACCGCGGGGCCACACGCTGCCGACCTTTCCCATGCCGGTGTGTCGTGCATCAGCTGCTATTCCTGCTCTGTCCCCGCCCTGTCCGGGGCATCGGTGAGCCCTGGCAGTCCAGTCCCCCTCTGTTGTGGGAAGCAGGGATGTCTTTTCCACCCCAATTTGCTGTGATCCAGCCCAGGACAGTCCCTGCAGGTTGGGCACAAGTGGATGCTTTGGTGCAGCAATGTTTGCTGGTGCTGTTCAAGGATGAAGTCTCAGCATCACCAGCAGTGGAGAGCTCACCAATCTCTCCTGACTGCCAAAAGCAGGGAAAGGGAGATTCCTGCATCCTCCAGCCCCTTTTACAGTCAACCTGGAAGATGCCCTAGGAGAAGCAGTCTTGCTTTCTGTGCAGTCGCAGCTCAAGATGTGTGATTTGCTCTGTATGAGATCAGTCCAAGCTGAAACAGCCTTGCAAGGCCAGAGTAGCTGTGATGGGGGAGAGAAAATGGAGCTGCCAAGCGGCTCAGGGTGAGACTGGGTGGCTCAGAGTGAGACTGGCCACTGCAGCAGACAGCTGGAGGGAGGGAAGGTGGAGGGATGCTGTCAGATAAACCCCCTCTCCCCGTGGCCATAGCTCAGTACTGAGCATGGCATAGCTCAGCAGGTGGTGGAGGTGGCCAGGGCACACTGGGGTGCTGGGGACTGTGACCCTGCTTTATCCTGGGTGTCTCTGAGCATAGCAGCACCCCAGGAACAGCTGTAGGATTCAGAGGTGGCCTTGGACACCAGCAAAGCTGCAGGACCTTGTTGTGACCAGTCAGCTCAGGGTTGAAGAGGGTTGAGAGGGAGAGAAAGGGAGAGTCCTTCCTACTCTAGGGCACCAGCTGGCTGCTGGCTGCTTTCCTGGGGACTTCTGGTGGAGATGAGTTGCACCAGTACCAACATCTGATGGGGATGGCTTTGCACCAGTTCCTACTCTCCTCCAGGATCTCACTGGCTGCATCCCCACTGAGAGCTTCCAGCAAATGCCCATCTCTACCTGGTGAGGTGGGGACCCTGAGGACCCCAGGACACCTCCTGAGTCTGTGCAAAGCTCTGCTGGGCTCGGAGATGCGTAGGCGAGGGGAGCTGGGTCTCTTGTCTGTAGCAGGAGGGCTGGGAAGTTTAAAGTGTTGGGTCTGTATATGGTAGGACAACCAACTTGACCTCCCATCCCCACTCTCCCTGCCTCCCTTACTAGTTCCTCTGATTTCAGGGTGAGTCCAGAGACTCCAGAGTGTGTGGAGCCAAAGTCTGCCAGTGTCACCACAATCTTATGCAGCCAACCAGAACCTCCCCCATCCCCATGGACTGATTTCTGTTCTCCTCCACCCAGGGTTGAATCCCACTAACGCTCTCCCCTTCCACTCCCCTCAGGTCCGTGGCTGTGACCACTATGGCATCTACCACACCAGCCCCACACTGGGCAGCCTGGTCAAGCCAGTGGTGCTGTGGACCCAGCAGGATGTGTGCAAATGGCTGAAGAAGCACTGCCCACACAACTATCTCATCTACGTCGAGGCGTTCTCCCACCACGCCATCACAGGTACAGAGTGTCCTCCGGACTATTTCCCATTAGCACGTGCTCCTGGGAAAGGCTGTTTGGACACTGGTGGTTCAGAAGATGGATATATCCCCCATTTCTATCCCCTCTCCCCATGAGATGCAGCCAGGGTGAGAGCAGGGGACACAGCAACACTGACCCAGGCTGGGCAGGAGGCATCTGCCACCAGGGTGAGCTCCAGGACAGGCTGGAGGTTCTTTAAAATTATTATATTGGTTTATAAGGCAGGAAAGAATCTTCTCATCACCTAGCTTAATACAATAATAATATTATTAAAGTTTTTTTAATACTGAAAATTTTTGAAGAAGAGAAAAATCTCTGCCCAGTTGGAGACCAAGTTTCAAAGGTTTTTGTCCAGGTCCAAATCCAACACCCAGTCAAGTCCTTCAAGCAGACTCACCTTTAGGATCTGCCCCCTCCCCTTTGCTCCCTGGACAGTGGCTTTGACCTCTGTGTAAGAGCATCATTCCAGTCCAACAAGGCCAGACTGAGCTCTGCCAGGACCAGGGGACGGTGGCAGGGAAGTGAGGGCAGGAGCTGCCTGGGGGGGGATGCAAAATCCTAATGCAAAAGCTCAGCCAGCCCTTGCTCAGGCAACGAAGGCAGCATTAGTGAATGTTTGCTGGGAAGCAAGGACAAAAGCTGGTTTAAAATCCCTCCTGTAATAGCCCCAGACTGGAGGGAAGTGGCTCGGCGGGGACCAGAGCACTAATGCGTTGTGATGGGCACCCCCATTCATTGCCCCGGGAGGAGCAGCCTGCGTGGGGACTCTGTGCTCAGAAAACATCTCCTCACGTGGGAGGTGGAGCGGAGAATGGAAAGTTGCTGCCTGCGGGGATGGGTTACAGGCCTGTGCTGCTGATACCTGGCAGAGGCTGGGGACATGAGCTGCCACCCGGCGCTCTCTGAAAGGGAGGTCACAAACCAGAATGGTTTGGGTAGGAAGGGACCTGAAAGCCCATCCTCCTTGCCACCAGCAGGGACACCTTCTGCTAAACCAGGTTTCTCTAAGCCTTGTCCAGCCTGGTCTTGGACACTTCCAGGAATGGGGCAGCCACAGCTTCTCTGGGTAACCTGTGCCAGGGGCTCAGCACCCTCACAGGGATGAATTTCTTCCCACCATCCAGTTTAACCCTATCCTCGGCCAGTCATTCCCTCTCATCCTGTCCCTCCACGCACTACTCCAGGCAGTGAGAGAGCACTCCCTCCTCATTCCTCCATGCTGGTGGGTATCCCTTTGTATTACCTATTCCTGGAGTCATGCCCCCACTCCACGGGGCTGGTGGGGCACCGAGCCATTCCGTGTTTGCAGGCCGGGCGCTGCTGCGGCTGAACGGGGAGAAGCTGCAGCGCATGGGGATCGTGCTGGAGACGCAGCGCCAGGAGGTCCTGCAGCAGGTGCTGCAGCTCCAGGTGCGCGAGGAGGTCCGGAACCTGCAGCTGCTCAGCCAAGGTAGGGCCAACGGGGCAGCCCAGGGCTGGGCTGAGGCACATAGGGATGGGTTGTGGAGCCGTTCAGGGAGCACAGGGGTGAATTGTGATGCACAGGGCCAGGCTGCCACACACAGCCCAAAATCTCTCAGTGGCCTTTTGCACAGAAGGGAAGAGATTCTCTGGGGCTGGTAGTGGGTGAGCTGCGACGTGCTACCCTGCAGGCTGTTTATTCCTTCCTCTCCCACCTTGTTCCAGCTTCTTTTGGAAATGTCTCCTAGCTGATCCGTCTGTTTGGCAGATTGCACCAACACTGTGAACCGAGCTCCGCTGGGACGGGCTGTGCATCGCCGATACGAGACCTGAGCCACACGCTTGGAATAAGAAGAGACAGCTTCCCAGGCACTCCAGGGCTCCTCTCCTGCTTCTTCCTTCTCTTTCTTTTAAAGGAATACATTCCTGTGCAGGGATGGAAGGTTGCGTCCAGCAGACATGGCTCTTGGCTGGAGGAAAATCAGCAAACCAGCTGCTGGGACAGATGATGAACTTCCATCCACCTGAGCCTGAGAGTTCACAGGGAAAGAGATGGAAAAAAGGAGATGGCAAAGGGCAGGGCTCAGCACTGTGAAGAAAGGGAACGCAGTGATTCCAGGGACAGCTCGGAGCCATGTGCAGGACACTGAAGCATTTTGCACTTGGGCAACATCCCAGCACCCAGCAACTCGTGTCCATGTCTCGGAGCTTATTTAAGGAGCTTTGGTTTCCTCATCAGACTGGGCTGCCTTCCAGCATCCGGGGAGGTGACGTTATCAGTAGCAAATAAGATGATACAACCAGCCAAAAAATTCAAAGTGGGGCCAAGACCCCCGCACCCAGCTCCGCTTGGTGAGTTAAAAAGGGAGCTGAGTCATCAGAGCTGGAAAATCTGCAAGTAAAAGCAGGTTGGATGCACCAGGAGGGTGCCATGGCCTGGAGGAACCTGTGCCAAGAGCTCATCCTTCATCCACAGGCAGATGGGGGAGCCCGTGCAGGGGCTGGGGGGAGCAGGCAGGGGTTGCTGCCGGGTGGGTGTGGGTGCTGCCCAGGGTGGGGCTGGGGGAACACTGGGTTCCAGGTCCTCCCTGGCCTCCATGCCTGGTCCTGCTCTGCTCCATGCTCCCACCAGCTCTGCAGAGCTCTGCCCATCCAGGCATTGGCAGGTTCCTGTCCTGACCGCCTGCCCAAGAGCTGGCAATGGTGCCACCAAAGCCAGGCACCTTCCTGATGACCTCCACCATCATTACAGTGAAAGTGTTTGCTGTTAGGCCCCCATCTCCCAAATTCTCCCATACAGAGCTAGAGACTGCCCTTGTGGGCAGATAAGGAAAATCCATATGTAAATCAGGATTTTTGGCCAGGGTGGATGCTGTCACTTCCCAACATTCCACCTCAAGTGATGAGGGTAGGGCTATGGGTCATGGGGGTCCAAAAACAGCAGCACCCCAAAACCCCTGGGGCATTGGGAAGTGGAGGCAGGTCACGGTGCCCCCTGGCCAGGCATCCTCCTGCCTGCTTCTCTGCTGGTAATAAATTAGAGACTGTTATTTTAACTCACTGCTCTTCTGACTCTTCCCACACCTGAACCTGCCCTGTGAGTTTGGTCCCTCCAGTCCTTCCTGGGGATGCACAGGAGATGTCTACAACCCTAAATCACTCCATGCTAGGCTGAACGTCTTCCCTCTCTGCCTGTGGGTCAGGGGTCTGTGACCCTCAGCTCTGTCTGCAGGGAAGCAGCTTCAGGGTTTTGCTGTCTGTAGCCGCTGGTACCCCAGGACACAGGAATTAGAATTTCCTCCTGTTTCCACACTGACCTTTTCAAATATGCAGCAAAATTTGCTCTTCTCACCTCACTGGAGACTCACGAGCAACAGAGCTGGGAGAATTTGAGTTTAAAGAAAAGGAAAAAGAAGCCGGGAAACAGCCCATCTTCCCCACGGTGGGGATTGTTTCTGTCCTGGTGGGGAGCTGGGGGGCAGTGGGGGCAGTGGGGAGGCACGGGGAGCTGCGGGGTGGTGAGGGGGCCAGAAGCCCAAGGAGCAGATCACGGCTGCAGGTGTCTGCACATCGTTAGAGGGAGATGCTGAGCTTCTCTCCAGAGCTTGGGAGCTGCACAGGGAGAAATGCTTTCTCCAGGCTCCAGCTGGGCTCATGCAGTAAGCTGGTGGAGATTTGGCTTGGAATGCAGCTGGGGTGCACAGAACAGTGCTGGGGCTGCCCCGGACCCTCTGGAAAAGGTAGGGTTTCCCCCAGATCCTGCCCCAAAGCCTGGCTGCCCCCCTTGCTGTGCTCCTGAGGATGCTCTGGCTCTCTCCAGCTCCTCAGCATGGAGGAAAGGAGGCACAGAAGAAAGCAGAAACCCCACCAACTGCACTCAGCTAGAGCTCCAACCACAGCCCCTGTTCAGGTATCTTTCTGAGACCTACCAGCACAGGATGAGGTGGAGGAGCAGTGTGATAAAATCTTCCCAGGGCTGGCAGGAGGATGCTGTCCTGCCCCCAGTCCTCTGCTCTGTGTCTTTGTTCTGATGAGGATGATGATGGTGAGAGCAGAGCATCTGTGTAGGCTGGCTCTGAACTACTGCTCTGGCAGTGTCTGGTGCCACCTAATGCCCATGGCTTGTCCAAGGGGCACCCAGGACTCTGCCCAAGGCAGCAGAGATGCATCCAGGACAGACCTGACATGGTTTTGACTTCGGTAGCTCTGGGCATACAGTGAAATGCATCTGCATGGTGGATCCAAGGAAGGACAGTCCTCCTCATGGGCAAGAATTTGGGGTGGTGAGTATTGCAGCAGGACCCTGAGAACTGGAGGCAGATACTGCTTGGGATCCTCTCAGACTGAGGCACAGCTTGGTCGCGCCTCATCTTTTGCTGAGCAAGAAAAATACCTTCTATTTGTCCAGCATTTATCTGCCAGTGATATTCCAGGCACTGCCCCAAAACAAACAGGGCCGACAATGAAACACAGATGAATCAATTCATGCAATATTAAAACCAGACAACAATTAAAGTAAACAGAAAACACCAGCAAGCATCAGTCAGTCCCCTGCAGCTGTCAGGAGGATACAGGCAGCAGCACTGGGGCACAGGAGCAGGCAATGGCCACACAACTCCTGTCTCTAATAAATTTTTTTGCCATTTTATTTGGTGGAAAATCTTTTGAATAAGAGGGCCAATGTGTCATTGGCATCAGGAGTTATGTTCAGCACCTTCTTAGAAAGGAACAATCCAGCAATCCCTTCCCAGTGGCAGAGGCAGTTTGCAGATTCCAGCAAGGTTTTCAAGCAGAAAATAAAAAAGCCAGCAGAGATGCCCATAGAAAATGCATGCAAATTTGTCTGAGTAATTACTGAGCTTGATGATGTAAACACCTCCAGCTCTGAAGCACTGCTGATTGTGGCTCTGATGCAGGGAATGCTCCCCATCCTTCTGACCCTGAAATTCACAGCGGGTGCTGAAATTCACAGCCTGTGCTGTCCCTGGCTGAGTGGGGTGGGAGGACACGGTGTGCTGGGCACAGGGGTGGCAGTGCCTGCCACTGGCTCTGCTGAGGTGGAGCTGGTTTAAATTGGAATGCCTGTCCCCAGTGGTTTGCATGCTCCATCTAATTAGGACCCTGTCATCCCATGAGGTGCACAGGCAGGATTACAAACCACCCCAAGCCTTTGGGGCAGTTTGACATGAGCAACGTGTGCTGGCAGCCCAGTAAGCCAACCCTGTCCTGGGCTGCATCCCCAGCACCACGGCAGCACGGAGGGGGGGTTGTCCCCCCCTTCTCTGCTCAGGAGGGACCCCACATGCAGTGCTGCCTCGAGTTCTGGGGATCACGGCATCAAAAGCTTGTGAAGCTGCTGGAGTGAGTCCAGAGCATGAACCCAAAGAGTATGAACCCAAGGGCTGGAGCACGGCTGCACTGAAGACAGGCTGAGAAATCTGGGGTTGGTAAACCTGGAAAAGAGAAGGTTCTGGTGAGATCTTAGAGCCACTTTCAGTGCCTAAAGGAGTTGAGTGACTTTGAACAAGAACATGACAGGACAAGAGGGAATGGCTTTAAACCAGCAGAAGACAGGGTTAGGTTGGATATTAGGAAGAAATTATTCCCTGTGAGAGTGGTGAGGCACTGGCACAAGCTGCCCAGAGTAACTGTGGCTGCCTCATTCCTGGAAGGGTGCAGCAGCCTGGAAGGGCTGCCTGGGTGCTGCCCCAAGTCAGAGCATCCCAGGGAAGAGTGAGGTGTCAGCGTGTGGCAGGGGCACAGTGAAACAGCCACTCCTGGGATGCTCCAACAGCCACATCCCAGCTCTGGCACACCACCCTCTGCCTCATCCCATAGCCCTGGTCCCCATGCCACTGCCTGGTGCTGGAGGACAAGACAGGGCTTGGGAATACACACAGAGTCTCTCAGCGATGGCAGCAGAAGTCTTCTGCTCCTGTATGTTCTTGCTGCACATCCAGGACTAATCAATCTTGATTTATTGCTAATGAACTTGAAAACAGTGTTGGGATGGATCAGGTGCCACTCAGGGTGAGATGGATAATATAATTAAGATTTCCTCAAAGGTCCCGTTTTTCTTACCTTGTTAATTAAGCTGATGTGGGGCCCTCCATGCAGAATACGTAATGAGAGGCTGCCAAGTCAGAGCTGGCTGTTAATGGGAGGTGATGCAGGAGGAAATGCTGGCCTTGACTGCAGGGCTGGAGATATTTGGGCAGCTCTTTGGTGGCTTGGTTCCCCTGAGCAGCCTCTGGGGAGGCGGTCTCTGCTGAGAACTCACCACATGCTTTGCACAAATCCATTTGGAGCCCACAGGGCAGAGCATGCAGTCACAGGGATGCAGGTGGAGGTGGATGGGCTCATCTCTGTTTGGGATAGGCTGAGCATCGTGGCAGAGCACATCAAAGCACAGCCCAGGGTGTGGGCACAGGGCATTTCCTGCAGGAATCCATGAGCAGCCCTGTGGCCTCAAGCAGCAGCTCTCGCTGGGGCTGGAGCCTGTGGTGCGAGGAGGAGGGGAAGCTGCTCCACTCCCCATGGCCCAGGCACGTTTTTGGTACTTGCACTGGTGGTGACTTATGACAATGAATTAATGGCCTCTTAATAAGGGTGACACTTTCCTTAATTAGAAAGTATCAGAGCAGGGATAATTGCTTCATTTCATTCTGTTCCCCTATATTACTTCCTTCATTTTTGGTCCTCATTCTCAGCTGCTGATGCCCTCTGAATGCTCTGCT
Source organism: Anomalospiza imberbis (assembly GCF_031753505.1). Taxonomy (NCBI): domain Eukaryota; kingdom Metazoa; phylum Chordata; class Aves; order Passeriformes; family Viduidae; genus Anomalospiza; species Anomalospiza imberbis. Next base: position 8,042,456 of record NC_089697.1, on the reverse strand, counting down.
TCCCCAGAGCCAGAAACACTCCCAGGGACTGAGGGCATAGCACAGAAACAGGAAAGATGGAGAGAAGTGAGTGTGGGTATGGCTGTGGTGCTTTCACTGGGACAAGGATGGAGAGGGGTGGGTACAGATGCAGTTACAGTGCTGCTGCTTCCACCAGGGTGGTCCCAGGTTTGCAGCAGTGCCAGGTGCAGGGTTGGTGCCACATGGGACCACCTGGCAAGGCTGGAGTAAGGGGGAGGCAGCATCCACAGGCTATAAGCCACCAGAGGGAAGGCAGCAATTGCTGGGAGTCGGGCAGCCCAGGGAAGGCAACAGGACTGAGATACAGAATTGATACAAAACAAGTATCATTTGGGCTGACCAGAGCTGTTCCCCAGCCTGGATGCTGTAGGTTTGCTGTAAAGCCAAGTTGAACATCCACAGCATTTCACTTGGGCCTTTTTTGGAAAGGCAAGTTTGGGGTTTGATTTTGGCACAACATTCCCTGGCAGCACATTTGCACAGGCTGTTACTGGGACCTCCAGGAAAATCCTTCACACCCCCCACAGAAAACTAGCCTCTTCACTTCCCATCAGAGCAGGCATTTTCTAAAACTAGGAAGGATTTGATAAAGCCACACAACTTCAGCACCAGTCCTACCCTGCATCCCCACAGGTCCCTCTGCCTTCTATGGGGTTGTTGGTGTCCCCAGCTTGGGATGGGTCCCCATGGGACGTGTCCCCCATGTCACTACAACCCTGTAAATCATAAACAGCTCCAGCTCCTCCTTGAGGCAGGAGCTTTTCCCCCCTTAGCCTTCCCTCTTTGCACTGCAACCATTTTGCTTTGTCGCCATATCTAAAATTGAATCTGTTTGGATTTTCTCTCACTCTTTTTTTTTTTTTCCCCTTTTGCTTATATTTGCTGAGTGCATTCAAGCACAGGGAGGGGGGAAAATAATAAAAAATCCATCAGCATAATTCCTGGCTGTCGGAGTGATGGCAGGCTCGGGTTTCCAATCAGCGGCCCGGGCTGTGGAGCAGCGTGCAGGAGGAGGCTGGGGCTGGCCCGGATGCTGCCGCACAAACCAGCTGCAAATCCCTCTTTGTTCGGGAATCACTCTCTTTCAGCCGGACCAGCCTCTGCACAGCCTGTCCTGTGGATGTGCGAGCATGTGGCTGCTCCAAGGGGCTTTGTCCCCCTGCCACTCCAAGGATAAAAGGGATGCAGCAGCCGGCTGTGACCCTTTATCCCAGGATAAAGCCTTGGGAGACAGGGAACGCCAAATCTCCCATCCTGGATCTGGGCATCAGTCATGCCCTTTCCCTCACCTGTCTCTGTGCCTGGTGCACAAGGCTCAGCAGACTGAGCTGAAGTCTGGGCTCCCAGTGCTCCCAGTGTTCCCAGTCCCACGCATTAAGCATCTCACCATCCCACCAGTGGAGATGCTGGCCCTGTACTGCCCCATATGCACAGCAGTTAGTGGGAGTTTTTGGGATGTCTCCAGAGCAGCGACATGTGGAAGAGGCTCTGCAGACCCAGCACACATTTTATTCTAACTGACTTAAGGATCTGAAGGGTGCTGCTGCAGCCCATGGATCAGACACGGGCACAGGTTGCCCAGAGAAGCTGTGGCTGCCCCATTCCTGGAAGTGTTCAAGGCCAGGCTGGACAGGGCTTGGAGCAGCCTGGTGTAGTGGAAGGTGGCTAATTGTGATTCTAAAATATGCTTTTAAGTTACTTTTTAAGGTGTAAATGCCTCATCAGGCAGGCCCATTCTGGGTAAGTGGCATTGTCCTGCCTCCAGATCCCAGCATCCCAAGAGGATCTGCATCCAGAAAACCAGATTATTTCCTGTCTTTCCTTAAAGGGTGGTTTTTACATTTGTGGCATTTTAAACTCTTGTCCAGGTGTCTTTACAAGCCAGAACTGACCCTTGTCGGGGATACCCAAATTGCTGCTGGGTTGGGGTGGAGGTCACTGAGTTGGCTGCATCCTGGCAGGCACAGGACAGCTCCAGGGAGATCTGCTCAGCACCAGCATGAGAGGCTGGAGAAGCAATGTCAGGACTGCATGGAGGGTGGCAGCATCTCACTGATACAGGCTACATAATTGTTTTTTCCTCATCACCTCTTCCTGGGGTCTGTATCAATTTAATTTACATGCTCAATGGCTTGGACTGCTTCATCCCTGCTGCCAAGCACCTTCTCCAGCATCTACAGTTGCAGTGTGTGCCTGGCTGTGGCTCCTTGACCTCCTCCTGCCTCGAGTGGCGGGAACAGTAGAGACAGTGGGAACAGTGACCAGGGGACCAGGGCACTGGGGAATCACCACATAGCCCCCTCCACAGCATCATGATGGTTTGGAAGGATGAGCTCTCATCCACAAACCACCTCTGCAAAATAGCCACGGAGCAAGAGATGCGATGGTTTCCTGTGAGCACAAGGAGGAAGGCAGCACCACTGCCTCTGTTGCTCTTCCTCCTCCTCCTGCCTTTCCCAGCATAGCTGGGAAACAAAGCACTACTCAGCATCTGCTTAACATTTCCTGGTCTTTTCAAGTCCATCCCTTGGCCTCCTCTACTCAGTAGAGTTTGAAAATAACAACAGTGGGTGCCTTTATATTGCATAATTTCAGGGGATTGTTCCTCACCCAGCCTGTAGCTGCCTGCTCTCCCTGCCCCTGTCTAACCCAGCGTGGCCAAGCTCCCCTATCTCCCTTCACCCTCATCCCCTTCCTGGAGATGCAAAACTGTTCTTTGTGGATGCAGAAAATGGACATGGTGGCACTTTTGCACACGTGGAACAGCTGTCAGGATGAGGGATGGGCACCGTTTACAGTGAGGAGGGGACCTCGAAGGTGCTGAAGGCGCTGCCTGGTCTCAGCGAGCACGTGGAGCTGCCCAACAGCCACGGGAGGCAGCTCGCTGCCTGGGAAAGCGAGGCCGCCTCGGATATGCCTCATTTTATACAAAAAAGGTGGGTTGTGCCTGTCCCTCCCACCCTGCTGAGCACCCTCCGCTGCACCGATAATCATACCTAGCAATTACACCGAGCTTTCCCCGCTCTCTGCAGACGTTAATTAAGCTCTTTTCCCGCAATGGAGACAAAGAGGGGAAAACCGCGGGGAAACTCCCGGCTTGGGTTGGGCTTTTTTTTGCACAACTGTGCCACAGGGCCTCCCAGTTCCCGGCAGCACCGCAGGAGCCACGCACTGTGGCAGGCAGGGTGGCCCTTACACCAATGGTTGCTCTGGGTTCTGCACTCACCTGACAAAATTAATGTGATTTTCCCTAATTTCTGGGCTACTGCTGGATCCTGGTGTGGCTATGCATTCCCACAGCCGGTAACCAAGGCTGACTATGCCCCGCGGCCCCTCCCCAGGTGCCACCGGCTCTGCAGGGGTGACATCCCAAGCCTGGCAGCTGGGAAAGTGCCCCATGGACATTGCAACAGGCTCCCACCCAGCATCATTCCCAGGGGTGGGGTGGCTTTACAAGGGGACCTGGAGCACCCTGGGTTTAGATGGATTGATGGATGGGGAGGGCATCCTACCTGCACCTTCGCGGGCAGGATGATGAACAGGACACCCTGGAGAGAACAGTGACATACAGGACACTGCCAACACCTTGGAAGGTAGGATGATGGGCAGGACACCCTGGAGGAAAGGATAACGGGTCGGGCACAACGACAAGCAGGTCATCCTGTTTGTATCTTGGAGAATAGGGTAAGGGAAAGGCATCCAGTTTGTATCTTGGAGAATAGGGTAAGGGGAAAGGCATCCTGCCTACGACCTGGAGGGCAGGACAACAGGGAGGGCACCCTGGAGGGGAAGATGACAGGTAGGACTCTCAGCGTCCTCAGCCCGGAGGGCAGGACGGCGGGCAGGACACGGTGCCTGCACCCCGGAGGTGTGACGGAGGCCAGACACCCTGGAGGCGGGGAGGGCAGCCCGGCACCCTGCCCGCATCCCGCAGACGCAGCGCACCCTGCCCGCCCCGGGGTCCGGCCGCACCTGCCCAGGTCAGCCCGGTCCGGGGGGCGCTGCCCCGTCCCGCCCTCCCGGGGCGGCGCCCCCGCCCGTCCTCCCGGTGCCGATCCCGGTGCCGGTCCCGGAACCAGGCGAGGCCGGAGCGGCCCGGTGGCGGCGGTGAGGGGCGCGGGGCGGGCCGGGCCGGGCCGGGCGGGGCGGGGAGCGCGCATGAGCCGCGGCGGCGGCGGCGGCGGCGGCGGCGAGGGGCGGGCGGGAGCGCGGCAGCGGAGCGCGGCGCCGCCGCGGGTGTGGGCGCGCCGGGAGCCCCGCACGGCGGCCCGGGGGCGGCGGGCGGCACCGCCTGGCCGGCCGGGGGGTGCCGGCCCTGCGCGCCCCGCACCGCGGCCCGGCCCGCCGAGGTAAGCACCGAGCGGCCCCCGGCCCGCCCGGCCCCGCGGCGGGGACCCCCGCGCCCCGCTCCGCTCCGCTCCGCTCCGCCCGCCGCCGCGTCGCCATTTTGCCGCTCGCTCTTCCCCTCCCGGAGCGCGGCCGGGCCGGGCCGGGCCCTCCGTCCCCTCCCTGCCGGGCCCGGCCCGCGGGCAAGCCCCGGCCGCCTCCCGGGGATGGGGAGCGGGCCCGCGGGGTGACAGGCCCGGGCGGCGCTGCCCGCGGGGTGACAGCGGGGAGGGGCAGCGAGGGGACGCGGGTGGCACGGCCGGGCCGGGAGGTTACAGGACAGAGGTTCACTCTGCTCGGGAGGTGACAGCGGGACCGGGCAGGGCAGAGCTCCCCGCGCCCAGGAGGTGACAGCGGCACCGGGCAGAGCTCCCCGCACCCACTGACCCCCGGGACAGGGGGCACCCCAGTCCCCGCGGCTCCGTGCGGACTCATTGTCTGCCAGGCATGTGCGGGCGCTTTTCCCTTCATGTCAGTGCCCGGGGACAGAGAGGGGAGGGACGGGATAACGCGCCTCGAGCAGAAACTTTACACCCTCAAAAGCCTCGTCTGCGCCTGGTCAGAGCCATGTGCGGCAGGAGCAGTGTGTGTGTGCCTCGGGCGAGGTTCTCCCTCCTGGAGAGCCTCGATGGGTGTCACTCGGTTTGGGTGATAGCGGCAGGATGCGCCGTGTCCCTCCGGGGCTGCCCGGCCGCCAGCCGTGCCCAGGGTGGCAGCGGCTCGCAGGGCTTCACTCGCCACGTGCTTCCCTCCTGGGGGAACCTCCAGCGAGGGCGATTCTTCGAGAGGAAGCCTCTCCTTCCGCTTCCTTGTATTTATTTCCTGCAAGTTTTTCCCAGCATCTCCGGTTCTGCCAGGAGTTCATGGGAGGGAGCACAGCTCCTCCGACAGCGACAGGGATGGCAGTGCCCTTTGGCATCCATCATCTGTGCTGGTCTCATTGCATCTCTGCTGGCACACGGCTGTCCTGGGACAGCTCCCTTGGCTTTTGGCATTCCGTATCTCTGGAGCTGTTGGTAAATTATTGATGATAGGTGGAGCAGGTTGACAGGTGACCGGGCAGTTGTCGTGCAGCAAAGTCCATCCATAGGGATGGGACTGGGGTGGGAATCCTGGCAGGAGAACTTGGGGTCATGATCTGCAGTGACTTTACCCTCATAACCATAAGGACGTTGTGAGAGAGTCGCAGCCATCCCTGCCTACGTACATGCTCCTTCAGGCCTGATCTAAATTAATGGACAGGCATTTCTGCATGGAATTATTTCCCCTTTCCCAATCTATGCCCAATATCTAGCTGCACCAGGCTGCCAGTGGCTTGGGAACAGTGCCTTCCATTCCCAAATGTCACTTCCCCCTTCCTGCAGCCATGGGTTTCCTCCTTACCCTTGCTCCCAGCAGTGCCAGCTTGGCCTGTGTTCACAGGAGCTTTTTTTTCCCTGGAGCTGGAGTGACATGTTTCAAAAATGTTGCCACAAAGTTCTAAGAAGTTACCTAGAAAGAGCTGAAGACCTCATAAGATGCTACTTGGCCCAGCCTTTCCACACCACATCCCACCCCTGGCTCATGGCCAGAACCTGTGGATGTCTTGTCTTCCCATAACCAGCTGCAAAAGAGTTTTCAACAAAACCTTAAGGAAAGTGTGGAAGAGCACAGGCTGTTGCCTATTTTCAATGCGTGTTACTCAAAAATGAGTGAGGAGTTTGAACATTACCAAAAAACCCCACAATGGGCTGATTTTTGTTCTGTATTTCTAGGACAATTCCTCTGTGATCCCTGGGGTTGTTTCAGTGTCTGGGGAGCAGATTTTGGCTCTTGCTGACAGGTTTATGAGATTTTTATTTTTCATTTTGTTAAAAAATAATGGGGAAAATGCAAAGGAGTATTTGGTGTGGAAAAACAGAAGATTCAGAACCTGTTAAGCTGGGCAGAGAGGATTCCTTTGAGGGGATAGATATGGTAAGGGGGATGAGAGGTGTCCAGCTGCTGGAGCAGGGCTGAGCTGGGCACTTTGGATGTTTTAGGAAGGAAGAGTTGGGGGGATGCCCGGTGGTGTGCAGTGTCATGAGGCGCAGGAGGTGAGCACCAGATATGTCAACAGGGTCTGTCCTGGCTGTCACTCTTTGCATGTCACCTCAAGCTGGCCAGCGAGGCAGACAAGGAAGTTCAGTGCTCCATCGCCCATTGCGTTTTGGCACTAGCCCTGGCTGGATAGAGGTGTCAGTTGTGTGGGTTTCCCCTTGGTTTTCACCCCATTGTAAGTACAGAAATCTTGTCTTCAGCTTTCACTTCACTGGTTTTTCGTGAGTCTTTTTTTCCCCTTTTTTCCTTGAGCAGCTTGAGTGAGGATTGCTCAGAGGTGCCAGGAGGCAACATGGGAAAGAAGGGGACTGGCACATTTGTCCCTGGAGGACTGGGGACAGTAGCAGTGCCCACACTGGTGGGAGTGGAGCAGCGATTTGGGAAGGAACCACAGGGACCCCTCTCTGTGCCTGCTCCAGAAGGGAGCTGCTGTCAGGCAGGCTACAAACTCCCACCCAGCTCTCCCACCAAAAGAGCCCAAATTAGTTGAATCAGCGATCCCCATGTTCAGCACCAAATGCCACAGAACCAGTTGCCAAGCTGGAATTTCTCACTTGATCCGATTAACCTTTGTGCCCATGCAAACAACCACATATGTGTCACCAGCCGAGCACACGCTGGAAGCTTTTGCCAGTTCTTGGAGCGCGTGGGCTGCATCCCACATGGAAAGTCCCTGATCCTACACGGAAAGTCCCTGGGGACACCTCAGAAAGAGGTGGACCCTTGTATCCCACATGTTGGTGGTGTGGCTGGCAATCTGGCCACGCAGGAGATGTTCCTCCATCCTCTGGGCATGAGGACAGACAGGGTGAGTGTGGATGCTTTTGGGAATCAGCTCCTTCAAGTTAAATGATGCTAAACATGTGGGAGGAGTTGCAGGTGATGAGTCAAACCCGTGCTTTCAAAAACGCATGGGTGAACATCAGCATCCCATCCCAGCCAAGGTCTCAAGGTCATGGTGGTCCAAGGAATCTCTTCCCAAGGGCCTGATGCTCTCATTGTGAAGGCATGAAGGACTTCTTTTCCCCAAATCCATATATGGCATCTCCCAGAGCAGCCCCCATCCTCAGACGTGCCTTTGCTTGTGCTGTCAGGAGGGGAAGAAGGAACTTGAAGCCGGAGGCAGAGCCAGTCATGCCATAGGCTTCCTCTTGGCACTGCTGAATGGAGGGGTGTCCTACTGCCCACTTCCATCAGGAGTGAGAGTGGGACTTGTGCGATAATTCCTGACGTTCATTATTTATAGAGAAGCCAAATTGAATTATTAATACGGAAAATTCAGATAACATTAACAATTCTGAGTGTATAGCAGTTTCCCATTAATAAGGAAAATTGGAAATTTATCATTACATCTGTTCATTAAAACTCACTTTTTTTTTTTTTTTGCTTTTGGTGTCTTAAATGAAAGCAGAGAAATAAACGAAGAGGAAAAGCCATTTATTCACTACTTCTCTGGGCAAAGTCAGCCCATAATTTTTAATAAAGTCTTTGCCATTGTATGTGAAGGGGAAGCCAGGCTGTAATGAAAGCAGCTTTCCAGCCATGTCTGTGGCGTTCCTCAACTGTAGAACAAATACTCGGAAGCACGTCCCGTTTCTTCTCTTTGTGGGAATCTTGAAGCTGTGTGATGGTTTTCTCATTTCCCTCCCTCCCCAGCAGCTCTCCTTGCTTCCACCATGTGTTGTTCCCAGCTCCGAGGAGTGAATTTTAACGCCTCCCCTGCTTCTTTCAGAGATGGCGGATTCCTATACCTGTAAAGGTGGAAGGAAAACTGCAGGCTCTAACAAACCCACTGCCAGCAAAGAAAGCAGGACGGAGACGAGGATAAACCCACCGGCAGAGCTGCCCAAGCTGGGTAAGGAGCTGATTTGTCCTTTCAGTGGAGGAGGATGGGGTGGAGGGGATGAGCCCAGAGGCAGGAGTTGGGGGGTGGCTGCCAAAACAAGTGGCCTGGGTCTCGATGTGTCTCTGCTCCTCACTTCGACTCACCAGTGAGGGCTGTGCTGGCCAAAAAGCCCCAGCTCTGAGAGCTGGTTGCTGGGAGCAGGAGGGGAGGGATGGAGACGGACTCTCCCTTCAGAGAAACGTGTGTCTGGCTTAACAAGATGGGTGTCTCGCCGCCTATTTATCGTGTTGGTAGCTGTGTTACATCAAAGGATGGAAAGGCTTAAATGAGTTCAGGCCATCTGCTGCCTCCCGTGTCGCGGCCCCCGGGGTGGAGGCTTGCTAGTGTACAAGCCCCAGGGGACCGTCACACTAAGGGCTGTCACGCTGATGGATGGCTGATTTCTCTATCCAGGAATCTCCAGGCCCAAGGAGATTTTTCCTCCTGTCTGTCTATGCTGGGCAGATCCCCTCTATGAGGGAGGGTCCCACTGCCTTCACCTTGGCAAGGGCAGCTCTGGGTGACGAGGGGTGCCTGCACCCCTGGAGAGGGTTGGACCCCAGCGATGTAGCTCAGACAGGGCTTCCAAAATCAGTGGCTTTGTGGGGAAATGCGTGTGCCCTAAATGTTTCCCAGATGCCACTGTTACCTTGAGGGGATTAAAGCCATAATTGCAAACAGAGGAGCATAACTTATTGCTAAAGGGAATGAACTCCAGCTGTCCGCAGTATGAACACGCCTGTGTTCAGGAGACCGTTTTTCCCTGTGTCACGTCTTATCAGCACCTTATTTGCAGGGGAGCTGGCATTGCCTTCCAGAGGGGCATCTCCATCCTTGCTAGGACAGAGAATGGCCAGTCTTGAGCTGAGGGTGCAAGGCAGGCAGCAGGAAGCTGGTGCTGGGCAGCAGAATTACTGGGACAGCAACTCCTCCAGCATGGCTGGTGATGTGCGCTGTGTCTGTTTGCAGGAAATGCAACCAGTGACAAAACCGAAGGCAGGAAGAAAGGAAGACCCAAGGCTGAGAACCAGGCGCTGAAAGACATCCCTGTAAGACCCCACACACTCCAGTCCCTGAGTCCTTCCTGCTTTACTCTGTCTGATGTGCCCTGCACTCTGCACTCCAGCCAGCCCCTTTCCAGGGTTAAACCTGCCTTCCCTGTGGTTTAATCTTCAGAGCAGCCTTGTCTTGGGCTGAGCAAGATCTTGGTCCCTCATCCCCTGCATGCAGGCATCCATTATCTTCCAAAACCCTGGTTAGGGAACTGTACACCTTTCCAGCCTTGCTTTCCCAGGGCCATGTCCAGATGACTGGATCCTGTCACAGCCATGTCAGGCTTGGCTAATGAGCCAGCAGCAATGGCAAGGGGGTGATTTATTCCCTGCAGAGTTGTGCAGTTTAATTCCTGCCTGGTAGCATGAACAACACATGGAGCAGTTTGTCATGAGAGCAGGGGCATGGGGTGATTTATGGACTAGATAAAATGTGGGGTGATTAAATCAGCCGGATGACTTCGGGCCTGATTTATTCCCCAGCCTGGTAGGGAATGTGCATGTGCTCTGGGAAGCATGGCAAGGTAAAGCCTCAGCAGAAATCATTAGCCTATGGAGCCTGCAGCATCCCAGCAGCTCTCACTGGAGTGAGCACTGATATACTGAAACACACCCCTGGGGTCCACTTCATGACTGGTGGTGGAAGGGGAGGAGATGGACGGGAATGATCAGAGGTCCCATGTGCCCTCCCAGCTGCCTTGGGATGCATCAGCACACACCCAGGCACAGGGTGCTCTTCACTCAGCTATCTCTTGTTTCTCCTGTTCCCAGCTCCCCCTGATGAACCAGTGGAAGGACGAATTCAAAGCCCACTCTAGGGTGAAATGTCCCAATTCAGGCTGCTGGCTGGAGTTCCCCAGCATTTATGGCTTGAAGTACCACTATCAGCGCTGCCAAGGGGTAAGGAAACTGGAGAACTGTCTGTCCTTTCCAGTGGCTGGCTCTTCCATTACCATCTGCAGGATAAAGCTGCTCTCAGACCTTAAACACCAGGAAAAACATGAGGTTAAACTGAGGAAATGGGGAGGGCAGAGATGGGCCAGAAGCAGTTTGTGAGGTGTGTGTGTGTGTGAGAGGGACTGAGATCTCTGCAGCTCAGTGTGAGGTCTGGCCCAGGGGGATCATGGACTTTGCATAACCATTTGGAAGGGCAGAAGGGTTTATGTTCATGGTTTATGTTCATGCCTGTGTCAGAAAAAGCTTCTCTTTTGTGATCTAACATCTGTGCTCACCTGCCTCTCCCTGCTCCACTCAGGGTGCAATTTCGGAGAAGCTGACATACTCGTGCTCATACTGCGAAGCTGCCTTCACCTCCAAAACCCAGCTGGAAAAGCATCGGCTCTGGAATCACTTGGACCGGCCAGTGCCAACCAGCAAAGCAGAAAACAAAGTGCCCAAGGCCATTGGGAAGAGCAGTGGAAAGAAAAGGTACCAGGCTGTGGCTGGGCTGCATGGCGGTGGCACGGGGATGGTTGGGAGAAGGGGAACATGCCTGCCTCCATTCCTACAACCTGGGCTGGCGAGGGGGGAGAGGTGTCAGGACACTTGTCTAACAAGCCCTCTTTAAACAAGCCCTCTGTGCTTTGCCCTAGACCTGCTGAGAGTTCAGCTTGCCCCACCATCCATCCCAAACAGGCAAAGACGGAAAAAGCCGTGGCCCAGGAGCACACGGAGAATGGCGAGTGCCTGGCAGAGAGCCGGGAGAGCAAGGAGTTCCAGATTGCAGCAGCCGAGGCAATGGCAGCTGCCACCCCCACGGCCAAATCCTCGAGTGGCAAGGACGTCGGGCAGCAGCGGGGCAGCCAGGCCTCACTGCAGGAGGAAGACCCTGAGAGGATGAAGCACAGTAAGATTAGAGCCCAGGGCTATGCTGGTTCAGAAGGTGTCCCACAGGAAGGGGATCTGCTGCAGCCAGCACTGCTGCGAGTGTCTCTGAATCCAAGGGACAGCCAAGCCTTGTTTCCAGACCTTGATAACTTGCCCTGCTCTCCAGTTTCTTGCAGCTTCACTTGGAGTTAAAACCCCGTTGTAGCTGTGGTGGAAATATTTCTAAAGGACCTGTGTGATGGTTGGATTTGATGATCTTAGAGATCTTTCCAACCTTAACAATCCTATGGTAGGATTGGAAATGGGTTGAATTCCTGGCAGCACAGCAAGCTGCTCTGTCAGCCTGTCTGTCCTCTCTGAGTGTGTCAGGTTAAACCAGGATGGTTCTGGCAAACCCATCTTCCTGAAGGATTGGGACAGGGTGAGGAGTTTCTTCCTGTCCATGGCCACTGCTGAGCTGGTGTAGGGCAGTGGTTGTCCCCATCATGGTTTCCACTGCTTGCAACACCAAAGCAAACCACCACAGCCACATGTGGGAACTGCTTAGCTTTTGCACTAGATAGAGCCACCACTTTCACTCATTGCATTAATCCTGAATAACAGATTTATCCTGATTTTGTGGAGTAGGAAGCAGCAGGCTGTTGGTGTTTAGTGGGTGGGTGCTTCATTTGACAGCCTTTGACCCACTCCTAACATGGAGTGTGTGCCCACCCCATGCCCCAGGACTGATGAATCCCCCTGGCAGAACAGTTATTTGACCAAATCTCTCTCTCTGTTTCTCTCTTTTGAGTCAGGAAGGAAACAGAAAACTCCTAAGAAGTTTACGGGGGAGCAGCCGTCCATCTCGGGGACATTTGGACTGAAAGGTAATACAGGACAGCTCTGGCCAGCTGTAGGTTGTACCTTCTCCCTGGGGCATTGCAGGGAAATCCCTTCCTCAAGATCCCTCCCTGTGGTGGAGCCAGACAAAGCCCAAGGATCTCACACTGGAGGAGCTGGCACTTTTTACCTTGAGAGAGTCATAAAGGGAGTGAAAAGCTGCTGGGGCTGATAACAACCCTGTCTGCTCTGTTCCGGAGCCTGGTGCTGGGAAATGAGGGAAGAGAGGAAAAGGATCCGGGTATGTTCATCTGTAACACAAGAGTAATGAGCTGCTGACACCAGGGAGATATGAGAAACATCATCTCATCACCATCCCACCGTGCTGGGGTGTCGCAGCGTTTCCAGTGGCGTTGGGAAGGAACTCTGCTGCGTAGAAAGGCTCGTGACGCACCCATCCCTCAGACTCCATCTCCAGGGCTGGTCGCCCACATTCAGGAGAATGAATCCAAGGGAGAGGAGACGTGTTGCCGGGATGTTTGCTGAAAGGAGGCCCAGGAATTGGCTGCTTCAGCCTGACAAAGCAAGAACAAGTGGGACTTTGGTCATGCTCCATAAATAAACCCAAATGGGCTGGGAAGGAGGGGGAAATCCTGGAGCATCCCTGGAATGAGAGCAACTGGATTCAGGCTGACTAGGAGATACGTTCAGCCAGAGAAATAGGAAGCACATTTCCAGGCACTGCAGGAGGCAGCACCTTCCAGTATGAGGCACTCGGGGGAGAGGCACTAATGGCTTTGAAGGAATTGAACACTGACGAGCAGGCTGGATTTGGTCTCTGTGATTTCCTTTCCTCTGGCTCCTGGGAAGTCTGGGCTTGTTTCCCTTATCTTCCCCACAGAGGCGCTGCTCGAGACTGAATGGTCTGCTGTGGGTTCCTGGAGAACAAGGTGTTCCCATGACCCACTGCCTCAGATGGAAGGTGAAGATGGGGCAGGTGTTTGCCTACGCTCCCCAGGTTCCATGTGGCAGTCACTGCCCAAAGACAAGGGTGCCCCAGCACGTCATGGGGTGCTGTCTCCATTCAGACCCTGGGTTTGCAAGCATCACAACCCCCAGGTTTAGGGGGATGTGGATCTGACCCTGGTAGTCACCTCATTGCCTCCAGCATCTTCTGTGGAAGTGCAGGCACAGGGCTGAGCTGCACATGGATTTAGGGCTCCAGGGGAGTTAAACAGCCTTTCCAGTGCAGGAACGTCAACAGGAACATCCATTTTACACACTGACCTTGCTGGTCTAATTCCCTCTTTCAGTTTCTTGCAAAACACCCTATTCCCTTCTCCGCAGCCTGTCTGCCTGGCTGGAGGCATCCTACCTCACTTTGCCATGGAGTTTCCATAGTTCATAAACTTGTGTTGGGGAAAATGATGCTGTTTGTAAAACACCACAAGCTGTTAGAATATTGCTTGTCATAATTATGGACCTGAGCCTACATGTACAGCCTTGGCAGACATGCAGCCAGCTCAATGTCCCTGGCATAGAGGGAGAGATTTTTTTACCTATTAAATGTGAGTTGCTCTGAAGGCATTAAAGCAAGTAGTGAATGTAAATCCTCTTTCTTTACAGGTCTTGTCAAAGCAGAGGACAAAGCAAAAGCTCATCGAGCCAAGAAGCTGGAGGGAAATGCCAACATGGAGGAGCTGAAAAAGAAACCTCCAGGAGTTGGTGTGAAGAAGGAAACATCTGTGCATCCACCAGCAGGTGAGGCTGGTGGGGGCAAAGCACAGGCAGCAGCTCTGTGTGCAGTGTAGCTCCTTTTCTGTGCACTACCCCAAGCCTGAATGGTCCCTACCTTCATGCCTCCATCCCCACCTTCACCTGCGGCTCGTGGTCCCCACACCCTCTTGGCCCAGCAGGTGGTTTGCTGGGTGAGTTTTCTGGCAGGTTTGTCAGGAGAAGCAGCACAAAGTCAGAGGTAGGAGCACACAGCTCCTGCCCTTTTGAGATATAACATTGATGTGGAAACAGCCGCTGCTGCTAGAATGTTGGTGCTGCCACAACTGACATCCTGAGGGGCACCTTACCTTCAGTTCACTGCCAGGTCAACGTGATGAAAGTGCTGAGAGTTGAGAGCCAAGTTCCACCTGGCTTCACTGTGAGTCAGCATGTGACCCATGTGATGATGGCATTTTTCTAACATCATTCCCATGAATGACACCAGTGCATAACTCTGGGCATAATTACGCCTTCCCTGAGCCTCGAGGTGCAGCCTACACCCAGCATAGGTTGCTTGCTTTCCCTGAGAGCTCTGACAGCAGGAGGAACGCAGGATGTGCAAGATAAACACAGCTGCAGTGCCTTGCACTGCTTTCAAATTCAAATAAACGACTCTCTGATCTCACAGCCATGCGAGAGCATCCAAATAAACAGACTTGGTGGATTTTATTCAGCCCGGGCTTCCCTTGCTGGAAGGCCAACGCTGCTCTGCTGAGAACACGGCGTGAACTCTGGGCCTGGGAGCTGCTTTTGGCCCCACATATCTCTTATTTTGGGTTTTTTAAAGGCCAGTCACAGCCATTCAAATAAACAGATGCCTGGAAGCCGGCAGTCCCCCAGCTTCCTCCGTGTCTGTCGGGAAGAGGATTGCCAGAGAAGCTTTCCAGGCACACGTCCGGATGGAGCTGAGACGCTCACCTTTGTTTCACTCCCGCTAATTGTTTCATTTGGCAGGGGGAAGTTATTCCAAGCAGGGCAGGATCAGGTGGCTGGGGGCATCATCATCTTTTTATAACTCCCAGTGTGCAGGATATCAGAGTGGTTGGAAAAACCTGGGTTTTTCCCCAGGTCACCAGATCTGGTAACTCCACATAAAATTGACCCAGTTTACTTGGGCAGCCGCAGGAGAGTGGGACAGGGAGAGCTGCATGGTTCATGGCCAGTTTTGGCTTTGCCTGGGAGAGTGTATCTCCTTTTTTTATATCAGGAACTTTCCCACTTCACTGCTTTTCAACTTATCAAATCAAGCAGCCAAGGCAGGTTGGATGTAACACCTCTCTTCTCTCCCTCACCAGCAAACCCTGAGGACCAGTGGCAGAGGGAGATCAGCGAGAAGGGGGAAATTTCCTGTCCAACCTGTAGTGTTATAACCAGGAAAACTATTGTGGGACTCAAAAAACACATGGATGTCTGCCAGAAAGTAAGACCTTGCTTTATTCAGTCAAACACATGGATTTTGGGGGGGAATGGATGTATGTGTGCCTCTTATAAATGTGCAGTGGTGCTCCTAAAACCTTTCTGGACTGTCTTTGATAGAACACTTGTTGGTCATCTTCAGCTTGCTGGCTGGCTTGCATTGACCCAGAGGGATTTGGACACTAATTCTCAGCAATTCTGAATCCCTTTTGATCTGGGCCCCTTGTCCCAGTGTCTCAACAGAGTCAGGTATTTCTAGTAGCTAAACAAATAGTTTTAAGGCTGGAGAGATTGTTGGGGTTGTCTCTAATTTGGCCTCCTCTGGAGCCCTGGCTGTGGGGTTTCACTGTGTGCTGTGCCTTGTATCAGACCAGATAAACTGGTTGCATGAGAGCGTGTCTCAGGAAAACTCTGAGCCTGGATGTGCTCAGGCAGGCTGTCAGGATGCAGGAGTTCAGTAATGGTGCAGAGAAAAATTGTCTCTGCGCCACACCACCATCCATCAGAGCACAGGATTACATCTTCATCCGTCACCTGGCGGAGCCATCGCCACAGAAAGCCAACGTGGGATCGATGCCTCCTGCTTTGAAAATATGTGGCTGGGCTTTGATTCCACATTCATTTGCTGTAAGTGCTTCCCCAGCCATTGCCTTGCTGTTTATACAGCAGTGGGAAGCTGCTCTCCCTCCCAAACCCCATCCTACAGCAGCGCTGGGCAGAATCCTGCTGCCTCCGATACCCTCCTGGCCTCAGTGGAGTAGGGATCGTGGCCATAACTGGTCATATTTCCTCTACTTTGGAGCATCTCCCAAGCCAGGCTGGCTCTGAGCAGGGCTCTGCTGGAGCAGTCAGCAGTGTCTTCCCTGCTGGAAATATGCCAGCCCTATATTCAGCTGAAGATTTCGGGCTCCAGCCCTTAGAGTGGGTGTTCTGTCACATTTCCACTTCCTGAGAGAGAGAGTCCTTGCCAGAGCTGGCTGTGCTGCTCTGGGAGCTGGGATGCTTCATGGAAACCCAGGCAGGACAGTCCCTATGCTCCAGGTGTGTTACCAGAGGTCCAGCTCTCAGCATTCCATCTCTGAAATAACCTGTGGCACAACCATAGTGAGACCCTGCTGCTACAGCCACGTGGGATCCCTATCAGAGCCAGCCTGGGTTGAGGCACCCCCTCTTTTTGATGACTGATATCTTCCTTAGCTGGACAATGGGAAAAGGATGTGCAGGCTCCCAAAACTCTTATTAAAAAAAAGGAGCAGTCTGCACTAAGCAGTCTGCTTAGTGACTTATTTCCTTTGGTTTTAGAAAGGAAATAAGGGATGGAGAGGGTGTAACATGCTTGGGCCTGAAGGAGGCAAGGGCAGTTATATCCTCCTGGTATCCCAGGTGGGAGGGATTGTTGGAATATGGGCATGGTATGTTTTTAAGTGTTGACCAGAGGAGTAAATCCCAAGTTAGCTGCTAGTGGCGTCTATTGAGTGAAAGAGCTGTTAGCATCCACCTTGTTAGGATGAAGTGCTTGGGTCTGGGACAAGATTAACTGATCGGAGTGCAGGTACCATGAGTCACTCCCAACTGACTGCAGTGATTCTATTTTTCATTTTCCCGGAGTTCCATAATGAGGAGAGATTTGCAGATCCATCTTCATTGCCTCTCCAGCTTTTAGTTCAGTCTTGCTTCACCTTCACCACTCTCCCTTCAATCATCTGGCAGGAGAAGCAGGAATGACCACGGCTGGCCAGGCACTGGCTCCCTGTCGAGATACTCTGTCTCTTGGTGCCCAGAGCATGAACATCCTGAATCAGTAAATTCTGGTCCCTGCCCCAGCAAAAGTCAAAATCTGTTCACCCACTGTGCAAGTGCCCCTTGTACCTTGGGGTGTGTAGTTCATGCATCTCCCCACACACTCAGCAGGGCAATGAGAGGTAGAAAATATCCTCCCGTGATTGTGTCCTTAACTTCACACAGCCCAGGCACCCAGAGATTGCAATGTACACCAGCATCTGTCTTACTTAACAGGACTGCAGAGCACAGTCCATTGGCATTGGTAGATCAAAGCTTCTTCTCTCTCTAACCCTTTAACAGGAAGAGTAAGACACCAGATCCAGATGTTTTCAGCCAGTGAGGCCTTAAATCTAAATCAAAAATGGAATGTTTTCCAAAATTGGGGCATGTGGGTTTGATAACGGTATCCAGGACAACAGAGAGAAAGCTCTGAGCTGCAGGCAGGGCCTGGGATGGGAAACAGGGGTGCTGTGTTGCCTGCTGGGTCCCACCCCTCGGTACTGCTGCAGCAACAGCCACCCATGGGGTTACTGACCAGCAGCAGCCCTTGGAAGGATGTGGCCTGTCTGGTGACTTGACTTTAATTCCTTCAGCTGCAGGATGCCTTGAAGTGTCAGCACTGCAAAAAGCAGTTCAAGTCTAAAGCTGGGCTGAATTACCACACCATGGCTGAGCACGTCAGCAAGGTAAGGGAGTTGGGCTGTGCTCGTCTTGTGCCTCCTTTCTCCATGCAGGTGAGGAAGCCATCCATCAAAAGTCCTCTCTCCATGATCTTTGTAAATGAGGGATCCACCTTTGGGGTGTTTCACACATTGCTCAACCTAGATGGTGGCCTTCCCCCTTCCTGCCAAGGAAAACATTTCCTCCTCAGGCAGTGAGTAAGGCTCATGTTGACACTGATAAGTAGAGCAGAGGACTGAAAAAATAAAACAGGGTTTCAGATCCCAACATGGGGAAGATCTGGTGAGTATGAGGTGGATTTTGAGTGGCAAAGCTCTGCCTCCAAAACTGTGCCTGCAAATCTGGGACTGATGGGTTCTGCCTTGCACGAATCTCAAAATCTGGTCTTTAGCTCTCCAGCGTGCATGGGAGAAGCAGCCACAAAATTTATCATGAATAAATTTTGTATGTCTCTGAGATACTAGAGCAAGGCATAACTACATTTCTACGTGTCCCATGCTTACCAGTTGTGACTTGTCTTTTACCTGTGCCTTAATCTCCTGCTCTTCAGTCTTGCTGGTGAATCCTCTGTACAGGAACTGCTCCTGAGTTTCTCACCTGGCCCTTTGGGTGTAATCACAAGAAAGACATGAGCAGATCCAGCACATACCAACAAAGCAGTGGGAGATCCAGCTCTCCTAATGAGAGGTTCCCTCCAGCCCAGGGCAGCTCCCTGCAAGGCAGGGCTTTACCATCCACTCCTGGCACAGAGGACATGAGTAAATGGTTGACTCTGTCGCTTCTGTTACTTCCTTGTTTCCAGCCTGTTCCTGTGGAAACCGCTGGACTTGGTGAACAGGAAGAGCGGGAAAGGCTGAGGAAAGTGCTAAAGCAGATGGGAAAACTGAAATGCCCCAATGAGGTACGAGAACAATTCTTGTTTCTCGTTCTGTGAAAAAGTGGAAGGAGTGAGTCCCATGCAGAAGGGGACATGTACTCTCCAGGCATCCCTTGGCATGTGCTCAACGTTTCCACCTTAGCACAGCCATCCTAATCCCTGTCCCAGTGGCTCTGTGCACTCCAGCAACAGGACAGCCCTGCCGGAGGGTGGGCACAGGGCAGACTGAGGAGCGCTGGAGGGCAGGTTCTGCCTCCTGAGGTCAGGAAGGAGCACAGCCTGCCCTGGGCACAGCGTAAAACCAAACCAAACCACACCAAAACCAGAGCCGAGCGGGTTGCAGACAAGTCACGAACAGGTAAGGGAGGCGTGTGGCAGAGGTTTGTCCCGCAGGTGCTTTGCTCTCCGTGCAGGCAGCGCCTCCCCAGTGCCTTCCCCTCCCGCTGCCTGCTGTGTGTCTGTCCAGAGAGCTCTGTCTGTGTGTTGGGGCAGGGAGTGCAGGGGCAGGGACAGCTCCTCCCATCCCTCCAGGGCATTGTCTGTCGTGCCTGTGCCTGGCTCTTTGGGAACTGTCAAATTCCCCAACACGTGGACAGGATGGGTTGGCAGAGCTGCTCTTCAGAGTGGGCTCCTTGGGAATGTTCCTCCCTGGAGAAACGGCACCCCAACCTTTTCAACGTGGCCACATGAAACCCCAGCACCCCAGCCCTCCTTAATCCTCCCCTTCTCCCCATCTCCATAGGGTTGCGTGGCCAACTTCTCCAGCCTGATGGGCTACCAGTACCACCAGAAGCGGTGTGGCAAGCAGCTTGCCGAGGCTGACAAGCCTGTGTTCAGCTGCCCACACTGTGGCAAGAAGTACAAGTCCAAGGCTGGCCACGACTATCACGTGCGGTCAGAACACACGGCCTCGGTGAGCCCCCCGGACGCCTCGGCAGCCCGAGGAGCGGGGCCATCCCCCCCCGGGGGGGACTGCAGAGCTGCGGAGCCCGTGGGCAGGACAGAGCCGGGCAGGGCCGGGCCGGGCAAGGCAGGTGCAGACGTCGGGCCGGTGTTGTTTTCTCCCTCGAATCACCATGCACGTGTGTTGTACCATGCAGTGTTGGGGGGAACAGGGTACGCCCTGCTTCACCTCTCCAAAAATGCTGTTTATGGGAGTGGTCAGCAGCATTCCCTTTCCCCAGTGCCCGCAGGGCTTTGCTCCAGCCCACCCTGCATCCATGCAGGGAAAAAAAATCCAGACCTCGGGCCGCTCCCTCACAAGCGCCGGCTGCTTGCCAGTGCTGGGGTAGCAGGATCTATCCCTGGGGAGCATCCCTTTCTGTTCTGTTGATCCCTACTGACAGTGCATCCGACACTAATCACTCCCTAAATCTAATAACTGGAGACATTTATACACGTGGGAGCACGGAGGGACGCAGTCTATGGCTGCTGCTGGGCTGAGGGAGGCCGGTGCTCCCCTTGCTCCCATGCTCCGGTGCAGAGGCACAAAGCAAGTCTGGAAACACACAGCCCAAATCCCAGCATCTCCAGAGAGCTCGCTTGTTCTCTTGTCATGCCCTCTGTGACTCTGTCTCTCTTGCAGCCTCCGGAGGAGCCAGAGGTGAAGCCGGAGCCTGGTCCCGTAGAAGATTTTGAGAGGACCCCGAGCGGCCGCATCCGTCGGACGTCGGCCCAAGTAGCTGTCTTCCACCTCCAGGAGATAGCAGAGGACGAGCTGGCCAGGGATTGGACCAAACGGAGGATGAAGGATGACCTGGTGCCTGAAACAAAGCGGGTGAGCAGCCTTTAATTCTCCTTTTGGTTTTGCACTAGCTGTACACGGAAATCCCAGGATTCTAGCCTGGCTCCAGCTGTACACGGAGATCCCAGGATTCTAGCCTGGCTCCAGCTGTACACGGAGATTCCAGGATTCCAGCCTGGCCCCAGCTGGTTGAGGGCTCACATGTCTCACTTGCTGTGCCTTAAATTAATTAGCTATGATGGCAGATTTATTGCTGAAGAGCCCACCCAGCACAGGCTGAGCCGCTGTGGTCTGGAGGCTCCCAGCAGCAGGCAGCTGTGCCCTTTGGAGGAAGAGGTGGTGCACTGGGAAGAGATCAAGGTCTGGCCCTGAGAGTATTGGGATGGGAGGTCATTTCTGGTCCATGCTGAGCCGGGAAGTAGAGGCTGGCAGCTGAGAGGAGCACATGAAGAGAGCAGATCGGATCTGAAATCATCTCCCTTGTGTCGTCAGAGAGCAAAGACACCCCAGGCAGAAATCCCTCCCATCCACGTCTCTTCCTTAACCTCTGGAAGATGCTTTCCTGGAGGTAAAAGGCCTGCAGCATCCTGGAGCAGCACTGCTGGGAGCAGAGGAAGGCAGAGAGTGGAGACAGGACTGAGCCCCCCAAGCTCCAGCAGCAGTGCACTCGTGGCTCAACGCTGTGGGGTTTGCACAGGGCCCCAAAGGCTGGAGCTTTTTGTAGGCATTGGAGTGAGTACACATTAAACCAAACCTTCCTTCTGCCTGTG
Source organism: Anomalospiza imberbis (assembly GCF_031753505.1). Lineage (NCBI taxonomy): Eukaryota > Metazoa > Chordata > Aves > Passeriformes > Viduidae > Anomalospiza > Anomalospiza imberbis. Next base: position 8,021,341 of record NC_089697.1, on the reverse strand, counting down.
GGAGGAAGTGATTATTCCTGGGGGTGTACTAAAGCTAAAATTCCCTCCAGGTATGCTCCTTCTGGACTGTAAAAGGAATGAAGCAGCAGTAAAGCATAAACCTTTTCAGTGTAAAGGGGAAATAAGAGAGGGAATAGGAGTTCTTTTTGTTTGCCAGGACTCAGTGCAGAGTCTCTGCATGAGGTGCAGCCTTTTTCCTGAGCAGGTGATTCTGCAGTTAGGTGCCAGGTCTATTCCCTGCTCTGGAGAGTTGGGCATCTCTTGTCCAGTGCTCTGAAATTCACCCTGGCAAGATATTGGGTACATTGCAAAGATGGAAGTGAGTATCAGAGGGCATCAGAAGAGTGTGAACAGTCCCAGCCCAGAGGACCTACCCCAAGCCATGAGAACAGCCCAAGGCTCAGAGCCAGCTTGGCGAAGTGATGGTGGTCACCCCAGGAAAAGGGGTGGCAGGAGAGCAGAGCTTGCACCAAAATGCCTTCCTGCTCCCACAGGCTGTCCTATGCTGTTCTGGCACCTGTGTGTGCTCAGCAGAAGTCATGGTCCTGCAGAGACCCAGAGAAGCTAAGCCTGGCTCACCTCTGGTCTGCATGTGGTGGACAGCTGGAAAACTAGCACAGAAACAAGCCAGCAGTTTCTTTACTCCCCTTGGCATCCCAGTGAGGCACTGGCACAGAAGGGGATCCAGCTGCAGCACTGCTATCTACCTTGGGGCAGAGCTGGGCATTTCAGGGCCAGAACTGCTTGCTAACATTTTATTTCCCCAGTGCTTGGTGTTGCCTTTGTTGGTTTCCAGATGACTTCAGCTGCAATGCATTAATAACTTTAAAAAACCAAGCCCAAAGTAGCTGTTTCATTTTAGATACTGTGGGAGAAGAGGTGTGCTCTCTTTTCCCCTCTCCTGTCTCAGCTCTTGCATTCTTCTCTTTCCACTTGGAATTGTTCCCTTTATTCATAACTTTGGGTATTTTCTTTTTGAATTGAGGGAGCAGCCAGGACCCCAGGCCTGAACCAAGGGCACATGCTCAGGCTGACAAAGGCATCGTAAAGGTCTCAGCACTGGCATAATTGCTCCATGAAGTGCTGGTGGGCTTTTTTAATGAGACGTTTCTTGTGTTCAGGGTCTGATTGTTTAAGTTTAACTGAGCCCCATCTCAGTGCTAAAAAGCAAAGAATTGCTGTGAGGCTGGCAGAAGCAGTTTTGCATTAAAGATGGGAAAGGGGGGAATTGGATCAGCTCCCAGATGGCAAAACAAGGCTCTTGAGTTGGAGGATCAAGAGACCTCAGGCCCTGCATGAAATCCCACATGGATTTTGGAGGAAGTCAGTGTAGTGGTGAATCCGTACATAGCCGTGCGTGTGCCTGTGGGTACGTCTTGCAGTGACTGTCACGTTCCCTTGACAACACTTTATAATCTGTTCAGTCTATGACATTTTTTCTTGATGAGCGATGCTGGGAGGAGGTGGGAGGCAAGTTCTGCCCAGGCAGGCTGGTGGGAGCTTGCTGACTTCAGCACACTCTGAGCTGCTCTGCTCAGCCATGATTTGCATTGCTAAGGACTGCTTTGCCTTTACAAGTTGGTTTAGTTCAGGGTGTAGAAAGAAACCTCTCAGCAAGTGCCCAATTTGACCTCATTACGGCCCCAAAACAGAACTGCCTGTGGGACAGCCTTGTGCCACATGGGAGGCTCAGAGCAGCCAGCAGCGTCCTCGTGTCCCCATGCCACCACCCCACCGAGCACGTGTGGTGGCCCTTCCTGAGGGAACTGACAGCCCAGAGCCACTGGAGCAGCAGGAAGATAAACACCAGTTCACCTTGGCCAGGGCACTGGGACTGGTGGGAACTGATGGAATTCACAGAAAAGACACAACACCACCACCTCTTCTTCTTCCTCAAGTCATGCCCAGCCATTGGGAGTACTCTGCTGGGCCTGCAGACCCTGTACTGGACGTGGAGAGAAGTGAGATGTCAGGGATCAGCAGCAGATTGCAGCTGCTCCTTCACTTTTTCAGCAAGCCCTAGGGTTTTCCAGGATTCCAGAGGGACATATGCTACCCAGCTCAGGTCTGTAGCCAAGGTGGATGGACACACCCAGACTTGCTGCAACACAGGACAAGCTCCATTCCTGAACTCTCCAGTTCCCCACCATGGTCCCAGCAGTCAGTGTTGATTTCAAGGAAGCTGATGAAGAAAGCCACGCCTCTCCATCCCTTTTCCAGGTAGCAAAACCTTTTCCTAGGGGAAGGCACAAGCTGATGGGACACAGGGGTTCTCAGCCTCACAGCAGGAACAGCCCCACTGCATCCCCTGCTCTGTTGGCCACGTGGCAGCCGGTCCCAGCCGGGGAGAGGGATGCTGGGTTTGGATCCCGTTGGTGGCCTGTGGTGAGATGCGTTCGCCTTTCCCCGGGAGAATGGATTCCTTCACACCAAAGCAATGGCATCAGAATAAACGATTGCTGCTCGATCCCAGGCCCTGCGCTGCCTTCGGTCTCTGCTAACCAAATCCAGCATTTCTAAATATACACTGGAGTCTTATTTTCTCGCTCCGATCTTTATTTGCCTCCAGATAAGCTGAAACAGATGGGGTGTTTCACAACAGCCGCTTGCTGGGGATGTCAGATGGGGAAGGGCACTCCCCTGCTGCTTTTCTGGGAAAAATCCCCTTTGCAGAAGCTCTGTGAAGATGATGCCGACCCTCCTCTGGCCTTTGCTGGGGCTGTCGCCTGCCCATGAGCAGCCTTGAGGCTGCAGGTTCCCAGCTCATGGCAGTGGGCTCTGGGATGTAGTGGGGGATGAGAAACAACCTCCTTGAGCATAGGGAAGAGGCATCTAAGAGGCAGAAGGGGAGAACATGCTGTGGATATTCCACTATTTCAGTGTGATGCTTTCCTGGTTGAGCTTGAGGTGGGGTTCCTTGCTCCAAGGTGCTGGAGGTTGTGATCGGCTCCTGCAGCCTGGGCAGGAGCTGTGCCACACAGGGAGGGATGCAGAGCTCCACTGAGGGATACATGGACACTCCATTTGCCTCCCCACAGCTCAGGGGTCTCTGTGTCAGTAGGGGCAGCCATGGAGTCTGCACGTCCCTGCACATCCCTGCGGAGTCTGGTGCCGCGGGGTACCAGGGATCTGGAGCAAGGGGCAGCCGTAGGCCAGTCATAAAGCTAAAGGGGAAAAGTCTTCTCCAGGCTTGAGGTTTTATACTGGAACCAGAGTAAATTCCAGAGCAGAAGAGGCTGGCTTGGGTTTGTCCCCCAAAACAATGGCCCTGCGATGCAGGCAGGAGCCAGGCTGAGCCCTGCAGACTCATGGCACTGTGGGCCAAAGCAGATCCCAGCTCCAGCTGTGGGGCCGAGTCCATCCTTCCTCCCCTTGCTCGGCAGACTCTGCAGTGGGACCTGGCTGCTGCCCAGCACCCCTGGGTGTATTTTACCTTCACGGCGTCATCCACAACTTCCACAGGATGAAGGGAGAACTGTACCTTGTGCTGGGGACCTGGTGAGGCTTCAGGGGCGCTCGTCAGCTGAGACACCCTGCATGGTTCTCATTTACTGTGATATATTTTGGGGAAGGGGAGAGCTGTCTAGGGAGCAGAGAGCATTGAAATATGAAAGTTAATTAAATAAAACCGTCAGTCAAAGGAAACAAACCTTCCCAGCCCAGCATCCTTCGACTGTTCAGAAGAGATGGGCTGTAGCCAAAACCAGTTGTAGTCGTTTAATGATTTGGCCATGAAAATTTTCACTTACAGGCTGTTTGAGGAAAATAAATGGAAAAGAAAAATATAAAATATTCCATGCCTGGGGCTCCCTCTTAATAGAGACATAAAGATGACTTTGACATTCCCAGAACCGCAGCGCCCTGGGAAGACATGGGATTTGCATGTTATTGTGCAGGACTGCTGGAGGAGGGCAGGGAGGGATTTTTCTCTGGAGTGGGAAAGCAGAGCAGCAGAGTCCACATCTCTGAACATCTCCCCTCGCCTCCTCCCCGGGGACACGAGGAGGGAGAGGTTGTTGCTGGGGCTGTGTGCGGTTACCGTTAATGTCTGCTCATTCATGGGATTGATTGGGTTTTAATTATGGAGACTGTTTGGCATCCTGGCTCTCAGTATCAATGGCAAAAAGGGACTCCTGTGTTCTCCCCTGGAGGTGGCATTGCCTTCCCTGGGCTGGGGACCAAGCTCTTGGTAGATGCACCATCCCAGAGCTTCAAAGAGCTCTGCTGGCATCTCCCCCAGCCGCAAAGCATGACAGAATTGCAGCACTGGGGCTCAGGGGAGTTTTCCACATCCACATCCGTCCTTACCAGTGTTCACAGCGCTGTTTCGCAAGGCCCTGTGCCCCTGCCCCTCACATGGAGCCCAGTGCTCCCTGACCCAGCCGTGCCCTGCCACGTGCCAAGGGGAAGGCTGCAGGGGCACATGGATCACTTCAATTTGAGCAGAAAGGAGGGGCTGACATCTGAGCCTTCAACATCCCGAACTTCCCTTTGCAGGGAGGTTTGGGAACAGCTGGGGCGAGCTGGCCAAATGCAGATTTGCAACTTTATCAGCATGTTCAGGAAAAGTCACAGCTGGAAAAGAAATCCAGCCAGCTTCCTTCTGCCTCCAAACCACCAGCTCCAGGACCTCGGGTAATGTTTGGCCTGGGTTTGCACCTCTGCAAGCACCTTATGGCTGTTCATCCTCTCCATCCAGTGTGGATGCAGGGATGCTGTTGCGTCCCGTGCTCAGAGGTGCCCATGGAGAGTGGCACATGCTCAGGTGCCCACACCTGCACCGTGCCATCTGTGGGCTCACCCAGCATTGCTCCCACTCGGAAGGTTTGGGGCTTGGAACTGAAACCACGTCCACTGGCTCTAGCAGAGCTCACCAGGCTGGGCTGGGAGCTGTGCTGGTGTGGTTGTGCAGCCTGGTGTCCCCTGCAGACCTTGGCACAGTGGCTCAATGTCAGGCCAGGACCATCCCTGCAGGTAGGGCCAGGCACAGTGGCTGGGAGGCCCGGAGATGCCTGGAGCTGTCACAGCTGCCTTGGCTTGTGCTGAACAGGCAGAACTGGAGTTGGGAAGGCCAGCCTGCTATGCTAACCCTCAAAGTCGCTAATAAAGCGCTAATTAAAAGCACTTGGAAGGAGCAACCCTGCCAGAAGGAGAGGCAGAGACACAAGAGCCTTTCATTGTTTAACGGGTTGTGCCCATTCATCCATGGAAGGCAGCCATGGAGGCTCCTGGCCCCTCTGCCCAGTGTGCAGGGTTGTTTATTCCCCTGGTTATAAAACACGGCAGAAGGGCTGTGCTGACATCATGCACTGAAAAGGCCGAGTCCAGTCCTGGCCCTGTGGGCATGGACCTGGGAGCAGAAGCCTCCTCTCCTCTCCTCTCCTCTCCTCTCCTCTCCTCTCCTCTCCTCTCCTCTCCTCTCCTCTCCTCTCCTCTCCTCTCCTCTCCTCTCCTCTCCTCTCCTCTCCTCTCATCCAGGGACTCCTCGCTGGTGGCAGGGCAGTGGCCAGAGCCACCTCCCCGCTCTGTGGTGCCCAGGGGGGGAATGGCATCGCTGGGGGAAGCCTCCCAAGTAGCTTTCAGCTCCTATTCACTTCTGAGCAGGGCAAGACCCATGTGAAGAGGCAGGACCGTGGACCGGGCTGGGGTGTGCAGCTCTGCTAATCAACTGCTATTGTTCACAGCTCAATTACACCCGCCCAGGGCTTCCAAAGCTCAATCCCAGGCTGCTGGAAAACTGGAAGAACGAGGTGAAGGAGAAGGGCCGCATCAACTGTCCTAACAACGTAAGGATTGTCTGTTCTTCCGTGGGCTGGCTGGGCTCCATCTGCAGGAGGAAGGGGGACTTTTTGGGGCAGAAACCCACCAAAAATGGTTATTTTTGGGCCCCTGATCACAGTGATGCTCAGACACTCATTTCACCTCCTTTCCCCAAGCTTGCTACTATGTCTGGTTAAAGCATGTTCCACCTTTGTGATCCTCCTTGTGTGCACAAGCCACCGGGCTTGGGGACAGGGCCACCCTTGGGCTAACGGTGCAGCATTACCCAATTTGAGCTCTGGAGCTGCCTTTGGGAAGCTCCCAAGATCATGGCAGGATGAAAGCTGCACATCCTGCACAGTCTTTTGATGCAGAGAACCTGCTTTTCCCAGAGTTAAATGAAGAGAGATTTAAGCCAAGCTTTTTAAAGCCCTGTGACAAGCACAGACCTTAGGGCATGGTGCGTGCGCCTCACCTCGCTGTGAAACACAGCCTTGGCCCGAGCTGACAGAGAGGTGAACCCCACCCTGGTGCTGAGCCTGGATTTATAGTCCCAAACAAAGCCTTGCTAATGGGAGTTCTGAAAGAGTCAGTTCCCACAAGGCCAGGGGAGCTGGGCTGGCTAATTAATGTCATACACAGGCACTTGGAAAAGACTTTGCTCAGAAACTGGTCATGCTGCTGCCTGGGTGATTTCTCCTCTCCATTAAGCCTCTGCTGTGACTCCAAGAGCTCCTGTAGCCCAGCAGGACCTCCCGACAGCTCACAAATGTAGGTTTTCCACGGAGACGTTTAGGGGAGACGTTTTCCAGCCTGTTGCAGAGGGATGTGGCCACATGACTCCCATTAGCACTAATGGGAAACGTGTGACCAGAGCCCTCTGCGCCTCGCAGAGCATTAACCTCACACTGCTCAGCCTGGACCGGTGGCTGTGCTGGCTCAGCAGGCTCCTGGCCACAGCTCCAAGGAAGGCAGGGGATGAGGGGGATCATGCCTAACCCTGCTTTGTTTTTTCCTGCAGTGCTGTGAAGCCATTTACTCCAGTGTCTCGGGGCTGAAAGCTCACCTGGCCAACTGCAACAAGGTAGGTCCTGCCTTTTACACCCTTTTCTCAGAGGTGGCTTTGCTGTTGGGTTTTCTCTTCCCCCTCAGCTGGTTTGGAATGAACAAGGCAAGGGACAATGGCACAGGTTAAAGGATGGTGGCTGCTGGAGGTGTTGCTGGCAGTGCTGGTCAAAGTGTTTTGTCACCAGGCAGATGGAGGCAGAGAGGCTCAAGCTGAGTAGATGGGTTGGAGGGGAATGTAGCTGCTATTCCAGTTATAGAGAGAAGGTCCCACAACACAGGCTTCTCACCCAAGCCCAGACCTCTGACACACAAAGTGTCACAGGAAGCTCCAGACACACTTAGACCCACAGCAGTGGGTCTAAGTCCTCCTGCCTCATGTCCTCCTGCCCCACAGCAGCCCCTGCCCAGCTGGTCCCTGCAGCCCCCAGACCATTCACAAGCCCTTGGCTAAGCAGCATGGCCAGCATGTCACACAGCCACACATCAGCCACAGCAGCTCAGAGCCAAGGAGCTGGGTGCTGGAAACGGAATGTTTCCTGAGGCAGGTGGGAATCAGGAGTCTTATATGGACAGCCCTGCTGCCCCTCTGGAAGCCCAGCTGGAGGGATGCTGGTGTAGTGCCTCCTGGGATAAGCTGAGTCTGGAAGAGGCAGTTGGTCCGTGCGGAGACCAGTGCCCTCCCACTGGATGGATGGAGCAGCCCTAAGCTCCAGTGCCCTGCAGCTGCCCCAGGGGAGGGATCAGGAGCTCCGTGTAGGTCCCTCAAACTGGAACCAAGTAAGAGCTGCTAAAGCTTTATACCCTGAAACGTTTCCAGCTGCAGCTTCCATTGAATGGAGCTTCCAGGAGGCAGCTCCAATACATACCCTGTGGTTATTAAAAACACCAACTCCTGCACTCCTCCAGCGCTAGCTGGAACAGCAGCCCTTAATGAGATCATTTAGAAAATGGGCTGCAGAGATCCGGCAGAAGAAGCTGGATTTATGCAGGATAAAAGAGCAAACACAGAAGACTAGGACAGCTCCTTCTCTGACAGAAAATGGAGCTGGTTTCTGGTTGGTTCCATGCACAGGAAGCAGCCAGGATCTGCATGAACATTTCCATGAACAACAGAGCTGCACCCTCTGGATCTGGCACAGCTGGGGCCAGGTATTGGGAGTCAGCAATGGGGAGTTGCTCTGCGACCCCCACACTGCCATCAGCAGGATTCTTCCCCTCAGGGGAAAGGATTTACTTTGAATACATGTGCCAACAAATTTAGCATAAATAAATCACAGCCCCTCCAGAACTGGTCTGTGATTCCCACTGTGAAATCCTGCAGAACTGGTTGCAATATATAGAGCCTTAGCAATGCTCCCAGGCAGCACCCCATCCTCAGTGGGGATTGATGCACCAGGATGATTTTGCACAAGGATTCCTGAAGCCAGGCCTGTCCTCTCCGGAAATGAGAGACCTGTCTAACTCAAGATTTACAGCTACGGAGAAATTCCCAGGGAGGAAATATATGGCCCAGAGGGGCCCATCCATAACCCCCTCGTCAATAGAGAGCACATTATCTCCCACGTGCTGACCTACAGCAGAGCCAGGAGATCTGTCATCCCTCCAGGGCGCTGGTGACAGGAATCCAGCACTCACCCTGGCTCTTTGGCAATTTAACAGGAAAATTAGGTGAGTGTTGGACATAAATCTGATGGTGGCTCAGTCCCAGGGGATCACAGATCTGCTGATAGCGAGGACACGGGGCAATGGCCCCATCACCTGATGTTGGGGACGCACAGGCAGCAGCACAAGTGGCATGGACTGAAATCCAGAAAGAGGATGTGGCTGTGAGCTCCTGGCCCAGCACCGAGGCTGGCAGAGGTCTGGTGGTTCAGACATGAGTGTTTATTTTGTGTCACTTTGAGGTCATGGGAGGGTCAGGGCCACCCCTTGGGGTGCTTTAGGCTCTGCAGGAGCTGCTGTGTCTTGTAGGGGGACCACTCAGTGGGCAAGTACCGCTGCCTCCTGTGCCAGAAGGAGTTCAGCTCTGAGAGTGGCGTCAAGTATCACATCATCAAGGCTCACTCGGAGGTAAGGGAACAGCTGGAGCTGGGCTGGGCTAGTCCCTGCTCCAACACACGCATCCTTGGGCTGTCCCCATCCACCCATCCATCCACCCATCCATCCATCCATCCATGTCCGTTAAGAGCAGAGCTGAGTAACAGCTCCCAGTCAGCCTGGGGGGTTCTTCCCTATCCCCCTTGGTGTCCCTGACACCCCCAGGCTCATTGCAGCAGCTCAGCACTGAGCAGTTTGACCTCAGAGAGGTGATACCAGTGGGATGAGGGGTGGGCCAGGCTCGGGTTGTGTGTTCTGGTGCTGGTACCGGTGCCAGTGCCTGCCCCCAGGACTGTCACTAACCCCCGTGTCACCCCACGGACACAGAACTGGTTCCGAACCTCCTCAGAGGCTAGCCGGAAAAAGAAAAACAGGGAACAGCTTTCTTCCAGCAAAGAGGAGAAAAAGAAAAGCACAAACGGGAAGAAAAGGGGGAGAAAACCCAAGGAGAGGCCTCCGGAAATGTCCCCGAAGGGCAGAGAGAGCGTGGCAGCAAAGACTAATCACAAGAAAACCCTCGAGCACTGGGAAGACTCCCGGGGCAGCCCCGAGGGGGACGAGCTCACCCTCAAGCCCCCGAGCCAGCGGAAGGGAGGAGCCAGCAAGATGCCCGAGAAATGAGCAGCTCAGAGACTCGTCTCCGAGGATTCGTTTACAGCCCAGGGTAACAGGGTGGGGGTCTCTCCCAGTTTTATGTCCCCTCCTCCCCATCCCACCTCCTCTTGCCCCACCCTCCTCTCACCCTCTTTTTACAAAAAGAAAGGAAAAAAAAGGAAAAAAAAAAAAAGACAGAAAATACCATTTAACCACTTTAAACAAATCACGGACCTTGTTTCACACTGGAAAACAAACAGGATCAAGGAAGCTGGAACGTTCTCCACCCCCTGCCCATGTACATACCCCTCGGTGGGGCCCCGCTGCCTCCCCCGACCCGTGGTTCCCCTCCCCTGCGCCAACCTGGTGACGCTTGAGCGAAAGAGAAGTGCAATAGCAGCGGGGTCCGTGGGCAGGGACCCTCCCCAGCGGCTCCGTGCCGGGGGAGCTGCCCGGCTGTCCGGCGGCCTCCCGGCTCCAAGGTGATGTTTCCAAAGATGTTTGAGCCGCTCGGGCGGAGGGTCCGGCAGCGGATGCTGCGGTGAGGGGGAGTTGGCAGCGCTTTCCCCGCAGCCGCGGGTCGAGGGAGAAGGTGTCGGGCAGGGAGCGGCTCCGTGGGGCTCAGCTCGGCAGGGTTTGTCTTGGGTTTGTGGTGCGAGGCACGGGCAGAGGAGGGAGCAGGGAGCGTGACACCCGCTGGTGGTGCGGGAGCTGTGAGCAGGAGAGCGGGTGCTCTGCGGCTGGTCAGGCTGGAGGGTTTAATGGAAAGCTGTGGGAGTGCTGTGGGCAGTATGGAGAGTGACAGTGCAGCCGTGGAGGGGGTGCAGTGAGGGAGCTGTGCCTCGGTGCTTGGGTTGTGTTTGCCCGGCCTGGAGTGCTGTGATGGCAGTGCCAGGGTCAGGGGGAGATGGCAGCCAACGAGCTGTCCCCCGGCCTGGGGCATCCAAGGGTGATTCGGGGTCCCACTGTGCTCCATCCCGAAGGTGCCGATCGCCCAGGAGGGAGGAATGGAGTCCCAGCTGTGGCCACAGGAGGTGTGTAACAGGAATGGGGGCAGCGTCGAGAGACAATCGTGGGTCCTGCTGTAGGGTGAGCCCGGTTGCTGCCCAGGCACCTCACATTCCCCTTGTCCTTTCTGGCTGGGACCCACCATAGGAGGAGTCTCTGCTTCCAAAGATGCATCTGAGCCCCTGACCACCCGCCTCAGGGTGGCAGGTCCCTGTGGTGCCATCCCTGCTTGTGCTCTTCCCTGGAGCTCTTCTTTGCTCCTGTGCTGGCACCGTCATCACACCTTGCTCCAGCCCGGGGGGAGCCATCCCTGGACCGGGATGTGCCCGTCTCCAGACAAATCCAGGCTACCTCGGTCCTTGGGAAATGGGCACGTTTCCTCTCAGTAGCACAACAGAAAACCTTAAATCGATTTTTCCCCTATGCAGAGCCAGGAAAGAGGCATCAGAGGGGGAGCTTCTGCTTTTGCTTTAATCAATTCAAACCTCAGTCCTCCCTTTCCCTCACTGCTCCTTGTCGCCCACCAGAGGCTCCATGTCGTTCCCTGCTGCGAGCAGCAGTTCAGTCATAATTAACATCCTCCACTGGCAGGTCATTCCAGCCAGGGAGGGGGGACAGTGGTGGCTGAAGCCAGGGTGGTTTCTCAAAGAGCCAGGGCTCCTGCTCTATCCACCCTCTGCATTGCCCAGAGAGCTGGGCACGTGCCTGCGGCTGAGGGAACTGCCTGAGCATTGCTGGCTGCGCAGGGCCTCGAGGCAATTAGTGAGAAGGCTTAATTAGTCACTGCAGCTCAGCCTGGTCGCTGCTTGCATCATCGGATTGTGTTTGAATGGTGTCACTGGGGTAGATCCTGCCTCCCTGGGGAACAGGGAGAGCTTTGGGAGATGAAGGACAGCTTGGAACAGCTCACAGGCAGCAGCAGGAAGGGGAGCGCAGGCAGAGCTGTGGGCCTGGCACTGAAATCTCTGCGAGGGTGCAGAGGGAGCCTCTGGATCCCAAAAACATGTCCTGCCATGGAGGGAAATCCCCAGAAGAGCTCCATGCCCTGGCCTAGGGAGGGGAGATCTGGGTAGCCCGGGCTGCTGGCTTGGATGGTCACCACACGGTCCTCACTGTCTCCCCTTGGGCACGGCCTGGGACTCTGTTCTCATTAACATGCAATTAATTGGCTTCTCATTGATTAAATTAACTGGCAGCACTGTGCTCCACAGGGAGGGAGCCCTGGGAGCTGCTCAGGGCAGGGCAGACATGGGAAAGGGCCAGCTCAGGGGGTCATCATGGGGCCCTCGTCAAAATCCACCTCTGCTTCCATAATGAGTGTCTGGCAGGAGCAGGGACAGCTGCAGTGGCCTCACAGAGTGACACCAGCCTGGAGGGGACCCCAGGGACCATCTGGGGTCTCAGGGCAGGCAGTGGGAACAGCGGTCCTGGTGCTGGGGCTGTCCCTGTCACCCTCAGAGCACTCAGAGCCCCAGTGAGGGCAACACCATGGTCAGGAGGGAATTTCTATGAGAAAGTGAAATCTTCAGGGTTTTTTTCCCCCCCTCAAAAAGGTGTTTTCCCCACTAAGCCATCACTCGGAGAGGAGCATGTTCCCCCTCCACCTTCTCCATGAGACATCCTTTTCTCTCCTGCTTGTCCAGGGAAGGTTCCAGAGCAGTGCTGGGATCACCAGGACCTGCCAGTGCCACAACAGGTGAGCAGGCAGGGCCAAGTGACACCACAGTGGCACTGCTGGGGGCCAGTAGGTTGTGCCCCTTCAGGTGCTCCCAGCAAGGCAGTGCCAGAGGGGGAACCACCTTGATCCAGAGGGACAGGCAGAGGCTGTGAGACCAGATGGGGGACGAGTTGTCCTGTCCCCTTCCATCCCATCACCCGTGGGATTTGGGGATTTTTTCATCCTGGGCACTGTGACACTGTGGTCCTGCACCTCCACTGTTGGGGAAACCCCCCATCCCATCACCCGTGTCCCCAAGGAAAGGGTTAAACCTCCATGGGAGCAGGCATGGACTGCAAGCCTGTGGGAAGACCTCATGGAAAGCTTGGATCGTGGGGAACTGGGGAACCCTCGGCACCAACACCCGCCCTGGTGAGGTTGGCTGTGTCACACCAGCTCCGGCCACGGTGGATGGAGCTGTCCAAGCCTGGAGCACCTCCCACCCCCAGGGACCTTGGGAGCATTTTGTTCTTTTCTTTCTCTCCTCGTGACACCCATCCCACGGCATATCCGAATGTTTCTCGTCGATGCCAGTTATTAGTGCATAAGTGTATTTTGGGGAAAAAATTAAAACAGAAAAAAAAAAGACAAAAAAAGGAAAAAAAATTTTCAATTTATCACTTGTAACCATATATATAAATATATAAATATATATATTAAAAAGTGTTTATTTGCAAAAAATAAAATTGTTTTAACGGTAAACTATCTTATAATAAACTCCCGATTTGTGATGATCTGTTCTTTTGTTAATCATTGACAAATCCTCAGTTGGAGAGTACTGTCCGAGCAGCTCCGAGCAGCGCCGAGGCGCTCCCTGTACTGTATGTATGAAACAGCTGTATCGAATAAATGGTTATTGATTTTTTATTAGCACTGTCGGCACCGTTATTGGGCAGTTCGGTGGGAGGGTTGGACACGGGATCCGGGCAGTTTGGATTTGTCCTTCCTGGCAGTGGCTGAGAGGACTCCCCCAGCTGCTCTGAGGATGGAGCATGTGGTCACCAGCCCAGGGGTGCCCCCAAACCCGGGATGGGGAAGGTGAGGACTGGTGGTGCTTGCTGCAGCAGCACTCGGCACAGCCAGCACTCCTGGTGCCGGGGGGATCCCCGATGCCCACAGCGCAAAGTCCAGCCGTCCCTCACTCCCATGGTAGAAATCCTCCTAAAGCTGTTTCCAATCCATCCATGCCATCAGCAGCATCCAGCATGTCCTGGCCCCAGGGGACACATCCAGCCCAGGACCTCTCCTCCTTGGGGAGCTCTGCGGGACCCGGGGCCACCCCCCGGCTCTCCCAGCGTGGGAATAAATCCTCTTCTGCTCCCTAATGGCTTTTTTGGCAGCGAACCCCAGTCGGGGACAGATTTAGACTGATCTCGCTGCTGGCTGAGAACGCAGCCTTTCCCCATGAGCGCTCTCGCCACCCCAGGGACCGGTGGGGACCCCGGGAGCGGTGCTTGCCCCCCACCCCCCGAACATGGGGTACCACAAACCTCAGCCCCGGGGCAACCCGGCCGGGACGGGAGCGCGGTGCCGAGTAAAAGCAGATCCCACCCGTTGCCCCGGGACCCGCACGGGGCCGGGGTCCTCCCAGCTCTCCGCAGCGCCCGGCGACATTGTCAGAGCCCGGGTCACCCAAGCCGCGCTTCCCCCCAGCTGCAGGGGGTGGGGGGCGCTGCGTGTTGCATCTCTCAGCGTTTTGGGCAGGGATGCTACTGCGCAGCTGCCCACAGGTACCCACAGCATCACTCGGAGCCCCACAGCACCCAGCCGTGCCCAAAACACCCACCCGTACCTCCAAACACCCACCCGCACCCCAGAACCCACCCCTTGTGCCCCACAGCACCCAGCCGTGCCCACATAGACCTATCTCCCCGCACGGCTCTTACCCGCGACCACAGCACCCCCCCGTGCCCCATCACCCATCTGCCCCCCAGGGCACCCATGGGTGCCCAAATCCCCTCCAAACCCCACCCTCCGGTTCCCGCTCCCTCCCCATGCCGCACTACAAGTCCCGGGGATCCCCGCGGCAGCGCCGCCCCCGCCGCTCCCCGCCCGCTCCCGCCTCTCCCCGCAGCGCCATGGCCGCGGCCCCGGTGCCCGAGGGGGCTCCGGTAGAACCGCACGACAGGTAAGACCCCGCTTTCTTTTCCCCGGGATGATCGCTCCGGCACGGGACCGACACCGCGGCGCCCCGGAGCCGCCGGCTGCGGTTTCCCGCCGGCTCCGGGGGGTTGCGGTGCCGGTGCCGTCCCCCACGATGCCACTTCCGCGAGTGGGGCCTCCCCGAGCCCATCGCTCCATTAAATCCCTTCGCTTTTCCCACCAACTCTTTCTTCCCACCCCCTCTTTATCCCTTGTTTATTTTCATCCTCCCCCCCCCCCTTTCACGTTGTTACCTTTTCCCTCATTTACCTTATTTTATGTTTTTTGCCCTTATTTTCCCAGCAGCTAAACCAAAGCCCCTTATTTTCCAAGCTTGCTCGCACATGCATCCGTTCCATCAAGAGGAAGAGTGGGACAACCTAAACTTTTCCACCCAAAACCCCCACACAGGGTGATCACCCTCAGCCGCCCCACACACACACACTCATGTTTCCCCTCTATTTTCCACCTCCTTTTCCAGTGCAGTCCTCAGGAGACTGACTGCTCCCAAACATCAAATATCTGGGAATTGCATTTGGAGTATCACTGGTGCTCCGGGGATGGAGCATCCCTGCATCCCTGCTTGTAGGGTACCAACACCCCCCAGTGCCGCCCTACCAGCCCTGGAGTCAGTGCCAAAGCATCCCTCCCGTTCCCATCCTGCATGTTCCAGCAGCTCAGCCCATTGCTGGCAGCTGCCTGTGCCCTTCCTGGGAGTCAGTGGTGGATAGCAGGGAGGATGAGGATGAGGATGAGGATGGGAGGAAGGAGTCTCCCTGAGTTGTGCCAGTTGAGTGAGGGATGAGTAACTGGGTTGCGTAACAGAGCCCCTCCACCGTGGCTCCCACTTGGTATAAATAGCCAGGGATAATTGGTTTTGCAGAGGGAAATGTTTGTCCATTTGTGGTGAGGGAGCAGAGACCACAACAGAGCTGGAAGGGAGCGCCTGAGCGTGGAGCTGCTGAGATGAACCAGCAGCTCCAGGTGGCTCCGGCCAGGACAGAGCTTGGTACAAGGCTGGGTAAACAGGGGGTGACATTCTGTGGGTTCCAGGATGGGCATGGGCATGGCATGTGACAGCGGGATGGCAGCCAGGTCCCTCCATCCTTTGGGCAGACTCATTCATCCCGTGTCTGGGTTCCTCCATCCCTCAGGCAGGTTCCTTCATTCCTCAAGCATGTTCCTTGATCCCTTGGACATGTTCCTCCATTCCTTGGGATGGTTTCTTGGACAGGGAAGGCCCAGCCAAGAGCTGGCACACACAAATCCACCCCAAGAAAGCCCAACTCAGCGATGGAGGAAAGAGGTTTGACCTCCACGCTCCTGTGGGTGCTGCTCCCAGGATGGGATCTGGGAGCAGGACCCTCTCCTGGGAATAGGCATCCTTCCACTGGAGGCTTGGTGTGTCTGCAGCTCTTACACCAATCCAGTGACAATACTTGTGACCAAATGAGGAAAATCCACATGCAGTCCAGCTTCCATCCTTAGATCCTGGGGGAAACCCACCCAGCAGCTGCCAGCACCAGAAGGAAAAGGGGATCCTGGCCTTTGTGCCTGCTTTCCTCTTTTGCCATATTTTAAGTTTGCCATTAGAGGAGGGATTTGCTTAAAAATCACCTGGAAGAAAAAAGTCCAAAACTCAGGAATTTGAACTTGTGACAGAGCTCAGATTCTGGGAAGGGGCTTAGGAAGCAGAGGTTTGTGCCAGCAGGAAGGCTCAGTCACAGCTGGCCTTTGGAGCCAGTGTGTCCCACTTGGGAGCCCAGCGGGAATGTCGGGTGGGATGCTGGGAGACTTGCTCCTGTCGCCTGGACATTTAACAAAGGCAGGAAAAGTGGCAGCAGGAGCACGCGATAAGGAACAATATCCCTGGGCGAGGGCTCCTCGCCCCGTGTCCCGCATCCCTTTGCTTTTTGGCTTCTTTAATGAGAAGGAACAGAAGTGGCTCCGGAAGAGAATTTTATTTTTAAACTTCTGAGAGAGCTTTTACAGCAAGAGGGGAGTCCAGGCAGAGACCAGGGATGGAAAAGTTCCATTGATCATCGCTCACTTCTGTGACGTTGGGGCAGCAGCTGCGGGACAAGTTACCCCAAAACCCTCCTGTCCCTGTCCCCTGCCTCAGGAGCAGCCCCTCATCTCTGGTTCCCATCATGTTTCCATCTTTCGAGATGATGCTCTGCAGGTCCCATTGGTGAGCAGGAGAGGTTCCCTGACAAGTCTGGGAGGCAGTGTGTTCCTGCTGCCTCTGGAATAACCTTGATGGCTCGAGGAGGATGAGGAAAGGGTCTTTTTCCATTTCTGGCCATATCTCCAGGTGTTGGTGCTAAGCAGGAGGGAGCACTCACCCTGGAACCCGTGAGCAGTGGCTGTGCAGAGGCCAAGCTCCTGTCTCACCATGCTGGGGTGGGCTGGGGTCTCACTTGGTGGCCATGGGACTTTGTTTGGGCGCTCTGTGCCCCTGGCAGAGCCTGGCTGTCCTCAGTGTGTCCTGTGCTACCTCCTCCCTTCCTTGGCAGCCAGAGGTTGTGGGCTGAGGGCTGTTCTGCCCCAGTCTCTGCCGTGGTGCCCAACATCTCCCACCCTTGCCACATGTCCTGCCCTTCAGCAGCTGCCTGGCTCCCTGGGCTTGCCACAGTTTGCCCAGGCTCCCTGGAGAGGCTGATGCTGGAAGTGGAGCCGGCTGGCCCAGGGGGTGAAGGGCAGCTGGCAGGGGGTGCTGAGGGAGCAGAGGGCCAGGCACGGCCAGCGGGATGTTATTCTTAGCCACCGGCAGCCCCGGGGTGTTGAGTTTCACCCACTTGTTTACTCCAGGGCTGAGGGACAGCTCTTGGAGAAGCTGAGTGACTGGGGGGGACCCTCAGCTAGACCCCCCACCGATGGGAGCCAAGGGAGGGAGGTGGGAGTCCTGCACCAAAAAGCCCTACATGGTCAGCAGCCCCTGGCCCTGAGCCCCAGCTGCTCCACCAGCTGCATGAGGGGTGCTGGCCAGGTACCCCCCTGCCCTGGGGTCATCCCCTCCTGCCCCCTGCAGCCCCCTCCCCAGTGGTGTCGAGATGTCCCTGGGAACTCACCAGTGCCGGGGGATGTGGATGTCACTCTCCAGGTGCCCTCCCTGCCGAGCCCACAGTCCAGGACAGCCGAGCACCCCCAGTCCCAGCAGCAGAGGCACTGGGGCTGGTGTTTATTGCCTGTGCTGGGGGCGGTGAGGGGAGGTGTCACCTCACCCCCAGCCCCCCTCTTTTTCTTTAATCAAGCCAGTGCTATTAATATCAGGTAATGAACGTAATCTGGAGGTTAAGCTATCCTCTTATGCTGCTGACCGCCTCGCAGCTCCCGGGCACAGACACTCCCCCTGCTCTGCTCCCTTCTCCCGCCGCCATCTTCCAGCCCCCGGGTCTGCTGGGGCTCTGCCTCACCCCCACCTCTTGGGACCCTTCAGTGCCCGTTCCAGGGGGACACTCCGTGCATGGCTCTGTGCCCCAAGAATCACCCTGGGAGCCGTGCTGGCATAGCCCCTCCCTCACCCTGGTAGTGCCAGAGCTTGTGGGACAGGAGCTGAAGTGTGGACAGGGACAGGGGGTGACACCCTCAGTCCAGGATTACCCCTGGATCGCGGCAGGGGGACATGAGCAGCCCCCCAGCCTTCTCCAGCGTCCGCATCTCCGGCTGCTGGGCCCTTGGGCCAGATGGCGGGTGAGTTTTGCTTTGGTTTTGGGTGGAATTTGCTGTTTTTCCTCTGTTTGTTTGCTGGAGTGAACTCTTGGTGGCTCCTGTCCCAGTCCCTCAGCCCCAATTCCTGTCTGAAAAGATCGGCTTCCCATGGGACATGGCTGCAGCCAGCCAGGCACCTCAGCAGGCTGTGGGGGGCTGCTGGGGGCTCCATAGGGCTGGGAGCTCAGTCAGTGGGTTGTTTACAGGGTGCAGAGCCCAGGACATGCTCTCCTGTCTGCTGCCAAGTTCAGGTTTGGGGCTGTGCCATCTTTCCTTGCTGCTGTGGGCGCTTTTGGGATCTGCTGCCTTTTCTCTAGGCAGCCCAGCATGGATCCAGGGTGGTCAGGGGTCTCTGAAGGCAGTGGGATGCAGAGAGCCCGAGCACAGGGCACAGGGATGGCAATGGGAGCACCGTGGGGAAGGAGAGGAGCGTCCCTTGCACCTCAGTAAATCCGTGCTTGGACTAAGCAGGAGCAGAATGCTTCCTTCATTTGTGCTGGCACAACAGCAGAGCTGGAGAGCCCTTCTCAGGAGCAGGACCCCCCCAGGTTTCCTCTGGGACACTCTGTCACAGCAGACCTCACATTAGAGATAGAAATGAGCCGTGACACACACTCTGGTTCATCAGTGTGTGCCAAGGTCCCGGTTTATTCTTCCTCACAGCTCAGCCAACAGACCTCAGCTACTCACAGACTCTGACTACAGCAGGCTCCCACTGTAGGCTTCCCTTGCAGACTCTGTCAGCAGGCTCAGACTGAGCTCACAGCAGACCCCTCAACAGCAACAATTCTCTCTCGGGTTTGGTCAGATCTCCCCCACCAGCTAACCACTCATCCTTATTGGTCACAGCTGTGACCCATTGAGGGCAAGTGGTTTTGGTAATTAGCACAGCTGTGGCTTATCAGGGCAGAGGTTGCCTGTAATTCATTTTCCTACAACGCTCCGGCAAGGATGCAGTAGCCATAGGGAAGGCAAAAGCATCCCCAAAAGCTGGGGACAGCATGGAGAGAGCTGGTGGCAGCCAAGCCCTCCAGGAAGGCTCGGCAGGACAGGGGTTGCCAAGCCCGGGTAATGTTTCCTTTCCTGTTTGCGTGGCTTTGGCACCCCGGGGGTTTGCTCTGCTGGGGAGGGTCCATGTGGGACAAGGACCCTCCTCTGGGCAGAGCCATGGCATTGACTCCAGCTCTAAACAGAGTCCCCTTCTCTGGGGGCTTCACCTTGTGGGTACAGGGCATTGCAGGGTCTTCAGCATTGCTGCAGGGAATTTCTGAAAGGGAATAGGGAGGAATGGCCAGTGGAGATGGTTGAGATCAGCCCACCCCTTGGAGTTGCCTTCCTGGCAAAGGCAGCCATGGAAAACATCTACAAATCTTGAAGTGTAACATTAGGAGAAAAGGCATGACCTTTGGAGAACTCCAGGACAGCCCTACAATCCCACAGCCATGCTTCTCCCAAATAAATCATGGGAATTGTGGATTTGAGAGGTGTAGAATATCATCCACCTGTAGAAGATGAGGCATAGATGTACAGGTTTAGATGATACTGATAGAAATGTGTAGAATTTTGGTGAGAGTCCAGAATTATTTGCATGAGATAAGGCAGAACACCGACTCTTGGGATGGGATTCAGGTGCTGCGGCCCCAGGTGTGCAGGGGGAGGATGGCTCTGCTCCTCTCCCAGGAGCATCCCTGCATCCTGCAGCAATGTCCCCTCTGTGCCAGCACCCTGAGTGTGCTGCAGGCACCCTGGAGAGCAGAGTGGAGAGATGATGGGAAAGCAAGGTGGGGCTGTGTCTGTAATTCTTTGCACTGGTGGAGCTGTTGGAGTCCAAGCCCCTTCCTCCCTGCCAGAAGCTGGGTGATATTGATGCTGGTGGGAGCAGAGCTCAGCCTTGCTCCAGCTCTAAAAAACAGAGTTTTGTCCAACTCAGAGTCACTTTGGGAATGATGGCCTGGGTGAGGATCTGCAGGCTGGCACAGCAGAGCTTGGTGCTGTGTGACACCGAGGAGCAGAGCATCTCCCCAGGGGGATGTCTCATGGAGACTGACATGCAATCCCAGAGGAGAGCCAGCCGGCACCGCCGGCTCTGGAGTGAGCACGGTCCCAGGAGAGGGGCAGGGATGCGGATGAAAGGAACCGCTTTCTTCTGTGTAAACAACTGTGTTTTTGTCACCTCTGCTTTTGTCAAGCCGAAGTGACATTGTTTATGTCCCAGCACCAGCAGCTGCTGTCAGCCCCGCTCTGGGAGTAGCACCGGTGGGTAGTGGCTGCTGCAGCATCACCCGTGGGAGAGGAGACCCAGACATCCCGTCTGGGTTTGCTTCTCCTCATGGAAGGAGCCATTTTTTCACAGGAAGACACCCCAGAAGGTTTCCCAATGGGTGTCATCTCCTGAGGTTGCTTTTAAAGAGTCGTAGTTGGGGTGTTTTGGGCTCCCGGTTGAGCCTGAGCCTGGCAGTGCTTGGAACTGGCTGTGTGTGCTGGTGGACTCTGGCCAGGGATGGGGTGTTGGTGTCCTGAGCTCCTGTGGGGATCTCCATGAGTGCACAGCTTAGGGTGGACATCGCTAGGAGAGGGGCACAGGGGCGGGAGCTGCATTCTGGCTTTTGTTAGCAGGAGTTCAGCAAAGCCAGGCAAATCCCTATCTCCTTGCCTGCTCTGCAGGGATGTGTCAGAGGTCGGGATGGTGTGCTGTGGGCATCCTGCCATGCCCAGGAGGTTTGCCGGGGGGATCCCGCCGTGCCCAGGGGGTTTGTTTGCCATGCAGGGGTGGGGGTTGCCGGGTTGCTTCACACACAGATGGCCCTTCTGAAATTTTGATCCTTATCTAAAATTGTTCTAAAAAGGGCTGGGGGAGGGAAGGGGATTAATCTTCATACCAAAACAGCTTAAAATCAACCCAAAATCTGTAAAGCCCTGCAGTTTAAGCCCTTTCAAGAGCAAGCCATAACAGAGCAGCAGCAAAGCCCTGCTGGCTTGGCTGGGCTGTACCAAACAGTGAAGGCTTGGAGCCAATGCTGCCCAGATCTCTTGATTTCCCTTCCAGCCCAGTCATGGCTGGGGAGAGGAGCAGCATGAGCCGGGAGAGCCCTTTGCACTTTCTCCCAGGGAGCAGACATCCCTCTGGGGCAGCAGAACAGGAGCAGGGAGGAGCAGGCACTGGTATAAATAATCCTCCCTGTCCCTTAGCGGGCCAGGCAGCGGCTGCAGCTTATCTCCTGGCCAGAGGCCACTTATCACCTCCCAGCCACAGCTCTCCTGCCAACCTGGAAAGGGCTTTGGAGGGTGCCTTGTTCCTCTCCCTCTACAACAGGGAAGATAAGGGAGAGTATTCAGCAGCTCCAGGGCTTTGGGTGAGCTCAGAGCACTCAGCTCCCAAGGCAAAGCTGATGGCACTGCCAGGCTCTGCCCAGCTTGCAGGCTTGTCCCACGGGGCTTCAGGACAAAAGGTTGGGAGAACTAGGTCTTGGGTGTGAGTGGAGCACTCAAAGTGGGGAGAGGAAAGGGACTGGGGATGGAGGGGATGAGGATGGTTGTGCTGTAACCCATGTGTTTAACTGCTATCCCCAAGAAAGGTCCCTTGGCACACCAGGGTGAGTTGTTGCCCCCTGGAACACGTCCCTCAACGCTTTGAGAGCTCAGTGGGGGATTTATGCAGACATTCCTCAGACAGCAGGAATTTAGGGACGGATGTTTGCATGGCACCTCTTCCAGGTTCAAATTGCTTCTGTGTGAGAATTCCTTAGTGTTATCTGTGGCCATGGGTCACAGAGATGTGGGTGCTGGTAGTGCTGCAGTGGGGCTGTGCTTGGCTGTCCCACCCTTGACCTCTGCAACTCAGGATCCCCCAAGACCTTGCTCCCACACACCAGGCACGTGTGTCCTTCCCCACCATGGAAATTGTGCCCCTTCCTGTCCCCACCCAGCAGCAGCAGTGCTGAATCCCTGGACCGGCTCTATCCCGCCGTGGGCTCCACCAAGACCCCCCGCAAGCGGACCACCAGCCAGTGCAAGTCTGAGCCCCCGCTGCTGCGGACCAGCAAAAGGACCATCTACACAGCAGGCCGGCCACCCTGGTACAACGAGCACGGGACGCAGTCCAAGGAGGCCTTTGTCATAGGTGGGTCACCTCTGCATCCATGCCACCTGCCCCATGGCTCTCCCAGAGGTCTTGGTGGGAATCCTGCCCCACCACCTACTTGGAAATCTGAGGTTGTCCAGCCTGGACAGGAGCAGGGGGAGTCCCTGTGGTTAGTCCTGCTTTGACTGGGACTGAGCCTGAGAGTGTGCAGGGGCGTGATGGGTTGTAGGAGACCACACTCTGCTTCTTGTTCCCTCAGCTCATGTTGCCTGGGCTGTCACAGGTTCCTAGGGATTCAGTCTGGACTGGTTCCCATGCCAGCACTGCCCGTGTTACATAACCATCTATCGGTGGGTTTCCCAGCTTTTGCTGGGCATGTTGCTGGCAGTTCCAGTACATGCCATTTGACATTTTCCAGGATAATCTCTTGGAGTGCCTGTGACTCCCCAGTTTGGAGGCTCCTCCAGCTTAGTGCAACAGCGCAGGACCTGGGCTCCAGCCTGTGGTGGGAAGGGCTGTGCCTGGGGTTGGTGGCTTCATCACCTTTTCCCTGGCAGGCCTGGGAGGAGGCAGCGCCTCTGGGAAGACCACAGTGGCCACCATGATCATTGAAGCTCTTGATGTCCCGTGGGTGGTTCTTCTGTCCATGGACTCCTTCTACAAGGTGAGGCTGTGCCCCTGTTGGCCTGGCCAGGCTCCTCAATTTGCCATTGCCCAGAGAAACTGTGGCTGCCCCGTTCCTGGAAGTGTTCGAGGCCAGGCTGGACAGGGCCTAGAGCAACCTGGGATAGTGGAAGGTGTCCCTGCCTATGGCAGGGGGTTGGAATGGGATGAGTTTCAAGGTCCCTTCCAAACCAAACCAATCTGGGATTATGTGGCAACCCCTGGTAAGGAAACATGTAGATTTAGGAACAGCCATGTGGTTTTCCCTTCCAGTGGCTTTTGTGGGGCAGGGAAGAGGTGACTGGACATGGCAGTGGGAAGGGAACTGCCCAGCCATGTGCCCTAAGCTCTGCTCTGTGTCAGGTGCTGACCAAGCAGCAGCAGGAGCAGGCAGCCAGCAATGACTTCAACTTTGACCACCCCGACGCCTTTGACTTTGACCTCATCATCGCCACCCTGAAGAAGCTGAAGCAAGGCAAGAGTGTCAAGATCCCCATCTACGACTTCACCACCCACAGCCGGAAGAAGGAATGGGTATGGGACACTGAGAGGGTGGGACAAGGTGGGGGATGGCCAAGGCAGGACAGAGGGGGAGTCAACTGGACCCTCAGCCACTGGCCCTCGCAGTCCAATTGGTGCTGTCACCCTCTGCTTGTGCCTGGCTCAGGGTGTGTTTTTTGGGTGAGCTGTCACAGTCACAACCCAGAGAGATTCCCTGGGACAGGGCACCTCTGAACAGATGTTCTGTGCCTAACCACATCCATTTTGACTCCACAGAAAACCCTGTATGGCGCCAATGTGATTATCTTTGAAGGCATCATGGCATTTGCAGACAAGGAGCTCCTGAAGGTGAGGAAAGGTTTTGAAGCAGTTCCAGGGAGAGATGGTGGGAGGATGCTCTCTCCTGAGGTCCTGCAGCAGGGAGGTTATCTTCTCTTCCAAGTTACACCAGATGCTGCAGCACTTCCCCAGGTAGGAGAAATAGGCTTTGACTCTCAGCAACCAGGGAAGAGCCCATGGCAGAGGTGAAGTGTTTCAGCAAATACCTCAATCTCAGCCATTCGTGCCCAGGAAACAGGAGCTGAATAGTGACCTGGTTCCTGGCAGTGCTGGTGCATAAACACAACTGGAAATAGCCCACCTCCACACTGCATGCTGCAGCTTGCACAGCCAGAGGCAAAGTCTGCTGAACTTCTGCTGCACAGAGCCTGGTGTTCCTAGCATGGAATCATCCAGCACTTCAGGCTCTCTTGAGGATTATTTGGATATATCATAGGATCACAGAATGGTTTGGGTTGGAAGGGACCTTACAGCTCATCTTGTTCCACCCCCTCCCATGGGCAGGGACACCTTCCACTATCCCAGGTTGCTCCAAGCCCCATCCAACCTGGCCATGAACACTTGCAGGGATGGGGCAGCCACAGCTTCTCTGGGCACCCTATGCCAGGGCCTCACCATCTTGACAAGGACAAATTTCCTCTCAATAGCCCATCTCACCCTTCCCTCTGGCATTGTGGGGCCACTCCCCCTTGCTCTGTCACTCCAAGCCCTTGTCCAAAGTCCCTCTCCAGTTTTCTTGGAGCTTCTTTGGATAGTGGAAGGGGCACTAAGGTCTCCCCAGAACCTTATCTTCTCCAGGCTGTACAACCCCAACTCTCTCAGCCCGTCTCCATCCCTCAGAGCATCTTTGCAGCCCTGACAAATGCTGCAGCAGGCAGTGAGCCATACACAGACTGAGCCAAGCTCTGTGTGAAAAGTTTCCTCTCCTGCCAAGTGAGAGCTTGGGTTGCACTTTCCTGGAGCAAGGATGACCTCCAGTGGACAGCTGGGTGAATCCCCCAGGAGACTCCACTCAGCATCCCCACTCCTGCTTCTTGCAGTTAAGGACAGAGTCATGAGCTGCCCTGCTGTGCTGGGCTCCTTTCCAGCAATAATTCCCTGCCTGGGGGAGAGGCTTGGAATGAGATGATCGTTAAAGTCCCTTCCAATTCAAACCATCCAAGGGTTCTTTGATTAAGAAGCCAGTGCTTGGTGTGTGTCACGGACAGTAACTCCTCTTGTCTCCTCCTTGCTCTTAAATAACATCCAGCCAAAGTGTTGGAGCTGGTTAGCAGTAGGGACAGCATTTGGAGCAGGACAGGTCTCAGGGGACATGGGAATAAGGTGGCAGCAAGGGGCTCACAGCAGCACCAGCCTCATTCCAGGGAAAAGCTCCGCACAGGCCGGAGCAGAGCAGAGCCAGGCCCTGTTAAACAGGTGCTGGGCTGGGCTCAGCCCCGCTTGGGGCAGCAGGGGAAGGTGGGTTGAGTCCCACTCCTGACCAGGTGGGATTTGTCCCCTCCCCTCTCCTTTCAGCTCTTGGATCTGAAGATATTCGTGGACACGGACTCGGACATCCGCTTGGTGCGCCGCCTGCGCAGGGACATCAGCGAGCGAGGCCGGGACATCGAGGGTGTCATCAAGCAGTACAACAAGTTTGTCAAGCCTGCCTTCGACCAGTACATCCAGCCCACCATGCGGCTGGCTGACATCGTTGTCCCCCGAGGTACCTGCCCAGGGCAGTCCTCAGTGGCACCGCTGACACCACTCGGAGACCCCGGCCCTCTGCCCTCAGCTCTGGGCTTCGTGGTTTTCTGAACCCTAACCCTAGGAGTGACCCTAGGCCTAACCCTAACCCTAGGCAGAGCAGTAGAACCCTCATGGGGGTAAGGCTGGTGCCAAGCAGACAGATGTGGGGGGAGCTGGGGTGTGCAGTCCTGTGTTCCCCTTGGCATGCCTTGTGTAGCTGCAGAGTCCCTGGAGCTCTGGGCTTTGTGGTTTTCTGAACACTAACCCCAGGTGTAACCCTCATGGACATGGTTTAGTGGTGAGCTTGGCAGTGCTGATTTAATGGTTAGACTCGATGATCTCAGAGGACTTTTCCAACCTTTACAATTCTGGTTCTCTGATTCTTTTGCTTTTGGGTCACTCCAGGGAGTGGAAACACTGTGGCCATCGACCTGATTGTTCAGCACGTCCACAGCCAGCTGGAAGAGGTGAGAGCTGCCCAGTCCGTGGGTGGTGAGGGGGGTTCACAGCCTTGCCTGGCAGGGAGCTGTGCTCTGGGTGCCCAGGTGGGGATGGTCTGCCTTCTCCTGTGCTCCAGGTGTGGGAGTTCCTGTGAACTCCTCCCAGCCCTCTCCCTCAGTCCAGTGAAGGAAACTGCCTTCTCCCTGTGCTCTGGTTGTTCCTGGCTCCTCTGCCAGCTGTGGTCCAGCAGCAGCTTCCTTCCCTCCCTGGGACAGCAAGTCATGAGGGGACAAACCAGCCACCCTCCCATGATCCAAGGGATGTATCCCCCTGCCTGCAGCTCTCCCAGGGCCAGCATTGCCCCAAACCCTCCACTGCTCTTGAACTTCTCCTCTTCTCTCCCATGCAGACACTGCTGCACAGTCTTTCCAGCCAGGAGCCCACTTCTCTACTTCTGTGCTGTGTGCAGCTCCTGGGTTTCAAAACTCAAAGTCTTGTCACGTTTGAGCCCCAGGCCAGGCACATGCTCCATCACTTCCCTACTGCAGGCTTTAAGTCTTCTCCTGTTTGTCCTAGGCCAGTTCTGACCAGTGGTTTGGGACTCTGCAATGAGCTGATGGCATTTTGTGTTGCTGTCCCCGAGCAGCAGAGTTTCTTCCCACCCCACAGTTGTAGCTTTGGTGATGTTTTAGTCATGGAAATGCTCAGAGTGATGTCCTGGCAAGTGCCGGGAGTGTGACCTGGATATAGATGCACTGGAAAGTAAAGGGCTTGATTCTTTCAAGTCTTTTTTGGAGCTCCCAGGTGGCAGGAGCTGCTCAGCCCTGGGATGGGAGCTGGCATGCCTTGACATCCAGCTTCCCATGCCTGCTCTGGAGGGACTGCTCTTGGCAAAGGTGTCTTGGCAGTTTCCTCCCTCCTGGAGTGCCTGGCTGCCTGAATTCCCAGCACTAAACTCTAGTTGGGAAGGTGGTTTCTAAACCCTCGGTCGCAGGAAGAAGGATCAAAGCCCCAGCATCTCTGCTAGTTCCAGGCTGAGAAGGGCACCCAGCCCTGAGGCAGAGTCCAGGAAAGGGGAATGGCTGTTTCCCCCAGCTCCTGGGATCCAGCCAGGGAATACCACAGCAAACCCAGCACCCCCACGGTGCCGCTGTGAGCCAGGCAAGGGGTTGGCTTGGGGAGGGCTTTCCTGACCTGGGGCGGGGAAGAAGGGCAAAAGGCTGCATGTGAATTCAGGAAAATACTCCTATTTTTCCTTTTTTTTTATCTTGAAACGACCCTGGTGTTGACAATGCTTAATACCGGTTGCGTTGTGTCTTTGTGTTGCTGCCGCAGCGTGAACTCAGTGTCAGGTAAGAGCCCTCACTCTGTCCTGTCTGTGCAGCCGAGGCATTTCCAATGCCAGGCACTGCTTGGCCTCACCCCGACCCGCGGCGGGACCGGCAGCTCACGTAGCACACGGCCTTGTCACCCTCCAGGCGACAAAAGGCCACCTTGCCCTTGCTTTGGGATGGCAGGGACAGGGCTGCTCCCCGGGGAGCTACTGCCAGCTTGAGTGCAGACCCCTGAGGCTGGAACAGGGCCAGGTTTGTACCTGGGGATCCTCGGTCTCTGCAGGAGGGGAGGCTTTGCATCCTGAGATTCTCTTTTATTTCTCTTCATCCTCTAAAATGAACGATTTTCAGAGCTGCTCTCCACCCCTGATGATTAAAGATCATTAAACATCAACTATTAGATTAGTCAAAGCATCTTGAAAAAAGGGTGGAGAGTAACTTTTTAAATGGGCAGATAGTGATAGGACGAGGGGGGAACAGTTTTAAACTAAAGGAAGAGAAATTTAGATTGGGTAATAGGAAGAAATTCTTCCCTGTGGTGCTGCTGAGGCTCTGGCACAGGTTGCCCAGAGAAGCTGTGGCTACCCCATCCCTGGAAGTTCATGGCCAGGTTGGATGGGGCATGGAGCAACCTGGGATAGTGGAAGGTGTCCCTGCCTGTGGCTAGGGGTTGGGATAAGATGGTCTTTAAGGTCCCTCCCAGCCCAAACCAGTCTGTGATCTCAAGGGTGGTGGGAGCCCTGGACCCCTCACTGCACGCAGGGATCTGCCTGGAGGCACCCAAAGGAGCGTAGCAGCTTCACATGGCCAGAGGTACCAACTTTCCCACAGCTTCTGGAGGATGCAGAACCTTTTCTGGGGAACTGAGAAAATCCTGCTAAGTCCAGCAGGATTTCTAAATTCTCAGTATCTACAGGTGGATACTATAACATATATGTTGAATTACTTAACCTCTTCAGTGTGGGGCCTCAGATGGGACTTCAGCTCTCTTGCTTCCATTAAGAAGCCACCTAGGCTTTCAGGTATTATTGTAGGGAGCAGAGGGAATGCATTACTGAAGATGGGTTTCCATTTAGATCTCCATCATTGCTTGGAGTTACTCAACTCAAGTAACCATAAGATTTACATTTGGCATACAATGAGCTTTTAAAAACTGAGGCAAATGTGGAAAAGGCTCTGCTTTACTTATTTCTGCCTCAGCCAGTCACTTCCTAGCCTAGACAAGTGGATGTTTTATTTTATTTCCCTTTGCTTGTTTAATACCTGGGGCCTGATATTTCCATACAGACACATAAGCTTCCCTCTGTGTCTGGAGGTCCAGGTGGGAAAGTGCTCTTTAGTATGAAGAGGAATCTGTTGCTTTAATAATGGCAGGAATGACATTAGAGAGGAGACTAATGTGTGTGCAAACAGATATGTGTATATAGAGATAGATAGATAGATAGATACTCTCACTCACGTAAAATTTTCTTTCTCCTCCTTAATCAAAGGGTTGCTCAGTAGAGGTGATCTTCTTCTGAATTTAAAAATTGGGTATTTAGTATATCCATAAAGTATTAGAAGTTTTAAGATAGCAAGTTTGGAAAGGTAACTCTGACCTCCAGAAACACTTCCATGACCACCACACCCAAAGGTGGTTTTGTGTTCTGTTTAAGTCTTCCATTTATGCCTTTGACAGAAAATCTGGAAAAAAAATCCTGCAAAAACCCAAATCTGTTGCCACTGCTGGAGCTCCAGTGCTTTACTGCTGCTGTGGTTTCCCCCAGCCCCGCTGTCTCTCTGCAAGAGGAGTGGGGTGGATGAAGAGTCACATCGAGTGAGATGTGCTTGGCAAATACAGGCTTTTCACCACAAACAATTCCCCATCCTCTTGTTTGGAATGGCTTCATCTAAATGTCACGGTTGTTCTGAAGTCACTGCTGTTTGGAGGTGGTGGGGAGACAGGGAGGGTTTTGTGCTGGTAGGATAAATCCTGAATGCTCAGATCTGGCAGGTGTCTCTGTGGTCCTTGTGCTCCAGGGCTGCCTCTCCTGGCCAAGCGACTGGCTGGGACAGGCAGGGAGTGCCTTTCCCCACTCAGGGTGAATTCTGGGGGGTTTTAAGCAAGTGGTGTCTTCCTTGGACATGCAAGGCTTGTTTTCATTCTGAAACTACTGGCTCCTGAGGAGCATGCTTGCCTTCCCAGCTATTCCCTCGGAGCACAGGTTGGACCTTAGCATTCTGAGGATATTTCTTATCCAGCTTCCCCCATGTTTGACTGTGCTCATGCTGGAGATGTGGTTCCATACCAGCACTCCCAGGTGGGTATTCCTCCTGGAGCCTGGCAGCAGGAGCCAGAGCAGCCAGCCCATGCTGGGACACAGTGGTCCCAGCCCAGCCTGTTCTCCATCCCTCCTGCCACGCTCTCAGCATCCAGCCCCACTCCTGGAGCCGGCGCTCTTTCCAGCCCGTTCCCCTCACCAATCAATATTCCCCACCCCCAAGGTCCCGATCAGCTTGGCGTGCCCTTTGCCAATTGTGTCTTTAAATATCAACCCGTGGCGCAGTTTAATAGCCCTTGTTTGAAATGTCAGCCCTGAAAGGCAGCCGTGTACGTGTTTGAAATGCCTTGACTGCATCATCTCCTTTGTAGCTGGATGTCTCTTGTCTGCTTCCTGCTCGATAGCATGTTCCACAAAGAGCCAAGGATGCTCCCTGAAGCCTTCCTGGAATATGGTCACCCCTTTCTCTCTCTCTCTCTTTCTTCTTTCCATTTTATTTTCCCTTTAAAGCCTTTGTTCTCAGGGGGAAAAAATAAGTTTCCAAAATAAGATGTTTTCTTGACGTGCTCATGGCTGCCCGTCTGGATGTTCCGTCACAGTCCTGTGTTGGCAGGGAGGGACAGGAGGCATCACACTTCCTCCTTCCCTCCCAGAATGGACAGGGGCTGACACGGTGGATGGCTGCTGGAAGGGCTGAGCTCTTCTCTCATCTTGCAGGCCCTCTCCAGTCATGGTGGGCCCAGGGTAGGTCCAGGTCCAGGGGAAGGAAAATCATCCCTGCAGGTGATGTTCTGTTCAGAGCCAGGTTTCTCTCCACATTTCCAGTGCTCCTGGCTTTCAATGTTCTCCAAGGCTTGGAGATCATTATCACGCAGGAGGGGGACACCCCTGGCAGCTGACAAGCATTTTGCCTGGAGGGAGGGCAGGTTGGATGAAGGATATTTAATTGGACAAAAGTTTTTGACAGTGCCTGTGCTTGCTCTGAGATTGCATTGGAGCTCTCAGTGAGGGCTTGGCATGAGCCCTGAAAGTGTGGAGAACCAGGTTGGATGGGGCTTGGA
The DNA here is from genome assembly GCF_031753505.1 of Anomalospiza imberbis. Taxonomy (NCBI): domain Eukaryota; kingdom Metazoa; phylum Chordata; class Aves; order Passeriformes; family Viduidae; genus Anomalospiza; species Anomalospiza imberbis. The sequence continues at coordinate 7,990,835 of NC_089697.1, read as the reverse complement.
GCAACCTGGTCTAGTGGAAGGTGTCCCTGCCCGTGGCAGGGAGGGTGGAATGAGCTGATCTTTAAGGTTCCTTCTCGTCCAAATCATTCTAGCATTCTATGGTTCTGATTCCCTCCGAACTCCAGGAGCCACCGTATCAGTGTGGTACTACCTGGGACGGAGGTGGGACAGTGTCCCTGCTGTGGCTCCAGGACAGTGAGAGCAGACAGATCTTTTCCCTCATGGAGCCAGGAGTGGAGCCAGTGCCGTGGAGAGCGGTGGTGACATGACTTGGTCACCAAGGGAGGAGCATTGGGTCTGCATGGTGATGGCCCAGCCACCAGGCAGGTCCAAGAGCCGTTGATCAATTAGGGGATTTTTTCCCCCCTCTGACTAATGACAGTGCTTTCTCCTCTGTTTCATGTCATGTTTGACCCTCTCCTCTTAAACTCTCATGTCTCCTGTCTTGTCTCCCCTGAACGTCCCTCCCACCGGGTGACCAGAGGAAGCTGCGCTGGGATATGTGAGGAGACAAATGCTTATGGCAGTGTTTTGGTTGTGGCACTAACGGCGGGGAGTGGGCGAGGGCTGTGCAGGGTGAGCCGCCTCACTAACCCGGGCAGGGGATCTTGGGGCAGACAGCTCATGGGGTCCTGCTTTGCTGGGGCTGTGTGGGCCAGGCAGAGGTGGGGGCACTTGAAAGAGAAGCTTTATCCCAAAAATGGGACCCGTTTCCCCAGAAAGCACCATGGGGAGACCCCACAACACTGAGTGGCTTCCAAGAAGGGTGGTATCCAGACCTCCCTGTCCCCACACTGCATGGGTGTCAAAGGAAGGTGTGGAAAACTTAGTGACAGAATGCTGACAGCATTTCTTGCGGGTCTGTTGACAGCTTGGGCTGCTGGGGAGGTGTTCCCACTGCTCATGGAGGTTGGAAAACCCTTGGTATCTGTGGCAGGGAGCAGGAGTCAGGTCACACCGTGACAGGAGATGGGCTGCCCATTCCACTGGCATGGTGGGATGCTGTGACATGGACCTGGCAGTGATGGAGGGGAAAAGTGGCAGTGATGGAGGGGAAAAGTGCCAGTGGCAAGCTCAGTCTTGTGTTCCTCGGTGAGCTGTGGTGATGGGAGATGACCCAAACAGCTCCTCTGGTTTAGGCAACAGCAGTTCGTCACCTGGGCAAACCCAGCCAAGGCCATGTGCGGGTGTGTGGCTCTGTGTTGGGGGCCTGTCTCTGTCCCATAAAGCAGGTGAGCTGCCAGCCCCCATGCCAGCACCAGCGTCTTCCACAAGGCCCTGACCACCACATGTATTGGTATCCCCAGGGCTGGAAGGGGTTTAGGCAGGGCTGTGCCCCCAGGATCTGTCCCCAGGCCAGCTCTGGCAGGAGGAGGAAAGGGAGGGCTGTGGGTGCTGCCAGCAAGGAGCATCTCCAAGGGCTTCTAACCCGTGGGACAGCGACTAACAGAGTGAGCTCACTTCACTGACAGCAGGGCCAGGGCCTTGAGGGCTGCTCGTCCCAACCAGCAAGGGGGTCTGCACACAGCGGGCAGGCCCATGGGGGAACCACAACCCATCCATGCTTTCTGCATGGCTGCCAGCTGTCCTGGAGTGTTCCCTGCATGGGGCTCTTGGCTGCTATAGAGGAGTGGAGCTGGTAAAGCAAGAAGGAGCCCTTAAGTACCCACAGGCCTTGGGAGTGTCTCATTTGGTGTTGGTTGGCCAAGACCAGGAGATGGCTATGTGGATGGAGGCCTCAAGCTCTGCCCTCCTCCATGCCTATCCATCTTCTCCGTCTTCCTCTCTGCTTGCGTGCTTCTGTGTGCCATTAATCCAGGTTTCTGCTTGATTGGAAGTCTTAATCATGCAGTGCTTTCATTTGCTCTCTTCTCTGCCTCCCTGACATCTCTGTGTTTTTTGCGGATGCAGCCGCTGGCACGTGTGTGATCTGACGTGTGGCTTTCCAACCCCAGCCCTCCTCCCAGACAAAGTTGCTTGTCCATCCTGCCCAGTCTTGTGGAAGCCAAATGTGACCTTCTTCTCATTACTGCCACTCTCACAGGGAGAAGTGACTAATGGGGCTCCATTGTGCGCTTCCCCGTGAATGGTGTTCCCTTGATCCCAGAATAGCTCCCAGCCCTATTCGTTATGTGGAATGAGTCACACAGAGCCAGTCCTGTCCAGCCATAAAGTCTTGAAGCTGTTCCCAATTTGGAATGGGCCAAGTGGTCTCTAAAATAGTCACATTCCAGATATGTGCCAGCACTGCCAGCCTGGCTGCCTGTCCAATTCCTCACGATATCTGGCACTTGTAGGTCAGACACAACTACAACAGCCCCTCCTCACCCCATGAGTCCAAGATTCATCAATAGATAAGACTCTGGAATAGAAGAAGGTTTTGATTTTATTTTCTACTTTCTTCCCAAACAGTGGAAACCAAGATGGGCCAGCCACCTTCAGAGAAGCTGTGGCTGGCCCATGCCTGGAAGTGTTCAAGGCCAGGCTGGATGAGGCTTGAATTAACCCTGTCTAATGGAAGGTGTCCCTGCCCATGGCACAGGGCTGGAACAAGATGGTCTTTAAAGTCCTTTGCAACCCAAACCATTCTATAATCCTGGGTGAGCTGTCCAGCAGGAAGGACAGGTCCTTGGGCCACAAGGTCACCCTAACTCCAGTGGCCCTGGTTAGTGGGTGCAGGTCCCTTTGCCATGGCAGGGACCAGGCACAGCTGGCTGCTCACTCAGTTCAGCTGGATGGCCTCTGTGTGTGTTTGCAGTGTGAGATGACATCTGGGAGGATGGCTCTGGCCATGTGCTGTGCTCCAGCCTTTGGGCAGCCTTCCCCAGACCTTCTGACCGTGTTTTTTGGTTTTCAGGGCTGCCCTGGCCTCTGCCCACCAGTGCCACCCCCTTCCTCAGACCCTCAGTGTGCTGAAGAGCACCCCTCAGGTGAGGGGCATGCACACCATCATCAGGTAAAGCCCCTGCTGTGGCTCCTGGGGTGGGAGGGGCTGGCCTGTCTTTGGGCTTCCTAATCCAACTTTTGCCTGTCTGTATGACTTGGAGACACAAGATAGGGCAGATGGTGGTGGCCCCTGCATAGAGGAGCTGTGCAGTTACTGCTCAGTGATCTTGCCAACAGGTTTTCTGTTTTTTACCTTGAAACAGCACAGTTTCAGGCTCAGATGGTGCAAACAAGAACCAGGAAGGGACAGGGACTGCCAGACGTCTGCCAGCATCTCCTAGGACACATTTTGGTCCAGAGCTGATGTTTCCTTTCCCTCCCCTCTAGAAACAAGGAGACCAGCAGAGACGAGTTCATTTTCTACTCCAAAAGGTTGATGCGGTTGCTGATAGAGCACGCGCTCTCCCTGCTCCCGTTCCAGGTGGGTTCAAGGCTGTAGGTGCTGGGTTTCCTCTCTGATTCCTAACCTTCAACTGCTGGGGAGCCAGGACAGTCCTGATGCTGCTCCTCCAACCTTCCCCATGGACCAGTCCTTTCAACCCTCGGATTAAAACGTGCCAGGACTCCCCAAGGCTATGGAGCAATCCTGTGGCCCTGGGTGACAATTCTTTGTCCAGCCTTGGTGTCCAAGAGTCCAGCCCCTGCGGCTTGCTGACTCCAGGGCTCCCGTGAGAGCCACATCAGAGCCCCTGGTAACTCTTCTCACGTGTTTTTTTGTAGAGTTGCACAGTCCAGACCCCTCAGGGACATGACTATGAAGGGAGGACATACAGCGGGAAGCAAGTAAGTAGAAGCCATTGAGACCTGCCTTGTGGGGGTGCACTGGAAGCCCTGGCTGCCATCAGGTTGGTTTTGGTGCCTGCTATCAGGAGTATGACACCCTGTACCACCAGGAAAGGCAGGTCGGTGACCAAAGGTGCCATCAGCAGTGTCACTGTGCCACTCATGCCCTCTCACTGAGGGTGGACTGGGAGTGGCGCAGCCCTCTTGGAAGGGATGTGCTTTTAGGTTGCCCATTAGAGTCCCCCTGCTGCTGAGACCCAGTGTGGGGTGGTGGCAGCTCCTACACCGTGCAACCACCCCGGCTGTGTGCTGCAGATCACCGGGGTGTCCATCCTGCGAGCGGGAGAGACCATGGAGCCAGCTCTGCGCGCCGTGTGCAAGGACGTCCGCATCGGCACCATCCTCATCCAGACCAACTGCAACACCGGCGAGCCGGAGGTAAAGCCTGGGGCCACCGAGGACATCTCCTGGTGTTAACCTGTGTGCAGGGTGGGGGCGTGGCTCAGGTGTTTCCTGACAGCCCTTTAGCGACCCAGGAATTTGTCTTGGCAGAGGTTGAGTGCTTTGAAAGTTGCTCAAGTGGGTTTTGCCAGCGGGCTTGTGCACACAGGGGCTGGTTTGTGCTGGCTCTGAGCTGACAGCCCTGTCCCAGGGACAGAGAGGCAGGAGGAATCCTTCAGTCCTCAAAGACAAGGGCTCAGGTCGCTCCATTTGCCTGCAGCCTCTAAGCTGCTTTCTCTTTCCTCCACCCAGCTTCACTACCTGCGGCTGCCGAAGGACATCAGCGAAGACCACGTCATCCTGATGGACTGCACGGTCTCCACGGGCGCTGCAGCCATGATGGCAGTGAGGGTGCTGCTGGTACGGACGGGTCAGGCAGGGAGTTTGCTCTGGAGCAACCTGTAAAGCACCAGCCACAGCCATGCTGAGGGGATGTGCCTGGAACTGGCTCCTCTGCGGGAAGGAGGGTGTCAGGGCACACAGCACAGGCTGGGGTGACTCACCCTGAGCTCTCCCTGTGCATTTTCTGTAGGATCATGATGTCCCAGAGGACAAGATCTTCCTGCTCTCCCTGCTCATGGCAGAGATGGGTGTCCACTCGGTCGCCTATGCGTTCCCCCGTGTGAAGATCATCACCACGGCTGTGGACAAGAAGGTGAATGACCTCTTTCGGATAATCCCCGGCATCGGTGAGTGTCCTGCTAGGAAGGAGTTGTGGTGAGGGGATTTTTAGTGCTTATGGCAGGGAGAGGACATGGTTGTCAGCAGCAGTTAGGTCTAGCCTTACATTACCCAGAGCCGCACTGCCCCTCCTGGGTCCTGCTGCCAGCTGGCTGTCAGGATCACCATGCTGGTTCTGGGGGCTGCAGGGCAGCCATCACCTTGCCAGCAGCAGGAGCCGTTCCATGTGCCATGAGCCTCCTCCAGCCCCAGGCAGAGAAGTCAGGCTGGGACAGCTGGAGCAGCCTTGTGCCCACCTCCTTCCCTAAACTGCCACCTTCTACAAGTTCACCCAAAATAAGCTCACTGTGTTCTGTCCTCACCTCTACTGTGCCAGGAAACACCTTCCACCGGGTGTTAAACCAGCCTACAGGCTGCTCCAGTTTTGCTGTCACTCACGTTTTCCTGCTGTCCAAGCTGTCAGATAAACCTTCTCTGGTCCCCTTGCCTGCTGTGATGAGGACAGGCAGCAGGATGGGTCTCAAGGCTCCCACAGTGCTGCACTCTGCCTCTCTCTCTTCCCCACAGGGAATTTTGGTGATCGGTACTTCGGGACGGACGCTCCTCCTGACTGGAGTGACGATGAGGATGCTCTCAGCACTTAGCTGGATGTGGAGGTGCCACTGGCACCAGGCAGCTTCAGCACCGCACCTTAACCCCTCTGTCCAGTGCAGATTTCTCCTTCCTCTCACCAAGCATAGATATTTTTTTCAAATCTTACATCGGAGATCTAGGGCATATTTTTTCAGAGAAACGTAAATCCTAGTTTGATTTTATGGGCAGTCACGTGTCCCAGCACAGAGCGGAGTTAATTTATTTTAATTTAAATATTTGCCTATATAACTTATTGGAGATATTTTATAAAGAACAATAATAAATTTTTTCTCTGGTTTTCTTGAACTGAGCCATTCTTTGTCACTTCCCATGGGTGCCTAGAAGGATTCCTGACCCTTCAAGACTACAGTCCTGGGAGGGGAGATGCCATGAGCAGTGGTGGGAGGTCAAGAATAGCACACCTTCAATCCAAACAGACTTGGTGCCAGACTAGAGGCAGTTCCTCCTGCCTGAAGGGAAACCAAAGCTATTATAGAGCATCCAAAGGAGCTACACGAGGATGATGAAGGAGCGGGAGGGAAAGCCATATGAGGAGCAGCTGAGGTCACTTGGTTTGTTCAGCCTGGAGGAGGCTGAGGGCAGAAACTGTCAGGGTCTGCAGCTTCCTCCTGAGGGAGATGGAGGGGCAGTCACTGATCTCTGTGGGACAGGACCTGAGGGAACATCTGGAGCTGTGTCATGGGATGTTTTAGGATGGATATTAGGAATAGGTTCTTCCCCCCCCAGAGGGTGGCTGGGCACTAAAACAAGCTCCCCAGGGTATTGGTCACAGTCCCAAGGCTGCCAGAGCTCAAGGAGCATTTGGACAACAATCTCAGGCACATGTTGGGATTGTTGGGGTGTCCTGTGCAGGGCCAGGAGTTGGACTCAATGATCCTTGTGGGTCTCTTCTAACTCAGGTGATTCTATGAGGTTCAGCTTGGATCATGAAGAAGCAGCAAGTGCCTGTTGTGAGTTCAGCAGCCAAAGTGAAACAGGGCTCACCACAACCGCAGCTCTTACTGAATCAGAGCTGCTCCAGATGTGGTGAGGAGCAGGTCCCGTATCTGACCCAGGGCACTGCAAACCTGTCAGAGAGCAGGGTGACCTCAGTGGAAGGGGACCTGGCCCCACATGAGGGGGATTCAGCCAGAGGACGCTGTGACCTCCAGGGCTGAACATGGAGCATTTTCTTTCCTGCAGGATTCAAAGTAGCAGCCCAACACCTTTGTGCAGGAGATAAACATCCCAAGAGGAGCAAAGCTGCTTCTTGTCTGGGTATCCCTGGCCTGGAGCTGGCTCCTGAGGGGTCAGGCAAGGCAAGCAGGTGCTGCTGGTAGTGTGGGATTGGGAGGGGGATGCTCTGCCAAGCCCTCACCAAAATGGAGAGTCACCTAGTGATCACTCAGTGTGGGCTTGGGTGTGACGAGCCCAAAATAACCACCACTGCTCTGCAGCACATTGTGCAAATTCTCAACCAGATTTAAAAGAAAACACACCCGAGTTCCTGCCAGCACTTGGTGAAAGAAGGAGCCCTCCACTGAAAGCCACACTCAGAGCCAACACTGACACTTGATTAGTGTCTGCTAAAAATAGTTCCCTGTGTGGGTGGAAGGAGAGCTCATGAGCACAAACGCGAGAGGACAGGCAGGCATGGGGGTTTAGGCTGGAGCAGCGGGTCACCAGATGGGTCACCGGGTCCATGATATGGATAGGGACATCTTCTCTAGACCAGTTTGCTCCCAGCCCCATTCAACCTGGCCTTGAATGCTTCCAGGGATGGGATAGCCACATGTCACTTACTCTGGGGGACAAAGCACCTCCTCTCCCCCAGCATTGTTGGTGTCTGCCTTCAGGTAACATGCGACAGGACAAGAGGAAACAATTGTGCCAGGAGAGGTTTAGAATGCATCCTAGGGAAAATTTCTTCACTGAAAGGATGCCCAGACATTGGAATAGGCAGCCCAGGACAGTGGTGGAGTCACCATTTTTCCTTAGCAGAACCCTCTTTTGCTTCAGATCTACACTTTTCCCAATAGAGCCACATTTTTACTCAGATCTGGACAACCCAGTCTGTCTGAATTCGAGAAGGGTTTGGATAAGGCTCTTGGGCACATGGTGGGACTTTGTGTCCTGTGCATGGCCAGGAGTTGGACCCAATGATCCTGATGGGTCCCTTCAGCATATTCTGTGGGTCAATTCAGCATATTCTATGCTTCTGTGATTATTTTGCTTCAGCAAACCAGCCCTGTGCCCATGCCAGCAGCTCCCCCCGGGCAACTGCTCCTGCCACTGGCAAACACGGAGCCATCACCTCCCTTCCCACCCTGTGGGCTGCTGGAATATACAGAGCCATCCTCTCATCTCCCACACTGCACCTGCTTGAGGCCACCATGGCTGATTCATCCTCGGAAGCCGTTTCTGGTGACGTCCGCCCCCGCTGCCGCCATTGCCCTCACGCCACAGCGCCATCTTGGATCCCTCGCGCTCCCTGTCAGCCCACCACGTTCCTCTCCCTCACGCCGCCATTACCGGCGCTATCAGACCTAATTTAGTTTCAGGGCTACAAGACAGAATTTGTTTTGTTTGTGACAAACTGCTGGTAGCAAACGCCAGGTCGGAAACACTGCGTGGGCGGCAGGCGGCTCCCTCCCTCCCCTCTGCCTGTGCCTCACTGCCCCCCCAGCCGCAGCCTCTGAGGCCATGCTGGCCACGGGCTGGGGTGGTGGAACACAACAAAAACCACTCTTTTCTTGCCAAAATATCAGTCTAAGGCTTTCTAAGCAGTCCCGGCCATGAGGCTTCATCACAGCAGTGTGGCGGATGCAGCGGGTCTCTTCAGCAGTCCAAACTGCCCTGCCAGGGTCACGCCATGTTTTCGAGCTGAAAAAAGGGCAAAAGTGGTGGGTTTTGAGCATGGCTGAGCCCAGCGCTGCGCAGATCCTGACTAGGACAGGCACAGCTCCAGCTCCCACCTGCTGTTGGACAACCCAGCCAGGAGCGTGTGGCACACGGCGACACTCCCTAATGCCTCCTCCATGACATGGACACACTGGAGAAAAGGACTGCAAAAGAAGAAACCCCTTTTTTTCTCATTGCAAACCAAATTTCCAGGTGTCTCATTAAATCAGACAAAAAAAAAGAAAAAAAAGAAAAAAAAAACAAGAAAAAAGTATTTGATTTATTGCTATCACAAGGTGCCCGTGGGCTCAGCTGCAGCCCCCTGCTATTACTGGGTTCCACCTCCCATGGCAGGAGCCCTGCTTTTGGCATTGTCTTCATCCTCCTGCCATCAATACAATCTCAAACCCCCTATGTGGGACTCCTGCTCTCAGCAGCACCTGCAGCCCCTCACCATCTTCAGAGTCCCACTGCCCATGGCAGGACCACAGGACCAGCTGCGCTTCACTTTCTGCCTGGCATCCAGAGTGACCCAAACCCACGCTGAGGTGACCCATGGCAGAGCATCTTGAGCACCATCCCCTCGTCACTAAAAATAGATATGAGCAGTTAAAAAAAAAAAAAAAAGCCAACAGAAAAAAAAAGCCAACAGAAAAAAGGAGAACAATGTCTGCTTGACCATCAAAGAGCAACCACAGTCATTGCGAGGCAGGAACACCTGAGATGAGGACTTTCGGGTTGTGTTTTCTCTTTCTGCAGCAGATGGGCTTGGTTTTCTCTGAAATAGATTAAATCTCTCCTCGTCTGAGGTAATGGCAAGTGGAGCTCCAGTGCTGGGGGCTGCCCCTCTTCTGGGCTTCTTGGGGCTGGAAGGGAGCCAGGGGAACAGTGGGTCAGAAGACAAATTCAATTTCTTTTTGAGCTTGTTACCTGCTTGATTCCTATTTGTACAGAAAGACACAGATCTTGTGGGCTGAAACCTGTGTGCTGGCCCCAGTACTCATCTGAGAACTTGGCAATTCGTTGCAGGAGTGGGCTGTGCCTAAAGGTCACCTCCCAGACCTGGGTGTGGATGAGCAGTGTCACAGCTCTCCAGACCTTCAAGACCTGGCATGTCCAGCCCATTGCTCGCAGGGCACAATCTTGGCCAATTGTTAAAAAAAATGCGGAATTTCTGTGCATTATAAACAAGAAGATTTGTCAGAGCTGGCATCAAACACTCTGCTCCATTAGCAGAGGCGGTTTTCAGAAGTCGATAACGAAACGGTGGTGAAAAATGGGGTATTTTGAAGCTGTTGAACGGCAGTGTTGTGCACAGCGATCAGCCGATATATCCTACAGGCCACACATGAAGGTGTTTACATGGTGCCACTGGAAACTTTTTCAGCAGCACCTTAAATCAAACTCATCTAAGCCATCTGCTGCTTAGAGTGATCCTTGGCCAAGCTCACTCACCACAGAGGCATTCAGAAACATCAAAGATATTTGAACAAGGACATGAGGTGACAGGACCGAGTGAGAATGGCTCCAAACTGACAGAGGGCAGGGTTAGATTGGACATTGGGAAGAAATTCTTCCTTGTCACAGTGGCAAGGCCCTGGCACGGGTTGCCCAGAGAAGCTGGGGCTGCCCCATAGCTGGAAGTGTTCACGGCCAGGTTGGGCATGGCTTGGAGCAATCCGGGACAGTGGAAGGTGTCCCTATTCATTGCAGTGAATTTTCAGTTTAGGTTTGTTGAATCATAGAATTCCACAAGGAGCTGGAAGGGACTTTAAAGCTCATCTCGTTCCAGCCATGGGGTCTTTCCCCTCCAGAACAAGAGACACTGCTCCAGATGGGCCTGGATCCTTTGACAGGTTCCATGTTTTCATGGCAGGCAGTATTCCTCCTTTCCCTTTGCCCTCCTCTGTTTTACAGGCAAAATGGTTCTTCTGCACACACTGAGGACAAATAAAAGATTGAAATAAATTGCTCTCCTCCAGATCTTCTCTGGGTTATGCATCACTGGAGGATCTGCTGGCTGAGATAGAGTGAAGGGGGATGCAGACAACTCCACAACCTCTGATCAGAGCAGGACAGAGCTTTGTCTTGTGACTCCATTCAGTGGGGCAGCATTTGGGAAACACTTTTTTGGGGTGGAAGGTGGGAAGGAGGATCTTCTTGCTGAACTGAGGAGCAGGACTTCTCTATCCCCTTGGGGACAGGGAGGGGGGACCCAGAGCAGCTGGACCAAGACTGAAGGATGGCCTTCAGTTCCCACACTGCCAGGACACCCTTTCTCACCTCTGTCTCCATCTAACAGCACTTTCTCATTTTCAAAAGAGTTGAAAGAACCACTAAAACACAGATACGTGTTGGGGTTCCATTTTTTGCCTCACTTCTCTCTGCCACCCTGCCTGTCCAGCATGTAATGGAAATTTTACCGCAGCCGCTCGATGAGCAAACAGGAAGCCAGCAGAGAGCGTGGCAGCTCGCTGCGGCCCAGCTCAGCTCAGCCGGGGGACAAAAAAGGCTATAAAAGACAGCATGGGGGTGGCAGGGGGAGGAGAGCAGGCCAGAGGGGCCAGGGCTGGCAGCAGTGCAGGGGACCTGGTCCTGGGTTCACAGGTAAGGCAGGCGCTGCCCTGCACCTTCTTTTTCTTCCTTCTGCAAATGATTCCTGATTATTTTGGAAGCATTTTCCACTGTTCTTCTTGGGGCCAATTGAGAGGATTCTGCCATACTTTACTCTTTGTACCAAACTTACTAAAACTTCACCTTGCTTGGAAAAAACTAATTCTAATTGGCTTTTGCCTCTTCTTTTTCATCTTTGCAAACCCATAGTACAAACAATAAAATCCCCCGAAGCTGCTGATATTTCCAGTGGAGATATTGGAGAAGGTAAAGCTGGGCAGTTGTTCCATTATTCCCTTGCTCCTGTCAGAAAGAGTTTTCTTCCTTTTCTCTGAAGGAAATCCAGAGTCACTCTGTTGAATAGTCTTGGCTGTGTGTGGAGTACTCAGAGCGGCATCTGGCTCAGTCCCCACTGCAGAAGTGGGAGGGTGTTTGGACCCAAAGTAAAAAATCCAGAAAGGGACTGAAAACAGATCACAGATTCCTTTCACAGCTTTCCAGGCTCGCTCACTTCTTGTATGGAGCTTGTCAGCGGGAAAACACTTCCTTTCAATTTCATACTGATTTCATTCATTTTGATTGATAAGCTTTTAACATTCATTTTTCCTTCAACTCCCTGAAAGGAAGGTGTAGCCGGGTGGGGTGGTCTCTTCTCCCAAGTTACAAGTGACAGGATGAGAGGAAACAGCCTCAAATTGCACCTGGGAAGGGTTTACATTGGATATGAGGGAAATCCTCTTCCCCAGAAGAGTTGTCCAGCACTGGAGCAGGCTGCATAGGGCAGTACTGGGCTTACCATCCCCAAAGGGATTTAAAAGAAGCGTGGACATGGCACTTGGGGACATGGTTTAGTGATGTTTTTGGCCATGCTGAGGGAATGGTTGGGCTTGGTGATCTTAAAGGGCTTTTCTAACCCAAATGGTTCTGTGATTCCTTGATTCCCTGGGAGCATGCCGGGCAATATGAGGAGGTTTGGGTGGGTCCCACAGATAACTCCACCATAAAAACAGAGGTAAGGCGCTGCTTCTTTGTTGTCTCCTCCAAATTCTTCAGAGGTTGGGAGACCTGGGCAAGGGGTTTGGTAGCTGCCCCAGCGAGGGGCACCTCAAGGACTGTCTAACCTGAGAATGGTGAAACATCAGGGTCAATCTCAGGTTTGTCAGCCCATGAGATGCCTTCTCCAGAGCGGGACGGGCAGCACCGGACCCCACCAGCCCCAAGGCTGCCACCTCCACCCAGCACATGGAGAAGCACAGCAGGGAGCAGGGGACACCAGAGCTTCGTCTGCACCCTGGCACGGCTGTTTGTGAGGATGGGCAAGGACCTAAGTGGGTGTCAGCCCCCAAGGGGCAAAGGGAGAAAAGTGGCCGGCAAATCCCACCTGTTCTCAGGAGAAGCTGCTGGAAGCTCGGCCACACCTTAGTGCTGAAGTTGCCACGGCCGGCGGTGCAGCAGCTGCCGCGTGTGAGCTGCTGCTCATGTGACAGGAGGCTCCGAGTATCAAAAGCACCTAATTAGGAACCTCTCCGACTCCCACCCGGATCTGCGCCTCTGTGTGCAGCGAGCGCAGCCCAGGGGTGAGTTTGGCATCCCTGAAAGCATCATTAACACTTCGCTCCTCACATTCCTGACTAGAGGAGGAGGGAGTGACAGCCCTAAAAGTGACGATAATGAATCCCCAGGCAGTGCACAGGGCCCATCAGCGCCGGATTTGTCAGTAATTTATGAAGGGAGCAGGGGAAAAAAAGGGTATTTTTAATTTTTCAAGTTGAGCTTCCTAAATAAAACACAAGTCCAAGATACGCTTGTCAGAATCACTGTCTTTCCTACAATTAAATGACTAATCCTAAAGATAAACTCTCTAAAACGTTACCAGCCACAGTGCAGGCCATGGGGGCAGAGCAGGAGCAGAAATCTCTGCCCAGAGCCACGGATTCACTCTTCTGAGACAAGGTGGCCCCCAAAGCCCCCTGAGTGATGCTCTGGGCACCAGCCCCTCCTGCTGCATCTCTCCCTGCCACAGCCCCTGGCCCCTCCAACTGCTGCTTCTGCAGAGCAGCCCCAGGAGATGGGGTAGAAAGAGTTTTTCAGAGACAGCCCAGCCCCACATGCAGGGGAGGAGCCAAAATTGCTGAGCTGGACGCCCTGGACGCATCAAGTCCTAGCACGACTTCAAGAAGATTTAAAACCATGCTGGGAGCCCCCATGAGCAGCCAGGCAGCACAGGGGAGGCTGCTCCATTCCCCGTGCAGGGATCCAGTCACTGCTGGAGCTGGTTTCATCTCCCCATGGGATTTTGGGGTCTCATTTGCCCTGAGCCCCGAGCAGGTGTGGGGATGCCCTGGGAGCTGCAGGCAGCGCTCCTGGCAGGGCTCCAGGCTCAGCACTGGTATCAGGGTAGGGGACAGCACGGGGTCAGGCATGGGGAATAGGGAGAAAAGCAGCCTCAGGTGAAGCACTGGAAATGAGAGAGGATCTCGATGATTCAGCGAAGAAAAAGACTTTAAAAGCTCACAAAGCCAGCAGAAGGCCGCTGCTCCCCCTTCCTGTCCACCCAGCGCTTGCTCTGCTGCTGCTGGGAGTTATTCTGCAGCTGGGGGGAGTTGGGCCCTCCCAGCTTGCCACCCCCACAGACCTCTGGAGCCCTTTCCAGTAACCCTCAGAACTCTGCAGAGCCCTTGTTTTTCATGTGGTTCTTGCCATGGAGGAGGATGGGAGGGGTTCTTGCCATTCATCCAAGTTCTACCTAATGTGGGCTGGTTTGCTTTTTCCCCTTCTCTTAAGTTTGTTCCTCAAGAGGGAATTTTAATTTTAGAGACAGCAGTGCTTCTGCAAGGTGAAGGAAGTAATTGCTGAGCTCTGAGGGGCAGGCAATGGAGGCTCCAGCAGGGAGGCACTGAAAGGCAAATGAGTCCCTCGCCCGTGGATCCCGGGATGCACCCCCAGGGGTGTGTCTGTGCTAGGATCAGGCCGGGAGAAGAACACGCCTTAGTGCTGTGTCAAATTGTGATCCAGAAGCGCATTTTGCTTCTGCAGTGAAGTTTTCATCTGTGTGATAGCAGCAGAGGGATCACTGGGAGGAGCCGGGAAGCAGCCGGGTTCACCAAACAGCTGCCGAAGGAGCCATCGGGAAAACTTTCCCTGCGACTTGAAACGCTGCAGAGCTCGGGGCCGAGCCCGCACACACGTGTGTGCCCGGCGTGCCCCTCTGCCAGGGGCACAGCTGGCCCCGAGAGATTCGGGGGGCTCCATGGGGGTGCCCAAGAACACCATCCGAGCCAGGTGCCAGGAACACCATCCGAGCAATGTGGCGGTGTGGGGCTTGGCTGGCGGGTCCTGCTGCACCCCCAGGCACCCCGTCCCACACAGAGGGTCTGTCGCGCACACTCATGAACTCACACTCACCTCACACCCACCCCCCAGCTCCCCTTCACCTCTCCAACCCCCAAGCCCACAACACACCGAGAAACGCCTCCCAAAACATTTGTGCCCGCTTGCACACACACCCCTGCACGCCCCACACACCCCCACAGCCCCCGAAACACTCCCCCTCCCTCGCCCCACGTACCCCCGGACTCACATGCTCACGAACCCCCTGTGTCCCCCTCCCAGACTCTCCCCCCTCCCATGTTCCCCCAGACTGTCACCCCCACGTGGCCCCCAGCCCGTCCCCTCCCAGCCCGTGTCCCCCCGGCTCTCCCCCCGTTCAGCACCGCGGACAGATCCCGGCCCCGCTCCATCACGTGGCTCCCCCGCCCCTATATAGCGCGGGGCGCGGAGCGGCGCGTCCTGCGGGAGGAGCGGAGCCAGCGGAGCGCCGGAGAGCGGTGAGACGCGCACGGGCACCGGGACGGCCACCGCCACCCCCGGGAGCCCCGGCACAAGGAGGGGGATCCCGAGCGCGGGGGCGTCTGGTCCCGGGGAGAGGAAGGTCCTATGCCGGGTGAGGGGGGGAGAAGTTGTCCCCTCGCGGGGGGTCCCGGGTCCTGGAGGGTCCCGGGTCCTGGAGGCTCCCGTCCCGGCTGCCGAGGGTGTCTCCTGCGCGGGGGAAGTCCCATCCCGGGAGAAGGAGTGTCGCGTCCGCGGGTGGGGAATCCCAGCCCGCGGGGTTCCATCCCCAGAAGGGTCCTGTCCGAGGGACGGGGGGTGGGATTCCCATCGGCGCGGGGTGGGGGTCTCGTCCCGGAGGGCTTAATCCCCAGGGAATTTCATCCCTGGGGAGGGGGTCCCCAACGGGGTAAAACCCCTTGAGTGACCCCTGACCGCAGCAGGGGGGTGTGGGGGTCCGGGGTTGGGGGGGCTGCTCTTACAGGCTTCTGGCCCCGAAGTGGCTGCGATGCGGGTCAGGATGATTTCAGCTGCCTCCGTCCTCGTCCTGCTCTTCCTGCCTTCGGAGACCTGCTCCCCGCTGCAGTGGCCCCGGGGTCCGTCCCGCAGGCTGACCCTGGCCCCACAACTCACCTGGGAGCCCTGGATGGGAGGCCCGAGATCCCCGGTCCCCGCCACCGATTCCCTGCCCCAAAGACTGTGCCTGTTCCACGGGGCAGAGCTCGCCCCGGCCCCCCGAGCCCGGCGGGCGCTGCAAACCGGCAAGAGGCGAGACGGAAAACCCAACTCGTTGGATCTCACCTTCCACCTCCTGCGCGAGTTCCTGGAAATGTCCCGGGAGGAGAGACTGGCGCAGAAGGCGCTCAGCAATAAGCTCTTGCTGCAGAGTATAGGGAAATGAGGGAGGGTCGTTGGAGGCGGGGGAATGAAGGAGACCGACCCCGTAACAAGACACCACGGCAGAGCGGAGAACGGGGGGGATGCTGTGGGCTGGAGCCGTGCCCAGGGAGTCCCCACCTTGCCCGGCAGTGTTCTGTCACTGCGTCCCGCGTGTCACTGTTGTGCATTAAAGTCACAGTCGTACCTGCCCTGCTGCTGTGCTCTTATGCTTCCCCACTGTCATAAACCTGTGGACCCGAACCAGGTCGCCCCAAAAACACCAGAGTAATCCCAGATGCTTCCTTGGGTGAAAAAAACATCTGCATAAAGAGCTCTGAATGATGCAGGTAGTGCCACCCCGGCTGGAAGCTGCACCCTGTGACCCAACCAGGGCTTCTCCAGCACCCCTGCGAATGGCTCCAAAAGCTGCTGCTTCCCAACTTTGCAGCAAGTCTGCACCTTTCTGTGTCACAGCTGGGGATTTGGGACAAGGTTTAGTGACACTTGAGCTTGGCGGTTCTTGGAGGAAGATGAGCATCTGTGTAAAACATTGGCAGCAAGAGCATTGAGGGGGGCCCCCCCAAGCTGTGTCCTCTGTGGCATGGAGCCCCACCCCAGCTCAAACCCCCTCCTGCAATCACAGCCCTGAGCTTGGAGCAGCCCTTCCCACCCTAAGCTGTGCACAGTCCACTGCCAGGCTTGATGGGGCTGAACTGAGTTTGGGGAGGCTCCCAGGCACTGACAGTTGTGGTGGAAGGAAGAAAATTGCACCAGGTTCCTGCACTCTGCAGACCAGGGAAGGGGTCAATATCCTTCCCCCAGGCCAGCTCAGCCATTCCAGCCTTTGGTGATTGACTGGGGCTGGACAGAACCTCTTGCACCCTGGAGACATCAGAGAGGGGACAGTGAGGGAGCAAAGACTTGTGGGGTTGGAACAGAAATCACGATAAAGATCAGACCATGCCAAGACAGGAGTGCAGGGAAGTGGTGAGGAGCACGTGCCAGATTTGAGCAGCTTGGTCTCAGCTTTGAACCCAACCTGGCCTGACCCTGCACCCCACTCCTGCCTCTCCGGAGGGGCTGCTTGGCTCCAGCAGCTTTTGCTGTTGTCAGAGCAACATGGGCCACGGGCAGGGACACCTCCCTTTAGATCAGGTTGTTTAAAGCCCGTCCAACCTGACAACCCCAAGTTAAAACACAATTTTATGCTCACCTCCACCAAATGCAGAACTCACCTTCCCAAAATGAACAATGCCAGGGTCAGAACAGCCACTGGTGGCACCTGCAGCAGGGACAGCCTCACAGTCACCACAGGCTTGGGGGCAGAACAGATTTGTGCTGCCTTAGTCCCCACCCTGGCTTGGATCAGCTCCTTCAGCACATCTACTCATCTTTGTTCTCTCCACCAGCAACACCAGGAGCAAACCCAGAGTCAATAACCTGAGTTTCTCCAGAAAAGGGTATTTTTACTGCAGAGACAGCCCCTGTTGCCTCCCTCAGCCCTGCATACAATTCCCACCCCACCAACAACTCTAACCTGCATTTACACCCCAAATGCCTGCCAGGGTCCAGCATCACATAAAGATCTTTGGACTTTCAGGCTCAAAACCAGCCCAGACCCCACAGTGGATGCAGGAGGGGTACAGGGGAGTGGCTACAGTTCCTGCCCCAGGGACCCTGCACCCACTGCCCATCCCAGGGATGGATGACCTTTCCCACCTCCCACTTCCCAGGCAGCCCCACCCTGTCCCACAGTCCCGCCCTCCTGTGCCGGAGTTCCAGAGTGCAAATAAAGAAAGAAAAATCCGATGGGCATTTCTGCATTGAAAACATTTATTTTACAACAGTGGTTTCTGATAACTTAGCAATCTTTATTTTAGTTTATATTCGGACATACAAGACACAAATTACCATGCTAAAACAGAAAATAATTCCTTCTGCCGTCGCTGCGGGTATGTACAGGAGCTCAGTAGTATCGAGTGTTACAATCCACGAAGTTCAGACAGCCACGTCTACTTACAGACAACTCAAAGTATGGTCCTTTAGTAACATAACAAAATAGATATATGTCTATATTATAATTGCTTCTCAGATGCATTTATACTTTGATTGTGGTGGGTTTGGTTTGGGGTTTTTTTTACTATTTTTTTTCTTTTTTAAAGATGGGCTCTCTCTATCCCCCACCCCCGCCCAAGTTGAAGTGCAGTGCAAATGCAGGCGCGTCTCTCCCGGCATCCTCAGCTCCCTCTGGCTCAAAAAGGGGCCAGGAAACCAAACCCCACAAGGAATTACACAGTTCAGGGCCTTGCTCACATGCAAAATGAACATAAACCTCCTGGGATGTCAGCAGTGACACCAACCGACCCATCCACACCCCACCCCAGCGAGGCAGGCAACGGTGGGATGAGGGAAGAAGGAATGACAGCGATCAGCTCAGCATCCAGCATGGAAACAGCGTGTTTGGAATTGGCAGACTTGGAGTTCATCAACCGTCATGGTCACAAACAGAACTGCAGTGGTGCCAGCAGTACAAATCTCCCCAGTATTCCCCCATTTCTGCTGCGAAGCAGGAACCCCTGGTGTGCTGCATGTCAGGAACAGCCCCTGGCAGGAACAGCCTGAGGAGGAGGAGGGCGGTGGTGACTCTGTCCTGCATGCCTAGAGGGGACGTGGTGGGACTCACATGTGCATCAGCCACAACCGTTGTGCCTTCACATGGATCACTGCCAGCTTCAGGTGTAGGAATTTCAGAACTCCAAGTCCTTATGGAACCAACCTGCAAGAGGAGGGACAGCACCTGGCCGTGCAAACCCCATGCTGCTCCTGTGGGAACTCCCCGAGCAGGGTGTAGGGAGCAGGAGATGCTTCTCCTGCTCCTAGGACCCATTTATTTATACAACAGGCTCCTTCACCATGTCCTCACCAGTCCCTCAACCCCACAGGTCGGGTTTGGGTTTTCCTGCAGCTGAGAGCAAAGAAGCACATTTGTGGCCACACAAAACTCACACCTTCCCCCTGTCTGGCTGAGTTCAGAGCACTACTTGGAGCCAAATCTCCTGTTTTTACCACCAAAGAAAAACCCAAGGTGCACACCTGTTGTATAAATATATACATATGTGCATATATACATACATACACACACGTGATGCTGCAGCCCACACCCTCAGCTCGGGGTGGACCTTGCTCTGTGAGCTCACCCAGCCCCGCTCCGGGGAGTCCAGTGTGGTAAAAACTAGGGAAAAAACCCAAATCCGTGTGTTCTATCACAGCTTCAGTGATGAGCACATTAACCACATCTGAACACCCCACGTGCCAGCTGCACAAGTTCAGTCACTCCAGAGCTGCCTCTGTGCCCTCTGCCAGCTCTCCCTTCTCTCGTCCTAAGGAAAGCTGGAGCAGGCAGAGCTCTGTTCCAGCCAGAGGAGCTGGGACAAGGGACAGCTCATGGAATTCAAGTAGATTGTTAAATTTTTGGAATGGTTTGACAATTAACCGCTCACAGACTGCAAGAGAACACCCACAGGGCTGGGAGAGGGAGCAGAGAAGACAACGGCACTCGGGAATGAACAGCCAGTTTATATAAGAGCTTCCTCTATACATATACATACATATATATATATATAACCACCAGAAATTCCCAGCATCTATCCTTTTAACACCAAAATGAACTGTGCATGTAACGTTGGCATAATGAAAGTTCGTCTTCCAGATTTCTGGCATTTGGCTTGTGCAAACATCAGACAGCCAGCTTCCCTCCCGTGGCTTCTCCTCATAAAGGAAGTGTCTTCTTGGAAGAGCACAGGAATTGCAGTCTTGCTGAGTCCCAGACAGTCCCAGAAAGCCTCCAAAGGCAGCTTGTGGAGGGGACCATGGATCTTGCGGGAGCTGAGCACTGACAAATTTCCTGCCACCTGGTGAGCTACTGGCTACAATTCTTTCGAGAGATTTTAAGCAGCTGTTGGTGCAATGAGTTACTACAAACTAGATGATCTCCACTAGAATACAGAGAAGCAGCACCAAATGCTGAAGCACATGAAGTTTATATTGACCTGACACTACAAACTATTACTGGGGGGTTACGGTTCAGTGCTCCAAGATTAATGCATTTCAACACCATTCGGAATTACTGACACGAGGTGGGGGCTGCAAACTGCCCTGACCACCCTGCAAGAGTGACCTGTTAAACACGATGCCAAGATAGAGGTGCACTGGGTACAAAAAACCTGCAGCATAAATTTCCTAAATTATCCAGAACTTGGCAAAAAGATCAAAGGGCACCAGAGGAAGGGCACAAAGTAGTTGAGAGAAGCAGGTGCCTCTCTCAAGGAGTGTGCATGGTACAAATGCTTTGGAACAGCTCCTCAGAGTGCACAGGTGTCCCCCCCACACCACTAAACTGCCTCACAGATGGGACAGGAATAGTTTTTCTGTCAGGCTCCTGCCCTGGTTACACCTGTGTGAGGTGTTTACAGGCTGACAGGAAAGGGTTTGGAGAGCTGCACTCCCCTGACCACAGCCCTGCTGCAGGACTGGGTGTTTCTATGCCATGCCCAAGCCCTCCTCCTCAGTTCTGCCCCTCCAAACCTCCAAGAGGATCCCACTTTAAGAACACTAGGAGTGCTAATATCTAAAGCAGTTTTAAAAGACTAAAAATCTAAAAAGAAGACTAAAAATGGAACATGGCTCTAAAACACCACTGCATGGGACCAGCAAAAACCAACACCCTATGGGATGCCACCGAGGTCTTACATAAATTTATATACAGATAAATATTTAAGAATTTCCTACAAATATCACTAACAAAATGAGACTGGCATTTAAGGGGTGCAATGCCCCTTCAGTACAGTGCGTTTAGGATGTTCCCATCCCTAGGGAGGATGGGCAGGACAGATCCAGCACCTCCTTTTCCAGCAGCTCCATGTGCCAGGAGGGACAGCCGGCACCTGAATGCTCTCAGCAGCAGCTTTCCCTCCTCACCTAAGCTAGGAACAGCTCTCCATGCAG
Source organism: Anomalospiza imberbis (assembly GCF_031753505.1). NCBI lineage: Eukaryota > Metazoa > Chordata > Aves > Passeriformes > Viduidae > Anomalospiza > Anomalospiza imberbis. The sequence continues at coordinate 7,970,066 of NC_089697.1, read as the reverse complement.
CACAGGGATAAATCACTATCCTGAACACCAAACTCTCCAGATGGGATTCACCCCAATGGAGCTACAAGTGCTGAGGAAATCAGTGCTGGAGAGGTTGGAGGAGCTGGATGGAGGCGGCCAAACAACTGGAATGGAGGACTCAGGCAACTTGTACAAATGATACAACTTTAAAGAAACAAACAAATAAATAAAATTCAAGCTCAAGTTTTAATTCTGGCAACACGCTGGACACAGATGGACAATGGTCAGGTTTGATTTTGGAGGGAAACATTCTGCACTAAGCCAGGTCAGGCTGCAGCACTGGGATGCTGCAACTCCCCTCGCCCAAGCTCAGAAATCTTGTCTGAGCTTCTCTGTCTAATTTTAAACCATTATTCCCAATAGAACTTTGCATTTACTAGGATTCTACTTGGCCAATAGGAAGTGCAAGTCGTGTTAGAGCCCAGGGTACTCTTGCACCTTCCCTCCAAGAGGGGAAAAGTGGGTATTAATGTATTTATGTGCCATGACACGGTTTTGGCTTTAAAGAAGGAATGTTTAAATCACTTCCTTACATAGTTCAAGAACTTCACTAATACACAACGATCCTAAACTCAGAGATTAGGCAGTAACATGGGCAAACTTGAAACAGCTTCAGAAAACATGAATATTCCTCTAGAATTATGTTTTCCCATCATTCCCTGTAACTGAGATCTCAGAACAGTTTCCCTTGGAGCATCTAACATAACTCTGGCATGTAACAGACTAATTTCCTGTTCACACACCACCCACAGACAAACTAACAGGAAAGCAGTCTCTCTCCAAACTCATCCCTTGTTAAGCAAAGATCTAAAACTGCAAACTTATCCTGGATGTCATCTTTCCCCACAGATAACTCTTCTGCCTCTGGCCCTCATGTGCTGCCCACACTTCAGTTCCCTTGTCAGGAGCCTGCAGTGACTTCAGGTGTGTCACACCTCCCTGGAGCCACAACTTCCCACCAGCCTCTCTACTTCTGTGGAAACAGCCCAGAGAGGCTAAGAAATAAGAGTATTATTCCAAACTAACAGTGACAACCAGCCCCCAGCACTGGGGGCAAAGCTGCTCTGCAGCAGAGCAACACCCAACAACCATCTCTGTGTTATCCACTGAGATGAGCACAGGGACAGGGAATGGAACAGCTCCCAGGGAAGAGCCCCTCCCTCATTCACTGGCTTGCCCTGCTCAGCCACACTTATTTACAAAGCCAAAAAACCTCAGTGCCTTTTTTTTTCTTTTAACCAAGAACACAATTTGTGAATACAGGCAATTTTAACCAGTGAATGTGGAGAGGACAAAGCCTGCACATGCCCCACCATATTCCAGAGTGCAATTCTACACCAAGACCAGGCTTCAGGCAAAATCTGCAGGGATAGACAAAGTCATACTGGGTTTAAGCCTAAAAATGGCTTTTTTTTCCAAGGGGTCAAAGAAAGACATTAACTAAATAAGGACCTCAAGCCAAATCATACACAAACGTCCTCAAAGTCATCCAAGTCAGGAAAAATTAAAAGTACCTTGCACTAAACCGCCACATTTCAGGTCTGTAAGGACTATGGGCAAAGAAGAAATTACTTAAGGAGTGTGCTGCTGAAATTGAGCCATTAATTAAAAGGAACAGCTTTTTTGGGGAATTTTGGGGGCTGGATATGGTACTAAAATCATGCTGATCTGCAGCAAGCTCCCATGCAGGCAAATATGTGCTTGTACCAACAGCCACAGCAAAGTCTGGGTGTGCAAACACTCCTCACTGAGCACTGAGACCATGGGGAGAACATGTTCTCCTACCCAGCACGTCTAACATGGTTTCATGGCAGATTTCACGTTGCTCATGCAAAGACAGCAGGAAAATATATTCAGAATAGTTCTCTGGGTCCCTGCCCTTTCCTGGCAGTCTTTGTGCAGACCAATGGGTCTTTACCCTCCTTCAAAGCACCACCTGGAGCTGGTGAGGGAGCAGCAGACACGGGGGGATGGTGCCAACAGCCCCTCCACAGAAAGAGGGGAAAACAGATCAGGGGATGGGGGTACAAGGGGCAGTGGAGGCATTGTGATATAAAACCGTAACGATTAAAATTAACGAGGCCATAATTACCCACTGAAAGTGCCAAGTGTGGATTCTCTGGAGCTGTTCTAGATCTGACTCTGGATCACCTAAACAGGACTATTGACAACAAAACACACCAGTAATTCAGCAGCTGCCTAAAATGCCTTTTTCAGTTAAACCTCAGTAAACCACAGCTTCTAGAACAGAATTCGGACTTGATTTGGTTTCAAAATAGTACAGGAAACCTTTCAGTGGTTTCCATATAGTTGTTCCAAAGAAAAGAGAAACACTGGTGTAAACAAATCTAAATGCAAGACAATGTGCAAATTATACAATATAAACACAAAGAAAGGTGGTTTGTTCTTTAAAACCCATTTAAGTACTCCATAAAGATGTTCATTAAATTAAAGGGTTAGTGTATTATAAAAGCTTTAAAAAAAGACATGTAATACCCCATTTGCCTATTAAAGTCTCAAATTATTAGAACAAATTTTTAAATATCAATTGTTTTTAAACATTTCTACTGTTGCCTACTGTCTGCATTTTACCATTTGCTCAGTGAGAGCCAGTTAACCAGTTTCACTTTAAGATTCTCATGCATTCAGAAACAAAGCTGCACTATTTGGTCTTTAGCATTACAGGAAAACAACTGAACTCAAATCAAAACAGAATTGTGCCTGGAGTTAAAATCCCACTGCCACCACCACAGGAGCCCATTCCCACTTGGTGTTGGTTCCATTGTCACTGGAGATCGCCTCATACACAACGAGCTGTTCAATTTGCTGTTCAAAGATTGGCAACTCTCCCTTTTTATTTTTCAAGGTAGATTTATTTAAGCTGAAAACCAGCATTAGAGAGGACTCCAGCTCTGCAGGACTGGCATTTTTTGGTTCTTGGCTTTGTAAACTTGCTTAGATAATAACACAGGAATAGAAGGAGGAATGAAAGAATCGGTTTGTTGCACTCAAATGAAAATCCTCAACTTCTAAAGGTCTTTGACAGCTCAGCTGTACAGAAGAGCAGTGGCTTCTGTGACACTTTTTAAATCTCATTTTTAGGCCAGTACTGCTGCTTAAAATGCAGAATGTCTCCATCGCACTGATATTGTGACAACTCAATACGTTACACCACAGACATTTAACATAACTCCATACATGCTATAAAAAAACAAAAAACAAAACAAAATAGGAGAAAAAAAAAAAAAAGAAAGGAAACAAATAAGACCGTAGCTAAACTGCTTTAAATACTGCATGCTACAGCACTTCACGTATCGTCGAGATACGACACTGAAAGGTGACAAAAGGCTGAAGGGATTACAAAATATTTTCGGCAGGTTGGAAAGCTGCCCTCTTACTGTGGCAGAATTATTCCCCCTCCCCGTTCTCTACTTCTAATGTTCATGATTCTAGTGTTGAGTTGGCCATGTATTTTTTTTTAATCCATTCTAATGACAGTGTTTCCTTAACTTAATTAAATCCATCAGTGTGGTAGCTGGGGTGAGAGTCAGCTGTGAGCTGGGTTGTCTCTGTGGCTGATGCTGGCTGTATCACAATAGGTGCGTCTGAGGCCTCTGAAAATGAAGACAAAAGGCTTAGCACACCAAGGAACAAGCACAACACTGTATGTTTTGATAAGCACATCTCCCTACAACCCTCTGATAACACCATTTTACACTCCTTTAGGAGCATGATATTCATTCCCTGATTTTCAGTGTGCACACAACAGCGTTCACCTCAGCTCTACATGTGGAATGCTTATTATAATTTTCTTTTTCCTGTAAAAGCAGCTGATCCTCACCCACCATTCAGCAGTGCCCATTAAAAATGTCATCAGAGCATACACAAAGGTCTACAATATTTTAAATTATTGGTTTAATCCTGCAGAAATAGCTTCACAAACAGTATTAGAGCTATAAGGGTAGCAGTGCCACTTCCTCTACACCTGACACAATTAAAGCTGCCTTGACACCCCCAGCCTTTGGGTACAAGGGCCCCTTTCTGCAATCCCACATGGCTGGTCCATATGTTACCCCAGGATGTGGAAGGAACATAATGATGGTCATTGACTGCCCTGAAGCTGATCCCAGCTAGGTTCAGTGAAGACCCTCCAGATGTTTTTAGCAACTTTACCTCTGGTGCCAGCAGAGTCTCATGGCACAAACATTCCCGGCTCATCATCCATACCCTGGGACCTGATTTCTCCTCAACCAGCTCACTGAGCACTCCAGAAGGGACTGATGTTCATTCTAGAGAGCTCACAGCATTTTCACCTACCCCTTTCATCTGACTGCAACTGTGCCTCCAAGTCCTCTGGAGAGACGTAGAATTCCTGCTCTTCGCCTTCGGGAGGTTTGGGTTTACACTTCCCACAGCAACAATTACAGCAGCAGCACAGACAGCAGCAGCAGTAGCAGGCTGTGATGAGCCCACAGAACACAAACAAGGCCTGCAGAGGACAGAAAATACAGAAATAGTCATAACCTGTGTCTACTGTGCCATGAACCACAGAGTTTGTGAGACTTGGATACAGAATCAAAGAGCAAAACCACACCAGTCCAGAGACAGAACTTAGTAGCTACAGCTTTGTACTTTATCACTGAGAAATACTTCAAATTATGTGCAAAAGTGGCTATGGCTCTCCACATTCACTGAGGTGAATACTGCCAGCCTGGTTTGCGTGAGTAATTTCTACAATTTAAGTTAAGTGGACTATTTTGCTGCATCTGGAAGAAGGTACAGGTCTAATAAGCACATCTGTACTAAAATCTAGAGGTACAACAGTTCAGGACAAGCTGTAACTTGCATAAATAACCCTGGAAAATACTGAGCTGTACCAGCTGATGCACAGGCCATGATGTACCTACAGCAGGGACTTGGAGCAGCCCAAGGCTGTGGGCATGGCTGAGGATTGATGCTCCCAGCATGTGAGCACGGCAGCTCCACACAAGCCAGGTCTGCCAGGTGCTTATCACAGTGACAATGGGCTAAATTAAAGTCTTCCTATAGGTCACCGTGCAATTATTTGAAAAAAAAAAAATTTTACAGACAGCAAACCAGCATGGTGATATAATTCTTGTCTTCCTTAGGGGATCAACAGATGGAAGCAATGCTGGCAAAGGGTAGAAAAATGGACCCATGCAATGAAATGTAAGGAGATTTTCTGTGAGCCCAAGTTCACAGTCAGGACTCAATTCTGCAAAAATATTGACCAGATATTATCAGAGAATACCCCCCAAATTCTTATCTCTTCTAAATCCACCAGAAGAGTCCAAGCTTCAATTAGTAACCCAGGTCTTGCTTATTAGACCTGTATCACTGGAAGTTCCTTGAAAAACACTCCTGAACTCAAGATCACAACTCGGTAAGAGAACGTTAATTAACCCGGTGCCCGAAATTCAGCAATTTTCAAAGGTAAAACCAAGAGGAGTTATCAAATGGAGCTCTCTAAGAGTTTCCAGTACCAACCCAGATTAACTCCTGTGCCCTTTTATTTACCTTTGCCCACCAGCTGGACAGCACGAAGTATGTGTTCACATTTTCTTCACCAAACTGCTCTGCTACATAGAGCCCCAGAGACCCATACTTATCGTAAATGTTTCGCTTTGTGGCATCGGTCAATATTGCGTGGGCATTATTGATCTCTTTAAATTTTTCTGCTGCCTCTGGATTATCAGGGTTTTTATCAGGATGGTATTTCAATGCCAGTTTCCTGCAGAAAGAAGAAAGAGAATGAAACCTGGGGTTTGGGTTCCTTTTTTTTTTTTTTCCCTAATTCCGTAGCCTGCCACTCAAGGGAGACTTTTAAGTTGCATCTGTTTTCCTTCGCCTGGGATTCGACTTCTCTGATGATTCTTCCTTAGATGATAATAAAAGCCTACAGCAGTGTCTTGCTTAGTTTACAGGATTGACTTCAGACTGTAGGATTTGACCCTCGGAAATCCAATGGAAAAAAATACGAGACATTGAATAAAAATAGGTTTGGGTTTTCTTTATCCTCAGCTCCAGCAATTTCCACCAGTAAGTTTTGCTCCTGCTACAGCAAAGACACACCACAAGTTTAAGGTATAGCACCAAAGAGTAAATAAAAGCAAGTTGCCACAGCTGCTTGAAGAGTGTCTGAACTGCTGCTTCTGCAGTGTCTGAACACAAAAATAGAACACACGATCACTTGTGGTTAATTCACCAATTCCTGTGCAGGAACAAAGTACTTTTCAGTTCAAGCTTTGCTAGAATAGAAAACACTTCTGAGTTTCGAGACATCAGGAAATCACAACCTACCTCCCCTAATCAGGCCAGATCTCTTATAAATAACAAAAAAACCAGATAAAGCATTGATAAATGTGCTAGTTCTCACATGGCCCAGGCTATTTACAGACATCAGTAGAAATAACTGGCTAAACACCTCCTTACAAAGAGAAAATACGTGCTCCCAAGTAGAAAAATGACACGGAGCCACATGCTGGCAGCTCTCCTCCACCACAAAAGGTACTTGTCCTCCTACAGAAAATGACCACAAAGTCACGTATATGAAAAAGACAGGAGGAGTCTGCAGACAATTACATGTCAGCTTTGCAGTGGGGAAATGTTTAGACAAACATTAAACAAAGACGTGTGCAAGCACTTGGATGTGCCTGCAAGTATCTAACAGCATTTAAAAACCAGCCCGAGTGTGCCCTTGGGACACCTCACTGTGCATGATGCTGCTCCAGTAAATCATGTCCACAGCTGCCACTTGTGCCCCAACCTCAGTGAGGACTGAAATAATCACAGGGAAGTTTTATGAACCTGGAAAGGGCTCAGTCAGGCTGCGATAATTAAATATTTTTATTTCCCATTTCCTACACGTACACAAACCCCACAGCCCCCAGGCCAGCAAAGGATGTTCAGACTGAACATGATAAAGAAGCAGAAGAGGAAACAAGATCAGCTGAAGGTTCAGGTAAGTGTGAACCAGCTACATTTCACCCCAGGATCTCATGGGGTTGTTCCTCCAAAGGAAAAACTTCACAGTATTTTCCCCAGGACAGTAAAATTATTTTCCAGTTTATTGAAGATAAACTATTCAAACTCCCACTTAAAGCTTTTAGGAAGATAAAGCTAGTTTTTGAAAATCTGTGGACCTGGGTTATTTGTAGAGTTCACCACGTAGTTGCCATCATGTAACTTTGGAAAGGAAAAATCTTTGGTGTTAAAGACTAAAGGAAAACAATTTTGACAATGAGTATCCTCCTGGAAAGATGATGCTGACCCCTAGTGTAATCCAAACACATTGCCACTGGTCACAGCAGCAACTGCCTTTAAGCAGATTTCTTGGAAAGGAAGATGTTACAAGACTCTTTTTTGTAGTTTTTATTTGGTTAGTATGAAGCCATTTCATGTGTCTAACTCTTAAGGAAAGGGATACAGAAAAAAATAATCTTTTAAACTAATAACTCCACAAAAAACAAGAACTTTTGAACAGAATTCCAGGAAAATGTATTCATTCATGCTCTGTTTTCATCCTTATTTGTATCTTTAATCTCCATCTCCCTGTGCCAGAAGTGGAAATGATGGACAGCAGGGCAGTTCTGCACACCTGTGGTACCCCTAAGACAGATACAAGGCTACATAACAGGACGGGTTTAACTCTGATCACAGTATTAAAATTCTGCTCAAACTTAGGCAAGGACCTTTCAGAATGAACTGTGCATTTGAGAATTTAACTTACTAGACATAAGATGGAAAAATTTAAAGCCTAGACATGTTTTCACACCCCGTTTTGCAAGGAGCAACAATGTCTTCACCTGTTTTCCCCACATATTTTTCATGCAAAAGGTCTAAATAAACCAACCGAGGCTTCTACATAAATAGACTGAATAGACACTGAATTAAAGCCATTTGTGCTACTGGGACAGGCATAAAACTCGAAGTTTTACCTGTAAGACTTTTTGATATCATCTGAAGTGGCATTTTTGTCCAGCCCCAGCACGTGGTACAAGGACTCCCCAGAGGTAGAGAGCGAGCGTTGCCTCTGGTCTGCCATCTTGAGCTAACCTGAGGAGAGAACTGGCCCCTGCAAAAAAAATAAAGATTAAGAAATGCTTAAGCAAATGAAAAAACAGACCTCTTGAAGCAAATCGTCCTCAAAAACATAGTCTACATGTCAAGATTGAGCTTTTATAGAATGTGCTTTGAAAAGGTTCTTTACACGCGTGGAAAGTAAAAAGTTCTAAAATTCAGTGAAAACAACTATTACATTGTTGGCACAACAGCCACCCTGAATCCCCACTGTATAGACTCAACTCTTCTTTCCAAACACCCCAAATCAAGAGCTGAGGTGCAGCTGTATCTATGTACTGCATAACACATCTCTCAAGTCACTTCATCTCCTTTCTTAGTCTTAATATTAAGATAATTTATTTCTGAAAATACCTATAAAAATCAACATGGCAACAGAGAAATTGCTGTTGAGGCTGCCTTTTTGCACCACACTAGCACAGGAGTAACTGACTTTATTTGTATTTTATGTTTCAGAAATTACATTAAAAAAACAAAAAAAACCAAAAAAACAACCTTCTCCACAACTCCCAAATCACCAGCACCAGGTCAAACAGAATCCTTAGACAAATCCAGCATGACCAAGCCTGTGCATTCCACAAGGAAAGAGGGAACGTCTGCCCAGAGAGGAGATCCCCCTCCCTCATAATTTAAAGTTGTGGATCCAACATTTAACATGCATTCCAGTTAAAATCATGCTACTTGAACATGGATTAACCTCCTGCTCCACATCCAAATGCGAGAGACCCCAGAGGTGTCCCCTGTGCCATGCCAGGACCAGATCTGGTTCTGCCCTCTCCCATCCCGAGGAGATCAGCTTTGCTGTTCTTTAGCTGCAGAACTGCAGCCAGGATGAGCAGCCAAGAAAAGACTATTGGCTATTTTTGGATTATGTCATTACAATTAGCCCACACTAGATTATGCAGCCTTTGAAAAAGATATTTAAAGCAGCAGACTTTTCTAATTTAACCCTATGTCTTATACAACAAATTAATAACCTCAGCTTTCACAAGGCTGGCAGAAAGCAACGCCCTCAGCCCTCACCCCCTGCACTGCCTGGGTGGAGCTGAGACCACACCTCTGCTTCTCCCAACACATGGGAATTGTCACACCCACACAAGGGGGACCAAGTGATAAGGATGTGGACAGACACATCACCACTGTCTTGTTCAGCTCAGACCCTGCTGCTGACTCTCTGCCTCACCTGGCCTCTCTGACTTCACATCCATTTAACACTGCTCGCCAGGTCCAGTTGTTTTAACTGGAATACAAACGCTCATCTAATCGCCTTCAAGAAGCCTTTGGCAAGTCTAGCCAGTTTAATTTAAAGCTTCTATAGGAGGCTATAAATTATTACTATTAATAATAATTTGTCTAAACTCTAATTCTCTGGCTAAAAATTCTAACTACACCCCAAATCTGGAAGGTGAATGTGTGGGTAGAAAATACTTTCTTTTCAAGGACACTGTTCAGCACCAAAAGCTTTCTGTATGGGAGGAAAATTACTGAGTGCTGCAAGACACAACACAAACAACTCACTTATTTGGGCATAATCTGATTCAGGGAAAGGAAAACCATATTTCAGGAAAGAAACCCTCCATGCAGGCACACAGCAGACACCACCCTCTGGGCCAGCCTTTCCCAAAGGCAGCCTCCCAGCCCCCTCTGCCCCAGAGCTGAGGTCAAAGACTGATGATCTGACGTGCCTCTGATAATCTACCTAATCACAGCAGCCTGCTCCTGCTGCTTCCCAGGCTCCCTGCTCAGCTCCTCCTGCTCTGTGCCCATCATCACTTCCTCCCACCCTCCCAGGAACCTCCCTGCAGCTCCAGCACACCAGTCCCTGCCAGCAGCTCCCTGCCAAGGAGTGTCTGTCACTACTACTGCTCTTGGACAGGGACCTGAGAAGTCAGGAGAGGGGAAAAAAAACCATCCCGAATGTAATTTTACATGTTGATTTAGCCCTTCTGAAGAAGATACTGCTTCAAACAGGAGTTCCCAGGTCATTATGGACATTTTTGCTAAAAGCTGCAGCTCTATTTAAGCATAACAAGCTTCCTGTATCATCAATCCAATGTAGCCTTGGTGACAGATGCTGCAGATCACAGCCATACACCATGTTCTGCTTAACAAAATCTGCACTGTTCAATTAGGGCCAATTTATTTAATAAAAATGAATTCAGTTTGACCCAGGCAGTCAGTCTGCAGGCACAGGGACACAATTCCACACTGCTGCATCCTGAATTGCTTCCATCTGAACAGTGCTGGGGATCCACAGCTTGCTCTAATGGGATGTTAACATTTATTTCTCCAAACTGGTATGAAATGGACACATTGGCCTTGGCAGAAGAGTGGAGGGCAAGGCAGTGATGGGAATTAATCTGGGAAGCTTTTTACTTAAGGGAACAGAGGAGTACTATCACTAGGAATGCAACCTTTGGCTTTTTAAATATGAAACAGACAGTAAAGGTGCAAGTTATTTAAGTTCCAAGTTTTCCTAAACTCAGGTATCATTTCTGCTGTTTTCACACGTGGCTCTAATTCACAATCCTGAAAGCTGCCCTGTATTTTTAAAAACTGTTGTGCTCAGCTGCAACAAGCCATCTGCTCCCCTTTCTAACCAAGCAGGATGCCCTGAAGAGGTTTCTCTGGGAAGGCTCTGGAGAAAGGTAATCTCCTGGATTAACCAGCAGAGTGTTTAACCATCTGAGTACTACAGCATCCTGCCTCAGTCAGCTCTACCACAACAGGCAACTGCTTTCAGCACCACCTCGCTGAAAAGACTCAGATTAAACCTGGCAGGTTATTTATGGAAGTCAGCCTTAATGTTCTAAATACATCCATGGAAAATTGAACCTTAGAAACACTAATTTGCTTTTCAGCTTCCCTAAAGAACCCCATCAAGTTTCATGAAACTGGTGACACCTTAGTTTCTGCCAGGTCTGCTGACCCTTTTGGAAGTTGTATTTAACTCATTAAAATGGCAAAGTGTTATTACAGCCAAGGGGAAAAAAATCAATAGCTCTCTGCCAGTTTAGGGAATTAAATACTCACAGAACATCCCAAATAATGTCTGCAGTGAAAAGGGTGACAGCAGATCTGGTGGCCAGAAGCAGAGAAGGAGGAATTAAACTCCATCTGATCCGCTGCAAGATGCTGCAAAGAATTTCAGTGGAAACTGGCAGCGAGGGGGACACATTTTTCCAAGAAAACATGCTGGGCTGTGTGGCAGAACGGAGGGTGGAGGAACTGACACTGCTCACGACGACAGCAGGTGCTTGGGACAACACTGAACCACCACTGCTGGATCTAGGAAGAGCTACCTTGAAATAAAAGGGCTGGAAGGCTCATGCCATGGACAACACCCACAATATGTGGGTGTCATTAGCCTCTGGAAGAAGAGTAACAGCGGTTCTTACCATCTCCCTCCAGGGCTGAAGCACTGAGTATTTATTCCAGAACAAACCTCTGGAAACTGTAACACTCATCTCCCCCTGTGTAACTCACACAGGCACTGCTGTCCCTTGAATTTCCTTGCTGGAGGAAAGGCTGCTCCAGGAAGGAGTTGTGGCTGTTCAGCTCCACTGATCAAAATCAAAAGGGGCACAGGACACCAAACAAGGTTAGCTTTAAAGATCTCCAGCTGAAGCTGGAGCAATCTCCAGAATTCTAATTTTCTCAATGCCTGTATGCTCATCAGTTTAAGTTCCTAAAAATTAAATAAAATAATGAAATCACTTCCTGAATGGACATGCCAACACACAGACCTGTACACAGGTGCTGTCCACAGCATTACAGTGAACTGTCTACACACTGGGTGGGGAATCTGGTTGGAAACAGCTGTTCCAGAAAGTGAAATCCCACTGTAAAGAGAAAATCCACCTCCTGCTGACACAGTGCATGATACCCACTGGACACAGGATAATGGGAGGTTATTAACCTTAATGGGTATTGTTTGCAAATATCCATTGGGTTGGGTTAAAACCAGCACACAACATCCTCCCAGTCTTCCAAAATATCACCAGTTACACAGAGAACAGAGGAATCCCCAAAAGGGAAAGTAAGAACCAGAAGGAATGACAGACAGACTCAGAGAAGTGCTGGGAGTGCTGGACAGGAGGAGGCTGCTGCTGTCCCAGCTCAGCCCAACCCTGCACATGTCTGTACCACAAACTATCAGGAATGCTGTCAAGCCCTCTACAATTACACTTTTAAGAGCATATTAAAAGATTATTAAATGGTCCAGCTTGGAAATTATGTTTTGCCAGCTCTTACAAAAATAGTGTCTAATTGATACTTTATTATACGACTTTAGGAAGCACTTGAGTATTTTAGGAAAGATTTGGATTCCACAAAGAATTGCTGCTAAGTGGTAAAATATAATGCTGGTTAAAGCTAAGATTCCAGCTTTGTAAAGAATTCCAGTGCAGAAAATTAACTACAGGTGTTAATCTAAAATTGAATTATTCTATCCCAACCAGTATTTATCAGTAAAAGTCTAAATAAAAACACCAAGCCTGAAAGCACTTCAGTAAATATTGATTTATCACAGAAAGGAAAAAGCACCACTGGCCTCCACATCCTGTCCATCTGTCTCAGAGTCACTTAGAGTTGTCCTGACAATCTGGTATTTTTCAAGGGAGGAAAAAAAAATTTAAAGGGGAGACAAGAGAAGCATACACAAGATTGTGTTAACACAAAAATAGGAAGTGTTTTAGCCTTGGCTTCCTGAGGTAGTAAGAGATTTTTGTAGGAAACTGTTCCCTCAGCAATATTTTGCATTTAAATGAGATACAAGAAATAAAAAAATCCAGAACTCACCTGGTGTCTATTTTGAATATTCTAAGGTAAGTGATAGCAATCTTCACACACTTCTAAAACTGATTCTCCTAAAAACAAAAAGAAAGCAAATTAGTTGTTCACCAATTCTGAAGTTGAGGATTAATTGATAAATTATCATCACATTACTGGACAGTAAAAACACAGAAGTGTTTTACAAATATTTGTACCACAAGTACAAAATAAGTCCCCACAACATAAATACTTGTCTTTAGAATTGGTAAACTGTCAAAATAAATGACAAATATTTAAAAACATGGAGTCAAGGCCTCAATGGTTTGAACCAGAGCGTCAGTCTCTTTTCCCCAACTTTATCATGGGAAAGACGCACACCTAGCCAGCTGCATGGAAACTCTAATAACCATTATCTGTTTAAGACTTTGGACTTTTTCAACTTAGGCCTTTGCGAATATATGTACTGAGAACACCAGAGCATGTTTTTCAAGTCTTGGTAATCTGTTGTGCTGTTAGTGAGAGACTGTAAAGCAGCTTAGCCAACACAGCAGACCCCAAGCTCCGGCACCGGAGCAGCAGGCACAGCCTGCTCTGGGGAGCAGCACCAGCTCCTCTTGCAAGGACAGATTTCCATCAAGAAAACCACAGTGTCATCCAATTTGGATTCCCTCATCCTGAAGAAGATGAAAAGCAGTCTCATTTGGTGTACAAGGAGGGAGAGAACCTGAGATGACCCAGCAGCACGCACTTTGTCTTTCAGCAGTCAAGGCTCCAGATCAGCCATCCCATGGAAATAACAGAGCAAAGTGCAGCCTAGGAAATGCTACATGGTGCTACAGAAAAAAATCAGGGAAACTCACTGCAACAGATTAAAATACCTTTCTGATTAAGCAGGTCCAGGACACATCTAACCCACATTACCAATCACAAAGTCATTTATGCATTAGATGACTGAACAATAAAATTCATGAGCGGAACTTCAGAGCAGCTTTTACCTGGCAAATCATCACTTTATTGTCATACAAATCCTTTTAACAGCTTTCAGAGAACAAGCTCGGAATGCACTTGAGAAATAAACTCCTCGCTGAATTAATAATTAGGCCTTTCATGGGCTGGAAGGTTCCAGCATGGCAAACAGAGATGTTGGGAATACACCCAGGCAGCTGTTGGCATTGCTGCCCACAGCAGTTGCTTGGTGCCATCTGTAAGAAGCTGCTTGATCCAGCAACACATCCCTAAGTGGGTATGAATGAGCCAACCAACAACTCAATAATCAGCTTATTGTTAATGGATCTGTTTAGTTCCTTTGATAGAAACCAGCAAAGGACTTTTCCTGAATAATGATAGGCAGAGAGTTAAACTTTCCTACTCAGAGCCTGTGCAATACTAGAGGGTGGACCCCAAGGAAAAATGTCCTATTCTGTGAAGCTCTAGAAGCTCCCAGGTTCTCTGCCCACAGCTTTCTTCATTAAAAATAATCCACAACAAGAACATTATTTAAGAATTTATAGAAAGCTGCAGATTGTTAATGGTGTTGGCAACCAGAATTATGGCTCCCTACCCAGATGAAGACCACCTCTAACTGTGTCACTCATTCTGTTTCAGACAGCGAGCCCAGATCCAAGTATGCTCACAGTCAAACTACGTTCAATTTATGGAAATAATATTAATAGAACAGGGAAAAAAAGCAAGATCCAAATATAATTGGGAGACAAATGTACTTTGAAAAAATCAGCTATCCTGCTAAGGTCAGAACTGGGCATATAATGATGTAAATATCATACTATGATGTGTGGATAAAAGGTTCAAATATAAGATCCTGGCCCAGGCCTCATCAAAACTCCATCAGCAGAAAAGTTAGTATTTTTTACAGCACTTATATATATAATAACCAGCCATGAAGATACTCCAAATACACAGTCAAGTGTTGTCTTAATCTGGATGCAAGCAGCAACATTTCCTTCAGTCTCACAGCTATGCCAATACCAAGTTTCATTAAGAGCAGGCAGCCTGATTTACAGCTGAAAATAACCAAACAAGACAAAAATAAATTCCCAAGGAAACTGCTTCTTGTAAAAATCAAAGTACATGAGAAACCCATGCCAGGCACTTCGCAGCCTCCCTTCCCCAGTGCATCCTCCCTGGCAACACTGAGCCAGCCCAGCACCTCCCAGGGGTTCACTCCCGCAGCTTCTGTTGCAACTGGCAATTCCAATTTAGTGACTCAGGAATGTTTTGATCTCCCCATCCAATCTCATTATTCAGCAGGCCAGATCCACTGACCCAGAGCTCTACATAATACCCTTCTTGTAATTACTCGTAAATATCTCCCCTCCTTATTACATGATATTCACAATCCAAACAAAAGCAGAGAAGAGGAAAGGACAGATGCTGGAAAAGGAACAGAAGTGCTCAAAATCCACATCAGTGCATGATACCAGGTTCAAGAACACACACGAGAAAGGAGGAAGTCTGGGGAGAGGAATATATAACTGCTGAAGAAATGAATATGAAAATTAGAAGAAAAAAGATTAGGGAATGATGAAGATAAAAACAAGCAAAGCTGCACAAATGCAAACTGAATTCAGCAACACGTTGACACTGTGGTAAATTCTGTAACATTGAGGAAGAAATTTGCTTGAGGAGGTTGCATGGTCTTGTGTTACTAGAGGATATAAGGAAAAAACAACGCACCACAGCTTTGGTTACAATGAAGAGACTAATTTATTTTTTCTGACTCTAATCATTTATAGTTCTCAAAAGATGTCAGTGGAGTGGAAGGTGAACGTGCCACCTCTCCAACGACACTGGACAAACTACTAGTTCATTAAATTTCTTTGCTTCTATGAAAGAATGCAAAACAATAGGTTGTTTACAGAAAGTTGCGTGAGAAAGTTCTCTACAAGAATGTAAATTCAGAAGGCTTTAGAAAATCCTAAGAAATCAGGGCGACAGTCTTGCAACCATTTTGCTCATAGCAAAACCAGCTCTTCCAGCCTTATTTCTCCTGCAAATTTGAATCCAGTTTATGTACTGTTGTATCTTCCCCATATACTGGAACCATAAATCTGCTCAGCACCCTTTCCTCCTCTAACCAAGAGACAGACACTGCCTTCTCCTTCCAGAAATCACACATGTTCTCAGTTCTACTGGACAAAGAGCATGTGCGTTTCTTGAGAACTCAAACCTCCACTGAGAGATGCAGGAAAACCCTTTTTACTGAATAATTCTACTGACAGAATTGTCCCCATCCTGTTCCATATGTTGTTACCAGAAAGGGGGAATTATCTTCAGCATACATGGCTTCATAATCCATCTCCACCATGTACAGGAGCTGTATCACAGTCAGGAAGCATTTAAAGAAATAAGGCTGCAATTAAGGTAAATAAAATAAAGCAAATCAATATACAAAATAGAAACTCCAAAGTCTTTCTTTTTCACATCCCTTCTTGCCTACATGACTTGCAAAATGAATCATTGCTGGAAAAACAATGTGAAACAGCTGAAGGGAAAGCAATCTGGCTAACAAGCGCCTACAGAAGACCACTACTATTTTAAAGCACTTTTCTTTGCCCTGTAGCTGTCTTGAAATAAATATTTTTAACCTATTAGTCAGAGCACTAATATTTTATATTTAATTAAAGCTTCCAAGAGTGTGTTTTGGCATTGCTTACATTTTTTATATCACAGCACAAAAGCCTTTCAGCTGAATTTTGCTATTCAGTTTGTGACCGTATGATAAAGATCATGTGAGAGATCTCATATCCATAAAAATATTCTGTTTTAACATATAAGCCCTGATGGAAAGCTGAATATCCAGGGAATTAATGTAAATGCATACATCTCTTGGAAAAAAAAGAACTTTACTGTGTCCAAATCCACCTGCCTTGGGAACAGAGGACAGGTCTCCTACACTGAAAGACTGTGACACTAAAAGCTTCATTAAATTCTCTTGAGTTCTTTAAAAAAATAGAAACACACGGCTTTTAAATAATTGAAATCTGGAGCAATACCATTTTTCTGCTAAATTCAAGTCTGAAATGCTGTAACATCCAGCACTGCTGACTGCAAGAGAGGTTACACTGAAACTTGTGACTAACTTAACTACAGCGACACAGTGTTGTTTATCTAATGAGCTTAGCAGATTAAAATGTAACCATTTAAGTCTGATTGACCAACCTGTTATAAAGACTTGTGACCTTTTACCCTACACAAGATTGAGACTCAAACCTACCAAAGAAGGTTTTCCATATTAGGGGAGAAAATATGAAGTATTTGATTTGCATTTTCTATCCTCTCTCCTCAATTAAAATAATTACTCTAAAAACCTGGGGGGTGGGGTTAATGGATTCCCTACTTAGGATTTCATTTCTCCTATTTAATCTCTCAGCAATATTGAATTATTGTTTATGACATCACAGTATTTTATGTGCAGAGTGCAAGCATCACAAACTGCACATGGCTATAAAAAAACCACATCTGCTTACTCAGTTAAAAATCTCTGGAAAATCAGCAGATGTGTTTGCTTTGTTCATTATTACTCTTAAGTTTTCCTCCCTATAAATAGTTTTTGAATCACCGTGACTACATACTGCAAGTTCACTAGAACAAACCAACCCACAACATTCCCTGCTGTGATGAGTGATGCTGATGTCACTTTTCTGAAGAAATATCTTCAACTTCTTCAAAGACATAAAGCCCCATTTCTGCCAGGTGGGTTGTATAAACTACATCAATAAAAAACCCTCATATTGCTAATGACTATATCAATATAGCCTAACCTTTAAAATATAAAAGAACTCTTGGAACAGA
Organism: Anomalospiza imberbis; assembly: GCF_031753505.1. Lineage (NCBI taxonomy): Eukaryota > Metazoa > Chordata > Aves > Passeriformes > Viduidae > Anomalospiza > Anomalospiza imberbis. Next base: position 7,952,360 of record NC_089697.1, on the reverse strand, counting down.
TGGGTAAATGAGAACTACACTATTATGTCACACCTGTAGGTAAGACAACTAAAGGCTTTTAAATAGGAAGAAAAAAAGAAGTCTATTGTCTTGTGCAAGAAAAGGTTGAGAAAATCACATCAGTTGTCAAAACATGAACCCCTTAACAGACTGTTACAAAAAGAGAACTAAGGAGACAAAGTTGATCCAAGCAGCCCCTTTTTACAGCACAAGAGTCTTTTGCCTGGTCAAAAAGAATGAACAAAGTGAGGTTACAAAGAACAGCAAAAAAAGCCAAATGAGCAGTTTGAGACACAAAAGGAATAGAAAGGAACACACCTTTCAAATTACAACTTGGTTGGTGAAGGGGCAGGGGAAGGTGGTTCCTCTCTGTGCTCATGGACAGAAGTAAAAGATGGAGGGGAAATAAGTTCATTCCTATTTTCCTTTCCTACCAATTGTGAGGCAGATGAAAAGGTAAATGAGGGTTTGCCCATACACACAATTTAAATAATGTAAAAGTATAGCCTTACAAACTGCAAAACATAAACCAAAATTATTTTACACCTAATTTGGTGTTAGAATTGCTTTGTCATCAAATAAACACTATAAACACTCCTGGCAGTTTCAATCATGAGCAGTTTTTGTTAAAGACTTTGAAATGAAGACTTTATTGTAATGAGTAAAAAAGCAAAAAGAAAGACCAGTTTATAGCAACAACTGAAGGCGATACTCGTATCTTCACCCTGATCTGAAATGATCCACTCTGGTGCTTCCCTTTTCAGAAACTTCACCTATTTTCAGATTATTAATCTCTGCTCTTTAATGGTTGTCTCCCACCAAGCACACAAATCTTCCACTTAAAAAGTTATGAAGAAAAAGGCAAAATTATCAGAATTGAACAGCAGAACTTACAAAGATTTTGTATTTTCCAGAAACAACCATGCAGCAAGCTCAGATACAGAAAAGCCAAAATGCCTTTATGTGATTACCAGGAACCCAACATCACTGCCTCTGTCAGAACCTATTTCACAGGATATTGGGTTGTATTCTAAAAATTAACCTTATTTATTTAATAATACAGGCAGAAAGTAATCTTCCCCTCTCCCCCATTTACTTTTACCTCTTGTATCCAATCAGGTCCTCCAGCCTAAGGTGAAGTATAATTATTCAAGCAGCACATGTATCCACTCAGGTAAAGTTCCAAAGGCTTTAGTTCCAGAGATTATTTCTTCTGCATAGTTAAAAAATTAAGCATATCTAAAGATCCTCACTTCTCCTAATTGCTCAACTGGATTTCCCCAGTTTTTGTGGAGGGTGGGGAAGAGACTATTTGATTATTTCACTTCCTCACAGAAACTGAGAAATTGGTGTTGTAAAATATATTTTAGGCTTGAAAAAAACAACAAAAAACTCAAATAAAAACAAAACCAATAAAACATCACCAGGAGCAAGGGGTGTTCTGATTAGAAGTGGGGCAGAGGCCGTAGGTAAAACCCCTCTGACGACTGGGAGGGGTGAGTATAAACGCAAACAAACCAATATCCCCAGAGAGTACCTCCAGGATACAGAAATATATAGATATATATGTCATGGAAGACATTCTTCACTTCATGCCACAGATTTCTCCCCTCTGGGTGGTGTCAGGTGTTACAGAAAATGGTCTAAAAGCCACAACGAGATGAGTTTCATACCTACCCCATTCAAATCCCCAGCACATGGACATTCACAAGCATGAAAGGGCTTAAAACCACAGAATTCCACAATAAAATCTGAATTGACCAGCACAACTTGTATTACTCAAAACTTCTACTTGTTGTTTTGGCAGGAAAATACAATCAAGTTCCTTTTGAAGGCTGGGTGATGCCAGAGGTGATGCCTTCACTGCAAATATTTCTGTTTCTTCTCAGGCAAATTAAACCAGAGCACATGTCAAGGGGCAAACACACAGTAAATCACAGAAAAAAAGCACCTTGAGGTAGAGAATACATTTATTCCCTAGTGATCCCAAATTTATCCCAATGAATACAATGCTATTGTCACAATATTCTTATAATATCCCCAGAATGATACCCAGTACACCCCCTGCATGATGGAGTCAGCTCTTTCAGCTACAAATACCCAAACAAATCACGGGGCTGAATTAAAACCAGCTTTAATTCAAAGTGGCATTCTTTTACAGGAGACAAACTCTTTGGTATTTTCTAACCATACAGTATGGTTTCACCAACAAAAAGATTTATTTTATACTACTCCCCCACAAACCATAATGATATTTATTTCCCCTGTTCTCTCACTCTGCATACATTTAATCTGCAGACTGCCTGATGAAGGATGTCCTCAGTTCCACCACTCAGTCTAGCAACAGTATTTCATGGCTGCTTGAAAAGAAAAAAAAAAAAGCCAGTCCATAATTTAGAAATAATAGGGCAATAAACAATGTATTTGTCCTACTGATTTTCCCACTAACTCACTGGTAATTTAATAAGCAAAGACACAGCTTGTATTTCAGACCATAGACTTAGGCTGAAATCCTGACACTTCAGGAAAAACCATATCCAGACTTTATTTGTAATTGAGTTTTCTAACACTGTAATTGGGCAAAAATCAGAACAAGTGTAGATTTTACACACTAGGTTTTCAGACAGGAGTCACATTTCAGAGGGCTTAGAACCAAAAGGCCACTATTATACTGGGGCATAATTTAATCACTTAATCCAAGGCCATTCCCAAGGCCTTTCAGTTTCAGCACAAAGTATGGAATTATCACATTTAGTCTTTTTTCCACCTAAATAACTGATAATAAAGTCTGAAAACCCTATGCATAGTTTTTGACTGATGTTTTTATTCCTCCCTCTGATTTTCACTAACACTGGAGCGTGACAGATGTCTCTTCACTCTGCCTGTACCCCTGATGAGACGCCATCGGTACAATGTTAAACCAGGGTCATTCCTACATGTATTCCCCAAACCAAGGGTATGTCCTCCTGGAGATCCTTAACAGGAATAAAACTAGTTGTAAAATAGCACCTTTCCTCATTTAGGGTTATTTAAAAATAGTATTTCATACATCTACACATTTAAACAGCCTCAAAACAGCAAGAGTGAAAGTCACCACAGATGCTTTTTAACAGCAAGAAGGACTCCCTGGCCTTTACATGGAAAACATCAAAAAAAAAAACAAGTCACAGGAAGAAATGTGGTTTTTAGATAAGCTGCAGGAAACCAGGGTAAGGAGTTGTGCATTACAGAACGAGCACAGAGATGCTGGGTTTTCATCATCCAGGATGTTGCACACAACGTATATTCCATGCCAGGCCCAATAACAAAGTCATGTTGGCTGCTGGCCCTGTTATCCAAAGCACTCAGGGAAATAGGCAGGCTTGGGAAATTACCCTGTGCACCTTCCAAACACCTTCTGATTAATTCTGACTGCCTGGTTTGCCCAAGTCTATTGTGAAGAGCCACTGCTGTGCCAATTTAGAAGTGCAACAAGAATGAAGTGAGAGAGTGTGGAAATCAGGAACTTTGTAGGAAAAGAAAAAGTGAGACTTCACTGAGGAAAATAAATACTTTTATGGAACATGCTTTTATTTTGCCCCGTGATAAAAATGGTCTACTCCAAGCAAGAATGTTATTTCCCAGCAATACCATGACAGCCTTCAGAAGAAGGACTGACTGACCAGTGATTTGCCAAACCAAACACCAAAATGATAAAATAAGTTTTCCAAAGAAAATACATGCTTCAGACCCTATTTTCCCTTCACTATTTGGACCAGAAGAACTCCAAGATGCACCTCAGAATTGTACATGTGGAGAAAGCAGGGTCCTGTGCAACAGAGGTTGATAGGCATCACATGGAAAATATTCCTCAAGTTCTCAAAGAACAACAGCTCAGAACGAACCTGGAATTTAAATCTATTCACTGCTCTGTACAGTAACTGAATCTGGCTTTTAAATTCCATTTAAAACAGGAATATTTCTGGTTCTAGCTTCCCAGAAACAGGTCACCTCAGATTTCAGTGGATTTCGTGGTCCCTTCCTTCCTCCTCGAGAACAGCAGGTAAGGACATGCCAGGGAGAGATGGGAAGAGTGTAGGATCCAGGACCTCCAACCAAGGTCCAACCAACCACATCAAACCTCTTCCCCAGCTCACCATACCCACCAAGGGCCCCTGCCCAAAATGCCACATAGATCAAGTCAGGTGAGGTCTATCAGATGGGTCCAATGTGTCAGATGAAAGCTGTCATCAGTCTGACCTGGAACTGCATTGGGATAATTCCAGTCCCTGGTGGATGTGGACTAGAGCAGATCTTAAAAAAAAAACCAAACCCAGCACTGCTTCAGTTCCCCGTCCAAATGATTTCACAGGGACCCCATATGGCCTTTGTGAAAGCACATGAACACTTATTAATTTTATTCCCCTTCCACCTGCTTTTATCACAATGTCACATGTCTCCCAAAGGCACACTGCAGTCCAGACTCTGAACAGGATTTTACACATCCCATTTTGTCTGCTCATACCCCTTCCTGTACTTCTAACTATCAGAAGCAAGAGCATCAGCTTCCATGATGACCTTTGAACTACAGAGAAGAAAAATTAAGACATTACTTAAAATATTTTTAACAACAATCTCTTAATTGCTTACCCTCAGGAAACTCGGGAAGCAACCTGAAATTACAAATATCTCATTTGGTGGGGCCTAGCCTTGGTAGAAGGAATTTCCTGCACCTGGCACATTCAAGATTATGGAAGATATTACCACTAGAAATTGCCCACATCATCTGGAATTTGGATCCCAAGTTCCCCTCCTCTCCACAAGCAGCTTTAAACCTAATTATGTAAATGTCCACTTAGGGACATTTCAGTAAATGTTCCTAAATCCTCAAGATATGAGAAGCAGATATGTAAAGAAAATTCTCTGACAACTGACCCAGACAAAGGCCTACATAAATAAAACTGCACAGCAACAGAAAAACCTGCTAAGATATAAAATAAGTAATGGCAGATGGAATAGAAAAGAATATTTTCATTTGAAGTACAGCCAAAAAATTAAAGACACAGAAGGAGAAATGCAAAGAGAAGACCTCTGTGAATTTCTGCTTCTTGGAACTGCATAATAGGTCACTGTAATGTCATCAGAGAACTCTGGGCTTCTCCTGTCCCCACTGCAAAACATGAGCAATCTGTACATTCACTTTTTCTACAGATTGTTCCTTAAAAGTCACAAAGATTCCAGAATTCCTGACACCAAACACAACTTTAGTAAGACCCAGATGAAACCAAGGAAGGGCTGTGAAGCTCCCTGTGACCAAAGCAGAAGCAGGATGGTGTAAGTGCTCAGATATATAAATAAATATTCTCAAGAGGGAAGAGGAAGCCCTGAAAGCAGGAGGGGAAAAAGTGGGGTGCTGGTGGATCCTTGGTTTGTGCTTTTCTGTCACTGGTCTTAGATACTGCCTGTCATTGCAACCAGATCCACTGAACTGTTTACTTGCATCATTCATTGGTCAGAAGCCATCACCACAAAAATACCAGTTAATGAATGCAGACTTATGTCACAAATCAGAAAAAGAGGTTTCTTAGTGATGCTTTGTTAACAGGTAACCAAATGCCACCAGGTTTTTTGTTTCTTCAACCATTTGCCCAACAAAGTTTAGATGATGATGCTGAAGTATATTTAAAAAACAAACAAACAAACAAATAAAGAGCCCCAATCTTTCACTGAGAAACTATTCTCATTTACAAACCCCTTGAGCAGATTATGAAAGAGGAGATGGCAGCTGCTAATTTAACTCGGGCCTAGAGGACTCGTTCTGTTTGCACCCCTGTGCACCACAAACCTTCAATTTTCTCTTTTCAATACTTGCACAAGAAGATGAGAAACTTGCACCCAGAGGAAAAAGGCACTTAAATTTTACTGAATTTGGCCCTACAACACACTGGCATTGAAAACACTTCACCATTAATGAAAGAGGCATAAAAAGGCTTTAAAAAGGCACATTTCAGTGCAATGCAGATACAAGATAAGTGGAATTAGGAGGAGTTGCCAGGATATAACAAATTTTAACATATGATAAAACAATCTTATTCATGTTCTCCCAATAAAAAAAAACAAGGTATCAACAATACATTAACACCCCACAATTAATGTCACTAATTAGAATTAACTATTCTATGCAGGAAAAAATGCTAAGCCTTTTTATTGGCTACCATCACTTTATTAAAAACATTTAAGCAATCTTGATGCACCTTCTGGAACACAGGTCTTTCTATCAGTTTGCATGGCCTGAAATAGGAAGCAAAGTGCCTCTGAAGGAAAAACATGCACTTTCCAGCAATTGTGCTTTGTATTTTTTTATTGATTAAGACAATATTTCAACTGAGCTTCTAAGGAAATCCTAAGATATCACAACATTCAAACTCCTTTCTTTCAAGACTGAAAGCAGCCACTGGTTAACCAACCACTATCACCACAGAGCACCAGTACAGCTTAATTCAAACGACCTCAATTATCAGAGCACCTGGAAAACAACTTCTGCAGGTGAAAAGAAACAGTGCAATCCTTCACAATGGTCCTAAGCATTGGTGATGTTCCTCATCCCTCCCTCTGGATTCTGCCATGACCCAGCTGTCCCAAGGCCCAGGTGGCCACACCTGAGACAGGGGACAGGCTCACTGCAGGACTCTGTGCCATCTGCTGAGAAGGTGGGGGTCACCTCACAGAACCCCAGTGATCACCAAGCAGCACACTCCTGCTTCTGGAAAACATCCTTTTCCTCAGGCCAGCAGAGAGCAACAGAAGATCCTCATCTTCCCAGGCAGAGGCAAACAAAGAGGCACAGCTTGAGAGCAAACTGTGAGGGAAATCAGTTAATGTATTAAAACTACCTTAAATTAATCCCTGATTGTGGTTTGACAGAAGTGAAGTTGTCAGCAGATGCCAGTTTGCACGCTCTGGGGAGGTACTGGAGCGCTCAGTTTGGGTATAAGCTCTGCAGAAAAGTTCTGGCAACCCATTTCCAGACATACTGAAAAATATTTTGATCTGGTTATTAACATTAACAATACTTACAAAAAGATTACAAACTGGCAAACTGATAAAAGAGGGAAACATGGTAAATATCAGAGGCAGTTAGAGCACTGTTGTTTTAAGTCAAATCGTTGACAGGATAGACAGGATTTGCTGAAAGCCCTTCCATCCTTCAGTTGTACCTGCCTTTCCAGGGAGGATATTCTGGCAGCTGAGTTCATAAATTCAAAAAATAGAGTCAGAACAGCAGCTTTTATATTTAACCTAAAACATGATTTCTTAAGTAATCCAACTGGGTTTCCATTCACTCTCCCTATCACACTGTTCAAAATGGACAAAAATCCTTCTTGAAGCTTACCATGAGAGGAACTGCAATGAGTAACAGCATCAGTGCTGACAATCACCACTTACCAAACACAGAACCTGTGAGGACAAGGGATCTCAACATCAACGCTTGTGCTGTGAGGCTCATGCAATTCCAGACTGCTTTGATCATTTAGTTCCACTCCCCTGCCATGGGCCGGGACACCTTCCACAAGACCAAGCTGCTCCAATCCAGTCTGGCCTTGAACACTTCAGGGATGGAGCAGCCACCGCTTCTCTGGGCAACCCATGCCAGGGCCTCTCCATCCTCACAGGGAAGAATTCTTCCCTAGTATCCAATCTAACCCTGTCCTCTATCAGTGAAGCCATTCTCCCTTGCCCTGGCACTCCAGGGGCTGGAGTCACTTAGGTACTGGAAGGGGCTCTAAGGTCTCCCTGGAGCCTTCTCTTCTCCAGGCTGTACAACCCCAACTCTCTCCATAGCAGAGCTGCTCCAGCCCTGGGAGCATCTTCATGCCCTCCTCTGGACTCCCTCCAGCATGAAAGTTCTCAAGTCATACTCCGGTACTGCTCCATGTTCTCCAAAGTATGAGGATCCCAACTCCCTCACTGACTCCATGGATGCCTCCACGTGGCACAGTGAAGCTTGTCCATACCCCAGCTGCATTCCAAGCCCTGTTCCCATCATCTGCTGCAAAACAAGTCTCTGGCAGGCTCCAATCATCCTGAGCAACTTCCCTGCTGCAGCCAGGTCAGTGATGGTGCCACCTCAGGCACAAACCAAATTAACTGCAAACTGGGACAGGCTACCAACAGAGCAGGAGGTGGATCCCTGGGCACTGGGAAAGACTGAAACAGTGTTTATACTTCCTGGGAATAATCTACATGGACTGTGGCCCACACTAGGAGACAAACCATGCTACAAAACAATACTTTTTTCAGGCACTCACTGATAAAATATGGTTAAATATAGCATAAAGCCACTCTGGGAAGGAGGGAATCTTCCACTTGTGCCTCCAGCCTGCAATTTATCAATGCAACACATCCAGAATTTAGGAGGAACATGACCACGTTGCAGCATCTCCCCTTCATTTAAAAGCTGCGGACAATCCCTAAGACAAAATAAATGAGGGAGGGAGAGAAGTATTTATTTATGCTCACAAAAAGCTGTTTGGCTGAAAATCCCATCTCCAAAGCCTGAGTTCTCCACAGAGCAGATTCTGCACTGCCAGCAACAAGACAAATTTCTCCAAAGCCCTTAGAGCATGGCGAGAAAGCCACAGGAAGCTGCTCAATAAAAATAAACTTCTTTTCATCTTACACTCTATATATTAATGTCAATTTCTCTTCCACTCCAGCTTCTGCTTCCCTTCTTTTCTCCCTCCCAGCGCATAGCATACTTGATTTATTAGAGCTAATTCATTAAAGCAAATTAATTTGGCATCTATTTCTCAGGATCCCTTAGTCAGATTAGGATTCTATCATATTCTATCAAAAGCAAACAAAAATGCAAACACTGATCCTAAAGCAACCTGAAACCAACAGACGCCTGAGAAGCTGAAAATGCCTCTAATGAAATTGCAGTCAAAAGAATAAATTCCACTTCAAGCAGGCTGCTACAATTCAAGAATTTAAATAGGTCCAATCCTGACGCATTTCCAAAGAAAATCCTTGCAGCTCTGCATACTTTGGAGAGCTTAATTTACCCAGAGAAATGGGTGAACCACCACTGCTCAGCCACTGGGTGACTGCGGCCTGCAAGTTTTTGCTTCAAAAGCAGCAAACTAACACAGTATTTAAGCACACACACAGCATTTCCCTTTCCTGATGATAAGCTGGCACGAGGCAAACATCAGCAAGGAGAATTAGATTATTTCACACCGGTCTGAGATGATGTACCAAATTTATGCCCTTTTTTTTTTTTTTTAAGCCTTACCGCAGCACAGACAGCTCAACAGCGATGTCTCACAGTGCACAAAAATTAACACCCCTGAATGAAAACAAACCTAGAAAAGATAAAACCCTTTGACTTTCCCTCTTATGTCAGAGAGGATGGCCTTCACCTTGCTCCCCAGGGAGCACCGGCTCCATCAGTGCCCACACTCCGCTAATAAACTCAAGGCTTTGTGTCACTGGTGTGGAACAGGCAGGTATTGATACGGCACAAAAGCAGGAGCGAGGCGCTATCAGGGAATCGCTGTCTCCGTTCGGTCCAGTTGCATTCCGTATCTCCAGAATTACCTGACTGGAATTCTTAATTTGAGAGCCAGAAGACACTGCACGAATAAACAGAAATATGCTGCCTTTGCAAGTTTCACGTTATAAAGGCTGGATTTGCTTCCCGCCGCTGGTACGTCATTCATTAAGCACCTCATCAGCCGAGCGGCTACTGATTATTTCGATAAAAATTAAGCAGGATAATGTAAGGAAAGGGAAGGGAAAATCACCCCGGCTTCTGGAGCGAGCCAGAGTGATTCACGGCTCCCACACACAGAGATGACTTTCATTTGGAATTCACCTTCCCAGGCCTTTTGTCCGGGGCTCTTCCCCACCGCTCCGAGGAGTGGGGGTGGGCGCGGGCCCCGCACCGGCACCGGGGACCAGGGCGGGGGGCTCCCGGGGCGGGGGGGTTCCTGGGGTGGGGATGCTCGGCGGGCGATGCCGTCGGCTAGGGAGATGTCGGCGGGCAGGAAGATACCGGCGGGCACATCCCACCTTTCCCCGGTCCTCCCGCCTCGCCTCGCCTCGCCGCGCCCCCCCCGCCACCGCCACCGCCACCAGCTCCATCTTGGCCTCCGCCCGCGGCCCGGCCCCGCCGCGCTCACCTGCGGCCCGCGGGCGGGCGGGCGGGGGCCGCACAGCCCCGGGCGGGCGGGGGCGGCCCCGCGGGGCGGGGGCGGCTCCTCGGGGCCTCGCGCGGGGCCCGGTCGCGGCGGCGCGCGCGCTCCGTCCTCAGCGCCGGTGCCGCCGCCGCCGCCAGACACCGACCGGGACCCGGCCACGGGAGGGGGCGGCGCCGGCGCACTGCGCATGCGCGTCCCCGACACGCAGCGCCCCCGCCGCGCGCCCGCGCCCGCAGCGGCGGGAGCGCGCGCTAGGGGGGGGATCCCGATGGGAACGGAGGGGGCGGGGAAGGAAGGGGGGAAAAGCGGGAAAGAGCGCGGCAAAAACGGAGCTTCCCTGACCGGGAATCGAACCCGGGCCGCGGCGGTGAGAGCGCCGAATCCTAACCACTAGACCACCAGGGAGCGATACTGGGGAGGCTCGCTCGTGGTATTCCAGGCACTGCCTGTGCGGCCAGCCAGGGACGGCGGCACGGCGGCACCGGGCACTGCGGTACGGGGAGCGCCGGCCGCCACCCACCACGGGAACCGGCGACTGTGGCACAGGGACCGGGGTCTGCAGTGGGGTTGGCGGCTGCGGCGCAAGGATCAGTGAGGCCGGGGGCTGCAGCTCCCCACAGGAGCTGGTGACCGTGACACAGGGAGCGCTGGATGCGGGGCTGTGACGCGGGGATCCGCGGGGCTGGGGACGGACGCACGGCGGCTGCAGGGACAGTGAGCAGCCGGAGGCCTGGGTTTGCAGCAGCACACGGAACACCCCCAGGACATCAGCCGTGTGCTGCAGGCCTGAGGGTTCACTGCCTTTAGGGCATGGCGCTCAGCCCGCTGCCCGCACACCGACCCCCAGTACGCTCGGGCAGCACCTTCACCCCCGCCCCTGTTCCGAGGATCCCATCCTGCCACCCCACCTGCCATCCCACCCAGCCCCACACCGGCCCTTGGGGTCCTCAGGAGCTCAGTGCAGAGCCGCTTCCCTTCAATGAAAACGAGTGCTTACAATTAGGGCAAATGAGGTTTTTAAGCTCATGAGTCTGTTTTTGCCAGTTGCTCAAGTTTCCTGGCATTCCTGGCTGTTCCCTGGGAAACACGGCTATTTCACAATGTTAGATAAAAACACAATTTCCACCCATCCAGTGCATCCTGGAGCAGGTGGCTCTGTGGTGGTGACCTCGGGAACACTGCTTCCAGTTATCCCTCCCATCACTCTGGCATGGCCCTGCTGCCGTGTGGCTTCTCCGTGAGGCTCTGATGGCCTTTCCCGTCTGCTGCCTCTGACTCACGTTTTAAAGAAATGAATGATGATGGATCCTCTTTGCCAACAGAGTCATCACCATGAATCACACACCCACATCATCTCCTTGCTTCCAGCTCCATCCCCAGCCCAGCTCCTGCACCTTTCCCTGTCCAAAACATCAGCCACTTTTGGGGCTCCGCAGCACTGACCTTGGATCTTGCACAGAGTCTGCACCCAAGAAGAGATGCTGAGCCCACCCCAGCACCCACAGGGTGCAGCAAGTGGGCCCAGGCTGGCAGCTTGGCGCTGGACACTGCCCGCTCGGCTGGGATGAGCACAGGCTGCTGGAGTGGTTGTGCAACCCCTCTCAGACCATAAATCTCAAATTCCTTAAGTAACACTTGCTGTGGTTTTGGCTGAGGGCTGGGACATGGTGCCAGCAGGGAAAAGTGGCTCCTTCCTGCTTTTTGCAGTTACTTACTTTTCGATTCTGCTGTTTACCTGCTTTGTGAGATGGAGCCATCTGCCCTCACCTCAGCCTGGGTGCTCCCAGCAGCATCTCTCCTCCAGGATCAGGTCTCACACCAACCTGTCTGTCCTTAGCCCCACTTGGAGAGATGTAGTTTTACCTAATGAAGTGATGTAGGAAAAATACCCCCAACCTTCAAAACAAACACCCAAAGCCCACAAAACCAAAACCAAACCCTCACCACCAAGCAGATGTCCCAAGCCTAGCTGGGCATCCTTCCTCTGCAAACAGCACACTGAGGATCTCTGCTGGCCTCTCCACAACCTATTTGCCTGCTCTGCACTGCCCTTTTAAACTTGGAGACAGCAGCTCCCAGCTCCAGCCACCCATCCACGACTCCCCCGTGCTGTGCTGTTCGACTGCCAGAGCTTCCACGGAGGCGACTGATTCCCTCGGGTATCACGCTGTCCAGCCATGCCAGCACCACAGCTGCAGCTTTTCCACATTAGAAATTTCTCCAGCCTCAGCTCCCACTGCCAAGGTTACTGCTGGGACTGCAGCCCCACACTCCCAGCTCAGGAAAAGGGCTTGAGGAAGTGTGGAATTCACCTGCAACACCAGCCATGGAGTTTGAAGCTCCCCGGCCCAGAGGAAACAGCTTGGGAACAGTGTCCAGTATCGTGGAAAGGAAACATCAGACTGTAAATATTATTTAGTACATTCCTTCATGAGAGAGCATCCCACAGAGCCAGCAGATAAACCAGAGGGATAGGATGGAATATTTCACTTGCTTCTTGCCTCAGGCTGCTGCAGGCAGTTAGTATTTACCTGACGAGTTCATAACATCCACTCAAGAGAGGATTTCAGTGCTCTTAAAACAATACATTCACCCCATTTTCTCCCAAAGGAATTCTTTATTGACACATTTCCTCAGTCTTTATCATAAAGAGAAACCGTTCCATACCCATGCTCCTGCAGTCCCCATTTCACTGGCTCCGTTCCTCACAGTTCCAGTCAAACGGGGAGTGCCCGTGAATGACACTCTACACTCCACCTATGGCCTAGTACATCTGCCCACTAACATCTCGTCCCACATCCCCAGGTCTGCAGAGGGAGGGGAGCAGGGGTGGGGGAAATGGAGATTCATCAAAACAGTGTCAAAACTTGCTTCTCTAAAGGGTCAGAGGCAGTTCAGTCCCTCCGGGGTGATAAACCACTAAAACTACCCAGATATGTACATAAGTTTAAAGACCTGAGTAAGTCCCACTTCGCCTCTAAGGCACAGAATTGCTCACTCTAGGTATTTCTACGTGGAGGCACCTTGCCTAGAATAAGATCAGGCCTCTAGGAGAAAACTTGGAATTTGTCAGCTCCTGAGCAATGAAGTTGGACGTCAAAAGAGCAAAACATCCAGCCCTTGGAGGGACTGGGTGAGCTCCATGACTCTCTGCCAGTTTTGTAAACTAAAATTAGAGCTGGGGCTTTCAACTGAGAAACCCATCCAGTCACAGCCAGATGTACCAGCTGGAGGAGCCCTCAGAGAGCAGAGCAGAGTCCCTCCAATGGTATCCACATTCCAGCCTTCAGAAATTCCTCCTCCAAGAATGAAGGGATAAGCTGAGAAGGGAGAAGCAAGTTTCATACACTCGGGAAACAGAGTGCACCACTGACTTTAACACAAGAACTGGCTTTATAAACATGCTGCTATGACTGCATGATGCAAAACTCCAGTGCTCAACAACCAGCTTTAGAACCCTTGCAGTCTCCTCTACAGAAAATAAATCATAAACAAGTAAAGCATAAGTGATGTAAGGCTTGCAGTTCAGCTTCAGAGTCCAAGGGAGCATTGCCCTAATATGCGAAAGCTTTTTTTTTTTTGTTTGCTTTTACACTTTATTTCTTTAAAGTTCATTGCATTTAAAAATAAAGATTCTTAGTTTTGTTAAAGCTAGAGCATTAGTGTAACAACGAGGCAGCTGCTAAGTGAAGTTTACCTTTTAGGAGCCCAGAAAAAAACCCCAACTGTATACCCCATCTACCTGACAGCTCCAATGAGAGCCAGAGAAAACAGTAACAGGAGAAGCCTGGGAGCTCACAGAGTAGCCCACACAGAGAACGGAGCCAGAAGCTGAAGCTAAGGTGCCCATGCACTTGGCTTCTCCAGTTACTGCCCTTCTCATGCTGCTCAGGGCCATGTATCTGCTCCAAGCCATGCCAAACAAGGGAAAACTGGTTTCATCCACAGCAGTGGCATTTCTGAGCTACTTTAAGGAAACTCCAGCTTACATGCTCTCCCAAAAGGACAGCAGTGATACAGTTAATCTACAAACTTTAGTGTAAAATATTATTTGTGTACAAAACTTTGCATTCTCTTTATTTGACTTGGATCCAGCAGCAGTGTCTATGAATGAAGGATGGATCTCTCCAGACTGGCTCTCAGCCCCTTCTTGGATTCGCATGTTGTTGCTGTGGTGAAGGTTTGGGAGGGAGGGGGCTCTTCCAGTTGTGCACAGCTGTGCAAAGCCACATCCAGGCCTAGAAGGGAGCGTTGTCTTGTGGAGTCTTGTCCCCAGCTCCAGAGGGGGAGTGGAGGCCGTCAGTACTGTTTTCCCTGCTGCCCACCACTCGGGACTGGAAGGAGAGAAGAGAGTGAGGACAACAAGAAAGCAGCACTGGGAATACCAAGTCAATTCCCCCTTGTCGAGGTCACCTACTGTAGCCAAGACTTCACATATCTGAGAGGCCATTTGCCCGAATACTAGTCTACAAGAAAAACATTGCAGAAATTAAAGTTTCTGCACAAGGGCTTCACACTGTGTTTACAAGACAAAGCAGACTGTTACCTTTATGGTCCCAACTCTATCTTCAAAGGACTTGAAGGTAGCAGAATTCCTTGAAGAAAGAAGAGGGGAGAAAAAAACAAAAAATCAAGACATGTTAGCTCTTAACCATATCAAATGGCACAGTGTGACTGGGCTCTGTGGCCATTCCCCTGCAGTGACACCATCACCCAGAATCACCCAGCCTTTGGCACAAATCTCTCAGGCACACTAGGCATGAACACCACATCCAAACTCCTAAGGAAAACATTTATACCACGTGCAGTCTGTTCAATTGCTCAAGCTAAAGTGTTGAGGGAAAGAAGTCCTAGTTTACTGGGGAATCAAGGCACATTTAAGTAGAAAAGAAAACAGCTCTCAGCTGTAAAAAACTTCTAACTAAAAATATTTTGCTTTAAATAATGGAAAGGGAAAGCTGAGAAAGGTTTAAAACAAAGGCTTCATTTTCCTATATCACATCCCATGGGGAGGAAGGGGAAGGGCCATGTACCCGCACCTATCAGCAGTTTTATTTCTACAGGCGTGATCGTTTGCATCAGGAAATGCTCACAAAAATCACAGCTTAATAAATTAATCAGAGCATTTCATATTTCTAGCAAAGAAAACCAGGTCGGTTGTTTGGCAGCCCAACAAGCTGCTTTCGCTGGCGAAGGATTTCAGGGAGTGCTCTGTGCTGAGCATCCAGACCAGGCAGTTTTACGCACAGAGCTGCTCCCCCGGGCCAGGCTGCGGGAGCGCCGGGAGATGACTCGCCTCATCTCAGTTATTTTTGTTCCAAGGAATTGCTTTAGATTTGCAGACATAAAATAACATCTGCTGATCTGGAAAGAGGATGAACAGAGAGAGTTCTGTGGGCTTGTCCAGCCCTGGCAGTCATTTCTCCTGCATGGAGATCACCAGCTAAGGCACCGTGAGGGAAGGCTGAGGAGAGGGTTCCCGTTAGGATTCACCTCGGTGTCAGCAATGGCTGTGCCATACATTGTGGCAGAACTGCAATACTGCCCTTCAGGGACCTCTGAAAGTTGCAAGCTTCAACCAGACTTTGGTACAGGTGCAACACTTCACTTAGTCCAAAAAAAGACAGGTGCTAATGACCTTAAGAGATACTAAAAAACCCTTTAAATAGTCAAACTGCAGGCTGTGGTTAATCCATGCTCGGAGAGGGGCCTGCTCGAGAAAGGAGCTGCTTGTCCAAGTCAGAACAAACCCTCCATCAGTGATGGAGGCAGCTGTCCTCCCCCCAGCCCCACTCAGGAGACACAGGCATGTGCTACATTACCTCATGGCTGGCATACTTATCGAGTGGCGGATGGAGTAGCCGCTGCTCGGAAGCATTCGGGACAAGGAGGAAAAAGTTAACGACAATTTGACACCGTGCAAAAAGCAGCCTAACCCCGGGTCTGAAGCACTCACTGTCCACACACAGGCTGCTGTGGGCAACCCAAGTGCTAGGAGCCAGCCCTCTCGCCCCGTATTTAACAGCTGCAGCCCCGAATTTAGTTTCCCAGGCACAGGATAGCCAGTATTTAACTGCAACTGTGATACAGAAGTCAATCCCAGGGCATTGGTTTGTGGTAGATTTCTCAATCTGTGTCAAAAGTTTAGGCAAGGCTTAAATAACCAGCTTCTCCTTTAAATTCTGCAAGGGCCTGGCACAGAAACAAATGCTCTTTTAGAGCCTTGAAGAGTATCTTACCTAAGGGAATGTGAGATGGAGTGAGCCCTGGGAGAGGCCACGGGCAGCAGAGAGAAAAAGGAAGGAATGGTCAGAAACTTGCGCAGAGCTAAACACCAAACGCAGGGACACGGTCACAGAATCATGGGACAGCAAAGTCAACCACCCAGGAGGAAGCCTCTCAAAATAAATCACAGAAGCAACCAAAAAAATGCTTTTCATTAACTCCAGACAAGCTAAGATGTTTCTCAAAGAGCATTAACAGCATCTACATCAACTTAGAACTTGGCTGGGGAGGGGAAGGAGTAGATGTGCAACAGAAAACCAAAACATTTTACCTAACCCCATCCACATGTTTTTTTAAGCTTTTTTTTTTCCTAAACTGAAGGTTTTACCAAGCACCAGCTATATTGGCTTAGATACCTCCTTCCCCCATTTCCCCCTGTGGTCTCTCATACAAAGACAGCATTGCTCAGACTTCTTGTGAGGACTTGAGTAAGGGCAAACCTGCAATTGATACCTGCACTTTATCTTGCCAAGCCTGCAAATCTCAAAGATACAGTTCAGAGAACAAATGCACTGCAGGTTATTAAAGATAAGATTAAAGGTATCGTGTTTACCCTGTAACTTGGTTGCCCATTTTTAAGATGGCATTTTGCAATGCAGTAGCATCTCAGCAGTCTGAAACAACAGGCTGAGGTTTCCTACTTCTATTAGGAAGATTACCAGGATGCTCTAAAGTAGCTTCTCCTGCCAGAGCAGTGTTTTATTCCACTTAAAAATAATTCTTCTGCAGTAGGAAGCAGTCATGGCAAGCTGGATGTGAAGTACTTGGCAATGAGTACAAGGGCTTTTCCTGACAGCCAGAGCGAAGGTGTTGGGCTCTGTGCTTTCACTTCCCCATATATCCAAGTCACCTCTTTTTGGCAGGGCAGATGCCTTGAAATGCTGCCTTTGCATGTGAAATAAATTAACTTTCTACTCACTCTTGCTTAATGGGGAACAACACAGATGACAAATCCATGCACCATGCTGCTCCATACAGAATACCACAAGCACTGGTTCCTTGCTCAGTATCTTGGCATGGACCTAGCAGTAACCCTTTTCCTCCCTCCATAAGGATTGAAAGTTTACATAAATTCCAGAATCTGCAGGCACTTTGGGTTCAGGCTAACATTTCATAATGAATTTGCTCGTAGGATTATGTACAGCAGCAAACTTCATCAGACACCATGAAGTGCACAGGTGGACACAAACCCACAAAGCAACAAAAAGAAAACACTTCCAATTTTGCAGTTTACTGGCATCAGTAAAATGCAGGAACAGAATGTCTAAAAGCCAATTTACTTTTTAACTGTAGGTGGAGATAACAGAGACATCTGAACAGACCAAGATTTGAAAAAATCCCACCCACTAAGTACATTTCCTCCCCTCAGAGCAATCCAGTAGAGCATTAATGCAGCAAGCACACAGTTACAGCATTAACTTCCCAAGGTTACAATCCACACACCAAAATTATTTTGACCAGAATACAGCAAGTCTAAAGATTTAATATGTTACTTGTATTTAAAAACAATTTGGTCCAAGCATTTTTAATGGAATTAGGCCCACGCCCTTGGTGTATTGGAGGCTCTGTTCCATTCATCAGGTCTTCCTTGCATTTATCATCCGGTGAAGGCTGACTAAACAAGGAAATCCCCTCTGTTATCTCAACACCTCCAGTGCTGGAAAGTAAACTCGCTTTACAAGTGAATTTATAGTGTAAGAAGGAAAAAACCAGAGTACAGTAATGGAGGTCAGTGTAGGCTACAAGGCCTGTAAGACAGATTCTCTGGGAACAGAGATCATCCCCCTGGTTCAGAGCAGTGATCACAGCAATACAACAGACTTCACTCCTCGTCAGCTCTGATCACATGTCAGAACACCAGAGTTCACCTGGCACAGGTGAAAAGTGGGACAGCTCCTGCAAAACCTTATGCTCAGAGTTAAACCTTCTTCAGTATCAGAAACAGGAAGGCTTGGATGCAGCACAGGAGTTAGAAGTCTGTTTATATATGCAGAGAAAAACTAAAAGTCTCAAAAAAAAATCATTACTGTGTTCCCCCGCAGGGCCACATATACAAATCCTGCTGAAATAACTTTGGCAGGGATTCCCAAATGATAAAACAGAAGCTGCCTGTATTTCATAACACCTCACCCAAGGTATCAGCTATAAAAAGGAATGCAGATGTTGAAGCTGAGAAAAACCCTTGCTGCAAAGGCCTGGCTCGTGCCCGGGCCAGCTGAGTACGTGGCCAGCTGTGCCAGTGACTGTGCCAGGCCAGCTCTGCCATCAGGAAAGCACCCCAGTATCCCCTCCCTCCATCACCTGCTCCTGGGATGGCACAAGCATTTCAGCAGCTGCGTGACCTGCATTCTCCCAACTCAAAAACGACAGGCAGGACCAAGCCTGTCAAAACAGCTTCTGCCTGTGGCAACCCCAGTTCAGGAGTTCCCCGTGTGGTCCCAAAAAAAGCACAGTTCCCACTCCTTTGCTGCAATAGCCCAGCCAGACTGCAGAAACCAGGCCCCAAGTTCATTTATCAGTTTGGCAAAATGTGTTCCCACCACATCATGTGCCAGTATCTGCTGTGATTACATGAAAGTCTCTTTTTCCATCAGACTAGGGAGTTTCCAGGAAAGAAAAGTTACAACTTGAATGCTGGAAAGGGTAGGAAGCCAGCTAGTCCTCTGCCAGATTCAGAGATGTGAGCTTCTGAAAACACCAAAAAATACCCTCCAGGAACACAGTAACTAACTCACTGAGGACAGAACCAGAATAAATCAGTACTATGTGATCAGAAGCCAACAAGTTCTTACCACTCAGATACTCCCAGCCACAGTGGAATAGGAAATTCCCTACAAAGAATGACAGCTACCCATTCAATCCAAGGTCTGAGAAAGCATGTTAAATACAAGCTCTAAAAATTCCTCCTTAGTAACCTAGACAGGCTGTACATCCAGAATTAGCTCTCAAATCCAAGAAAAACGTGGTCAATGGACTCTGCATGAAAAATGTGGATGTTACCACCAGTGGAGAAGAAATCTTTAGCTTAAAGTTCTGTATAAATCTTTAGTTTAAATCTTTAGCTTTAAGTTTACCCGAGGAGCAGGTAAATCACCAATTCTAAGCTTGGGCTTTGTACAGCTGAGAATCTCACAGAGCAAGAACCTCAGCCAGGAGAGCCTGTCCCTCCTGCCAGTTTGGAGAGGTTGAAATTTGCAATTATTTCAGTGGTCATCTACTTAAGGAATGGAGATAAGCCCAACCACAGAAAAAATTTTTCATGTTGTCATAATCTTCTGAATCAATTGATATTTTCCAACCAACATGACATAACTGTGCCTGGAAGACACGCTGCCCTTCTCATGGAATGTCAACACCCAGGGCTTGAAACCACATGGAATGCAGCAAACAGACTTTTCCCTTTTTCTTTTTAATCATAACAGAGAACAGGAGGGATAACCCTTCTCTAATCCAAAGCAGTTACACTGAGAAAACACACCTCCACAATCCAGTAAGAAATGGAAAAGGGAAATTTTAATTCTAATTTCTTACATATGATATAAAAGCTGCAGTGAATGCACGTGATGGTAAAAGGGGAAAAGCTGCTAAAAATGTTTGGTCGGCTCTCCTAAACCAAACTTAAATGCTTTAGAACAGGCTTATCCCCTCAGTAAGTCTTCAGTAAGAGATCAATCTGTCCTAAACTACAATGCACAGGGCCACACAGAAGGTGGCAGTCCATCAACAGCAACGTGCTGCCAACTAAGCAGAAAAATGGAAGAAAGCCTAGTTATTGTCTAAAGTCCCATTCCTGTTTGAAACCAAGATCAAAGCCCCGGAGTGCAAAGCAGAAATCTTACCTCATGTCACCAAGCTTCCTGCTGATAACAGAACCTACATTGGAAAGGGCTGCTGAAGTCTTCTGTCCTGCCTGGGAAAGGGTTTCCTGGGTCTTCTTGTAACTACATGGAAAAAAAAAAATCATAAATTGAACTAACAAGCTGGATCCAAAAGTGTCCCCCCCATTTTGAAAAAGGACCCCGTATTAAAGGAAAGAAGCTGGGTTAGTGAGCTGCACTGACTTCACTGAAAGAGCCACTTCCAGATTTGCATATGTTCAAATACTTGAAGTTTTACAAAAGCAGTAAGTGTAGGATTAATTTTTCCATATGCTAGCCTCATACTTTTGACCATATATTCTTAAATCTAACAAATATTTGCTAAAAACCAAAGCAAAACCAATTTTTCACATGGAAGCTCTAACACCTCAGCACTGTAGCCTAATTGCTCTGCAACCATCTTTTCATGTCCTGGAGGAAATAAATCTATTCTATACTATCCTTTCAGCCTTGAGGAAGCCATAGCACTTGTTGTGGAGTTATGTTTTGGAGGAAAGAGGCAAGAAGCAAGACCATCATCATCCAGAAAAGAAATGCGGGAATCAGCATTAGCTCTACAGCAGCAGTTTAGAAATAAATTAGTAGAGAAGTTTCCTATCAGTTACCATTAACCACAATAGGTAAAAAGTCTAACAGCTATTATTTGTCAGCTGATTATTTGAGTTTATACCTGAGCTGGAGACACTCGAGAACCTTTGTTTCCTCCAGATGAGACTAATCTCAGGAACAAAGAAACTTTGTGTCACTTTCATTAATTCATTCTCTCTAAACTATTCTACAGTTGATGATTAACATCTAGATTTATGTCATTCTTCAGACTACAAAGAAAAGACTCAGGCTGGAAAACAAGTTAAACATTTTAAACTTTTCTTATTCCAAATATTTCAGCTTGAGATTTTTTTTTTTTTTTTTTTTTTTTTTTTTGCCTGATGAGGACATTTAGGAGAAGGGCATTATAAACAGCCTAATGTTCTGTCATGCCTGAGCTCCTCTGGCTACAAACATCACGGTGACAGATGACTTACTCCCATCTCCTCCTCTCCAGGCATAAATGCATGGACAGCACCACAGCACCAGAACTGGATTTGAGCAATTCCAATTGCAACGTGTTAGTTTGCTATTTTGTTTTTTTTAATACCACAGCCAAGTATTTCTGAATCACAAATATCCACATGACTCAGGCAGAACAGGGCAAAACTGCATCAGCTTTTCCTTCCTTCTTCCTGCTTCTCAGAGAGAATTCCTATACCTCCTATAATTCCTATAATTCCATTTTTCAGACCAATTCTTCTTGAAGTCAACAGCTCCAGAAGAACCTGAGCATACCCCAACAGCAAGGCCTCAACATTGCCTCTGCACAGCACAATTTTCTGCACCTCAGCACAATTTAGGAGTGAACTGATCAGCGCCAAGGCTGCTTGATGTCCTACAAGGATTGCCCTCCTATTGCAACCACTGTGTTTGAGGAGGATCTCAAGCCCTGCCTTCAGCAGCCAGGCTCCTCCCTGGCTGAGCCCTGTCATGGGATTTGATTTACAGCTGCCTAACAAATATCAAAAACCTCGTGCTCGCCAAATTATGCAGTGCTGTCTCTAGGTGTGCTTGGCACTCAGAGTCCAGCACTGAGGAATGGTTTACAGCCTCAAAAGACACCATCATGCCATTCATACTGCAAAATTCCAGGTATTATGCCCAGCTTCGGCAGGCCAGAGATTTTCCCAATCGTGTTTTCCACACCCGACAGCAGAATTTTTAATATAACCAAAGAACAAGCACTTGGGTGCTGCTGCTTCTGCCTGAGTGTGCTCCTTCCTCCAGCACAACTGCTTGTGCTGGCACAGCAATCTAGATCAAGGCAACAATCTGGATTAAATGTAAACTTGGAAGCACAAAAAAGGAGCAGCTGGATCAGATGGCCAGCCTAGTCCTGCATCCACAGCTCCCACACACACGTACACCCCTCTCTGCTGCCAGGCAGGAGGCAGAGCCAGGGAAGCACAGGGAGATGAGCAGCTCTGGAACCCAGAACTGCCACCAGACACACATGTGCAGCTGCAGCTGTGACAGCAAAGGAGCAGCTTATACAAGGCTTTAACGCCACTTAACTACACACAGCCCTGACCTACAAGTTGCAACTCTTCTCCTGCAAGTGCCACAGCCTGGTTTTCCACGGGTGTAAATTCACAAGCACTCACTTTCTTCCCTTAGCCCCAGCACAAAGCACAATGGAATACTCCAAATCTGGGAGTAATAAATATAAGCTCTGGCTAATACCCCACTTTACTCACAAGCAATTGGCTGCAGCAGAAGCTGCAGAGATGATCTCTGCCCTGTGCTGTTCATCCTGTGGTATTCAAACATTTCACTGTACTCCTCTCCTATAAACCCTGACAGGAAGGAGTGAAATCTGCACCCTCAAATCCTCCTTTATCCATTAACACCAGCTTCCTCTCACTTGCTTTCATCCAGCAATCACCATTTGAGCTGTCCGGCTAAAGACACAAACTGTGTCAAGTCACCTCACATTCTGGTTACAGTGAAACTGGATCTAGGAACAGACTGGGGTGGGTTTTGCCTGTTTATGTACTGCTTGCAGAGGGAAAGTCTGTGGCCAGGAATGGCAAACACCAGGAAATTCCACAGCACACAAAAGCACCATAAGGTCAGGAGTTAGGTCCATTCCCAGTTCACTCAAGAGCCTTGTTAGTTACAGAGCAGAGCAGCATTGAAACAGGAAAGACAATTTGCATAAAAACTCCCAAAACATATGAATAAAACCTCACCCTTGCACTTCTTGAACTTGCCTTTTTGCACTCACTAAACTCTGAAGAAGTAGAAACTCTGATTGATCTCTGAAAATGTTACTGGAATCTTTCAATCCCCCTCACGTCCCTGTTTCAGTCTCCACCTTGCCAGCACCAATTGTCACTCTGTCCAGTGCCAAAGCAAGCAGGAAAGCTAAGGTGCCACAGCTCTTCAGGCCCTAAGTGCTCCACAAAAGCACATTTCCGCCACACTTCTGGTGCTTACGAAGTACAAGGAAACAGATATATGAGGTACAAGGAAACAGATATAACCAGAAGTTTTCTACTTTAGCAGGCACACCCAGGGAGGGACTCTGAACTCTGCTGGAGTCAGCCACAGTCAGCAAGCACAAAAACCAAGGTCATTCTACTTGGCAAGTGAAATGGTGACAGTTTACAGCTTCTTAATCTAGAAAACACAGTTGAAAGTAGACCTGCATACTTCAAAGTTTTTTCTGTTACTTGACATTTTATCACCCCTGTTAGGAAGAAAACCATGCAGTCACACGTGCTGCTGATAACCAGCCAGCTCCAAGGACTGCATTTTATACCCACTCCAGAGAACAGGAAAAGCTGGCTCACATCTAAGACCTACCTCCCCAGTTTAAATCAGCTCAGAAAATAATGACAAAACCTACCTGCACCCACGTCAGCACTGTAAGGGATTGCCCTACATGCATACAAGAAGGACAAAGGCCAACTTCCATAATATTCCTCCATAATTTAGTCCAGATGAGAACTTCATTTCAGGCATTTAGTAAGAGCACGTCTAAGAGAGATTTACATTCAACAACTGAAGTAGAACAGCTGTGAGGTTTAAGCTGTTTCAGTCTATTTGTGGGCCCAACATGACAGGAAGCTGCCCTGGACACTACAGCTCCATTGTCATCAGATACCACAGCAGAAAGCAAAGTTCCTGCTCCTTGCAGAGCATGTTGGGGTAACAAGAAAGTCAGTCTGGCTATTCCACAGCTTCCCAGGGGTTTCAGCCAGTTCCTGAGACCAGGCAGGTATTTATAGAGTATCACTTGGAAAATGGCCTGAGGAAAAGCTCCCTCTCCCAGCAGAGGCATTTATTGGGTTAAAAAAGTTAAAAGCTAGGAAAGATAAATGTCCAGGTAGATCTGGTGAAAGCAGAGGACTGGGAGCAGAGGCATAGCACAGTTAGTGGCAGCAGACTGGCAGAGGAAAGCATTTGTTAAGGCTGAAGGTTAAGACACTCACGCTTCTGATTGAGTTAATTTTTCATTCCAGTCCTCCAGTGTGCTGCTGGCTGAAAGATATCTACAAACACAACTGAGGTTAGAGACAGCTCCAAGATTCACTACAGATGCTTCTTCTGACACTTTCCACATTATTAGTGAATCTTTACACTTACAGTATCAGAGGCTTTATTTCTCTGACAACAGCTTTAGCCTCCGTGGTACAGCCAGAAGGAAAAGAACTGTTTGAGAGGCAGGGAGACACCTAAGCCCCAGTTTCTTTTGTTTAAGCATGTTCAAACACTGAGCACAAAGAAACAAAGCCTGCAGTTTAAAAGCTGTCAGGAAATGAAAAACTTTGCATCTGCTGCTCCCTTCCTACACGTTCGGTTGCTGGTCTGTATTAAAAGCACAGAGCAGTGAACTCATCTTAAGGCCAAAAAAATCAAAGTGCCACACCCAAAGATGTATTTTACCAACACGGCAGGAACCAGACAAACAATTATATTTTGTTTTTCTGATCTTTAAAAATCATGTTTCTCTATACAAGAACAGTACCTTAAGGGCTGTGACAACTAACTCTGGAGGTACAGAACACACACACTACAGAAGGTGGCTGCTCCCACCTCAGACAGAACACAGAGGTGCTCAAAGGAGGGGACTTGTCACCCAGAATTCACTTGCCCCAGTTAGATCAGTGCCACCTTGCCTCATGATGTGATGATGCTCCCAATTCACGTTTTCCTCTTAGCTAAATAATCTCCTTCAACACAAGACAAAGGGAGAGAAACTTCAGCACAGAAAGCACACAAGGGCTCCTTAAGTTCAGTTGTGCAGCAAGAATCAATGATTCGTGTCTAATATCAGTAGAGCTCTAATATAATTAAAGAATTTATTCCAGAAGCAAAAGTAGCCAGATGCTCTTTGTCTGCATTTGTCACCTGCTTGGATACACAGCAAAGATTAAAATTCATGGATTTCTAGTGCTGACACTGGGAAAAGGGTCACACACCAATGCAGCAGATTCAGAAGCTCATGAACACACTGGCAATTGCACAGCCCCTAATTGCAGCTACGGGGAAGCACCTCCAGCCACTTCTCTCCCAGGTGGCCATACAGAAAAGCAGCAGTCAAACTGATTCCTACCACATTCATGATGAGAAACAGTTTCACAGTAAAGGTAGAGATCACTAATAAGACACCTGAAACAACAGACTAACCTACCAATTACCAACTGAAGGGAAATTTTGGTCAAATTTTTGTCCCCTCCTTTTTTTTTTTTTTTTTTTCATACAAAATGTGGTCTGGTAACTGATTGGAATTTTTCTTCTGCAATTGCAAGACCATGACAGAGATGATGGCAGTAACATTTACTCATCTCCTCTGCAACTGAGGGATGTTTCTAGCTGGAAGCCAGGCATGCTGGGATTAACAATCCTGCTCCACCCTGCCTCCAGCTCCCAAGCAAGCCCTGATGCCTGGGAGAACAAGGAGCAGCACAAATCAGGGAAGGCAGCGAGGAACAAGGAGGTGACGCTGAGGAGCCCGAGGCACTCACAAGTCAGATTGTGTCACTTTGTCATTCCACTCTCCAAGTTTCTCAGATGTTTTCACATAACTAGAAACAGAAAGTGTTAATGAATATAACTTTAATATTCATTTTTTAGAAGACAATGACACAGATTTCAGTGACAAAGGAATAACAGAAATGGGGCAGGGACAGAGGAGGGAAGATGAGGAAAAGGGAAAGAAAAAACAGCATGATGAACAGCTCAACAATCTGCTCTGCAGTATCACTGTCGTTAACTCCAAACCCCAATTAAATTACAGGAGACTTTTTAGCCTGAATGATGTCCATGGGCACCCAGAGTCCCTGACACCCAGTGCAGGGACAAACTTACCTCAGGGACCCTCCTTTTGGCACTGTCAAGCACAGCAGGGACCATACTCTTAATGCCTGTTCAGGAACAGTCTCACTTCACATATTTAGGACAAGATGACTCTGGTGAAGCACACCAATATCACAGACTTTTTTCCTAGGAAGTGCAGGGTTTTAACTCAAGCTATATGACCCAGGGAATGCTTCTGAACTGGCACAAGCTGTGAAACTGCTTGCACTTCTCTTTGAGCCTGAGTTCAGATCAAGGCAGCAGCTGCCTGTGCCTCCAAGAACGAGCAGAAATGGGAAAACTGAAGCAGTAAGTGTGATCCAGATCTCTAACACCATGGGAAAGAGCAGCCAGCAACAATTTATCCTGATCACAGATATGGAAATCCAGCTCATGCAGACACAAAAAAGATGTTTTAAGGTGCCTTTTACTCCATAAACCTATCAGAAGAGAAACCTCCAGCCACTCTAAAGAGCTCTGGAATATCCTGCTGGGAAGTGTCCCACAAAGCCCTAGTTAAGCACAGGTGTGTCACAGGCAACACTTACGCGTTGGAGACTTGGACATCGTGCCAGCTTTTGGACAGGTTCTGCTTTAACCCATCCAAGGGAGTCAGACCCAGCTTCCTCTTCAGCTCTCCACAGTGCCTCTCTTTGGCAGCCAGAACTTGTCTGAGAGTACCAATTTCTTCTTCAACCTTAGAGAAAGGCAGAGGTTTGTCTCTAATCACAGTTTAGTTAGAAACTGTAAATTAAAACAGATTTTTACATCCATTGAAACTAGCAACATTTCATTAACATTAATTTTAAAAACTGGGGAGAACATCAGATGAATTATTCAACTCAACATGAACTGCGTTGGAATGGGAGGCCACTCAGACTTCACCTCTATACAAGTCACTGGACTGGTGACTTAGTAACACTGAGATGAACAGAACCCATTCCTTGCATTGTAATTTCAACAGTAACACAATTCAGTCAGCAAACCTTATTAACTAAGATTTTATCTTATGTTTCTTTTCCTCTGATGTCTTTAAAGCAAAGAGTTTTTCCTCAGAGATCTTTCTTACAACACTTTCAAAGCACTCTGGAGCTGTTTCCAGGTAGAGTGGATTAATTTCTACCTGTACCTGCAGCCCAGCAAGCCCTGCATGAGCACCCAGAGCAGCAAAGTCCTCCCGTGCCACAAGCTGCAAGTCAAAGAACCACCACAAGATTGTCACATGAAGGAAAGGACTTCAGCCACTTTTCAGATGGAAATGATAACCTGACTTTTAAACCCCAAAAGGTGCTCAAACTTTAGGATGTTACATTGCAAACCCTCAGCTCTTTGAAAGCATATATGCACCAAAACCAGTTGCCTGTAAAGTGTAATAAATATTTAAGAGAAAAAAGTAGGAAGAAAAGCTCACTTGTGCTCCAATGTTTTAGTTTCCTAAGGAAAAATGGCTTTCTTTTGCTTAGTATTTGCCTGAAGTGTTTTCTGGTTTCACATGGAATTAAAATCCTACACTGAGCTCACAGCAACAAAAGCCACTTATTTCCTTAGAGCTCTAAATTAGGCTGTTCTGGGAAAGAGCAAACAACACACCACAGCGTTTGAAGTATCTGCCAGCTTTGTGCATTTTAACAATTACCTCAGAGACCCAAAGGTAACACTGCAAAATTAAAAAAAAAAACAAAAAAACAACAAAACAGCCAGAAACACCCAGTCCTGCCCCTGCGGCTCCTGTTTGTTCCTTCCCAGCAGAACACAACCGGGGCACAAGCGAGCCCCCCTTACCTTGGCGAGCTCGGCTCGCAGCTCCTCCTCCTCGGCCAGAGTCAATCCCTCGGGCGCAGCGCTCCGGGCCGCGTTATCCACGGGAACATCTGTCATGGCATCCGCCAGCAGACCTTTGTTGGGAGAGTTAAGGTTGATATCTGTCGCAGACAAGGAGCAGAGGGCACGGAATAAGCAAGCGGCAGGCGAGGCGCGTTATGCAAAGCAGGGCGGGGGGCGGCAGAGCTGCGGGAAGGGGCTGCGCCGGGGACGGGAACAGAAACCTCCGCCGGAGCTTCCTCCACGAGCATGGATCGGAACCGGCGGCAGCCCCGGGCATTCCGCGGCCTTACAGCTCCCGCGCCCGGCACCGCGGGTGGGCACGGGGCCCGGCGAGGGAAGCGGCGCCAAGGAGAGACCCCCGGGGCCGCTCCCCACCCCCGGGGCCGCGTCCCCCGTCACGGCAGCGGCAGCTCCCGCACCGCCGTCCCCGGGCTCCCCCGCGCCCGGCACCTCCCGCCACCGGGCGCCCCATGCCCGGAGCGGCCCCGGCCCGTACCCTGGTTTGCGCTCTCCATGGCGGCGCCCCGGGCCCGTCCAGCCGCCGCCGCCGCCGCCGCCCCCGGTGACGCGCTCAGCGCGCGCCGCCCGCCCGTTCCGGGGAGGGTCGCGGGCACAGCGCGTCAGCGCCGCGTCGCCACGGTGACGGTGACACGTGTGTCGCTGCCCCCCTGCACCGGACACGGGGGTGACGTCATGGAGGGGTCAGCGCGGCCGGGCGGGGCCGGGCGGTGCCGTGAGCGCGGCCGGAGGGCAGGGGGCAGCACCGGCACGGGGCACCGGGACAGCGGGCACGGCCCGACGCACCGGGCAGCACCGGCACCGGGACAGCGGGCACGGCCCGACGCACCGGGCGGCACCGGCACCGGGACAGCGGGCACGGCCCGACGCACCGGGCGGCACCGGGCACCGGGACAGCGGGCACGGCCCGACGCACCGGGCGGCACCGGCACCGGGAACCGCGGCCACGGGGCAGCACCGGCACGGGGCACCGGGGAATTCCCTGCTCTGCTCTGTACGACTCCAGAGCTCCGTTCCCCGCCCCAGCCTCCCACCGGGCTCGTTAATTAGCGCTGGTCATTCACCGCGGTGACGAGCCGCGTTCCCTCACCCCTCCTTCGGGGCTGGGGTTCCCGTTAGGGCCGGCGGTGGCTGCGGTGCCCGGAACCTTCCCGGCACCCCCAGCCCGCCCCGGGTGCCCGGTCACAGGGACCCCCCCCCGCCCGCTCCCGGTGTGCAGCTGCAGGGATCAGGCCACTGCCCGCTCCAAATGTGCCTCCACAACCGGATTGTCGCGGTGCCACCTGCAGTGACATCAAAGGGGAAGCAGCGGCAGGAGGGGGAGGCGGGGCTCGGCTCTGGTGACAATCTGCTGCTCCCTTTGGAGGGGCTGGGCGTGCAGTGGGAGCCCAAGCCCGCCGGCAGCACAGCCTGCAGTTCCACCTGGGTTTGAGACCTGTGTCAAGGCACAAGGAAGCCCTGGGCTGCTCCGCTCCCAACTATTTTGCAATCCCTTCCTTGAAAATCCCACTGGGTTGGGGCCTCGTTTCATTTTCAGAGCCTTTCCCCCTGTCTCTTCGGGTTCCCCAGGATGAGGCATGAAAAGGGAAGTGAATATAGATGGGGAAATGGAATTTGTCACGGCCCTTTCCATCAGCACCTTGGCCACCCGAGCAGAGGGTTAGCACCCACAAGAGCTCCTGGAAATGCCCTTCCTGGAGCACGGCACATGACACCCATCCGCCTGCTTGGCCTTGGAAGGACAGGGAGCATTTGAATAGCTTAACTTTTTATTGGGGGATTTTTTGAAGGGTTATTGTGAAGTTTGAAGCCTTGGTGCACACCTCATTTTGAAGCTGAGCTCAGTGGAAACCCAGGGAGTGGCCGAGTGCTGAGCCCATGAGAAAAATCCGGATTTTTCCAAGCTCACCGGAGCCTGAGTTCCTGAAAATCTGGCCCCGAGAGGTGGCTGCGGCAGGAGGGGGCCAGGAGGGCTGCGGCTCACAGGGACTGCTGTGGCCTCTGCCAGCTCTGCCAGGCACAAAGCCCACTGCCAAGTCCAGCCTCCCTGAGCAGCCGGGGATCGGGCTGTGCCTCACGGGATTGCCCTCCAAAAATGCCCTGCTCTAGCAGCTGATTTCCCTCTACCTTCAGGCACTGGCTTTAAATTAAATGCATCTTGGTGCCAATTTAATCATTCCCCAATCCCAAGACCTTGAAGGATGTTGGGAAGTGCAGAGCAATCCTAAATTTGGGGAGAGGGGAAAAATAAAATCCCTTTTGTGTTTTTGGATCTGCTGGGGCTCTGTCAGGTCTGGGCAGTTATTTGCGGGGCAAAATATGGAGGCCTTTGTTCACCCTGGCAGCCACAGCTCTGCACCCTCCACCTCTCCTCGGTTCCCTTTTTGCTGCCACCGGGATTTTTGCTCGGTTGGGGCTTTTTTTTTTTTTTTTTTTGGCCGTTTGCTGGCGAATGCAGAAATGTCAGGCATGGGGCGAGTTCCCTCCGCTGACGCCCTTCCAGCCGCGTGGAGGCGGAGGGGAAGGAGGGGGCCATTTGACAGTCTGGCCTGGGAGGTGAGCGGCGTCTCCCTGTGCCCGGGCACACGTGTCTCTGGAAGGCGCATGTCCCCGGGCACCACGCTGTTTTCCAGCCCTGAACTACAAACCGCCCTTTCCCAGCAAAGCAAGGAATTGCGTGAACGGTCACGCACACGAGGAGCAGCACCCGTGGGCGTCCTCGACCACCGCAGCTCCCGGGATGGGGATGCTCCGGCTGAGCACCGACATTCCTCAGCTGCCAGTTCCCGGTGTCTGCGCCGCGCTCGGGCAGGCGCCGCTGCTCCGTGGCTTCGCTGGAAGCCACCGCGTTCTGGGCTCTGTGCCCCCTTTTAAAGCAAGCCCTGACCTAGATTCCCTCGCTGCCCGTGCACAGCCGCCGGGCTCTGCTCTCCCGCCGCTCCTCCCCGCGGCTGGAAGGGGCCCAGCGGAGCGGGCCGGGCTCCTGCTCCTTATGCCAGCGGCATCCGCCCCGACGGAGCGGGAGCGAGCCTGCGCCGCCTGATACAGCCCCTATCGCCCTTTCCCGGCCCGGCGCGATTCCCAGGCGCCAGGTGTTAATGGAGCATCCCCCGAGCAGGTTATCTCTGCTCGGCAGAGATATCACCGCCCAGAGGCAGCGGTGATGGCCCACGGCCAGCCTTTGGCTCTTCTCGTCCTCCCCACACGGCAGCGCTCCCGTTCCCACTGGGCCCCAGGCATGGCCCACCCCTCGGGCTGACACTGGGGACAGCATCAGCTGTGGGGTGCAACGAGGAGGGAGCACAGCTGAATGGCCTCCTGCAAAGTGTGGGTGCAACAGGACCCTGTCTGTCCATCCCTGTGTCCAGCTGCCCGCCCATCCATCCATCCATCCATCCATCCCTTTATCCTTCCTTCCTTCCTTCCTTCCTTCCTTCCTTCCTTCCTTCCTTCCTTCCTTCCTTCCTTCCTTCCTTCCTTCCTTCCTTCCTTCCTTCCTTCCTTCCTTCCTTCCTTCCTTCCTTCCTTCCTTCCTTCCTTCCTTCCTTCCTTCCTTCCTTCCTTCCTTCCTTCCTTCCTTCCTCCCTTCCTTCCTCCCTTCCTTCCTCCCTCCCTCCCTCCCTCCCTCCCTCCCTCCCTCCCTTCCTCCCATCCCTCCATCCCTCCCATCCCTCCATCCCTCCATCCCTCCATCTCCCCATCAGAGTCAGCCCCCGCTCATGGTTACATCCCTGACCTTTCCTTGGGTCACTCACACACACTAACATTTACCATTTACCTGGGCACTGGTGGCAAAACACACATTTAAGAGCAAAAACCAGCATTCAGAAATGGTGTGTGCACCATTACCCTGCCCCTGGGTCACAAAGGCAGGAACTGGGAGCTGGACACATTGGAGAATCCCCTGCAATCACCCTGGGAACTGCCCACGCCCCCAAAAACCTTTTATGCTTCAGGTGAGACAGATCCTCTTTCCTCATCCCACAGGTGGGAAGGGGGGTGCGGGGCGATGTTGGGGTTCCTCTTTCCCCATCCACCGCTGGTCCCCGCGTGCTGCAGGGCATCACCCGCCCGGTGCTGCCTTCCGCTTTTCTCCAGACCCAAAATAGCCCCCGGACGACAGTGGGGGGATGCCGGGGACGATGCTTCCTCTTTCTGAGACACCACCGTGGCTGCTGGGGAAGGTACAGGGACTCTCAAGTGGGGATGAGCCATGGGAACGTGGGTGCAGCTGCTGGGGCTGACATCAGGCATGGATCCAGAGCATCCTCTGGATGCTCAGCTCCTTGCCTGGACCACCCCCACATCCCCCACTTTGCCACCTCCCTGCCAGTGTCGGGGGTTGGTGCAAGCACTCGGACCATGTGGCTGCATCCCATGGTGCAGTCTGGGGTGGGCTGGGGTCCTGGCACTCCCAGAGGTTCCCCATGCCCATCTCTCCACCCCAAGTTGAAAGCTGCACCCACAGGCTGCCCAAGGGGTCCCTATTCACATCCTGCTCTTTCCCAGAAAATGTCAGTGACTCCCTGAGTGGTGGCTGGGCTTTCCCACTGTCAGCCGGAGTCCCCCTGTTCCCACCACAAGCGCCCTCAGGAGCCACGGGAACAATCTCAACTGCAGCAAGTCAGACTCTCCTCCTCTGATGCCACTTTTGAAAATCACACCCCTCTGCTGGAAATGGGTCCCTTAATTTGTGCTTTGTTATCCCAGCTCATTTGGCTGCTCTCAACTCCAAAACAGCTCCTGGAGGCACCCAGGTACTCCGTGTCAGCCACCAGTGCTGCCCCAACCGTGGGGTTTCTCTCTGGGCCCCACCTCGTCATCTCTTGTTTCCACCCTCGTCACTGGGAATTCCCCCAGCAGCATTTGGGGTGAAGTTGCTCATCTCCACAGTCACAGCAGAGTCCAGGGAGCCACCAGCACCATGGGGCAGGAGGGGCTGTCCCAGTCCAGCCCCATGGCAGAACCCTGCTGCCCAAAAACCCATCCCTGTGCCCAAGAACATCTCAGGGGCATGCAGGGCACATGGAGGGACGTGGGGTGAAGCCTCTGGTCTCAGGGCTTCCCATGCACCCCCAGAATGAAGTGCACACCCGGGACCATGCACTCCTGTTGATGCCTTAGGATTTTAGCTTTTATTTTTTTCATATATTTGTAATCCTTCTCTGAACTCCATAGAAAGTGTTAGCTACTGCTTTCCCATTTTGGTCAGACCAAACAATTCCTCTCTAGGCCTGCAAATCAAGAACACCTCACTGTCTCAAGCCCCGAGAAATGTAAACAAAAGTGAGTTGGGGGGGGCAAACTAGGGGTAAATTACTTCATTACCTGAAGCTGTAATTGGAAGATTAACCTCCAATACGCAAAAGGACCAAACTTATACAAGTGTGAAAACCTGTGACCTGTGGTCCATTTTGGATGTAGCCCCCTGGGGAGGCTTTGTCTGCCCAAAATGTACCTGAAAGACCTTCAATAAATATAACCACTATTTATGCCCTTAATTTTGTCTGGTCTCTGTTTTTAGGTAGCCCAAAAAGGCATCCCCGTGGCCAAGAACACCTCAGGGGGATGCAGGGGACATGGAGGGACATGGGATGAAGCCTCTGGTCTCAGGGCTTCCCACACACCCCTAGAATGATGAGCACACCCGGGAGCGTGCACTACTGTTGGGACACACGCATGCATGGGGACAAGGGACATGTGCAGCTGAAGGACCCAGGGAGTGATGGAGCCACGTCCCTAAACCGGGACCTTGAACCCCGAAGCTGGACTGGGGTACAGCAGAAACTTCCCGGGGACGTGGCGTGCAAAAGGCACGCTGCTGTCACTGCAGCTGTGACCGACTCTGGGCGTCAGCTGCCATTCCTGGGAGCTGGGGCAAGGATCCGTCCCTCCAGCCCTCCCTCGCTCTCCGGAAACGGGCTGGGCAAAAATCCTCCTCCTCCTCCCCGCTTCTGCCTGATTTCCCCTGCCCTGCCCAGGGTTGCTCTGGGACCTGTTTCCCACCCCGCTAACCCTGCCCTGGGATCCATCCAGCACCATCTGCCGCTTGGAAGAGCCCTGTTCCCTAAGCTGCTCTAATCCCTGAATCCTATCTGCGCCCCGCAGTCGGTGTGAGCTGCCGGCAACGAGCATCTCCCCGGCTTCCGCAGCCCACGCTCCCGCAGCCCACGGCCGCGCTCCCTGCGGCTCTCCCGGCTTTTCCCTGCCCATGTTGGGCTGGTCGGGCTCTGAGTAGTCCCTGCGCTGCGGGAAAATAGCAAATGCTGGGTGAGGCAAGAGAAGAAAAGCAATAAGGGATGCTCGACGCTGCCTCCTCCAGCCTTCCTTTGCCGTGGGAGCGAGGCGAGCTCTGAGCCAGGAGCGCATGAGGCAGCCCCGGCATCGGGAGGCGAAAGAGGGGAGAGATTCCCCCGGGATCGGGAGCTGGCAGGAGAAGAAAAGGAGCGAGGGGCCGCGGAGAGGTGGGAGGAGGGTGGGGGGAGGTGAGCCCGAGGGTGAAAGAGCTGAACGCTGGAGCGGACAGAGCCGGCGGCTCAGGAAGCCGTGGCCGGAGGAGCGGGGGGCTGGGGAGGTCTCCCTCGCTCTCCCCGCCGAGGAAGCGCAGGGAAGAGCTTCCCGGAGGATGCCGGGCATGGAGGGAGAGGAAACGCCGGAGACAGCTGCACAACATCTGGCAGCGGCGCGGCCCCCCGGGACCCCGAGGCAGCCGAGCACGGGGGGGCCGGGCCAGCGCGACGCTTCCTGCCACCCCTCCGCTGCCAGATGTGCACCCCGCTCCCCCCGGCCCTGCACCCCACCCTTCCTCCCCGCCGGGACGTGCCCAACACCTGCTTCCAGTTCAGTCCCAGTTCGCCGGCGCTCCCAGGACCCCGCGGTCCCCGTAACGCCCAGGGGACACGCGGTCCCGGACCTTTGGCATCCCCGTCCTCTGATGGCTTTCCTGGCTCCCGCGGGGCGGGCTGGGGGCAACGATCTGAGCGCGGCCGCAAATGGGGCGCGTTCCCCTCCGTGGCACTGCGGTGCCCTTGCCCAGATCAAGCCCGGGCAGTCAACAGCCCCGGCCCCGGCAGAGCAGGGCAGGGGGTGCAGGACCACCCCATCCCAGCCGGCACTTCCCACCCGATCCCTCCTGCCCCGAATCCCTCTGGATGCAGGCTGTCCGGGGCAGGGAGCTGCCCATTGCGCGGCCCCGGCAAATAGCTGGGTAAGGTTGAACAGCAAGACAGGATTAGCCGCGGGCAGGGAAAATAGCCTCTCCCTTCAAAAATAGCTTCCTGGGATTAAAAATAGCCAGAGGTCCCGGAGCCGTGGCTGCGGGGGGACACAGGCACCAGCTGGGCCGGGCCACCCGCTCCCGCGCCGGGGGACAATTAGGGGCATTATGGAGAGCTTAGGGCTGCTCGGAGCCATCTGGTCACAGGCAGAGCCCCTCGGCACCATCCCTGCAGCTGGGCCAGGCACCTTCAGGTGATCCCCTGAGTCCTATGGTGGGGATAGTCCCCAAATCCTGGTTATTCTCCTTTCCAGGCAAGCCATGTGGTGTAGCTGACATACTGAAGGGAAGGGATAGTATCCAGAGGAACCTGGACAGGCTGGAGAAGTGCGCTTGTGCTGCCCAGAGCAGTCTGTAGAGATGCTCCAAAAGCTGGAGCACCTCTGCTCTGGAGACAGGTTGAGAGAGCTGTGGGCATTCAGCCTGAAAAAGAGAAGGCTCTGGGGAGACCTTAGAACCACTTCCAGTACTAAAGGGGCTCCAAGAGAGCTGGGGCCTTTGGACAGGTGCCTGGAGTCACAGGACAAGGGGCAATGGCTTCAACCTGACAGAGGGTGGGGATAGATGGGATATTGGGAAGAAATTTTTCCCTGTGAGGGTAGTGAGGCATTGGCCCTGGTTGCCCAGTGATGCTGTGGCTGCCCCACACCTGTGAGTGTCCAAGACCAGGTTGGATGGGGCTTGGAGCAACCTGGGATAGTGGAAGGTGTCCCTGCCCGTGGCAGGGGGTTGGAACAAGATGAGCTTTAATGTCCCTTTTAATCCAGCCCATTCTGTGAAGTCCCCAGGGATGTTTTTGGCTGTCCCAGGGCACAGACCCGGGGTTTACCTGTGGCTTGAATGGGGCTGGGGCAGGTGAAGTCCAGCTTAAAGTTCTGTGGGTGTCCCATGACATGGGGACTGCCCCACACTCCCGGCACTGGAAACCCCCAGCCTGGGGTGATGCTGAGACATGGCCAAGCACCCCAAATCCCAGCCACCCCCGGGGGTTTTTCCCCTGTGTCACAGGAAAGTGTCATCAAAGGTGGCCAGCAGTTCTTGGGTTGGGAATGTGGAGCTCAGATTTTCCCTGAAAACTCCAGCACAGGCTGAGCCCTGGGTGACACAGCACTGGCAGGGAGGTGGCTGCAGTATCACCACCACGTTAGGGACCAGAGGCAAAGGTGGTCTCAGTGATTCCTTGAGGGACAAGGACCAAAAGCCACTAGCGAGCACTCTGTCCCCACACAGCCAGTCCTGGGAGGTTTGACATTTTCACCTCCACCTCCTGTTTTCTGCTCTCCTCCCACCCAGCCCTTGGAAACGGCTCCTCTTTCTCTCCCTGCTGTTCTTCCCGCATTTCCGCTGGCTGTGGGCTTTACACAACATCTCCCGGTTGGAGAAGGAGAGCAGAGACCTCCTCCCACTCCGATGGGAGCGCTGGGTGTGCTGGGGCTGGTGGGAGTCTCTCAGGTGGAGAGATTTTAGCAGGAGCCTTGTAAGGAATAAATCCTTAGTCCCTGGAGTCCCAGGAAAGGGCGAGTCCTTGGATCGTGTCGCTGCAGCCAGAAAGATGTGTGCAGAATGACAGTGGGGACAGCTGGCAGGGAATGGCAGTGTCCCAGTCTGGAGCGGGGACAGCCACCCTCGGGGAGCAACGGGGTGGGGTGGCCTGTCCGTGCCCCCCCGTTATCATCAGCTCCATCCGTTGTGCAGCCCCCCTCTGCCCCCGCCAGCATTATCCAGCTGATCCCGCTCGCAGCCTCCCTAAGGCACTTACAGGGGTTAAAAACAGCAACTGGCCCAGCCCTGACCCCAGGGGACCCTCCGAGTCCCCAGCTCCCTTGGTGCTGGCACTGACCCATTGCAGAGTGGGCACAGTGTGTATGTGTGTGTGTGTGTGTGGCCCTCCCCATTCCAGGACACCTCCTGGTCACTCCATCCCAGCTGGGGTGGTGAGAGCACACGTGGAGTGACTGCCCCATCACTCTCTCCCTGCCTGCACAGGCAGAGAGACGATGGGTGACATTAATGGGTGCTGGGGGCGCTGTGGCGGGGGCCGTTTGTCTGCTGCAAAGGGGGTGCCACAGCACCCAGCTGGTGCCCCCTTCCCGGCGCCCTTATCCCTGATTTCCCCAAAATCCCGCCCGAAGGCAGGGAGATGAAAGCGGGGTCACGCTGCCCTGCCTACCCACATCCTTCCCGCACATTCCTCTCCCTCCTTCATCTCTCCGGGGGTGCCCGTCCGTGCTCGGCTCCACAGCAGCCCAGGCTGGAGGAGACCTTGGCGTTTTCCCCTCTGTTAAAAATAGCCTGAGATTTATTTTCTGGCAGCATGGAAAGCCCCCGGGGCGGCCGAGAGGAAGCAGCCAGGCTGGGGCAGGCAGGGGAGGCGGGGGGGAGAGCGCGGAGGGCAGGAAATAACCCCCGGCAGCAGCTGCCCTGGACGGGGAGAAGGCTCAGATGCGAACAGTGTGTGGTTCATGTGGAAACTCCCAGGACAGCAGCCACAGCTCTGGCCCTGAGCATCCTGCGCTCCGGCCCACTGCCAAGGTCGGACAGGGCTGGGAACAACCTGGCCTAGTGGAAGGTGTCCCTGCCCATGGCAGGGGGTTGGAACGAGATGAGCTTTATGGTCCTTTCCAATCCAAACCATTCTGTGATTACACAGCAGGGCTACAGCCCCTCTGGACTGTCCCCAGCACCCAGTCCCTCTGCCCAAATCCCTGGGTTTGTTTTAACCCCAGCCCCATGTCCCCACACCTCTCCTGACACCATCCTTCCCACCTGTGACATACAGAGGGCAG
This sequence comes from Anomalospiza imberbis, assembly GCF_031753505.1. Taxonomy (NCBI): domain Eukaryota; kingdom Metazoa; phylum Chordata; class Aves; order Passeriformes; family Viduidae; genus Anomalospiza; species Anomalospiza imberbis. Next base: position 7,914,217 of record NC_089697.1, on the reverse strand, counting down.
GTGGGATGCTGTGGAGGTCCCCAGGATGCTAAGGGAGCCCTGGGATGCTGGCAGCCAGCAGGCAGAGAGGGCGGGGAAGTGCCACGCTGAGGGAGGAATTTGCTTGCCACCATTCCCTGCCTCTTTCCCCTTGGGTCCATCCCAAACGACTCCTGGAGTGCTGGGCACTTGATTTGGTCTCTGTCCCCCTCCATGACCCTTCACGGCCATGCCTGGAATGGAGGTGGCAGCTGTCTGCACACAAACCGCACAGAACTCTGTGCTGCTCTCCTCCTCCCGGCATTTCACTCCAGGGGATCCCACCCACCCTCCGAGGATGCTCAAAGTGCCTCTGTCTGCGTCTGCCTCCCGTTGCCCCCTGCCTAAAGCAGGATGCCGGGACGGGACTGGCACTTCCCATGTTGCTGGAGCATTCTGGCCATCTCTCGCCTGCACACCCACTCTCCGGGAGTGCAGGACCCCCTCCTGTGCCGTGACCTCCCTCTGCTTCCCAGAGGGACCAGTTCCCGTTTCCTGGGGACCTTTTGGTTCTTGTCCCCCTTCCCCAGCCCATTCCTTATCAGCCTCACTATCATTTCCTCCCCGTCCACCCACCTGCTTATTTTAGCTGCTTCTTCCTTCCTCTCAGCTGCTTTTGGAGCAGAGTCCGTCCTCGCTCCCCTCTGGCAGCCCCCAGCTCGGCCACACCACCCCCTGCCCGCCGCACCCCCAGGGTCCCCTCCACAGCCCGAGCGGGGCCCGGTGGGCGATGCCCGCTGCCGGCAGCGCGGGGTGCCAGGACGTGCTGCCCATGGGCACAGTTCCCTGCCCGCCGGCCGGGGATGGAGGCTCTAATTGAGGCAGGATCCTGCCGTCGCTCCTCGGCTAATTGCAGCCTGCGCTGCCCTGCCGGGCTCCCTGGCTCGCCGGCCGGTCCCTCCCCGCGCTGCCTGCGCTGCCTGGCCTCTGCCTGAACCCTGCCTGCGGGCTCTGCCCGCGCCCGGCCTGCCTCCCCCCGCCGGCAGTGCCTTCTGGAACGCTCCACCCTGCAAACCGGTTTGCAAGGAAGCATCTTCCAGCAGGGAAAAACCGATGGGTCACATCCCCCCTGCCCCGCCTGTGCCCTGCCTGCATTCCTGCATCCCTCCCCCGTCCCCACACCCTGCCCGCATTCCTGCATCCTTCCCGCAGAGCCACATCCCCGCATCCATCACAGCGGCCCAGGAAGCACCAAACGCTTCTCGCCCAGCCGAATCCTCAGTGATTAAATCCTATTCCCAAAGCAAGGCTGTGATGCTCCCAAGCTTTACGGAGAGGGTTGGCAGAGCCATCAGCCAGCGCTGACCCTGCCAGGGACATCCCAGGGCCCCGCCAGCCCTTTTCCCTCGATCATTACCACCCCCCGGGCCGAGCTCCCAGCAGCACTGTCCCCATTCCCGTCGTGTTCCGGAGTGCGGGGGCTGCCAGGGGGGGCTCCCAGCGTGGCGCTGCCAGCGGAGCCGGGAGATGTCGGCAGCTCGTTATTTATTTAAAGCTTCATCTTTGCGGGGAGTGCCTGTCCTGCAGGAGGGATCCGGCTGCCAGGGACAGATTCGGCTGCCAGGGAGGGATTCGGCTGCCGGGGAGGGATCCAGCTGCCAGGAGGAACGCTGGCCAACAGCCACCCTTGCAGGGGCTTTTCTCCCTGCCCAGGGCTGGGCAATGCTCCTCTGCCCTGGGAGAGAACACAGCCTCCTTTGCAACCACGTCTTCCCCTGCCTGGCACCAGCCATCGAGCAGGATTGGGGGACACGCTTCCCAACACTCCTGCTGTCACCCTGAGCCGGCGAGAGGGGTTTGGCCTCGCCACCGCAGTGGCTCAGTCCCTCAGTGGTGACAGGGATGTGTGGCTCGGGCGCCGTTTCCAAGGTAACCCTGGATGAGATCGGCCTCCGCATCTCTCCATGTCCCCGCATCCCTCTGTGCCCCTGCATCCCGCAATCCCCCGCACCGAGGAGTCTCCCACTCAGTGATGTAGGGGCTTGGTCCCTCCAGGGACGGCATGGGGAGGGAACCGACCGCAGGGAGGAGGGATAGGGAAGTGGAGAGGTACAGGACATCCCTCCCCTCCCCGTTCCCAGCACAGCCATCCCCTGGGCATGGGTGTGTATGACCTATTCCAAAGACAGGACCTCAAGGACCTCGGGGACCAGGTCAGGGTGTTCCCGTCCTCCCTCCTGCAGCACCTCCCAGGGAGAAAACCAGAAATAGAATCTGTGGTTCCCCACCCTGCCCTGGGCAAGAGGCCATGGCCACGGGTGGGAGCGCGCCCCGAGTCCCGCGGGATACCCTGGATAAGTCTCTCCCCAGGCATCTCCTGTCCGGGTGGGATGGGCTGAGCAGGCAGTGCAGTGGGTGCAGGGGTCTCTGGGGGTCCCAACCCAAGGACGTGGGGGTGGGGTGAGAGACATGGGGGTGGGGTGAGAGACGTGGGTACTGTCCCAGCTGGGACATGCTGGCCAGGCTGGGAGCCTGCCTGGGCTGCCAGTGCCTCAAAAAAAGCCACTTTGGATGTATTCCAGGGGATCGTTGTGTCCCTCCACCCCCCGCTGTGCCCCAGGCCAGTATGGCAGCTCTGAGTCATTCAGCACAGACAGACACTGCAACCCCCCACTCACCTCCCCACCTTTCCCCTGCCCACCCCATCCCTGCAGTCCAACCAGGATGAACATCCCCAATTTTCCATTAATCCTGGCTTGGCTTGTGTTAAACAAGTGTTTCAGGGTAGGCAGCCAGGGCTGGAGAAGACTGGGATGTTCCACTGGCAATGGCACAAAGGGGCTCAGCAGGGGTGGCATGCTCCCAAAGGGAAGCAGAGCTGCAGAGATGATGCCGGACTCGTTTCCCCTTGCATTGGAGGCTGTGGGGAGCACAGAAGACCAACTCCCAGACCCTGGCCCACCGGCTGCCGTGAGGAGGGGAAGCAGCTCCTCTGCCAGGATGCTGCCAGCCCGCCCTGGGCACTGTTTCCATCTCAGCCCTCCCTTCTCCATCTGCTCCTGCCGGCTCCTCAGGGCCCTCCTGCACGGGGCCACCGACAGCAGCGATTTCTTATTACAAATATGTTCCGGTCCATCGCCCCCCAGATCTGCATCCCTGGGACCTGTGTGATGAGGAATTCGATTCTTCACCGTTAATGAGTTTATGCCAGCAAAGGGCTTTGAAGACGTAATGCTCTGTACAGGAGCTGAGCATCATTTTTATTATTGATTTCACTGCCAGCCCCTGAGATGCTGCTGGAGGACACGGACCTCTGGGTAAAGCCTCTAAAATCCTTGGGGAGGTAGTGGGGAAGAATATGCAGAGAAGGAGATGGAGAAATCCCTCCCCTGTGGACAACCATCTCCACAATGCTTCCAGATTGGTGCCCTTCCAAGAGCAAACCCCCCACACACAGCAGGACAGCAAACCTCTCCTTGGGATGGAGAACGGGTTGTATGGCAAACCCCCACATTGGGGCCGGGGCAAGTGATCTGAGTCAGTCACTAACAAAATGTCATTCTGCCACCCTGCCCGAGCCTCAGCCGAGCCCCGGGGTGATGGCGCCACAAGGGACCCTGAGTTGTGAAGGACCTGGAGCAGCAGAGGTCATGGTCAGGGTGGGGCCGTGGGTTTAAAAGCAGCAGGAAGAGCGTCCGGAGCCTTTTATCAGCCTTGGATGGTGGCAGCCGCACAAAGGTCCTTGACAGGCTCTGCACGGCCCTGTCCCCACAGGCCCTCTCCAGGGACCGGCTGCGCTGGCAGCTGCCCTTCTTTCAGAGCAAACGCGGGGTGGGTGTGCAGCCTCCCCCGACTGCTGATCCCACAGGAGCAGGATATGGCATAGGATTCCCTGCCTGCACCCACCATTGCTGCCCTGGGCTGAGCCTGGAGCTGCTGAGATGCTCCACAGACCCCTTGGGCTTTAAACACTGGGGAGGATTTCCTGCCAGCAAAGGGCACCGCTGTGCCTTGGCCTGGACTGTTCCTGGCCATGGGATTTTCGGGAAACGCCTCCGTAGTTCCCCACTCCTGGGGCCACCCATGGTCATTTCCCGTGGTGGGAACTAGAGTGGGTGTGGGGCTCACGTCTACCTCCCAGCACCCAAATGGGGAAATGCCACGCTGGGAGAAATCACCGGGAACCGCAAAGCTGAGGGCTAATTATCAGCAAGGGAAGGAAGTGGGGAGGGAGATGCTGTGCTGGGGCCGAGGGTGGGGAGAGGAACCGGGCTGCTCCCGGCTCTGCCACTGACTCACCGGCAGTCCTGGGAAAGCCACCTCGCTCCATGGTTACCAAACACAGACATCGATAGCGCCTTTTGGCCATCACACCCGAGCAATCTGATCCCGGGATCAGCATCCCTCCCTCCTGGGTACCACTTCAGGGATGCTCTGGTGGCCTCGGGGCTGCCAAATGGGACTGGCAGAGATGTCACGGTGGCGGTGAACGTGGTGAGGCGACAGCTGTGATCTGGCATCAGGAAACAGATAAAAAAATCAGGTTAAGAAAAAATACAGAAACCAAGCAGAGCCCCACTTTTGCTTCCTGTTTTGGGGTCTCCATCTCTGCCACCAGGCACTGCCCTGGGGCTCCAGTTTGGTGCAAGAGGCTGATGTCACCTCGGTGCTGGGGACACGGCTCTGGGCGTGCACCGTTCTCAGAAGGGGGGTGCCCGGAGCTCACTTGGTGTTTGGGGGATTTTCGGTGGAGTTCCCGTGGGTCCTTTCTCACAGGTTGCTCCTGCTGTGGGCAAAGCCAGCACTGCAGGCAGCACAGGCATCCTGCCCATAGCAGGAGCACCCTTGGACACATCAAGGCTGAGTTTTGGGGTCTGAGGAGGGAGCCTAACCTCCCCCCATGCAGCAAACACCCCCCCGGGCATGCAGAAGGGGCCGGGCACTGACCCATTTATCAAGGTCACGGCTGTGGGCAGCGCAAAGCAGAGGCGATGTGACTATTTCGGTGAGCTGAGGGAACTTCAGTGGCCTGATTCCCATAAATAAAACATGCAGGGAACAGCCCCTGCTCTGTCCTATTAATTCTGGACCCCAGGGGCCTGGCTCTGTGTGCATTCAGCAGCTCAGCATCGCCTGCTCCGCTCCCCTCTCCGGAGCTTGGCTGGGCTCAGGAAGGCTTGAAACGCCCGGTTTCCACAAAATGCCGAGTGTGACGGCTCTGAGGGCGCTTCATGGAAAATCCATTTGTTTTCTCAGGCACAGAGGCAGCTGGGAAGGATGCTGGTGTGTGGGTGGGTCGGGGAGCAGAGGACAGCTCCAGCTTGCCGCAGCCCCCAGCCCAGCTCCCCGGTTTTAAGGAGCTGGAGCTGTTTCCAGCCACTCTGCTTCCCCATCTCCCAGCACGCCCCCAGCACACCTTTGCCTCCCAGCTCTCCAGGAGCAGCCATGGCTCTCCCATGGCTGGTTCCTCCAGCCCCTCACAGAAGGCATTAACAGAACAAGGGAGTTTAATTATCTGGGTTTTCTTTCAGGAGGGCATGAACCTGTCTCTCCCTTGAATTTATCAATTGCTGCCAGATTTTATCTCTTGCTTTCAATTTGCTTGTGATGGTGTTTTCTGCACCAGGGGCACCGTGTCAGCAGCTCCCTCCTCTCTCACCACAGACCCAGTAAATGATCTCGCTCTTCCCTCGGTGGCATTGAGTCCTGGGTGCTTTCTCTGACACCCATGGCTGCTCACACTGGATTTACATCCATTACTGACCATGGCATTGCCCACCCAGCAGAGCCACAGTGCAAACCTTGCCCTGGGTCTCTGCTGAGATCCACGGCCCCACCAGTCATACCCAGAGATGAAGGGCCCCCATTTTCAAGTGACTCAGACTCACCCTTCCTTCCTCAGGAAAACCTGTGATCAGATAAAGCCATCAAACTATCTGGTGAGAATAAACACGCTGCATCTGCACGGATGCAGGCTGTACCCCCGGTAACCCCGCAGAGCCCAGGCAGCCTCTGCTGCCGTAACCCCGTCCTTTGGAGGGACACATCCAGCCCCCGGCAGCACAGCAGGGATTGCACACGCGTGTGCAAGGCTGGGACCTGCTCTCACTGTGACCTGCACTCACTGCAGGTCGGGGGGGGTCAATTCCCCACTGGCACCAGGCACAGCATCTCCCCATCCTCCCTCATCCCACTGAGCTGTATCCATGCTGCACCAGCAAGAAACACATGGAGAAAGCAAAGGGTGAGAAGAGGAGGAGCAGAGGATGGAGGAGGGAGGGAGGGAGGGAGGGGAAGCATTTCAAAAAACCCGCAATTGCCACCAGATGGGCACTGCCCCCGCCAAGGTGCTGCATTGGCAGGTGGAGGGGCTGGCGAGGAAAAGAGCAAAGGAAGGTGTGAAGATCTCCCTGCAGATTAAACCAAACCCACACTGCTCTGGTGCTCACTGAGGCAAGCCTGGGCTAGGAAAAGAGCAGGGTTGGGGTTTGGGGTTCCAGTCTGACAAAGACAGGACCCATCCAGGTCCCCCAACTCCCCACAGCCCTCAGCCCAGTCTGTGAGGTGTCAGGGGTTTTCAGGATCACACTGTTCCCACACTACCTGGGGGTTTGTATGACACTGATGGGGCCAAGAACCCATCTCTGGGGGCAGCTCTGCTCCCCTCACCCCTTGGAGGTTGGAAATGAGGGAGTGTGGTGCTAGGATGTGGCTGCAGGTGCTAGGGGAGGGTACACCAGCAGCTCCAGCACTGCCTTCTCTGGGAAAAGCAAGGATGGAGTGGGATGTGAGCAAGGCAGAGAGGAAGCACAACAGGGCTGCTCAAACTGATGCTGGGTCCAGCAGGATGCGGAACTCAGGGCTGGTGTGACGATGAGGGAGCAGATAATGTATTACAGGGAACAAACTCTTGGAGGGATAATAAAAATGAGTGGGTTGGGTTTAGAAAAGAGCTGAGAAGAGAGCACAGACATTTTTGGAGGGGGCTGGAACTACTAAATCCAGGGGAAAGAAAATAAAGAAAGCATCTGTCTTCTTTGCCTTCTTTGCCCACGTCCCTGAGCTACTTCCCAGAGATCGGGGCTCTCCTGGGCTTTGGGGCCAGTGGTGGTTCTACCTCTTCTTGGGAGCACCCCTGAGCCTTTGTGCAGGTGCTGGTCCCACCGGCACAGCTCCAGCTCGGACAGGCTCCCGGGCTCACCAGACACTGCATGGCACGGGGCCCTGCCTTCCCCGGACCCCCACACCCTCCGGGCCGATACCCCCGGCCATGGTCCCGGGCCATGCTGGGCTCTGCCCTGCCTGGCCGGAGAAGAGGAAACATCTTCCCGATGGCAGCTGGCTCCGGGAGGGATTTTCCGCTGCCTGTTGGCCACGTGCTGCTGGAGCCAGCTCAGGTGCTGGATCTCCCTGGCTGTAATTTCATCCCTGGGCTCCTGTAACAGCTCTGGCTGGGCAGCACGAGGGAAGTGACCGGGGCGCAGGTCCGAGCCCCAGCCCGGAGCTGCATCCGCCCAGCGTTTCCAGCCCAGCCCTATCTGGCGGCTCTCCTTGTGACTCCCCATTTTCCTCCTCTCCCCTCCTTTCCCCCACTCCACCCCGTGCTCCCGGCAGAGCTTCCTGCAGCAGGGCCAGGGCTGGGGGATGTGGGGTGCTTGGCCGGACCCCTCCCTGCTGACCTCGGCTCTGCCCAGATAGGAAATCCTGCGGGAACTGAAGCCTGGGAACAGCGGCCGAGTTCTCCCCAGGGCTTGGCAGCACTGGGATTTTGCCTACAGGTCACATCAGCCAGCCAGGCTTCTCTGGGAAAAGCTGGGATGAGCCAGGAGAAACCCAGGGAAGGGCATGGAGACAATCATGAAGTGCTCATGGTGGACACCCATCACCTAAATGTGCCACCTAAAGTTACAACAAGAGGTTTTAGGCACTTAAATGAGCCACTTTCCCATTGGGAATGGTGGGAGGAGAGGGCATCACACAGGAAGATGCTGAACAGTTTGATGTACGGCCACTGGCATGACTCAGGTGTGCAGGAACCAGGTGGGTGTTCACAGAAGGGTGCAAAATGCCATTAACAGCCTTTGAACAGCTCCAAATATAAACTAATTATTGACAGTGTCATCGCTCCTCCTGACAAGCAATTTAATGTAAATTCAAATATTTTGCAAAACCCTTCTTATTTACTTAAGAGCATTTTGTGAATGTTTTGCCAGAGTCCTCCTGATTTTTCTTGTTATTATTTTAGAATGGGAAGCAACCAGAGATGTGCTGCTCCCCACACCCTGCAGTTCAGCTCCAGCACAGCCCTGCGGGGAACCCTGAAATTGGAGCTGCCTGAGCAAATTCAGGACACTGGAGGTAAAACCAAAAGGAAGCATCAGGGCAGGAGTGAAAGGAAAACAAGCTCTCCACACCCTCTGAGCTGAAGAGGTTGGGAATGGAGGTGGATCAATGCTCCCAGAGTGGAGTGTCATCCCAAGCTCCACATTAACTAGGGCAAAGCTTGACTCAGTGTTTAACCCAGCTGGACCCTGGCTGTGGCCTGGGTCGTTAGGAGAACCAGCAATTGCCTGCCGAAACCCCAAACCACACTTCCCAAACTCCAGGAGTTATATATATATATATATATATATTTTTTTTTTTTTTTAACTGTTGCCTCTGCCTGTTGCCAGCACAGCTCCATGGCACACACAGCTTTCATGGATCACGATGAGCCAAGGACTAGCATGCAGCCCTGCAATTTCCTTGGGTTCTGAAGAAAACCAAATCTTTGCAAAGAGAGGGATCTATTTCAGTGAAATCTCTCTTATCCTCGGGGTTTGTAGGTGTTGTGGTAAAGAGGGTTGGGCTTGACTAAGAGACAAATCAGACCTTTAAGGATGTGGGACCATGGGGATGTCCCTGCTTCTGTCTCCTGAAAATGGGCTTGTCTGTTTCTAAAGGAATGCTGTGAGCCCCTGATAATGACCAGGAAAGGTTGCAGGAGTAAGGGAGGGTGATAGTGGAGGAGGAAGAATCAAAATGTATTCTGAATGTGCTGACATTTTGCTGTTGACATCAGGACAAAGCCTGACCCAAGCACCGACATTTCACAGATGTGCAGAGATGTCAGTCTGCAAAGAGCTGCAGAAGGAGAAGATCTGGTTACAGAGCACGGTCCAAAGTGCACAGCAGTGAGCTGCTCCTGATCCATACCTGGGATAGGAGGAAACCTGGGAAGGGATGAAGTACCAGAGCACTGTGATGCAAAATACAGCAGGAAACAACTCTGAGGAGATCCCAAGCTGAGAGAAAGGGAAGTGAAGATCCTTTATTGCAGGAGGAAGGTGGTGTCAGCAGGGCACAGGGATCTCTTGAGCTCCAACCAACACACAAATGGCCTGGGTGGGGCTTTGAGGGGCCCAGGTTGGCTCCAGGCTCCCAGAGAGGACCACAAGAATCAGTGTTTGGCTGCTGCTGGGCCACTCCAGGGAGGGGAACAGAGAAGGATGAGACAGAGCCAGAGCATCAAGTCAAGGACAGTGGAGATGGAGCAGGCAGGAGAAGGTGGAAACAGAGCTTATTGCATCCTCCTGCACCCCCACCCCCGCCATGGCCCCAGCATCCTTCATCCTTATCATCACCTGCAGCCTTGGGAGAACCTAAATGGAGTCCCCAGAGCTGAGCTCACCGAGGTCACAAGAAGTTGGGAGTGGGGAACTGAATTTGACAGCCTGGATGCTTCTCTACTTGAGAAGCTTTGAAAGGGAATGTATTTTTGGAGCATTAAAGATCAACTCTGTTTGACTCTGGCCAATCCTTTTCAAGAGCAGCACCAAAGGAGGTCAGTGGGATGTGTTTGGTCAAATATTTTGTACATGACCATCATCTCTCACCCCCTCAAGTATTTACAGACCTGAGAGCATTTCCTGCTGTTCCCCCCTGTTGAGTATCTGGTGTCTCTGCTCCAGCAGGACGGTCCTGTGTGTCTCAGTGCGTGGTGGAGCCACGAAGGACAAGGACCACCCCAGTGCTGCCCTTGGGTGCAGAAAACAAAATTAAATCAGCACAATGTGTTTAGTCCCACAAATGGCAGCAGGTTTACCCAGCCAGCAGTGAGACACAGCACACGATAATGAGAACAAATCTGCGGGGGTGGTGGTGGTGGGGAGATGGGGTGGAAAGAGGGAGGTTTATTCTCCAGGGTTTTTTTGTAATCTTCACTCACCATATTTAGTAGGCTTGTGACTTGCCCTTGCTAGCTCATGGAGAATTCCCCCAAGTGTTTACTCCCACAACCTAGCAAATGCCTCAATACACATCATGGAAAAAATACAATCAACATCTTCACTCCCACTAGAGAAGGAATTCCGACTTGCCCGGCACAGACCGGGAGTATGAGCCTGTGAGAGAGACAAATGCTGCTTCATTAGCTCCCCTCAGATGTGGTTTACTCCTCAAATGACCTGGTCAGGGCTGCACCACCTCCCTCCTTTCCTTCACCTAAGGAACCCCTGACCTTTGGTCAGGGCAGTGGGGACAGGAATGTGGGTCCTTTAACCCTTTCCTCTGACATCTGCCAGCTGCTCTCCATGCGGTGCACAAAGCTGATGGTCCTGGGATTTCCAGGGATTCAGAGATGCTGTGAAGGGCAGAAGCAGAGCTCTGCAAAATGGCTTTCCTCCTGCTGTACCTAGGGAAGAGCAGGGTTTGGTGATGGAGAGCCAAGTCTTCCTTGTACAGAACATGGAAACAAAATTGGGATCACTGAGAGCAGAGATCACAGATCACAGATTACCCAGGATTGCTTTGGAACATCTATTTTTACAATGCTTTAGTAGAGGAAAAAACAGTAGTTAGGCCATTTAGATTTTGTCAACCTGTTCCCAAACTGCCTGCATGACAAGGACACACAGGAAATAATTTCAGTTTATCAAATGTAGAATCTCCTACAACTGCAATGAGCATAAAGTAGAAGAGAGCTGGAAAGAGAAGCTGAAATGAGAATGCTCAGCACTTCTGATGATTTGGCATTTCTGGCCAGGAATTTCTTTGCCCGTACTGGCAAATTTTGGGAATTTCTGCCAAGGAAGTGGCGGAATCACCGTCCCTGGAAGTGTTCAAAAAACATGCAGATGTGGCATGTGGGAACATAGTTTAGTGGTGGGTTTGGTTGTGCTGCGTAAACTTTTGGACTTGATGATCTTGGGGGTCTTTTCCAACCACACCAATCCCGTGTTTTTGCAAATGGGACGTGGTATGAATGCAGCACCCAGCCAGCTCTCCTCTGCTGCTGGCCCCTGGTCTGGTCCCACCATAGCCCAGCGCAGGAGACGGTGGGAGGATGGTGCTGACTTATTTGCACTGGAGAGGTCTTGGAGATAGTGCAGGGAGCAATCACAGAGGGGCAGGGACACTGAAAAGGCAGTGAAATTCAACAGCACACATGCTAGTCCATGGTGCCTTAATTTGCCCACTCAGAGAGGATGGAGCACTGGCATGTGGTGCCAGCGTGGCTGTGCCGGGGGTCCGGGTGCTTTGGTAGAGCAAAAGGAGCATATCAGGGCAACTCCAAGCAGTCTTGTGCTACAGGAATACAACTACCTGTCGTCCCAGTGCCCAAAACCCATTAGTAGTGTGATACTACCAGTCTCCACCCATCAGTGGTGGGTGTGATACCACCAGTCTCTGCCAGGGTAGAACCTGTGGTATAGTGGGTAGCGAGGGATGGGGACTCAGGCTAGAAACACGTGGTCTGTAACCCTTGACATGATATTACACTCCTAATCTCTCCTTTGCACACCAAAAATCACAGGAACTACCCCGATTACCCCGATTTCTCCTCCAAGCTCTTATTTTTCCATGGACATCCTTTCCTTCTTGATGAGGAGAAAGCACCTCTCAGGGCATGCTGAGCTATTGCAGAATTTACCTAAAATACAACACAAGCTTCTAATTAAAGGAGAGGGGGCTTGGCAAAAGAATATTAAAGCTTTTCAAGGCTCCTGAAATCCTTTGTGTGGAGCAGCTTTGGGAAATGGGGCCTGCTGCCACCCTCCCCCTCTTGGGAACATTCCCCAGGGCAGTGCCCGGGCAGCAGCTGCTGCTGCTCCGGGGGAGTCAGCCCAGCCTGACACACAAACAAATACCACAGGAAGAAATGCTTGCTTCCAACAAAGACCTGGGGAAGAAACCCTGGGCAGGAGGAGAGGAGGGGAGCGTACATCCTGCACCTGAGGAGCCTTGGCCTCAAACAGAGGAGTGAGGAAAGGCAGGAACGGTTACAGCCACAGCCAGGTATGATGCAGATGCCATGCAAAACAAGACATAATGGCATAAAGCTCCACCTTCAAGAGCCCCTTGAACCTCCGTATTTCAGCCTAAAGAAAGGACTGACTCAAAGCACAGGATTTAATACCTGCAGTGGTGGGGGGGGGACAGACAGATGTGAAAACCGGTGTGAGCATTTAGGGTGGAAAAGGGATTTTGCTTGTTCAGCTCTGGTGCTCCTCACCCACAGGTGACAGAGGCTGGAAAACATGTTCTACACAGGACTGTGCGTGCAGAAAGAGCAGGTGGCAGCAGGACACCCTGCCCAGCGCCGATTCTGAGTTGCTCAAGAAATTGTGTCCTTGGTAGCATTAACAACTTCTGCAAAGTCTTCATTTGCATTTTAATGGAACTCTTTCTAGGAAGGTGGTGCTTGGACTCTGTTGCAATATAAAATGAAGAGGTAATTAAAAACATGCTGGAGTGAAAAGGCATTTTGTTTTCATTAATCAGGTTTATTCAGAGTCTTTTCAAAATTAAAGGTATTTAGGGTACGTGGGAGGAAACGGGGGGAGGAAAACACACGATGGAACATCCGTTTATTTAAATTACAGATTAAAAAGTGGAAAATACACTTTTTGTAAGGGGACGTCCTACGGATTAAAAGCACCTTATAGAAATGGATTTGAATGAAGAGCAGGCATAAAAGTCAAGTCTAAGATTTCGAGAGCAGGTCTGCCTACTTGAAAGCCAGAGATGAAGGAAATATATAGGATGAAGGAAAGGAAACCACGGAGGAAATTTTTAAACCTTCGGCACGCGATTAGCCAGGCAATTACCGTGATTGCACACCTAAGTCAGTTAACTATGCAAGCGGCCAACCCCGCCGGGCAGAGATGCATCTCCCCAATGCCGGGCGCAATCACAGCACGCAGATGTTGATAAAACAGCTTGCAAACGTTTTATCTGCCGGACCGGCTCCTGCTCCCACAGTCCAGCGACCGCACACAGCATCGAGAGCGATTCGCCGCTCGCCGCGGCCATCGTGCGACCGCGCCGGCTTCCCCCACGCTCCAGACCCATCCTGCCCTGTTAAGCTCCGTCCTTTGAAATATAGGGCAGTTTCTGTCAGATCCTTCAGCGCGACAGTCAAAAGGGCACAGCCCTGCCCTTTGTTGCAGCGGGAGGTTTTCCATTGCGGAGCTGCCTGTGATCTCCATCCGCTCTGATCTCCGTCCTTCGCCGACCGCCGGCCTCGCCCTCTGGCCATTACGGGTCAGGGGGCTCCGGGCTGCACTTATTTTACATTGTTTCGTTTCAGGGCATTGTGTGAAACACATCTCAGTGCGTACAAGAGGGGGAAAGTGATTTTTGTTTCTCTCTGCAAGGTCCCGAGGCTGCGGCACTGCCCCGCTCCAACACCCGCCGCCCTCCATCCCGCGCCGGGGCTCAGGGGACGCGCCCCGCACAGCCGCCCCTCCCGGGGCCGGGCGCACCTGCCGGGGGCAGGAGACACCCGGGGAGGCCCAGAGAGGTCCGGAGCAGGAGCAGGGGCGGGGTTAGGATAGAGATCGGGACCGGCACCGGGACCGGCAGCGACCCCGGGGCCGCCGCCACCGCCCCCGCCTCAGCGCGGCCCCCGCGCTGTCCCGGCGTGCCCCGCGCGCCGCGCGCCCCCGCCCTCCCTCACTTCCGGTGTCCGGCAGTGGCAGCGCCGCCGGCGGCGCCCCCGCTCCCCCGGCGCAAGGGGAGGGGGGCGTGCCCGGGGGGGCGTGGCCGCCGGAGGGGCCGCCGCCCAATCACCGCCCGCCGCTGGGGGAGAGAGGGCGGGGACAGCGCCGGCACGCGCCGCGCGGCCCCGCCCCCCCGCGCCCCCCCCCCCCCCGCCCGCCGCGGGCTCGCGCCCCGCGCGCCCGAGGGAGCGTCGGGAGCGCGCCCGGGCGCCCCCCCCCTTCCCCCCCTCCGCCGGGTTCTCCCCCCCCCCCCTCCTCCGCCCTCCGCCCCCCCTTCCCCTTCCCCTCCCCACCCGGGAGGAGAGGCACGGAGTGACCGACGGAGCCACCGCTCCGGCCGCTCCGACACCCCGCTCTCCTCCATGGGGCACAGGTAAGCGCGCCGCCCCCCGCGCCCCGGGGCGAGCGGGGGTCGCCATGGCCGCCCCCCCACCCCTCGAGGGGCGGCGGGGAGCGCCCCCCCGCTGCTCCCGTACCGCCGCCCCGGTGTTATCCCCGTTATTATGCCCCTTATTATCCCCGTTTTTATCCTTATCCCCGTTTCCATCCCCGTTTTGATCCCCGCTATTCCCCCCACTGCCCACCCGCCGCGGGGGGAGCGCGGCCGGTCGCGCCCTGCCCGCCGAGGGGGGCACGGAGCCTTCTTTGGGACGCGATGTCCTATTTGGTGTGGGTGGATGGCTTAACTTGGTAAGTGCCGGGTTTAACCCCCCTCCCCCGGCCCTCCCCTCCCCTCGCTCCTCCGCCCGCCCCCCCTCCTCCCCGTAACCTCCAAAAGGGGAATTTTCCAGCTGGTAATTTCTGCTGCGTCAACACCCAGCTCAAGGGAGAGGAGAAGAGACAAGGGGGCATTTTAACAGCAGCTCCACTTGCGGATAGCCAGCCTCAATCCCGGCTCCAGCATTAAAACCCTTTCCGCCCCCTAAAAACCAGCATCCGTGCAAGTTGGACCAAGAGTTTGTCAGGAGTGTGGTTCAAAACTGCTTGGAAAAAGGGATGAGGTAATAATACTGGTGAAGCATGTTGTATTTCTCTCTTTCTGCGTGTCTCTCTTTCTCTTTCTCCCTCTCCTCTCCTTTTTTTTTTTTTTTTTTTTTTTTTTTTTTTTTTTTTTTTTAAAGCCAGGCCTGTTTTGGGTTATTGTCTCCCCCTAAAGCCAGACATAGATCGCCTGGCCTTGCCTCCATTTTAATTGCAGGCTGAAATGGGGGAAGTGACCCTCTTTTAAAAAAAAGAAATACAAAAAACCCCAACAAGCAAACAAACAAAAAAAAAAACCTTGAAAGAATAATGCTGTTCCTTTGGGGGGGATATAGGTGATTTTTCATAGGGCTGTAACAAGTGCAAAAGTGGCTGGAAATGTTCTCTGTCATGCTGGGAAACTAGTGAGGTGTCCTCCCCCCTCCCCTGAAAAAAGTGCTGGTAGAATTTGGCGGAGGGGAGAAGGAGAGGTGCTGGGAAAAGCAGGGGTTGTGCTGCTGGATTGCCTTTGTGTCTCTGTAAATAGACATGTCAGTTCCCAAAGTAATACAAGTAGTGTCTGATAACTCAATCCCAGATGACAAATAGAGAATGGAGCAGATTTTCAGGACTGTAATAGTGGGAGGATTTCTCTTTTGAAACGGAGAGGAAAAAAAATGTTGGTACCTCCTGAGGAGGTTCTTCCCCGACACGTTATTGTGGAGCGGAGCATTGGGATGGAATCCGGAGACATAAACCCATATTTATTTATTTTTACACCTGACCGGGGAAAGATAAACAAAGGAGAGTTTAACAGCTCTTTAATGAATTCTTCATGCTTTTTATTTTGCAATCCCAATGATTCATTTGGCAAGCCTTACAGAACGGGATTATTATCAGCATTGTTTAAAGCCATGCTAATTAGGAGATGTGTTTAGCAAACAGTGGCATTGTAGACACCTGTACCAAAGTTCATGCATGCATTTTAATTGCATCACTGGTATCATTTTTAGCATTTAGTTGCTGTCATTGAGATGTAGGTCTCAGTTTGTGGACTCAATCAAGTATTTATTGAGTCTGGGCTCTCTGTATGCACAGATCAGCCCTGCTACTAATGCATTAAATGTGTTTTCTCAAAAAAGACAGAGGGTATTTTTTCTGTTTTTATTTTCCTGTGGAGATTATAAGAAAAGGCAGTGATACCCAAGAAGAGTGAGAAAAACATAATTTTTGAAGAAGCATTCTCTGGCTGGTTAGCTCTTTCACTTTAATCAATACCTCACTTTTATAGCCTCTTTTAATTGGAAATAAAATTTGACTTTCCCCTTCTAAACTCTCTGTTTGTCAAGTTTTATATTTTGAAATCCTTAGTGATGGAAAAAAATGGGTGGAGTGTATTATTAGTCACAATATTTTCAACATGTGGTGAGGAATTACAGCTTTGAGGTGTTTTTTGGGAGCTGACAGGGAGCAGGCAGAGGAGCTGCTGGAGAATGAGCTACAGGACAGGATTCAGGGGGCTCCCAAATTGCTGAAAAATATTCTGGTGCGTTCATGGGATAACTGAAATAGAAAACGAATCTTTTGGTTTTGATGCAGCGTGTCCAGGAGGGGGAAACTCACTCACAGTGAAACTTCTCTCGCGGTTGTTTTCATAGACTGTGTGTTCGCCTGGGTGGAATTGAGTCAATTTCAGTCTGGTACCAAAACCAGGGCATTCTAGTAACTCTCACGTTAGGGGTTTATTCCTGTGCTTTAAATGCTGCTCCGTTCTGGAGTGTGTAGGGCTGAGCCTTTGAAAACATGACCTGTACTTGGGGTTCTTGGAGACTGGAGAAAATGGGCCACTTTCTCCCCGTGGTCTTTGTTTTCTGGGACAGTTGTACAACAGTGGATATGTTCTTTGCATGAGGATTTTTTTTTTTTTTAATATCTGGAAGTGCTTAGAGGAAAACCAGTTTAGTAGCTCCCCCCTCCCCAGCAGCCCTCTGTCAAAAGGAAAAATGCCTCATGTTTGGAAGATCTTTTAATTGCCTGCTTTTCCTCTGGTGATGTGTTGTGATTCTGTGAGGTTCAGCATATTCCTTTTGTCTTTGCTATCCACTCGCGTGGATTTTTTTTTATTTTTTTTTTTTTTAGATCCGTGTTTTTGAAGTTTCTAAGCAAAGTTTCCTCTCCTCCCAGCAGCAGCAGCGCAGAGCAGGCTGACACCCAATCCAAACTGCCACTGCCTGCTTTCAGGGCAGAATTATTTCATAAACAGCTCAACCTTTCCCAGGACGTTTTTCCCTTCGTGTTGCCGGTTTTACTGGCTGCTCCAGAGCACTCTGTAACGCTTTCCAGATTCCCCTAAACTGGTAAAAAGCATTCACAGGGGTTTTCCATGCTCCTATGTGCTTAGTTTAATGGGCAAACAGAAGGGCAGGGAGAGAGGGCTTAGTTTAAATCTTTGAAGAGCTACCTGCAGTTGTAATGGTTATCCCACATGTCCGTTATAATTCCCAGGAGGCAGCAATCTGTGTCCGCTCCTGGCTGTGAGCACTACCCTGGAAAATTCTGACACTTTACACAGAGAGATTAATTCCGTTTTTGTATTTCGCTCCCGGCTTGCGTTTGGCTGGAATATTTTGAAGTGTGGCGCTCACCTGTGTTTTCTGCGTGTGATATTTGAAACTGGGAGTGTGTTAATAGCAAAAGCGAGCAGGTTGTGTGCACAGAGCAGGGGTCACATTAGGAGAGACCTCGAGGAGCGGCTGCGAGGCAGAGGCAGGAATTTGGTCTGTGGGAAATCCTGCGATCCTACTGCATCCCTAAAGCATCTCCGTGGGAGCTTTTATGATCTTTGGGCAAGCACAGTAACAGTCAGGGCTCCAGTGTTAAAATTTGTTGCTTCAAAACTTCACTTTATTCCCTTCTCGAGGACTTTTTGTATGTTTGTGTTTGCAGCCTCCTTAAATACATCCTTCAGTAGTTGGGTTTCTCAGTTCCCTCTGGATCTGCAGTCCTTCAGGCAGGATGAGAAAGAAAAGCCTGTATCAGTTCATGTGGGGCTTCTTTCCTTGAGATGCAAGAGGGAAGAATCTCAACTTCCCTAAACAGATCAACAGTTTTCTGGTTTGTGCTGCCTTGGTGTGCTTGGATTCACAAGGGTGTCCAATTTAGAGGGAAAGCTGCTCTTTGGGACTCAGTTCCCATCCTCCAGCTGTTGATTGAATGTGCTGTTGTGTAACTTCATGTTACCCATCTCCCCTTCTGCAAAACAGGGGTTTACTCAGCTCTCCCAAAGATTTTCAATTATACTGATGAAAAATCATACTAAAAGTGCTTATTCTTCATGAAGGCAAACCAGTGTGAAGTCCTGGATGAATTCCCTCTGGGATGTGGTGGAGTCCAGAGGCTCGTGGGTGGGGTTTGCTGTCCCTTACCGAGTCAGTTGTGGTGCAGTTATTTTCTGAACAGTTGCTTTAACTTTCTTTCATACCCATGTATTTAAGAAGCATCAGGCTGCTGCTGAGATGTTGGTTTGGAATAGCTTCTGAGCACAGGGTGAGATCCTTGACAGCCATTCTAATGAGATGGAAATGTGTTCAGTTGTGCATAGACAAGGATGTCCCTGGCACCGAAGGGGAGAGGTGGCGTTGCTGAAATGTGACAGGTAGATGCTGAATTAGAGCTGAAGCTCACCTTTTTGCCTTGATTTTTGGGGATGTGGCTGGCTTTTATTCCAGCCCAGACAGTGGTGATCTTGTTCTGCTGCTCACTTGACTCATGTGTGCCCTTGGGAAGAAAAACACCCTGCAAATGTTGGAAGTTGCCCTGTGTTTGCTTTATAGTGACTCTGAGTTGGCATCTCCTGTACTGTAAAGAGGCAGCAAGGTGTCAAAAATTCTACAGCCATATCTATGAGCTTGTGTGTGGACTAAAATACACTTATTAACAAGAATGTCAGTGCGTACCAGGGCCTTACCTGCCCAAGAATCCTATTTAGAAAATGAGCATGGTTTTGTATATTAAAGAATATGTTTATACCTGTGTATATTGAAATACCTAGTTATCTTTCCTAATTATTTCCTTGCCATATGTTGAACAAACTGCTTATTCCATCTGAATTTGCTTCCTGGTATTTCTCACCCCATGGAGAAAGGCTCTGCAGAAAGCTGATATTTCAGGGCTTTGGATCGCTCTCTTAGAGGAAAGGGTTAAACAAAATTTGCACCTTTTGCACTGATACAGCATCAGAGAAAATACCTTCCTGACTAGTGCTCAGATCATGCCATGAAACAGAAGAATCAATGGTCTGTATTGGACATTAAGCGCTTAAAATATCCAAACCCAACTAATTTAAGTGCCAATAAATGAAGTAGTCAGGGCCCAGTTGCTCTTAACAGTCCTGCTACTATAAGGTTGGAGAATGAGGTGGTGGCTAAATATAAAATGAGCTTTTTGACTTCCTTCTTGTTACCAATGTGTCCTTCTTGGCTTTGCTCCCCTCCATTTTTTATTTTTTTTTAGTAGTAGCTGATCAAATCTGGATTATGAGATTTGTGCTAAAAAGTAAACCAGGATCCTTACCCAAGGCACGGAGGGGTTGCAGCATGAATTACACAGACAGAATTAGGTTGTTCTCAGAGCCCTTCATATGTTATCTTTAGTTTTGCACTGGTTGATTCTTTTACTCTTAGGTTATTCAGGACTCCTTGTGTGTCTTTTCTGTCTTTTAGGTGATCTTTCTCTTGGTTTTTACCCATGCTTTTCTTCTTTTTAAAAATCACCTCATGATTCTTCCTCCTTTGGCTCCTTCCCTTTTTATGTATTGAGTTTGGGAACTTTGGCAAAGATCCCCTAATTAAAAAGCCAAAAAACAATGAAAAGTTTGGGGGAAACCATTCTTCAGGGCAATTCCCAGTGTGATAAGTTTACAGTTCTCTAATCCTCTTTTTTTTTTAAGGTACTTTTTATGTTGTTTTTTTGACTAATAGATGCACAAGAGCAGAGTTTTTTTTCCTTAGATTTCTTTTGTGACTTTTTAAAGTAAAAGCTTAAGATCTTGTAGGAGATCTTAAGGAGATCTAATGGCACTTGGACAGGTAAGTGTCATATGAGCCACAGGCATTTGAATTTCTTTTCAGGTTGTTTTTTAATCTTTTCTGCTAGAGTAACAGATATATCTATAGCTAATTTTTTTTTTTTTTTTTTTAATGTCACCAGAATTTTCAATCCTGGTACCCTGTACCAGTTCTGCCAAGTTCTTGCTGTGTTCTACAGGGTCCATGACATGAGTAGTGTTGGGTCTGTTCTTCTCCTGCTGCAACCAGACGAGAGAGAGAGAACAGAGATCAAAACCAGGGGAACGATTTGAGCAACTGTTACTGTACCAGGATGGGGAGACAGGCAGGTGGACAGAGTTGGAAGTTATGGGGAAATGAATAAGGGAAATGCAGAGGAAATCCAAGTGCAGTGGAAATATTTCTGCAAGAGAGCAGCTGGAACTGGGCGCACACACCTGTGCCCTGTTGCAAAGGTGCTTCCTGTGGGATTAGCAACTTGTTACCCACTGGAATATTGTATTTCAGGCTGCACAGCTTTTACAGGCATGGAAAGTAAAGCTTCTGTTAGTTATTTACATCTTCATTTTTGTGTTTGGGTTGTTTGCTTGGGTTTTTTTTTCAAGCTTTTTAATGTTTGCAAGATAAGCAAAGTGCTTTCCTCAGTACCTTTGTGGATGCTGCTTGGTGGTTAAAATTTAGGGGTCATGCTGGCTTTCAAAGACTCTGATTCAGTCAAACTGGATGGGAATAAAACTCAAATCTCTTCCTTTCACACAACATGGACACATGATTTTTCTGCAACCTTAGGCAAATATTTTGGTTTGGAGGGGAATCACTATAACCATGAGTTGAGATTAATTCCAACCCCATTTAAAGTATGTGGGTGGCAGATAGAAACATTAACTGAAACTTACATGTCAACTGAAACAATGTTGTTAAAATTTTAAAAATCCTTTTGTGAACTGCTGTTTTTTTAGAGAGACATTTTCAAAGCACTTCTGGAAGCATAGACAGGAGTTGTTAACACTCTTAGTACTGGTATGTTAAACTCTTTCTTTACATTAACACAAGGGCTAAATAATTTTTTCTGCGTGATTAATTATAGGAATATATCAGAATGTTTCTTGCTAAAATGCAAACAGTGTTGTAAATGTGCAGTTATTTTAAACATTGCTTGTAATTATGTGACACTGAAGGGCTTTGTATTCAGTTAAAATTTGGATTTTAATTTTTGTCTCCTATTCTTTCTGTTCCCAAATACAGGCCATCTGATGAACTTTCTGGAGCTTCTTACCAGAGGCCGTTCTCCTGTCTTTATTGAAACATGCACTGTCCAGCTGTGAAACATTGCAAAGTTTATTTTTGCTGACAGGAAACACTTTCAAGTATCGGTAAGTTCTCAGCCTTTCAAAGATATTTTTGTCATGTGGTATAGGAAAGAGAAAGGGGGCCTGGAGAGAATATCGTTACGCGGGCTGGCACTTCTTCATAAAACTTGATTTAACAATTATAACAAAGGCTCATTTAGAAATCTTGGTCATCTGCAAAAGTTGGAGAAATACCTTTGGCTGTTCTGCTCCTTCCTTGTGGCAGGGGTGTCTCCATCCATCATGGTCAGTCTGTTCTCATCTGTTTGATCACAAGAGGGAAGCAGGTGCACAGCTCCAAGCAAAGAAGAAAAAGTGCAGGGCTCAGCTTTGCCATTTTTACCAATCTGTTCTGGCTCTTCTTGTGCTCTGGGACAGGTGTAAGTGAGAGTTTTAACAGTAATAGCCCCAAGTCTAAGTAGAAATACATACACCTTGTTACACCTTGCTAACAAAGTAATTTCCCATGTGTCTGGGTTGGTCTGGCTTCCTCACTTCACCACTTTATTTTTTCTTAAGTGTCCAAATAACAGCACTAAAAAGAGCTCGCCAAAACAATTGCTATGGAGAAGCAATCAGAAATAGAGAAAGGCAAGACTTGGCAGTTCAGAATAGAAACAGGGAACAAAGTCACTGGTGTTTGCTTCAACTGGGTCATATTTGTTTTCAAGATTTTCAGTTCTGCTGTTTGCCATAAGAACGCTTGGATTTTCCTTATTACTTTGTTTGTTTATTAGATATTTTATTTCACCTTCTATAATGGCATTAATTTGTGTTGGAAAAGCTTTCTTAACTTTTCTCTTCTGATGTTTCCTTCCACAATCTGTCACTACAGAAGGTCAGTCTTGAAATCACCAGTATTGATTTATAGCTTATTTTCATTAAGAGTGCTAATCTATGTGTTGAAATGCAGAGATCAAAAAGGACTTTATTATGGCTAACAATATAAAATTTTGAATAAAGTAGACTCAGAAGTGTTAGATTGTAAGTTAAATGTTGCCAGTGTGGTGTATATGCTATTCTGATGAAAACGGAGTCTGTTTTATACAAGAAAAATAGATGTATAAGATGATAGTTTTAGTGGATGTGTCCTCACAGACAAAAGCCTTGGTGTAGTTGGACTTTTCCTACTCCTTGTACCTTGTAACCATAAACACTCAGGTTTTCTCTGAGGAGCCTGTCTGTAAATGTGTCTTACTATACCTAAACATCTGCATTTTACACAAAGCTTTACAAATCTTGAGACTGTTTGGTCTCTTAACCCAGAATGGTGTCAGCCACTAAAAACTGGCAACTAAACATTTCAAGAGCAAATTCTCCTGAGTGTTCCACTGCAAATTTCCTTCAGGAGCTGTACTGGTAGCTTTTAAAGCTGAGTATTTTATAGGTCAGATAAGGTGAGTCTCTTTAAAGAGTCATTAAAGTGAGAATGTTTTGAAAAGCTCCCAAACAGGAAACCCTGTTGTTCAAGGGTCTGATTGAAGTTTTAGTAGCTAAAATTAGACCTTTTTGTTCCCATACCTTTAAAGAAGTAACTCTTGTTTACATTATTACAAAGTGGTAGCCAGGCTTTAATTACTTTCAATGTATTGATATGCTTAGAGTTGACTTTTTTGGAATTTATTAAGTCTCAAGTAAGGATGTCATAACTGTGAGTTTGGAGGGAAAGGACTTCAAAATATTTCACTGTTAGTTTATTGCTAATAATTTGTTCTGGTTTTGTTTTTTGTCATAGTTCTGTCTTTCTCCTACAAGAGTTCACACCAGTGCTCTCAGAAGGTCACAATCAGGGCACTACCTGTGCTGCCCTGGGGCTGTTGATGTCCTCAGCTGTTGTAGGAGAAACACTAGACCTGGAACCCAGTTTGTTACTGGTAAGAAGTAACTGTCTTGTATTTTCTTTGTTTATTTATTTAATATTGCAGTTTACATGTTTTCATTAACTAAATCAGTTAAAATCACTTGTCACTTTTAATAACAATACAGAAAAATATGCGTATCTGGTCTTTTATTTTTTTCCCCCGAAAGTTTTTAACTTTACAGTTTCTAACTTTTGAATTCCAATTACCCTCCTCCCAAAATGTGGAGGCCAGCAGTTTTCACTTGCCTCTCATTTTCAGTCCTGGTTTTCTCTTGAAATTCTTCATGTGCTGTCAGAGTTAATGAAGGTTAATAAATGGATTTTTCTATGAAATCCTGTGTTTTGATTGCCCTTTTATGCTGTCCAGCTCCTGCACGTTGGCTGACCCATAACCAGGGGGGTAGTTTGACAGGTGAAAGGCCACAGCCAAGTCTCTGGTTTAAAGTTTTAGAGTAGAGTGAAATATTTAATTATGACTCCCTGCTATTTTAGGTTGTGCTGTTGGAGTTAGATTTTCCTTGTGGTTCTTATTTGGACTGTGGAAACAAAGCTTTAATGGTATGGTGAGAGCTGGAAGTGTGCAGTGTTCTACTCTGCTGTTTGAGCTCATGGGCTTTCTGGATTGTATCTGCTACAGATTCTAAACAGAGATGTTGATTTAATGCTCTCTGTGATGGGGCAACATTGGCTTGAAGCTGGAGAAATTTTAGTGAATCCTGATCAGACCAAGGTTAATTAGTTTATGTAGGGACTTGGGGCTCTTTTTGCCCTGCAGTCACTGCCAATTCAGTGGGGCTATCAAATTTGGTAATGAAAATGGAATTAGTATTTTTCTTTAAGTTTACTGAAAATCATGTGCCTCCCAAATCCCTGCCCTTTCTGTACTTCTGTAGTTCTTCTCAAGATGAATGGTGAAACTTTTATTTTCTTCCTGTGAGCCCCAGCCCACGAGGCCGAGTGCGGTGCGGCAGATCAGTAACGGGACATCACGCTATGATCACTGTGATCAAGTGAAGCCAACTTTATAATACAGAAACCTATATTTATAATATAATGTCCAAGTCCCTCTAGCTAATACATAATTGACCAATCCTGACTGTCCACGAGTCTAAGACTAAATGCTAATTGGATCACCCAATTCTACACGTGTATGGCTGTGGTTGTCTGGCCCACCCTTAGTCCTCTTTTTTTTCACTCTCCCGAGCTTTGCTGACAACTTGCTGATTCTCGCTGACTCTTCTTCTGTCTTCAAGGATTCACTCTCCCCAGTTACTTTGTTACCAGAAGGCTGGATTGTGCATCTCCTGAATGTGTCCACTGTCCTGCAAAAATCCCTCAACAGCTGAACATGCACTGTTGGGCTGCAATTAAATGTTCCCATCCCTGCTCAGCAGTGGTACACCTTGTGTGCATGAAACCCTGAGCTCTGAGTGACCCCTCTGGCTCAAGGGCCTGGTTTGGTCTATTTGCAAACATCTGCCTCTTTCTCCTCCAGTTCAGAGTTGTGGTTGGAATGACCAACTTAAAACAGCAAATGATTGGTTTTGGGAATCAGACTAGGGTAAAAGGAGTTTCTTTTTTAGCCACTGTTCATTTTTGTAAGCTGTTACTTCTGTCTATTTTGGACAAAGCTGATCTTATGAATATAATTTGGTGTTACATAGTATCAAGAAATTAAAACTCAGAATTGTGTGCTGCTGTTCCTCAAACACACATGTGAGAAAACACTGCTGTTGTGGAGATTTGTGCTTGTAAAGCTCCTGAGCAGTGTCTTTGCAGAGAGTTACCATCCATGAGGATTCTGAGTCTTCTCTTTCTCTCCTTTACTGTCCTTTTCAGCTCCTCAGGGGTTTTGTTCTCCATTCTTTTCAGCACAGGGCAGATGGAGAGTAGGAATCTTGTGCATTTCTGTTGTCTTTAACTGGATAAAAGCGAAACTTGCATGCACACTGTGTCTTGTTCTGCAAGGAAGGATTTCAAGCCCAATCTCACCTTACAGAGCTCCTTTGCAGAGGAATTTTAGAAATGTTGGAATGTCTTGGGAGTGGAAACATGGACAGGACACAGGGGAAGCAGAGAAGTGGGGTGTGTTTGTTGGGTTTTTGTGTAATAAAGCATTGGAGTGAATTGGAGTTCTTCCTTAATCTGTTTTTACTTTCCTCTGAAGGGAGAGGGGGGAGGAAACAACACATTTTTGGTGAAATTCCAGTTGGCATGTTTTCTCTAGGGAGCAGAGTGGTGGAGGAGTGCACTAGTGAGCATTTTGGTGCTCTGTACCTTTGGTCCTTGGTATTAAGTGTAGAAACATGCTGTGAAAATTGATACAGATGAAGTGCCATGTAGTTTAAATCTTCAGTTCACTTACATTCTCAGAAAAGAAAAAGTAAACAACCAACAAACAAATCCTAACAAGAGCAAACCCTCCCCTCCCCAAAAACCTTCAGGCCTTTTTTTCCCCCTGTTTTCTTTCTGAGGGAAGGAAGTTTATTTTTGTCCCCACTATTTCCCAGGGGACTGCTCTGGAGAGGATTCTGTGTGCAATTCATTTCTCATCTGTGACTTTTTGTCAAAATTCAAGTAATGCACTGAGATTTAGATGCAAAAAAATTGTGCCCCCTAATTTTAGTGACGTTAAGATTTTGGTTAGAAGACTCATTCCTGGTCTGAGAAATTTGCCAATAAATAAATATTTACTCTTCTTGAAACCTTTCCAGTGGGAAGTGAAGAGTGATTGAGACACTTACTGTGCCATCAGGTGCTGTTTTCATGTGGAAATAACTGTAATGACAGTGCAAAATACACTTTCATAGGTTCACTCTAGCTAGGGTTAAAGATTGTATCAATTATTAATGCTTACTTCAATACCAGGGTTTTGTGATATGAGAAGTAAAATGAAAGTGGCTCTTCAATCTGCTCACTTTGTGTTCTTTTTGCTGTTAGGTGCAATGGTTTGGTTTGGGACATTATTTTTTTTTTAGTTCTTTTTGGAGAAGTAATATACTTGAATTACTGTGCTGCCTCTGAACTGGCTTATGAAGAAAGCCTGATCTGCTACAATTTTATTTTGTGGGAAATCTTCAGATGAGCTTTCCTGGTTCGTTGGCTTCCTGGAAAGCTGTGATGTGGCCTAAAGAATCCTGGTAGATGCTCAACTTTTAAAGCCTTTATGTACTAAAAAGACCCAAGATAAACCAAAAAATACATCATTAATCTCTGAGGTCTGTTTCTAAGAAATCTCCAGTTTATTCTATCTTCACTGTGCTTCTACAGAAGTTTGAAAGGTGCAGTTTTTCTTAAGAAATCTTTCCACAACATTTTTTAAGTGGAAATAAATATCCTCACCTAGGAAAGGGGAAAAAAAAGGCAAAACAAACCATCAACAAGCCACAAAACAGCATGTGAAATTGGAACACAAGAACAGGGTTTTAAAGCTTCTTGAATTTTTAACTACTAGCAAATTGCCTTAAATTTAACTTGGATTAATTCCCTAGTGATCCTTGACATTAAACGGATGTTCTGGTTTGACATGGGTAGACAGAAAACTAATTAATTCCTCTGAATTTGAGGCATATTTAATCTTCTCCCCTAAAGACCTCTTGTTTAAAAGGTACAATGCTGTGACAGGTGTTGGATGTGGAGTGATGGGTGTGAGGGAGCAGACCTTGTGACAGAGGAAGATCAAGACATCTCCAGTAATAATTCCTGATTTGGAAACTGTTACATTTTATTGATTTCACTGAACACAGGAGTATCCACCTCACTGCTTGCTTGAAGGTGCTGTAATGTGCCCACCTCAGTGGTCAGAAAGGAGTCTTGCAGAGATTTTTGTGTCTTTGTGTTTAGTAAAAATTCCCTGATATCTTTTCTCTGACCTTATCTTCTGTTTCCTAAAGAGATGAGCAAGAGCTCCATCCACCCATCCATCCATCTCAATGCCTGAACCTCAAACCACTCCAGTCTAAAACAAAAGTAGCAAGAGACATATTTTAAATTCTGTATTTCTGCCACAGGCAGCTTAAAAAAGGACACGATGTATCTGAAGTGGACTGTTATCAGGAGGGGGGACCTGACCCAATGAACTAAACTGAATAAATGTATGAGATAGCAAAGAAATAAAATCTCAAGGAATTGATACAATTTCCAGTTGAAGAAGGAAAAATGTTGTGCCATAAATTCACAAGAGCAAGTGGAGACATTGACAAATACTGTGATGCTAATCTGTATGAAATTGAGGAAGAGAAAATTACCCTTGCAGGAGATTTCCTGCCCTTCCTCTCCACAGTTCCAGGGAGCTGGTGTCTTGGAATGTGTATTTTAATATCCATGAAGGAACAGTGAAAGGAAATGCCGTATCCAGAACATTCTGACCCCTTCCTCATTGTGGGCTCTGAGGTTTTCTTACATCTTCCCCTGAATTGTGTAGATATGGCAGCTGTTGGAGACATGACTGGTGATGGACAACTCCCTTTATCCTCTGTGGCAATTCACATTTCCTAAGGGGACTAAGCTGACTCTTCAGCTCCTAAAAGTAGATGCAGTAGTGGTTTCTGGAATAAAGACAAAACTGAACTGTCACTCTGCCTTAAGAGGTGGTTCTTTCCAACATGGAGCTGTTGGGAAGTGCTGGCAGCCACCTCCAGAGCCTGGATTAGAGAGATGCTGTGCTGGCTGCTGCCATCACAACCTTTTCAGGCCAAACACCTGAAAATTAATTTATTTTTCTTTCCACACTCCCCAACCCTGATTCTTGGTTTGATTCTTATCGATTTATTTTGTTTATTTGAGACAGAGGTGGTGTCTGGGTGAGGATTTGGTTTGAGGTCTCTGGGCAGATTTCTGTGGTAAATAGGTGTGTGCAGCTGCACTGGTATTGACCTCTTTCAGTTCAATAAAAAAAAAAGAGATTGGCTTCTCTGTGCATTCTGTGCTTAATTCTGCAGAACAGCTGCATGCTTTGAAGGGGATGAACAGAATTCAGCTTGCTGGTGTTGCAGGAAGAAGGTCTCTCCTCTCTAGAGGGAAGCAAACATTTCTCAGTGATCATTTGCTGGCCTTGCAAATTAGGATTTTTGGGGTTGCAGAGAGGCAGCTCCATCCTTGCAGAACTGGAGGAGCTTGGAGCAGTCTTGCATAACTTGAACTTTTGAATCATCAGGTGGCTCTCTAGGAGAAGGTCCCACCTCACGGATGTTCTGTGGGCTAGGACGTGCTTTTCTAGCCCACAGTGACTAAACTGCAGCTATTTTGCTCCTGCCAATGACAATAATAGCACAGGGTAGGGGAAGGGGGCAGGGTACTTATGGATCTGTGTTCCTCAGCCCAGGAAACACACTTGAATGTGCCAAGGAAACTTCCTGAATCACAGCTGTGCTGCCCACTGCTGCGAGCCAGTTTGAGCAGATGGGACTGAATTTGCGTGTGAGCTCTGGATGTTAGAAAGGTGCTCCAGGCTGGAAACATCCTCCTTAATGCCAGTGCTAACCCTGAACCGTGTGTGCTTTAAGGCTGTACGACCTCAGAAGTTTGGTTTTTATAAGTAACAACCAGTAGCCTAAACCCCGGCTTCTGATGAGTGTGCCTGCACATAATAACATTTGGAACTGGGTCCAGTTTTACAGTTGTTTGTTGACATGTGGACCCTCATATCACTTCTACAGCTGGGACTTTATATATTGGAACAAATTTTAAGCTTCTGAGAGAAAGGAGTAAGATATCCTTCACCTTGCTGCTCTTAAGTAGTTGGACCATTAAACCACTGTTCCATGGTAGATAAATCTGGATAGTAAGTTCCACAAAAAGTAGTACAAGCTAGAGAAAATGGCAGAATTAAATGCCAAAGGATTTGTAAAGCTGTGGAGTCAAAGGCAAATACTGAGTTGCAAAGATAGTAACTGGAAAAAAATCAATCTGAAAATCCTTGCACTGCTGATTACTGTTAACATTTAGGACCTTTTTTCTGTTTTGGGGTGTAAGAGGAGGATAATCTGGAGCATAACTTAGAAGATACTTTGCTGCTGGCACCAGCTAGCCTTTTATTTTGGATAATACTGCCAAATTCTATGAAAGGTGATCAAAAGCCCTGTGAATTTTTCTCAGCTTTATATTGGTCATATGGATCCTTTCTTTAGGTGATCATGAGAAGTTCTCTACTCAGTATCTGAGGGTGGCTGCGGGGTAAACTTGGAGATGTAAAGCAAGGAAATAACATGTTTATTGCAAAGTATTGCTTGTAAGTAGTAGAGCTTCAAATAACACTAATTCCGTAGTTGTGATCTATTGCCCATTTAGTTTGGGTGGGGACTTAAAACTTTTCTTGGATTTGCTTGTTGCTCTTGTGACTTTTAAACTATTTTTCTAGCCCCTCCACAGGAGTATAACAAGGGAGATGCTGGGTTCAATTGGCTCTTGCTGTTTGAGGATTTCAGCTCCTCTGTGTGCTACACACAGTGCTTGTTCCCTCGAGGAAAATGTGTTACAGTGTGCCCCTCAGTAGGCTGTGGGCATCTGAGCATGGTTTCAAGTGCAGTATCTCTTTCAAAACCAAACTTCAACAAATTCACAGTAAAAACTGACAGCTGTTGATCTCTGGTTACTTCAGATGGGTTTTTTTACAAGTTTGTAGCAATTTAAAGAAACATTTGCTCTGGGATGTTATGAGCCACTGGAGGATTGGCTTCAAATCTAGTCCTTTTTAATGTAAATTATTTGAAGTCTGGCCAAAGTAAGGTGCATTTTGTAAAGAATGTGGAGGCATTGCAGGCAGTAGCTGTAGTTGTGGCACTCTTCCCAGATGATCCTGTTGCTTCTTTTGGTGCAACCTGGGGTTTGTCTCAGCCTTGTCTTGGATTTTGTAATCCTGTCATTTCCTTCCCCGTGCAGGACTTGTGGAAGAGGAAACATAAAGATCTCCAAATGAATAACCGAAAGGAAGATATGGAAATTGCTTCCCACTACCGTCACCTGCTGCGGGAGCTGAACGAGCAGAGGCAGCACGGCATCCTCTGCGATGTCTGCATCATCGTGGAGGGCAAGATCTTCAAGGCTCACAAAAACGTCCTCCTGGGGAGCAGCCGCTACTTCAAAACCCTCTACTGCCAGGTGCAGAAAACCTCTGACCAGGCCACAGTCACCCACCTGGACATCGTCACCGCCCAGGGCTTTAAGGCAATCATTGACTTCATGTATTCCGCACACCTGGCGCTGACCAGCAGGAACGTCATCGAGGTGATGTCGGCTGCCAGCTACCTGCAGATGACAGACATCGTGCAGGCCTGTCACAACTTCATCAAAGCAGCTCTGGACATAAGCATCAAGTCTGATGCCTCGGAGGACCTCGTTGATTATGAGCTGGGAGCCCCTTCCAGCAGCAGCACGGACGCTCTGATTTCGGCAGTCGTGGCTGGCAGGAGTATATCCCCCTGGCTGGCTCGGAGAACCAGCCCAGCAAACTCCTCCGGGGACTCAGCCATTGCCAGCTGCCACGAGGGAGGGAGTAGCTATGGGAAAGAGGATCAAGAACCAAAACCAGACAGCCACGAAGACATTTCGTCCCAGTCTCTCTGGGCTAGTGACATGGGCTATGGGTCTTTGCGTATCAAAGAGGAGCAGGTGTCACCGTCCCATTACGGAGGGGGTGAGCTGCACTCTGCCAAGGATAGTGCAATACAGAGTGGGTTCTCAGAGCAAGGAGTGGGGGATGGCTGGCAGCCCACGGGCCGCAGGAAGAACAGGAAAAACAAAGAAACTGTGAGACATATTACGCAGCAAGTGGAGGATGACAGCAGGGCAAATTCTCCTGTGCTGCCCCTTTTACCTGCCTCAGGATGGCCATACAGCAGTCGAGACCCAAGTAAGTAATTCTTCCAGTTTTTGGGGATGAAACTGTAAGCGTTGAGTTAATTAGATCTGTTTATGGGATGATCTTATCAGCCTCTGAAATAGGAGCTTGCCAGAAATACAAAAATGTAGAAAGTTGTGTTGCCAGCAATTCAGAAGCACCAAGCACTGTATGGTTCAGTGAGGAGCCCCAATGGAGGCTGGTTCTCCTGTAGGAAGTGATGGTTTTGTTTTGGTTTTGAACCCCAAAACCACCACTCTAATTGTTGGAATTAACAAGAGGAAAGGTTAAAATAATTTATTTTAGCAGGTGTGGACATTGATGTCAAGGTTGAAGAATTTTCCTTTCACTGTATATTGATGATGTAATTACACCACACACGCAGGCGTAATTTAGTCTTACCGATAGCATCTTCAGAATTTCCTGATATTCAGGTGTCACTTTCTCTTGGGTAAGAAAACCACCATCGCCTTTTGCTGGTAATGGCAGGATCAGTGTTTAGTAACTCTCAAGAACAACATGTTTTCAAGAATAACTCTCAAGAACAACAAGCCATCACTATGGCTTCAAGTGTATTTTGATGTGTGTCTTCCCGTGGTCTGAGATAAGTGGCTGCGTTTTAAGCGTGTAGCCAGTGAGAAAATTGTTTTCTTGACTTCCTCTGAATCTTCAGGTTTTTTTTGGTTTTTTTTTTTTTGTCTCAAGATAACTGTCCCATTTGATTCATTAATCAGTGGCAATAAATAGATTCAGGAATGCTTCTGGACCAGGAGTTTGGTGGTTTTTTCTAAGGACTTACGGGAGTATGTTAGTAAACTTTCTCAAGCTGACTTCAAGAACTTAGTCTGTGCTGTGAGTTAGCCTGTGTTTCATTGCATACCAGAATCCAAGTCAGCCAGGAGAAGGGTGTGTGAGATTATACACTTGTATGTCGCCAAATTTGGATGAAAAAAACAATACAAAGAGTACTGAAAGTCTTAAAAGTCTTTGTGGGCTGAAAAAGAAGGTTGAAGTTGCTCACCTACTGGAGTTTAAATGTGGTTTTCATTGAGCAGTAACTTTGCAAATGTCTTGAGATTTATTATGTTTTATGGTTATCTGCTGCAGCAGGATAATTGCATGTAATTATTCTAATTAGCTGATGATAAAATCTAAACAATGTTAGAAGAAGAAGAAAAATACTAGATAGTTTAAGGCAACAGTGATTTATGAAGAATTTCAATTTTTGCAATGCGTGTATTTTAGCCTTGTTTTGAGTGAAGACTCAGCATGGATTACCTGGTCTCTGTTCTCATGCAACTATTTTTCATTTTCCACGGCATCCCATAAAAACAGCTCAATCACTTGTGCTGTCTGAGGCATGTGGGTTTGGAGGTACCTGGAGTGAACCAGACATGTTGGAGTGGCTGCAGAAACAGAGCTGCAGCTCTGATCCTCTTGGAAAGCTGGGTGTAGACTGAGAATCTTTATGGAAAATAGTGCACAACAGAAGAGATTGTATTACTGGAAGCTGAATGAAACTTAGATTGTTTAATTCCTAATTGTTAGGGAATTAAATTGCAGTGGCTGTTCGCAGATGAGAGGAAGATGGCTCGGGGGCTTGACTCAGCACAGTGCTGAGACAGCATGTCAGCAGACACAACAAATTATTTGTTCCAAATCTTGCCTTAAATGCAGTTTCCAATAAAGGAGGTGGTTTCAGTGGTGGGAAAAGGGCAACTGGATGGTGGTGGTTAAGGGAAGAGTATCAATATTCCAATGGTGGTGGTAAAAGAAAAGGGAAAAATGAGTGGCAAGACTTCTTGCTGTCCAAAATGAGCAGGTTTGGGGGCTGCCTGTGCTGGCAGTGGCAACTGGGAGAGAGCAGTGTGTCCATGAGGAACGAGATGGGTGTGGAGACTGAGCTGCTCCTGGGCTCCCCGTATTGGCCATCTGGAGAGGTGAATGCAGGTGAAATTCTCCTTTCTGCCCTGCTGGACTGGGAGGTTCCTCTGCATTGTGGGGCCTGAAATTGTGGAATGGGTGAATGTGGGCTTAGCAGCAGGGATTGTCTCTGCAAGCCCCGCCTGTGTTGTAGGTCAAGTTGTGGTGTCTTTGGGGATTTTTTCAGTATGATTTCAAAGGATTTGAGATCCATATATGTTCAGATTTTGCTACCCTTGGACACCTTGTCCACAGGCAGCCTCTCGTGTGGTAAACCTGTGGTTTGGGGGAAATCAAATGGGCACTCAGGTGAGGCTGCTGCTCTTTCACTGTGAAGTAAAAGCAACCCTGCTACCCCAAAAACATCCTGTCTGGGGCCCTGCAAGCAGTAGGGTCTTCTGGTATTTCCCATATCCAGCAAATGGGAGATTTTTTTTCCTGCAAACTTCATATCCTGAGCTACAGAGTAGTGTTTAGGCTGGATTTTGGTACCCCAGGTTCTTCCCTCTCCTGTTAGAATTCATCAGTGCTGTAGGGGTGTTGCAGACATGACTCCTAAGTATGAAGAATAATTGATTTTCTTGTGTGCAAATGGGTAATGACACAGTGCAGACACTTGTAACAAGTATTTGGGTTGTGTTTAAGTTTCAGCTTGAAGTTGTCTTTGATTTAATCATGTCAGGTTTCATTTTTTGAAACAGACTTCATAGTCTAGGGCTTTCTTTTACCTCATTTGTTTAAAAGTGTCCCTATCAGCAATGTACACAGCTAAGATGGAAAGCTGCTCACTCACTGAGGAAATGGGTGTTGAATGTTCTTTCAGAAGTAACTGAGATGGAAGAAAGTTACCTAGAACTCTCTGTTCTTTAAGGCTCGTTCACTTTTCTTATCCTTTCCATTATTTTAAGATGCTGCTTGCTAAGGCTGAAAGCTCTTGCTGGGTTCACTGGGGTGGTTTACAAATGCCTCTCTACTGCTGGGTTAACACAGACATTGCATTCTGGAAATGCAAAAGCTGATTTAGGAGAATACTTCTTCAAAGCTCAGTCTTCCTCCTGAAATTGTGTAAGGTACTCTTTTGGTCTTGGTTGCAAACAGCACTGGATTTCAGCAGCATTTTGGAAGGAGACTCCTGCAAATAACCATTGCATCACCCTTTAAATTCAGTGATTATTTGGGGCAGGATTTTGACAGATGAAAAATACGCTTCCTACTCCTCCATTATATATAGGATTATTTTATTCCTGTTATATTACAAAGAAGCACATTGCTGTCACTGAAACTTTGCTTTTGAAACAACTCAGTTCATTCACACTCAGCAATGGTGCTGCTTTCAGTGGGAAAAACATTCTTATCAGTACAGGCAGGTGTATTAAAGTGTCCCAGATATTTAAGAAGACTGTTTAAATACAAATGAATGACATCTCAGAAAAAGATGTAGATTTTATTTAAGTTGAAAGGGTAAGAAAATTCTTTGTGAATCCATTGATTTCCCATATGCTGGTGGGGTGCTGGTGAGAGTTTTGGAATCTGACAACATTGGAGATTAAAATAAAAAGGAGTGTCTGAGGTAATCGTATTAATGGTAATCTAACATAATGGAAATAGCAAGAGATCGTTAATGTCTGCCATGAAGTTTGTCTTTTTCATCCAAGAAAGAAGGATCAAATAGGATTTGCAGAAGAATGCAAACGGAAAACTCAGGTGCTGGATTGGGACTGTGATTCAGCTCTCAGTTTCTCAGGGTGGTGTCAGTCAAGCACAAAGCTTGACGAGCACCATCTTTTCATGTTAGTCTCTATTTATTAATTTGGACTGTCTGTTTAGCATCAAACACATTGCATTTTGTCTTTCTCATCCTGTTTGGGTTGTTCAGGATGTCAGTCTGTCATTCCTTGTAGGAAACATTCATATGTATGTTTTCCTCATCAAGACACATTAACTTGAAGCAGCAGTTCTCCAAAGTAAACTGAAGGATGGGCTTTTATAAATAATAACTTTATTCATAATTGAGCCAAGAAGAATTTCCTCCATGGACTTGCCAAAATAACAGGTCTGCCTTTTATTTTATCCATTTTTCTTGAATTTTATCGGTTTTCTAAAGAAACATGGTTTTTAGTCTTTGTTAGTTTTCATATCAAAGATGGTTATGAAATTCAGAAGTAGTCTTGTGCCTTGAACATCTTTATCTGCCTTAGGTTCCCGTTCCTTTAACCTGGCTGGATAAAAGTTTTTCAGGATTACACATCCTGAGTGTGTGGACTACAGGATCAGGTGGTGTTTGGAAAAGAGAATGGATATCT
Source organism: Anomalospiza imberbis (assembly GCF_031753505.1). NCBI lineage: Eukaryota > Metazoa > Chordata > Aves > Passeriformes > Viduidae > Anomalospiza > Anomalospiza imberbis. Next base: position 7,878,978 of record NC_089697.1, on the reverse strand, counting down.
TCACTGTTAAGCCAGCAAAGTGTTGCTGGTTTTGCCTCTTCACGTAATGGAAAACTGTCACTTGAAGGGTGTCTTCTGAAGAATTTATTGACGCCTTTATTAATGTGTTAGTTCAAGCATGGTAGTTATGATTCAGGAATTTATTTCCAAGGAAATACTCCCACACATCTTCTGAGTGTTTGCACCCAAAAGCTGCAAGTGAATTTCTGTGTGCCAATTGACTATGAAATGAAGCTAATTATTTTTAAAACAGAGCAGCCCTTTCTAAAGGCACTACAGTTTGGGAACTCTTTTCTTTTCCTTTAATACATGTATTGGAATTGCTGTGTTCTGTTAAGAAGAGTGTCAGGACTTGAGTATGCCCAGACTAGTGACCTCCATGGGAAGGACAGGCAGGACTTGGCTGTATCCTTCTGACTTTGCAGAGCTCACAGTTCCTTTAACGTTTTCCCCATCAAAATCTTTAATTATGCACAAGTTTCCTCCCTCCTGGTGAGGAGCCGTTGAAGTCGCTGGTTTTCCAATGCCACATGTGTGGCTGCAGTGGCTGCTGCAGGAGCTCTGCTCCCCAGGAAGCCTGGAGACAGCTGGTGTCGTCAACATTCCCCATCCCTTTTTCTGTCTTGGTTTCCAGAGAGCAAATTATGATTACAGGAGCTGTTGGGGAGCACAGATGCTGAACAGTTGGATCACACAGGGAGCTTACATTGCAAAAAGGCTTCAGAGGCCGGCAAGGAAGGGCTTGTTCCAGATGAACTCAACAAAGTTTCTGCAGGTGAGGTCTCTGGACCTGAGTACAGGCAGGTGAATGTGTGGATTGCCTTAGTAAATGATGATTTTATTCTTGAAACAAAGTTGGTTTTTCTCAGCAAGCTACTGGGCTTCTTATATCTCTGTCCCTTTGTCAATGCAAATCTTCAGATCTTCCCTTGATTTATATTTTCAAGTCATTATTAAATAAGTAATTCCCCTGAAAATTCCCCTGTTCTCGTTGTGGTATTTGGCAAGCATGTTGGTCCCACTAGAGGAATCCAGATTTTGCAAAATGACGAAAGGGAGGAAAGATGAGTGTGGTGTTGGTACTCAGGATTCAGGTGTTTAAGGGACTCCTAAAGATTTTTGCTCTGTTCTACAAGACAAAAATGAATGTATTGAAGGAGGTGCTAAGAGAAGTTTTGGAAGCAGGCAGTGTTGAAATTATCCAGACAGAAGGCACAGAATACAGCCAGTTACTCTTCCTTTAAATGGATTTTGCTTTGAAGAGAGGCAGTCTCCAGTCCACCTGCCATGGCCTGAGTCCTGGTTGCAATGGGAAAACTTCAGGTGTTTTAATGGTTTGCTACAGCCATGACTGAAAACTAGGCTGGCTAAAATTTTAGTTGGCAGATGAATGTCTGATGTCCTAAAAATCAACACAGGCTCAAATTTTACCAATTTCCTACTTTTAGTTTGTTATTTAGACCCATTTTACGCCTCATTTTGGAAAGACCACTTTTAAAGCAGGGTAGATGTTTTGGATTAAAACAGCTTATTGGAAAGGTGTTGGAGTATTTTTGAGGGTAGGTAATAGTAAACTACAAATTGCCTGCCACTTGGAAAATTAAGTTAATTACTGCATTTTTCCACCTTCTTTTACAGCCATGACGTTGCAGTCATGGTGCAAGGTGTTAAAATCTTTGCTGCAATTGAGGGGGGTTTGCTGGGGAGATATTTTGATACCCTGGTGAGCAGTGATGCAGCCAGGCAAGGAGGGGTTACAGCTCTGTGCTCTTGTGCCACCCCCTGAATTCTTTCTTAGCCCAAAATCGGCTTAGCCTGCATTCCTTGGGCTTAGGAGCTGCCCAGGTTTCTGGACCCTCTCTGGAACTCTTGGTGTGCCTGAAGCTGTGTGGAGGTGGCTGAGAGTTGCTCAAAATGCAAAACCAAAGGGAAAAAAAAACCCAACCCCGGACACCACTGATCTGTGTCCACACTGAGAATTGTGCAGAGGGTGCTCAGTGAATAATTCAGGTTATCTGTATCACCACGGCCACAGGCTAATGGAGTTATTAGGATAAAATCTTTGCCGGAGTAACTTTGGAGTTTCTGTTATTTTGAAGGGTTAGGTCAGGTTATTTTCAAGTTTGGAAACTAAAATCATTGCTTTAAACCCAGACACACTTACTCCCTGGCTACACCCTGGCTTTGAAATGGTTCCACCCTAAACCAGCTTTAGCTCAATGCTCAGTGTCTGTTTCCTCTCCCCACCCTGCATTCCATTTTCCCCAGGCTCCCAAGCCCTCCTCCTCCTCTTCCTCCTCCCCGTGGTAGCAGTTCTGATTCTGTTAATCTGCTTTAACTCCAAAGATCAGAGGCATTTTCCCTCTCTCAAGTGCCCTTCTCACTATTTTATTTGTTCCTTGTGCTCTTCCTTAAGGAGATCTCAACTTCTCAAAAACTTTTTACCCCTTTTTTGGTTCTTTGCTTTGAAATTCCAAGTGAGAAATCAATAAGCTTTTAGCATTTTAACATAAATTCTATTCCTACTTTGCAATCAGCCCTTTTCAAGCCTTTAATTTCCTTATTTGCAGTGCTGCTTTTGCATTAAAATGTAGTAGGAATTTATTCTTAAGATGCAGTGCCTGGGAATCAAACCCAAGCTTTTCTCTACTGACCTCTGATTAATTTTTGTTCTCTTTTCTTTTTCCCAAGGCACTTGTTTCAAAAGGTAAATATTTGTTCTGAAGATTTTCAGAGTTTATAACTCAGCATTCTGTCATATCACGAGTGCTAATATTCATATTTAATGTGGTACTTGAATGTGTTATTTCTGTCCCTTCATGTTTGTGTCTTCCTCTGTCCTGAGGAGCAGCAGGGAATAGTGTCACTCCTTTCATTGTCTGAATTAAGAGACTTGGAAAAAGAGGTTAAGCTGGCAGTACTGTTAAAGTGATAGTCTCAAATTACTCTACAATTCTCTGCATATTTTGGAGAAACAAGAGTGGCTTAAGGTATTTCTGCACTTCCCAGTCATTCCTGTTCCTGCAAGGATACTGTATTGTCCCACTTTAGAATAGTTTCTAAAACAATTAACTCACCCAGTTTAACCATTTCTCTCTGTTTTACCTTTTTTAGGAAGATCAGCAGTTGGCCAGGTTTGCTCTGTAGCCCAAGGAACAGTTGAGTTGAGGTCACTGACAGGAGGTGGGGGAGCAGCAACAAGCAGCAGGGTTTGGGCCAGGAGCTCCTTTTGCTGACCACAGGAAAGTGTCTGCAGAACTTGATTCAATGGTAGAAAAACAAATATTACGGGAAAGAGATGAAAATTGATTTTTTTTTTCCAGGTACCAGGAGGAGTGGAGGGAGTTTTCCAGTTATTTGTACACTGATTACTGTTTTGAGGAAGACAAAGATGGGGGGTACACTTGTGCTTGGAACATGTAGCAGGAATAGCACCATAAAACCAGGTCATATTTGTGTAGAACAAGCCTGGTTTATTTTAGCAGTAGTGTTCTAGAGCTGGTGAGGAGAATGTTTCTGTTGGTAAAACACAGAGAGTGAACATCCTATGGCTGTAGGCAGGAAAATTATATTGAAGCCTCAGCTGGCATGGGCTCCTCCTGAGCCCTCCAGAAACAGGAGCAGCATTGGAAATTGGCACTTTCCTGCAGCACAGCGTTTTTCAGAACTCAAATCCTGACAGTCCCAGGACACCCTGCTTTGAGTCGTGGTGGAGAAGCTGTAGTAGGGCTCAAACCTCAAAGAAGAGGGTTGGGAAAGCACAGCCTGAAGTTTTTTATTCCATAAGGATTCACTTAAGATATCTTACAGCCTTCAACATAAAGGCAGGTTTTAATGATCATATGTGTTGTGGTTAAATATCTATGTTTGCTTGATTGTTTCCTGCTCGAGGAAATTGGAGCTGATTCTGAATGCTGTGCACATTTATTGTATCCACATGTCTGCTGTTATGGTTGTAAAATAGTGCAAATCAAACCCAATATAGCTCATGGCATCACTTCCCCATGTAAATATTGCAGTGGGTGAGAATGCTGGGGTTTGCTCAACAAATAGTGAGTTGTGAAACACTTTTGGAAGATTTCTGTTAGAAAGGAGGAGGGAACTGAAATACAAACTTCAAGGATATTTTTAGCAGCTGGTAAGAGATTGTCATTTTTCTGCCAGCCTGTGTGCTCCTTTTTTTTTTTTAATTCCCAATCAAAAACCGCACAATGGAATAAAGCTATTTTTTCTTTTTTTTTTTTTTTTTTCCCTGAGAGTTTAAAAATTAATTGCCTTTTGTACAGAAGGAGATCAAGCCAGACCTCCCTAAACTTACACAAGAAACATCATCCCTGGAATTCTAGATAAAATCAACTGTCAGGCAGATACTTGACCCAGATAGGTTGAAGAACCAGAAAATTACGTCTTTTATTTCACCTAAGTTTTTTTTGGGTCACATTTTGTCACTGTACCTGAAACAAAAGTTGAGTTTAAGTGGCTCCCACTTTCCTTTGGTACTTAATTTCACTCCCACGCTCTCCTGCAGTTGTTCCGGTGAAAATCTCTGTGTGACCATGTAGAGAACCAGATAGGGGAACTGATCTGCACTTAAACTTTTTTTTAATAAATCAATTTATTTTTAACATATTAGTTCCTGTCTCAAGTTCAATCACAACTAAACGTGTGGTCTTGGTGCCACTGAGGGAGTAGCAGGGGAGGGTGCAGGAATTTGGCATGGGAGAAGTTGCTGATGCTGGGACCTCTTCCCTTTTTACTTCTCATGGTGTAAACAGAAAAAAATTATGCTTTCCATCACACTAAAAATTATCCAGCTGTGTGCAGGAGATCCAAAATATCTGCCCCAGGAAGTGTGATGCCCACATGCATCCCAGGCTGCTTCCAGGCCTGAGCCTGTTGACTTTGTTCATTAACAACTTGTGTGGTGGCATGTTGGATGGCACCAGGCTGGGAGGGATGATTGGCTGGAAGGCAGCGGTGCCAGGCACAGCAGGAATCACACCAAGACAAGTGTGAAGTCCTGCTTGTGGCACAGGATAACCCCGTGCAGCAGTTTGGGTTGGCAGCCAAGGAGAGAGAAAGAAAGCAGCTCTACAGAAAATGTCTTCTGGTGAGTAAGGAGCTGAAGAGGAGCCTGTGTGCCCTCGCAGCCAGGGAAGGCTGGCTGCCTGCCTTGGGAACAGCATTTGGAGTACAGGATCCAGTTTGGGCATCTCCAGGCCAAGAAAGACTTTGACAAGCTTGAGCAAGCGCAGCTGAGGCCATCAAGATGATGTGTGTGAGGAGAGGCTGAGACAGCTTGGTTTAAAATCTTGGAGAAAAGAAGGAGAGTAGGTGGATTATCCAGGGCCAGACCCTTCTCAGATGTGGGTTGAGAAAGGATGAGAGGTAATGGATGTGAGTTCCAGGAAGGGAGATTGGCACAGGGTGAAAGGAGGAGATTCTTCACAAAGTGGTCAAAAGGTGAAGGAAGGACCTTGGGAAGTTGTACTCTCTCTTCCCTGCTGATATTCACAACTGGGCTGTACAAGTCACTGGAATCTTACTCTAAAAGTAGCTCTGAAGTCACTTTCAACCTGATTTATCCTACAATTCTTAAAGATGACTCCAGGTGACAGAGCAGTACTGCTGCCCTAGGTCAGGATGGTCAGGATGACTTCTCTCTCCTCTGTCTGATGGTGACACCGCTTCAGATTAGGTCCAGCTGCTCCTCTCTCCAGACTGGACTTTCCTGGGTTCTTGCCTTGCTGACAGCAGGACTCCTGTACCCAGAGGTATCTTCCCTTCAGTTCACCTTTCCACCCTCATTCTGCCAAATTGGGTCCTGCAGGTGCAGCGAGCTACGGGAAAGGCTCAGGAGCTTTTTGTGGCATGTGGCTTGAATTGCCATTGTCTCTGGAGGCTGTGGGACTTGCAGAGGGTTAACTCCAGGTGCTGAGGGGTGAGACCACCAGCTGAGAAAGGTGTGCTGGAGGGATGGCTCATGAAACACCCTGCATTCCAGTGCAGCTTGGGAGGGCTCCTCGAAGATTCCTGACATTTGCCAGGCAGGTGGAGAAACACACAGGAGCTGCTTTAAAGCTTTGTAAATGGTAGGTGAGGTACTGTTGCCCTCCTTTGAAGGACTCCTGTGCCTGTGGCTGGCTCCCCCTCACTGCTGGGGGTCACCTCTGTCACACAACCCCGGAGACTGGGGCCACCGAGGGAGGAAGAGCCCTGCTTTGTGCTCCTGCCACACTGAACGGGTCTGTGAGGAGAAGGTGACAGATTTCTGATCCCCTCTTACGTCGAGACCGTAATGAAAAGAGCAATATTGAGAGAGAGCAACCTTGCAAAACGTTGCCTTTAGTTCTTGTGGATAAAGCTTGTTTCTGCTTTGAGTTTTCCAGCAGCAGATGCAACCTCGTATGGCTTTTATTCACACCTTTCTCCCTTCTCATGGGTTTAGTTCTCCAGCTACTGATTTCTAGATGTTCAACTGTCTACATGACAGAGCAGGAATAAAAGATGAAAAGGGGAAAAATAATTTAAAAAAAAAACAACTATGAAAGAGAATAATAGCATTGGGAGTCTGGGAAACCCCACTGGGGGTCTACTGAGAAGGTTAAAACACAGAACAAACAAGAAATAAGTGGTGTGAGAGAAGCAGATGCTGAGGAGGTACTTTGGTAACAGCTGAGTTTAAGCTGTAATGAGAAAAAATGACAAAAGCAGGGGGAAGAAATACAAGCAAAAAAATTAGTTTGCTTATTAAAGTAATTAATTAAGGTAGTAAATGGAGTCTTTAAAATGCAGCCTTTCCTTGCTGATGCTGGGATGGCATGTGTGTTTTGTTCAATTGTTGGGCTAGGTTTAATGCTTTTTCCTGTCAGCTTCTTCCTAGATCTTTGAAAATAAATTATCACATTAACATTTGGATACTTTTAGTACATTGCATTACTTTGATTTGTGCCATAGCCCTTTCCAGGGGGCTGCCAGATGTCTGTAGTGCTTGATTTTTTTGTGAGTAGTGCAGTCCCATTCCTGGGTTTGTGACAGGAGCTCGGTTTATAACACTTCCAGAGCTCACACAGTAGCCACCCTGGGTGTGTTGGGAATATTTTACTGCTCCTGTTGTCCTGGTGTGAGGTTTATTCCTCTTCATGGATCTGGTAAAGCCTGCCTGGTCTGTGTGGCTGGGAATTAAGTGTGTTTTGAGCTCAGCTGGGATGGGTGACCTCTGTGATAAAGTGCTTGCAGTCCTTTTATCCCTGTTATGTGCTGCTTCATGTCTAGGTAAGAACTTTACTGTTGTTTTCAGAATTGTGTGGAAGTACTCTTGCCAAAATTGTCAAAAAATAGGCTCTGTTTTATTTGACAATAAGAGCTAAAAATAAAATATTCACCCAAGTCAACAAATTTAAGAAAGCTTTTCTAAAGCTTCTGTGTTTTGGAAAGTAGGCTGGTGTAATAGAATAACTGCAAAATAATGATTTGCTAAAGAGACTAATGAGCTCAGTTTTCCGAGCAGCATTAATCCCATGTTTAGCTCGGGATTTCCTGCGTGTGGAGCCCTGCAGTCGCAGGGGCTGTCCCAGCAGGGTGAAAAATGAGCTCTGGAGGGCTGGGATGGAGCTCTGGGGCCCGTGGCAGTGAATAATTGCAGAATAGAAGCTCATTGACTAAAGCCTGGTTTACACGGGGCTGAAGCGCTGTAGTAAACAGTTTGGATTACTGGGAAGTGACGGATGCTTTCGATTCATATAATTCTTTGGCTAAATCTTGTTAAAAGGAGCTGCATTCTAGAGAAAAGAGAAGTGGTTTTGGAGGCGCTGTGGAGAGGAACTTGGTGCATTTTTTTGGGTTTTGGTGTGCTGCGAGTATTTCAGTACTTATGTGACTAAGTGGATATTTATTTTGCCATAATGTGTGTTTGATTAGATTACATCAGCTATAAATACTGGAAGCTCTGAAGCATCTATTTCGCTGTCTGTCTCTAATCTTGGCTTTTGAGGAACGTTTAATGTCTTGTTGTGGTTACAATTAATCTGTGTGTGTTTTAGCAATTAGTGTTTATGTGCAGCGGGCAGCAGCCAATTCTGGCAACTGTCAATCAGCAGCTGTACCAGGCTCTGAAAAGGAGTGCAGAAAGCACAAGGTGATTCCCTGCCTGCCTGGTTATTTGGGAATGCAGTTTTGTGGGCAAGCACCCTTTCTGGCCTGAGTTATGTGCTGTGATTCCCCATGTAGGCAGTGGCACAGTGGTATGACTGTGGCTTTGATGTGATGCAGCTCTCTGTTACCTTACCAGTTTAATGGGCTAAACTTCCATTTGCTTCCTTCACCACCTTTTGTAACAGCTGCTGGTTTTTACTGTCTTGTAGTTTTCCTTTATGTAGGCATGCTGGCTTGTTTTTAAAAAACCTTCAATATCATCTAGAAAAGTGGATATCCTGTGAGCCTCTGACGGAGGGATGACAAAATACATAAAAATTCAAAGCATTTGAATTCTTCTTCTTGACTAAGATTTAATAAAGCTGATAATATGAAATTATACAAGCAAAACACAGATGGAGCTGGGAAAATGGTTTGTTTTAAACAGAGAGCATCTCTGGTAGTTCACATTTATGAACTTCCTACTGTGTTTGTAGCCCCCAGCCTTGGGCATTCCCTGCATCTCCAGGGTGTGGGAGCACTCTGCCTATGACTGCTTTTTCCTTATTGTTTGATTTGAGGCTGTTTGTTTTTTAAAGGAACAACTTCAGCAGTAGGATGTACTAGCAGAACAGTGCAGCTTAGTAAAACCAATCTGAACATGTTCTGGAATCTGATATGCCCTGAGCTGGGACTGGGAAATTTGCTGGCTGCTCCTGGCTCCACAGGCTGGGCACCTTGAGTGGGTCCCCATGTCTTTCTCTGGCAGCCACCACCTGTGAAATGGAGATAAAAATAATGATCTTCCTTCAGCTGTTTTCCAGGTTACAGGAGGTGGGCACGGTACCAGTGTCCTCATTAGCATTTTTTAATAAGGCTCTGCAGATTAATGCCTTGCCCTGGTTTGAAGTTGTGGAAACCAAGGGCTGGTTTGTCCCACTCTGCCTCCTCCCTTCTCCTGAGCTTCTGTGCATGAGTGAGTTTATTGCAGTGCTGTGTGTGGACAGCACCTGAATTCCTTGCCCTGAAGAGCGCAAAATGAATTTATGAAAGCAGCAGGTATTAATTTTGTAAGTGTCCTACCACTGGTTTGAGCTCTAATAGTTCCCTCTTGCATTAAGTAAATTTAAATCTCTTTCAAACTAGGAGGCAATAAAATATTCAGGATCTGCAAAACAGCTTCTTTCTCCATCTGATAGCTCATTATCTGTGCCTTCTCTTTGGATATGGATTTTCCCCCCTCTGCATTGATAAGAGAAATGCCACAAAGGCTAAGTTTGTTGGGAAGCTTAGGCTCCGTTTGCCAGGTGCTCAGCTGGGCTTTGAGTGTGTCAGCTGTGTTTGCTGCTGCAGATTGTGGAGTAGGTAATTGCAATTTGTTTTGTGCACTTTTAAAATGGGCTAACAGCCCTTTTTGAGTGTAATTTTTGTTGTTTCATGTGAAGAATAGAGAGGAGTCTGAGAGTCATTTTCCTTTACATAAAAATACATAAATTATTTAAGCTGATAAGAGAGTCAAAGTCCAAACAAAGGAGGCTCTTCAATTAGACCTCCCCAAAAATCCAAAGATAAGCTGTGTTTTCACAGGAAGGAGTTTACTTTATCATAGCTTTTTTGGTTTTGTTTGGATTCAGTAATTGATATATTTGTTACTGATATGTTATTTTTTTATACAGTTTCTTTGTAGCTACATGTTGTGAAGTGGCTGATTTGGTTTTTTTGGGGTTTTTTTTCAACTGCAACATTTCTGTATAAAACCCACCCTGTGATACATGCTGGGAACCAATGGTTGCTGTGTATTTTTTAGAGAAGTGACCCCAAGGAATTTATACTCGGCACCCCACTATTAAAGGCGGTTTATTACTGGGTTTCTCAAAACCTTCATCATGGAGAAGAAACAAAGAGTGAAAATTTGGGCTAACTGGAGTGTAAAATGAGGACGAAAACAGAACTTAAACCTTTTAATGTAATTTCAGTACTAGCAAACTATCCTGAAATCTTAGTTTAAGATAAATAAATAGTCTTATCCAGGTTGTGGGTAAAATACACATCCTCTGCCCTGCCTTCATAGCTTGTGGCTCTGAACTGAAGCCCAGTTGGTGAGGCAGGAGGGAAGGGGCTGGAAAAACAGAACTCCCAGCTGTGGGGCAGGAAAATGGGAGTGAGGGCAGGAAAATGGGGGTGAGGGCAGGAAAATGGGGGTGAGGGCAGGAAAATGGGGGTGAGGGCAGGAAAAGGGAGGTGAGGGCAGAAAAAGGGAGATGAGAGCAGGAAAATGGGGGTGAGGGCAGGAAAATGGGGGTGAGGGCAGGAAAATGGGGGTGAGGGCAGGAAAATGGGGGTGAGGGCAGGAAAAGGGAGGTGAGGGCAGGAAAAGGGAGGTGAGGGATGGAAAAGGGAGGTGAGGGCAGGAAAATGGGGGTGAGGGCAGGAAAATGGGGGTGAGGGCAGGAAAATGGGGGTGAGGGCAGGAAAATGGGGGTGAGAGCAGGAAAATGGGGGTGAGGGCAGGAAAAGGGGGGTGAGGGCAGGAAAATGGGGGTGAGGGCAGGAAAAGGGAGGTGAGGGCAGGAAAAGGGAGGTGAGGGCTGGAAAAGGGAGATGAGCAGGAAAATGGGGGTGAGGGCAGGAAAAGGGAGGTGAGGGCAGGAAAAGGGGGGTGAGGGCTGGAAAAGGGAGATGAGCAGGAAAATGGGGGTGAGGGCAGGAAAAGGGAGGTGAGGGCAGGAAAAGGGAGGTGAGGGCAGGAAAAGGGGGGTGAGAGCAGGAAAAGGGGGGTGAGAGCAGGAAAATGGGGGTGAGGGCAGGAAAATGGGGGTGAGGGCAGGAAAAGGGAGATGAGAGCAGGAAAATGGGGGTGAGGGCAGGAAAAGGGAGGTGAGGGCAGGAAAAGGGAGGTGAGGGCAGGAAAATGGGGGTGAGGGCAGGAAAATGGGGGTGAGGGCAGGAAAAGGGGGGTGAGGACAGCACTCCCACCTGAAACCAAAGCCAAAGCAAGCGTTGCTGCATTGCTGGTTCTGTTTCGTGGATCCGCGGCGGGGCCGGCCCTGTCCCGGTGGTTCTCCCGTGTCTCTGACAGCATCTCCCCGCTGCAGGCGCTGATGCGGCCGGGACGGAGCCCAGCAGCTCGGACAGCAGGGTGGAGCGGCCGGACCCCTACACCAACGTGGAGGAGGCACTGCTGGGAGGAGAGTCCAGCTACATCCACCAGCCCCTGACCCCGGACAAGGAGGACGCGCTCCAGGCCGCCACCGTGGCCAACCTGCGCGCGGCCCTGATGAGCAAGAACAGTTTGCTGTCGCTGAAAGCCGACATGCTGAGCGAGGACAGCTCGCTGCTCTTCGAGTACCTCCCCAAAGGCACGCACTCGCTCTCCCGTAAGTTGGCCTCCTTCTGTTTCTTCTATTTTTTATTTTTTTTAAATTATTTTTTAGTGATGCTTTAGGGGAAATCTTTAGTGAGAAGAAAATACAGGTCACCGCTTCTTTGGTGTTGCTGGTGTGTTTATATCCAGGTTTAAGTCTTGCTTAATCCCACTTTCCATAAAATGTGGAAACTTTAGTCTGATTCTGATCCAACTTTGTTGTTAACTGCTGAAGTCATAGAAGAAAATACTCAGCTTGTAGCGCTTGCCCTCAGATTTCTGTTTCTCTCATCTCACCCAATGGTACTTACAAACAAAATACAAAGTATTTGAGTCATTACGGGGAAGGTTTTGAATCCAAACTTGATTGATGTTGAACAGCTTGAATGTTGCTCCTGTGTCTGTGGAAACAATTGGGGTGTTGTAGATTGCATGATCTATACTTCTTGCAGTTTAATTTTAGACTTGTAAGTAGTGAGCAGCTATTGATTTTCTTATACTTGCACCTGGAAATGAATGTTTTTCTACTGGTGATCTGTTGGAGACAGCTGATGTGAAACCATTAGGTGTGGACAGCTGATTTTTCAGCCTATTTTTGCATTTTCTTCATTGCAGCCTGTTTCTGTCATGCATAAAGAAAGAAATTATTAATGCTGTATTTTAATAATACTCTGAGAATATATATCATTTCTGAAATAGAATAGAGCAAGCAACAGTTTTCTGAGTACTACATGTTCATTTCCAGAAGAAAAGGTTTATCTTTATCTATGGCAAGAAAACTGACTATGTAAATAGAATGAAAAGTTCACTTAGGATATCTGTTATTCTGTTTTCTTTTAGTTTCCTCAATGGGAAAAGATAGATAACTTTAATGGCCATAGAATTAGAGAATGAATCCCAGAATGCTTTGGGTTGGAAGGGACTTTGAAGATCATCTCTTTCCAGCCCCTTGCCATGGGCAGGGACACTTTCCACTAGACCAGGGTGCTCCAAGCCCCATCCAAGTGGCCAGCTGATCCCTGGAGATGTGTGACAAAGGGAAATAATTGCACAATGCAGTGTCAGACTTAGTGTCTCTTTTCACTTCTCATGTCTGAACAGTGGGATTGTTTTTAAAAAAATCCAAAAACCTTAAAGTTTCTGTACCTTATTCTGTAGCTTAAATATTTGTGGGGAATGGCTGGTGCAGTGTTCTGGTTTCTTTCGCAGTAACTCACTTCCCAAAGGATCTCAGTTAAATCAGATTTAGACAGTTCAGATTAGGCTCCAGGGTTGAAAATCCCTCAGTTGCAGAGGAACAGCACAGATGTGCCTCAGTTCAGGGGCAGGGTTTGGGTGCAGGGAGCGGAGTGCCCTGAGCTGGCACAGGGAGGGTGGGAGCCTGGATCGCTGTGCGACCGCGGGTGATGGATGCACCACGGCTTCGGGTCTGTGGCTCCTGACAGGTGAAATCAGCAATTTCATCTTCTGTCTTGATAAATTGGAATAATGACGGGGCTGCCCTCTATCCATCATCCTTCTCCTTGTTGGAGGATTTTAGGTTATACTTAAAAACTGAAGCACCACTTGACGTAAAGATAAATGTGTATGAAGCAGTCATAAATCCGGGTTAAAAATTAGAGATTGCCCAACCACCTGAGAAGCAGAGCTTGAGGATGGGCATGGTGCAGGCAGGAGACCAGCTGGGTTTAAAATAAAGCTTGATACATTTAGAAAAGGGGGTAGTTGATATCTCACTGAGGGGTGCCATGGCCCAGGAGGTCCTGTCCAGCCTGTATTTGATGTCCTTATTTTCCAGTCTTCTCACTATTACTTGGATTTCATTCAGCTGAGCTTCAATTATCTCATCTTTACGGAAGCAAAGTGAAATGCCCAAGTCAAAAGGAAGACTTCCTGCTTGGTCTGTAGCTCTCACAGCAGTCAGGGATGTGGCTGTGGCCTGGTAAGAGGATTTTTATAGAAGCCAGGAGTTAAGAGGCATATTTTTCTTTCATCTTATTCAGATTCACAGGTATCAATTTATTTTAATCACTTGAAAAAGATCTTGTGATATACAATTCCCTTTTAAGTGGTCATTACTGAATACAACAGGACATCAAATTTGATGAGAATATTCAGCATATAAAATGACAGTGAAGCAAGTGGTAGGAAGATTGTGGAGATATAAAAGCACGGTCTAAGTTGGTGCTGGCTTTGTAGGTGTTTTTTGACATTTTTCTTCAAAAACAATTTGAGGATATTGAGTCATTTTAATTCCTGGGTTATATAAAAAAAAAAAAAATGGAGGAGGGAGTAGGTAGGAGCACAGTGAAAAAGACTGAATTTAACAAGAGAACCAAACCCAGCTGTTTTCATCTGTCTTGATTTGAAAAGAAATGTAATCATTTCAGGGATTATAAGTGATCAGTCTCTTCTGACTGTAAAGAAGTGAAGTGTTTTTTAATCTTGGCTGCTATCACTGGATTATCTTCTCTTACAAAGCACTGCAGTACATAACTGCCTTAAGGAGCAGTATTCAGGTTTTGTTTTGTGGGGTTTGTTTTTGGGTTTTTTTTTTTTTCTGGGGGACAAAAGACTTAATGGAGGTGGACAGATGCAAAGAGGGTGTTAAACATGTTTAAAATTTGGATGAGCTATTTCTAAAGGGGATATTACTCTCCAAGTTACTGCACACATTAAAAGTTTTCACTTGCTATTCCACATAATTCTCCCTGTTTTAGAAATTAGAGGATATCCCAAGGTTTTCATTTTCTTACGTGCTCTTTTTAACTAATTCATTATATGATCATATGAGGTATGAACTTGACATTCTTCTGGTGGAAAATGAAGCCCATAATGTGTGTGTGGGGGTGTTGTATCACTGTGGTGAACTTCTGAAGTTAACCAGTTCAAACTCATTTAAAATCAGAAGGGAAAATTTAAATATCTTGCCATTTGGGTAGCACAGTTGCCAGATAACCTGCAGCTGAAGGGAGAGTTTGATGTTCATGATGTGTGATCAAGATTGACGTTGTTCATATGCTGCTCAGAAACCTGGAACATGCAGGTTTTGCAGAAAAAAATGTGTGAATTTACTCATGGGTAACTCCGAGGCCGTCTGGGCAACTGTTGGTTACAGAACCTGCCTGGGTTGTTGCTGGGGGTGCCTTTCAGATAAGACATCATGAGAGTTTTCCTGGTTTTGCCATGTATTCCTGGTTTGTCTCCAAAAGCAGGTGGTTGTTCTGTGATTTCCACTCCAGCAGAGCTGCTCTGCAGAGCTCCTTGGTTTAATAATGTGTCTTATTTCATTTATGAGCCTGAACTTTGGTAGCATTGTTCCGCACGGTTACATCACACGGCCAGAAGTCTCAAAGGCTTCAGTCGAATGTTTTGAGATGGTTTTGCCAAGTATAATCAAGAGAACGAGAATTTTAATGTTCATCAGAAAATCAGGTGGTTAGTTTACATCCTTGTTTTCTCATTAAAAAAAAAAAAGAAAACTTTCAGATCATTGTGGGGGGACGACTCCCTTAAAGGGTGACTTCCACATTTCAGAATAGCACATTTGAAGGCTTTTTTTATATGTCTAAGTTTGGCTTTTCCTGTTTACCCTGTGGCATCTGAAGCTGTTTATAGAAGCAATTCCTATGAAGCTTCCAGTCCAAGTGATTACGTGGTACACAGAGCTCTTTTCTTTTGGGCAAACCAGCTAATAGGTTATTTTTAGTTAGTGGTATATTGGAGCCAATAATTTATCCTTGCACTGGTTGTAAGAAATACATTTTACACAGTGGTCAACTTTCCCAGGAAGAAGTTAAAGGTATTCAGTTTGGTGTGGAATTCTCGTCCATTGTAAAAGAAGATTTAGGGGAGAATGGATGCAGTTTTAAATGAGATTTAATAACTTTGTCTTTCTCCTTTCCACAATATTTTACTGTCCAGCTGTCACAAGAATTCTGTATTCACACAAATATTGCTAAACCCCTGCTTCATTTTCTGTGTGCAGAGCTGACTGAAGGAAAGTGTTTTTGATTTCTGATTTAGAAGTTAAAATACTTTTGCTTAAAATTCATTTTAGTGCAAGTTTAGGAGGCAAAAAGGTTTCTCACACTACAAGTCAGAATGGACATAAATCTGTGTTTTTGTGTACAAAGTGTGGGTCATTGATGTGGGTTTCTCTCTTCTTGTGTTACTTGCAGTTGTTGAAACCAAATAAATACTGATTATTGTTTGAAAACTCATCTTTGTGGTGTTGTACATCTTTGTGTGTTTGTATACCTTGGATGATAGTTTATTGCTTCTTAATGTTTTATTTCATTGCTTGTTCATTGGCCTTAGTTTTTGCTTTAAGTGCAGAGGCTTTTTTTTTGGAACCTGTGAAACTCTGGGAAAAATTCAAGCAAATAAAGAATTAATCAAGCCAGGCCCCACTGGTTTATCTTTACTGTGTGCTAAAATACTGTTAGTTCAAAGAAGTGTAACCCAGAGATGCCTTTGGGGCAGTTTGAATCGGTTTGGGATGTTCAAGGGTAAAAAAAAAAGAACCTGTGTCTGTCTAGGCAGGAATTCTGCTATGGACCTGTAGAGCTGGATTCCTGGTAACACTTTCTAACAGGAAATACTGATAAATTCCTTTTGTCCTCTAAATTTTTCCTATCTTGAATTTCTGGCATTTTGTTGCCCTGCATTAAAATGACAACAGCAACAGATGAGCAGCACCTGAAGGAAACCTTGGAGCATTGTTATCCCAGCTGAACAGCGTTAACTCAGTTGGGAAAGATATCGATCTGTGATCAAAGCAGAGGAAAGCAAATCAAACATCCAGCTCGTGGCACAAGAGCAGAATTTCCTTTGATAGCTGATAAAAAAGTAAGGTTTGGGATTGTTCACATTTTGAAACCTTGGTGTGGTTTCACTGAGTGCTTTGTTGTCACCCAGATCACAGCGCATTGTATTCGGACACAGTGTAAACTGTGACTTGTTATTTGTAGCTGCATTAAAAAATGTGGTTTTTTATATGCCTGAAGGTTTCCATCAGACTCTTTTTTTGCTGGAAATGAAAAAGCCTTTAAATACAAATTTATTTTATGCCATATTTGCTTCTGGTTTTGCCGCCTTGCATTTCAAAAAGAACAACCTGCTCAGTATGTCATTCCAAGATTCAGTCAAGGCATGTGCTAAAGTTTGTATAATAATTTGTAATGTACAGTGATATTGATGACACAGTCTTTATTTGTATTTAGCTTTGTCATTGATCCTCAGGGCAGTTTCTGGAATATTGTTTTCCATTTGGCTGTTGCTACAGTGTAGGCGAAGGCCGGACACGGCATGTTTTCCTTTTGAATTATAGGAGATTTTTAGACTGTAATGACTGTCAGGTATAATCAAACAGTTTTGTACAAATATTTGAACCTCCATCCTTGCTAAATATAGTGTGACAGGAATCACACTTTTTCCATCTTTTGTAAAGCACTTTGAGATCAATACTGACAGTCCGATATTAAATAAGCCACCACGGACAGATCTTGAGATCTGAACCTGTGACATAAACTTTAAAGAAAGTTAGTGGAATGAAGTTTGAAGTTTCCTTAAAGTTGGAAGTGTATGTGTTCAGAACGGTGCTTCTCCAAGAGAAATGTGGATATTTGTGCTGCAATGTGCTTCTTTCTCCTGACGGACACTGTAGTGACCGAGCCCTGCAACGTCACTCCAGTACACACAGACATTTGGGTGGGGAGGATGCTTTAAAAAAAAAAAAAACAAAAAAAACAGCCCTTCAACCAGAAAGACCAAAAGCCTGGCATCCCTGTCCTGCTGCATTCCCTCCCACTGACAGAAGATGAGCTGCGAGTGCTGGGGCGCTGCCTTTGCGAGGCCGTTTTTAAAGCCACCAGCTGGTGCTCGTTCACGTGGGTGAGATTCGTTTCCTGTGTTCCCCAGGGCCTGGCACCAGCTCGAATCCTTCAAGGGGTGAAAGTGATGGCAAAGTGGAAGCACCATCTCCCCCGCTGCCTTCAGCACACCTTGCCACTCAGAGCCCCACCAGGATCTGCTCTTCTGGTGAAATGTCACCAGAAACTGGGATAAAAGGAGAAGTGCCTTCCTCAACCCAGGTAAGATCAGGGGGGAGGGAGGAATACAAAGAATTTGAAATGCAAAGGTGTCTGTTTGATCAAATCCTCCCCAGTTAGGAGTATTTTGAAAGATCTAATACCTTATACTTTAATCTGTGAGCTCTTTTTTTTTTTAAATACAGGTTGTTTTAAAACTAGAAGTCTGCTGAGGGTCAGGACTGGTGCTGTCCCAGTTTTAGTCATTCTGTCTTACCTCAGCAGAATTTCTGTTCAAAAACCTCTGGGTTTTTTTAAATATGAATGCCTTTTTTATTGTAAATCCCTTCATTTGCACAGCACTGCACACTAGCATGTAATAATGGCATGAGACCTCAGCTACCCGTTGCTCACTTCTGGTGCTGGGCATTTGGGTTTCTTGTAACTGTCTAAATTCAGGCAGAAGTGGGCTGGCTCTCTCTATTACAGAAGTGAGAAGTTTGACCTAAAATCCATAGCTTTCTGCAGCATTTCTTGTTCTTAATATTTTTGAATGATACTCTATTAAACAAATGGGTGGAAAACACAGATTTTGCTTTGCCATCCCCATAGAGCAAAGTGAGCTGGTCTGCACAGACCTACCGGGGCTGCGGCACGCCTCTGCCTCATACAGGGCTGCCATCTGCCACACGCTGGCATATTGCAAAGGATTTATGAGGGAAAAAAAAAAGATAAAATCAGCTTTTATTTAGAATTTGGATCAGCAGTGCCAGAGGGCATTGCAGAAGGGGAGCCATGCAGAAGGTGTTTGTGTTCTACAGGCTCTCCTGTGTGGAAAAGTACCTGTGGAGGGCTAAGGGAGAATTTTCCAGTTCTGTTGTATCAACTAAAAATATCCAGTCCAGCATTTCCCACTGGTCTGAGTGGGAGCTACAGATGCTTAGTGAGACTGGAAACTGAGTATTTATTTGTGACTTAAACAGAGATGTTGATTACTGTCTTCAAAACACCAAATGATAAGGTGTTTTGAGGCAAGATAAA
This sequence comes from Anomalospiza imberbis, assembly GCF_031753505.1. Taxonomy (NCBI): domain Eukaryota; kingdom Metazoa; phylum Chordata; class Aves; order Passeriformes; family Viduidae; genus Anomalospiza; species Anomalospiza imberbis. Next base: position 7,860,408 of record NC_089697.1, on the reverse strand, counting down.
GGCCCAGTTCACTGCTCTGGCAGTGAAAGCTTTGTAAAGGCACTTTGAGTTGTCAGGTCAAACGACTGAGCCTCCCTTAGAGAAAGGATGAAGGCAGTGACAGCGATGGGAGTCACAGCTCTGCCTACAGGACAGCTTCTTGTAAATGCCTGCCCTAACTTCCCTGTGCTTTTCCTTTGCAGGCTGCCTTTGATGGATTGCTGGCACTTTGGCAGTTTGATAACTCTGACTCAGGTAAGCAGAGAGAAAAATACGTCTTTAAACCGTTGTTATTTTGTACCAGAAGAGGCTGATCCGTGCGTGTGTACCCGCGGTCCTGTTTCAGATTCGAGTTTCCCGAGATCTGAGGACGCAGACGTCACCGCCAGTGGGACCTTCCTGGGTTCAGCCCTGGCCAAGAGGTTGACCTGTGGCTTCTGCAGGAGGGTGTTCCAGTGCGCTGAGGAGCTGAAGGAGCACGTCCACGAGCACGCCTTCTCCATGCTCCTCCCGCTCGACGTGCTCGCCTGCTCCCGGCCCGGCCTCGCCGACGGCACCGCTGCCGGCCAGCTCGGCCGCTTCCAGTGCTCCAAGTGCCCCGCCAGCTTCACTCTGAAATCCAACATGGATCGGCACGAGAAGACCATCCACTTCCACTGTAAGAAGATGCAGTGTCCTAGCTGTGCCAAGCTGTTTCGTGACAAGACAGACTTAAACCGGCACCTTCTGTCCGTGCACTCGAGCGAGCGCGCCTTTGTCTGTCTCTGCTGTGGGAAGGGCTTCGGCACCCAGAAGAACCTCAGTAGCCACGTGAAAATGTGTTACCTGGGCTCTGCCCACCTGGCTGGGCTGGAGCTTTTGGACAGTGTAGGGCCAAGCGAGGATCCTGAGGATACGTAGCTGCTGTTGTTGTGTATGAGACACTTCCTTGAACTAGGAGAAGCAAATTGTGCCGTGGTTCTCATGCTGCAAATAAATGTTCCACAGGTGTAACTTCATAGAGTGACTCCCCAAAGCTGATCAGTTGGTGCTGTGCTGGTTCCAGATGTTGTGTCACTGCAGCCTTGGGGTAATTTTAGTGCAAAGATAACTTTTTTGGGTCCATGAAATGGGCACTTTGGCTGTTTTATTGGAGTGCTCATTCTGTGTTCTAACACTACCTTGAAGTGCTTTATCAGTTGATCTCAAAGTGCTTTATAAAAGAAATGGGGATGTTTTCCTCCAATTCCTCAGGAAAATAACATCCCTCAGGTTGCTGAAAGTGCTAGCAATAGAATTAATAATAGAATTCAATTCTGAGTTCTGCTCTAGTGCTCTGTCCATTAGACCATTTGGGCATTCCAGGGGGTTTCACTGTGAACTGAGGAGCCGTGGAAGCACAGGGTTGCTGTTTGTAAAGTGGTTTTCTGTGTCTTTCAAAGGAGAAAAATACACTGATTGTTCATATGTCCAGTAGAGTATGTTACTTGGGCTTGAAAGTTGTTGCAAGGCTTGCATCTTTTACTGATACGATATTTCAGTACTTTCAGGGCTTTTTTTAAAAAACATGCTGGAGTTTAGCTGTGGGTTTCAGGGGTTCTGTACATTTTTGTGACTCGTTTGGTTTATACACTGTAATTAAGTTAGCCAGGCTGAGTATGGTGGTGTTGAAGCAGAGGAAGGAGGCTTTACATAGATTTAATTGTAACTTCTGGTGTGCATACAGAATCAGTAATGGCTATTCCTGATGGATAGAAATCTGTAATTCCTGTTTCGTTCTATGAAATTCACTTATTTTTTAAAAAGATTAAATACTTCTGTGTCTCTTGCTATATATTTACATACAAAACCAGATTATGGTAACTGTGATGTGAAAGTAGCATAATTAAGAGCAGTGCTTCCAGCTGCTCTGTGTGCAGCACAGCTTGTCAGCATGTGGGGTTTCTTTCCTCGGTGTGAGAGACAGCTGAGGAGGAAAAAACCCAACCTCTACAAATGTTCTCTAGAGTTCTTCAGGGAAGTTCTTTCTCTTTATACTGTTGCATCTCAGGGAGACAAAAAATGAGAAGTACTTAGTTGTGCACAATGTGGACTTAGTGAGGAGCTTCTTCCCCAGCCCTTTCCTGTGGAAAGGTGACTGAGAGAGCCCACCAGGGCCTGCTGCAGTTGGGCTTGTGGGGAAGGAACAGGAGCTCTGCTCCACCTGTTCCTGCTGGGAGTTGGAGCTTCAGGGACACAGCTCCATGCCATGCCAGGGCTGGGAAGCCAGAGTTCCCCTGCTTGGCTTAGCACTTACCCTTCATTTGAGCAGGCTGCAATCAGAATTGAGGATAAGTTCCTATGTAATCACTGTAGTACACTTTAATCATTTGGGTTTAGATGTTAGGCTTTTTGCAAAGTCAGGTTCATTTTTTTCCACTCTCATTCCCGTTGACATCTTTGGCATGGGAGATCTCGGCTGTCTGTGAATGTGTGTAGCTTTTAGTGTCAGCTTCCCTTGTGACAGATGTCAGAGTAATTGCCTCATGATTTATTTTGCTCTTAAATAATCAGCTAGTGAGAAAGGAGAAAGCTGAGCCAGAAAACAAAGTTGTAACCCAATGAATCTTCTGGAAATCTGGAAATTTGGGAGCAGCAGGGAAGGATTTGTCTGACTTGGGAAAGTAAGATGCCAGCAAAAGCAATTTCAGCAAACTTTAAAAGGTTTCATTACGTAATAATAGTTAATGAGGTTTTATGTTTGCTGATTTTTCTTGTATTTTAGAATTTAATTCAACATGGAATTCCTTTTCTGCTGTCTCTAATAGAGGTTTTAGTAGTGTATTCCCTGGCCTGTGCATCAGAGTGCTTCCTGACTTCAGCACTGGGAATCTCCAGTGCTTCCCTTCAGGAGCAGGACTAGTTTTTTTAAATTGTTAGAACTGAAGGGTATAACAGGGCAGAGCTTTATTGGGTTTTTGTAGGACAGGTGTTAGAAGCAGGATTTACTGTGAGGAAATGGCATGGGAAGCTGATGGGAGGTGTGAGGCTGACAGTTAAATTGCACCTTCCTATTTATAACCATAAATATAAAGAGAATTTCGCGGACAAGAATTCTCCTGAAGTTTGTGAGTTCTTTGTAATCACTCAAAGAATGTAGTATTTCAGTGATTATTAACTAGATGACAGTTTACAGAGTTATTCCAGAGCAGCTCCATCTGGCATCACTCGTGCATTTCCTTTACTCTCAGGGATGTAGGAGCCTGTGTCCTTTAACAGCCTCAGTGAAATAAGTTACTTGTGATGACAATACCAAAGATTTTTTCCCAAGCATTATTGTGTTGGTTTTAAAAACACACATTTCCATAAATATTTTAGTGGCATTAAGTACACAGATTTTACTGTGTCACTGTTTCTATTTCCTTCTCCATTTCTTGGTGCTGTGTCCAGGAGCTCTTTACCCGTGGTGCTGCTGTTTATCACCTTGATGATTGTGTTAAAAGATGATTTCCTAGGACCTTAATGCTGCTACACTTAATGCTGCTATAAATTATTGTCGTTTAGACAAAGGATGATTCTCATACCAAAGCTGCTATTTGTGCATTAAATAGATGTGCTGTGGGTGCATATATTTTACAGGACTGTGAAAATGTTAATGCTGCAATACACTTCTTTTTCAGACCATGCTGCTGTTTTTGAGGTGTTTCCTTTTGTAGATACCAGGACTAAATATGTGGCTATTTGGTGCAAAAATAGTTTTCAATAAAACTATAGCTACAAACGGTGTTCTGTGAGTATTTTTAAATACAGAAGCTGAAAATATTGGTTTTGAGTGATTTAAGCTGAATGCAGGCATGAGGGATCTTGGACAGAGTTGGGAACAGGCTGTTGGGAATCCATGGATGTGTTGGAAGCAGGTGGCTGGGGAGGAGCTGCTGGGGGTGCAGCTCCTGCTCCCAGCATTGGGTGTTGCCTTTTCAGCTTTGCAGCAGCTCAGCCCTGAAGGGAAGGGAGAGGTGGGCAGGAAACGGGAGCGGGCACCGGTCACTGAGGGAACAGCAGGATCAGCTACAACCCAGTGACGTAGGAATAGGGCATTTTGTGGGTTACTCTCCTTAAAGCACTTTTTCTTCCTGCTCCCAGGATCTTGTTGCTGTCAGGATCTCCATTCAGCATTTCCCAGTGGCTCTGTGTCTCTGCAGTGTGTGTGGTGTGGAGCAGGACTGGAGGAAGGAGGGTTTGTGTCCCCTCTTGACTCCCTGTGCTCAGTTTACAGCTTGCTCACCTTGTCTACACTCCATAGTGACGGGGTTGTTACAAGTGTGTGTGTGGCCTGTCACCAAAATCAAGTGGTTGCAAAATCAGATTGGAAATGAATTTATAATAAATAGCTTTGTATGACAAAATTGCTATCTGCTGTAGGAAAACGTGGGCTCCTTGCCTCTGAGTGTATATATGAGGGAGTGTCAAACCCTAGGAGAAAATAAAAATATTTTTTTCCTGTAATAAAAGACAAAGAATTTTCATGTTGTTAAAAAAAAAAAAAAAAAGTAGGAAAGTCTCTTCTATAGACTGTTTCCCTTACCAGGAGCCATTTACAAATACATAAGTTACAGTGATTAACCAGAACTTGCTTTCTTTTTTCCCCCCTCCTTGTTATGTAAATATATTGCTTTGAGAAATAACAATAATTAGGAGAAAAGTGGGTGAAAATTAACACACTAATAGGAAGCAATAGGATGAAGGAGAAACAGGAGAAATCATCTCCTCATGGTCAGTCACTTCCAAACTTGTAGTGGGTGGATGGAGCCCTCAGGGAGCAGCAATACTCAGTTTTCACCTGCTGTATTTTGTGTGTGGCACTGCCACTGTGTCACTGGATAATGTAGAGAATGGTGGTTGGAACTGTCCTGTTTCCTCTGGGCCATCCTCAGTCTCTGCTTCTTCACCAAAATGCTCCTGGGGTGTGTGATGATGTTCTTGCATCACCCCATAAATTACACTGGCACTGTTTGGGTGCCACCTTTGTGGGCTTCTGTTTCCTGGCTCCCTGCTTCTTCCAGAAGTAATACTGTTAGCATTTCAGATCTTGATATTTAGGATGACCCTTTATAATAAATCAGAGCTCTAGCAGGTTGACAGCCCTCTTCATTTTCCCTTTAGCAAGCAATGTCTGTAACAGGCTGTTGCTAAATGTTTGTGTGTCAACTTGTTCAAAAGCTGCTGCGGTGGAGGAACTCAATTTCTTAGCTTTAATAATGTATGGGCAGTAATACAGTATAAGGATTAAAAATATGTAGATGGTTAAGGGGTAAGAGTGTAATTTCACAGTGAACTGATTTAATAGTGAAATAGTCAACGAGAAGACTAAGATTAATCTGTGTGTTCTGCTTTCTCTCTTGCAGTCAACGAGTTCACAGTCATCAGGAAGAAGTTCAAGTGCCCGTACTGCAGCTTTTCTGCCATGCACCAGTGCATCCTGAAGAGACACATGCGGTCCCACACGGGAGAGAGGCCCTATCCCTGCGAGATCTGTGGGAAGAAGTTCACCCGCCGGGAGCACATGAAGCGCCACACCTTGGTAAGGGCAGCGCTGGGGGCATCAGCCCTCCTGTTCAGGGGAAAGAGAACAGGAATTCACCTCATTTAAGTCTGGATTTTGTTTGCCACTCAGGGCTCATCTGAAGGCTTCTCCTGTATCTTTTTCCCATGCTTTTCCAAGGCCTTGTGGCCAGCTGCCTGTTCATCCTCCTTCTGCTCTCCAAGCTCAGCTAGAAGCTTTCCAAGGTTTTGGGTGGATATTAGCAAAAAATTCTTCACTGAAAGGGTTGTTCAGCCCTGGCACAGGCTGCCCAGGACAATAGGGGAGTCACCATCACTGGAAGGGTTTAACAAACGTGTAAATGTGGCTTCTGGGGACATGATTTAGTGATGGACTTGGCAGTGCTGGGGGAACAATTGGACTTGATCTTAGAGGCTTTTCCCAGTCTTAACAATTCTGTAATCCTGTGACTTGGTGCAGAAAGCTTTAAAACATATTGCTCAACAGGAACTTGAGGCAAGGCTACTCTGTTCTGGCCATGCTTAGTTATCAAAAATGCTGTTACACCTTGCTAAAGTGCCTCCTCAGCTCTGACTGCAAGGCTGGTGCTGGTGTCTAGCTCTTCACAGCTTCTTCAGAAACAGAATTCTAAGCTGAACTTTGATTATTTTTCTTTTCAGGGTAGAAATAATTGGCCATCCTAAAGAGGTTCTCAAAGCTTAGTGTAGAGGTGATATTGTGGCACAGCAGGTAGTTTCTAGGCAGTAATTCCAGCAGCAGTGCCAGCAGCAGGTCTGGCTCACCACCGACGATGCCCCAGGTCCCTCACCGGGACCCTGGAGCCCTGTGTGACAATTTTCCACAGTGCCCCATCATCTCCTTCCCTTCCTTTGCTGCTCCCATGTCTGTTTGGATGAGTGCCCAGCCATCTGCTTGGGCACTGCCTGCTCCCTGAGATGTCCCTTCCTTCTTCCCTTTGGGTGCTGGAGTTCGGGAGGCAGATCCCAGTGTGAGCTCAGTCCTGCTGCAAGCACACAGCAGGATTTGAGATCTGGTACTGGTTTTGCAGCAGGGAACACCTTGTTGTGCCAGCTGGTTGCCTCCAGCATTTTATTTCTGAGAACTTTTCCTTTTTAATTTTTTTTTCATAAGTTTAGGATGTTGCATATTTTTCCCTTCTCTTCCTTGAAATATTGGCATTTAATCAGTTAGACTGTCATCTTTCTAATGGCACTGTCCAATGCTGAGGGCCAAATGCTGTTTCTGTGTTTAATACTAATTTGGCTGTAAAGGGAATAACATTAATTTCTGTTCAGTTGCATCCAGGAATATAGCTCACTTTGAACCTGCTGACTGAACTGTCAGCATTGGAAAAGAGGGAGCAAGGTGATTTTAGTTTTTTAGAGTTTTTTTAGTAGAAATGCCACCTGCTCTAGTGGAAGATGTCCCTGCCCATGGCAGGGGGTCAGAACTAGATCAGCTTTAAGGTCCCTTCCAACCCAAACCATTCTGTGATAATTACAAATTGGTTTAGTACCTGTTTTATAATTTCTTTTTTATATGGCTCTTTTAGCCCTTATTCTGCACCCCAGACCACCTTCTGTTCTCCTATTCAGCTTTTGATGCCTGAAAAGCATTCTTGTACGAGTTGAAAGTGAGTGATACCTATAGATCCTGCTGGATGACTCTGAGCAGCCCTGTCCAACTGCTTTTAAAAAAGTAATAAAATTTAATGCCTTTGCTTGATACAGTAGAAGAATGTCATGGGGACTGGCTCGGGGCAGGGGAACCTGCAGCCAGAGCATATCAGAGGCACTCACAGGCTTTGAACACAGCTGGGACAGGTGCAACACAGAGCCTGAGCCAGTGTCCTGCAGTAGTGAGGGCTGAGGGGCTGCAGTGGGTCAATTTGTCCTCTTCCCAAAGAGCTTTAGCTCAGCTGAGTATTCCAGAGCGTGGGGTTGTGGAGTCAGGTGGTGAGAGCTGGTGATCCCATGCTGAGGCAGGAGCAGGGAGCAGGCATCCAGGCAGCTGCTTTAAAATAAAAGGAAGGACTTTAATCAGCAAAAGCTTTCCCACAGGTTTTTGTGAGCATGAAAAGAAGAAATGAGTTAAAAAGGATTAGGGACTGGTGATATGTACCCAAGGCTCTGGTGACTGCTGGACTGCTCAGAACAACCCCAAACCACTGGCACTGGATCCTTGTGTGCTTCTACACCACTTCCTAAAGTGTCTCCTGAGGATCAGTGCCAGACACAGGACATCGAGTGCCTGTGCTGTCCCCGTGTGGTGTTAACATATAAAAGAATAAAGAAAAAATATATAAAAGAACAATACATACTGGGCAGCCCTGAAGCAGTCAGGCAGTTGGACTAGAAGATTGTCATGGGTCCCTTCCAAACTTTTCTATATATAAATAAAATCAGTATGTATTTTACATGTAGATATGTATGTGTAAGTGAAAGTACCTGATGAGGCTCCTTGTGGTGAAGTTTGGAAATTCTCACTGCCCTGGTTTATTTGTCAGAGGAGCAGGTGGATGGTTTGACAAACTCCTTGCCTTCCATGCAGGGCAAAAGTGGCCAGGGACAGATTTCACCTTTCATCAGGTGTTTTGTGCTTCTCAAAGTATGCAGTTTTGTTCATTGGATAGTGCAGTTTGGCTCTGGAAGTGAATTCTTTTATCCTGCAGAGCATTTTCCTTGCTTCCTTTACTGGCCACGTATTCTGTGATAGCTTCATATGCCCAGGATTCTTGCAGCATGAGTTATGGAAGAGAAATATTTTTGTCTAACTAAAGCAGTCAGAAATAAGGTGAGAAGTGCATTCAGATGCATTTTTTGAGAGATACAGGAGATATTCCAAGTGCTCCTGTTCTTTGGTTCTGGACAGCAGTGGGATCAAGAGGGAGACCACTAAATCACCATGACATTAACACTAGTTTGGTCGGGGTTGTTCTTCTCTGAACAGAACTGGTGCTTGTGGATTGTTTCTTTATTTCTTTTTAACATTTTCCTCTTGGTGGTGGGTGTGATACAACTATTGCACCCCAGAAAACCAGAAGGAAAAAGGAAGAAAAGAAATTATTATAAAAGTTCATCTCAGACTTATGAGTGTGCTGATGAGCAGGCAGTCCCAAAGGATTTTATCATTGTGCAATGTGTCATCATTGCAGGGTTGAATTAATCGTGGTGGGTTTGAGTTCATGGTGGAAGCCAGGTGTGATCTCAGGTAGCAGTTGTGGATTTGCCTTTACAGAGACACAGGAGCAGCTCTCATTCCATCTCTGTTGGCATTCACCTCTGTGGTCTTTCTTCTTCTCCAGGTCCACAGCAAAGATAAAAAATACGTCTGCAAGGTTTGCAACCGGGTGTTCATGTCAGCAGCCAGCGTGGGGATCAAGCACGGCTCGCGCCGCCACGGCGTCTGCGCCGACTGCTCCGGCCGCGGCATCGCCGGGCACCTGGACCACAACGGGGGAGAGGGGTCCCCAGAGGAGTGTTACCCTGGGGAAGGGCAGTACATGGAAGATCCAGATGACATCAAAGTGGAAGGAGACGAGGAGATGGGAGACGACGATGACATCAAGTGGAAGGATGACGTGGGGATGTCACAGGATGATGTGATTTTAGATGATGACAAAGATGTCGACTCCCCGCAGGAGCAGGACAACTCTGGGGAGAACGACAAGGATTTTACCTGGATTTCTTAGGGATTATTTTTTGTTTGTTTTTTTTTTTTGTTTCGCTCTGTTGTTTGTAGGGGGAGGGAGGGTGGGGAGGAAGGAGTATGTTGGAAAAACTAAGTAGCCTTGTTGTCGTCCATGTGTGCAAAATAACTCTTGTGTTTTCTAAACAAGTCCTTCTCTGTTCCACTCAGACACTGTCTTAGCAGGGTTGCTTCCAGCGGCACGACTGACTTCGCCTTCCCCCTTTTCCCTTTCCCTTTTCCCCCTGTGACCCCCTGCCCATGGCCACCCCTTCAGCCAAGTCAGCCAGGCTGCCCAAGAGGGAGGTGGAGTCTCTGCAGGTGTGGGGAGGCTGGTGAAGCATGAATCCTCCTCCCCTTCCTACTCCAAACTGAGCACCGGGGAGGTCTTTGTGTCCAAAGCAGGTTTGTTGGTTGGTTGGGGTTTTTTACACCTTGTCTGTGCTAAAATTCCAGCAGCAGTGGAATTTCAAGCTAAGGTTGTGAAAGCAGATGGATGGATGTGTTGGAGGGCTTCCCCTGATGATACAGGCCTTTTGAAAAGTTATTTAAAGAGTTCTAATTATTTTTTATGGAGCCAAATAGATCAAAAGGCAAGTCAGATTACAGCCTTACAAATACTTCTCTTGGATTCTTAGCTTCCAAAAGAATCACCATCAAAAACAGATTGTGACTTTTCTTGGACCTACTGGCATCTTACCCGCATCCTGTCTTCCAGCCTTGGTCATCCACAGGCACTGAAACACGTTTGTGCTTCTGGAAACACCTTTTGCTCTAGAGGACACAGTTCTGTACCTGTCATTCCTGTCCACAAATATCTTCACTGTTCTCCCTTTGCTCAGCTGCCTTTTTCACAAATATATGCAAACTGTAGCAAAACGAAGGCATTCGGCCAAGTGCAGGATGAGCTGGGGAAGGCGAGAAGCCGAGGTGAGGAGATCCCAGTAGGGTGGAATCTCGCTGCTCCCATCCCATGGACTTTTGTGGGGCCAGGATTTCACCTGGGTACTTTGTTCTTCCTTGCCAATCTCAACATTCTTGTTGATCATGGGTAAGTCTAACGCCTGCTTAATTCATGACAAAACCCTTCAGCTTTAGTTGCACCGGTTCCATGTGAATTTTCCAATAAACCATTTTTTCTTTAAATAAGAACCAGGTTTCTCTCCCAGCATCTCCTCAGACTCTGTGGGGCTGTTCCAAATAGTTGGATTCTCCCTGTTCATATCGGCCACTGTTGCCTTCTTTCAGCTACACCTCAATAACAACAGCAACAGCATGTGTTGAATTTGTCTTACTCCTGAGAAACAGCTTGTTCTACCTTCACCTCTTTGCTTCTGGTGCTTTTTTAAATAAATAAAACAAAAAGCCGAAGACCTCACTCCATCCTTGCCATTGAGAATTTTTTACAATATCTGTGACTGTGGTACCTTGAAACCTGCCACGAAAGACATCCCATTGCCAGAAGCCAAATGACTCAAGGTGCTATTTTCCTTCCTGCAGGCCTGGTGGTCCATGAGGAAAAGTGTGGTTCCACCCAGCAAAGGAATTAAAAGCATATTGTACAATAAACCCCCATAAAGCAAATAACCTGAAAGGATTTAAGCCACTTGGTGCCAGGATTTCATGGAGCATGGTTGGGAGCAGGCGCTCGATCCTGGCACCTGCAGGAGCTGGGTTCTCTCTCCCTTCCCTCCTTCCAGTTGCATCCTGGGTTTATGGCGTTCACTGCCTTTCTCTGCTCCTCAGTTCCTTGCAGACATTCACCACCTTCTCTCTGCATCCAACACCCCAGTTCCCTGTTGCTTCCATCGGGAGCCTCCTGGCTCCTGCCCTGTGGATTTGGGGGTGTTCAGTGCTGTGGGAACATGGGTCTTTCCTAAAATCCTTGGTATGGCTCAGCACTGTTGCTGCTGCCCCTTGGACTGGAGGAGTTAGTGGCACTTGATGCTTTAGGCAGTGAGCATGGATAACCCTCTTCCTTAAATATGGGGACAGCGGAGCAGGTCATGCAGGAACATTTTTCTTAACTTGTAAAAATCTCATTTTGCGTTTTAGCTTCTTTTCCTTCTCCTCCCCTATTTAAAAAGATGTAAAAACCCACCCAGTATGTCACAATTGGACCTTTAGATACCCTTTTCCAATGGTTTCGAGGGGTCCCAGAGAGTGAGGAGGCTGTTCCCTTATCCTGATTTTGGTCCTCCCAGAGTGTGGGCTCTGTATTTATTGTCATTTACCCTGTAAATACGGAGGGGTTAGGGGGTGCCTGAAGTCCTGAATGTGCAGCCTCACCTGTTGCATGTAGACAAATACATACAGTACTTAAAGATTTATCTTTAGCTTTGCTTTTTATATGTAAAAATCTATTTTAAAGAGAATTTTAAAGCCCAAACAGTTCAAACCTCTGGGTTTGTGTCACATTCCGATGGCCCATGCCCTCCAATGCTGGTGTGTGCATCCACCTTCTGAGGAGGAGCAGGTGTGGGCCAAGCCCTCCTCTTCCTCCTTTCCCTTGGGTGACTCAATTTTGTCATCAGAGTTATGGAGTGCTGAGCTTTCTTCACCATCCCCGTGGAAATATTTTATTCTTCTTTATTTTTATTAAAGGTGGGCAGAGAGCCGGGTAGCGTTCAGGAGTGTTTCCAAATTCTGTCACTTTGAGGCTCTTTGAACTGAGGATGCAAAAAATAAAAAAAATAAAAAAAAAAAAAGGGAGAGAAAAATGGAAAATCTACATAAAAACTAACTTTTCCCATGTCATAACCTCGCACATGCTTCTGTCCCACTAACACACACACCATGTACCAAATAAAACCCTTCTAACACCTGGTGTCTATTGAAGTGCTTTGTTCTGATGGAGGTGTGCAGAGTTGGAAACACAGGGATTCATCTTTAACCTTCTATGCTCTGACTGGGTTTGAAAAACAGGAATTTGGGCGTGTTTTTTATGCTGAAACTTTATAAACGTCATCAGTCACTCCAGGTGATCACATCCCTCCAGCTTCTCTCCGGGGTCTCTCGGATATACTGCCTATGCAAACTTCTGCTCTTGGAGATTTAAACAAAACCCCACTAATTCTGCCTGTTCTGCATCTCATCTTTGTATTTCCCTTCAGGGCTTTGTATACTTCACTGAGGTTCCCTTTTTTTAATTTTTTCTAAATATATATATATATATATATGTGTGTGTGTATATATATACAGACTTAGTTCCACAACAATAATTCCCTTAGAGGTAAAACTTGGATATACTCCATCCTGAGAACTTGCAATTCATTTTTTAAAAGCATTTGTACATGTAAATGTTCCTCCTTGAATTCTTTGATTACCCTCATTTTTTATTTTAAATCTGAGTGCCAGGAGTAGAGAGCGGAATGGGGCAGAGGGCATCGTCCCGTCTGTGCCCTCTGGAAAACATCCCAGGGATCCATGGACTTGGAGAGCATCTTAAAGGATGGAGACAAATGAGGTCCTTGTGTTGATTTGAGATTTCCAAAAATATTCTTGAAATCATGAATTCCCCAGTTTTGTGGTTTTTAAGGTCACCCCAAAGCCTCACAGCTGCAGAGCGGCTTTGTGGAGAAGCAGAGGGGGACTTCTCCAATGAAGGTTTACAAAGTGATTGTCCCTTCCCTTCCCTTCCCTTTTTTTTTTTTTTTTTCCTCTTTAATCAAAAATCATTTTTTTGGACAACAAAATGAGTAATTTTTGTCCGGAAGGAAAGCCACTCCAGCATTACTTCCCCTTTTGTTTCCTCTCCCCACTCCTGCCTTTAAACACTCCATTTTCCCCAAGCAAAGGCTTTGGGGTGGGTGGCTGCGTTTTGGGACTGTCCCTGAGCACCTCCCCTCGAAGCTCCCCCTTTTGCACATCACCCTTGAGGGAAGAAACTCCATGAAAACAATGCAAAAACTGGAATCTTTTGCAATATTCTGAAAGATAATCTAATTTTCGCTCATTCTGTGACATGTGTGACTCCTACAAAAGCCATAATTAATGGTTCCTTTGATTTTGTAGATCCTGAGTCGTGTTTTGAATTTCAGCCTTTTTTTTTTTTAGTCCCCTAGTCAAGAGTGCTGTGTGTATGCTTTCATATATATTTATTTTTCAACGTGCTTTAAACCTGTCTACAAAAATAAAGCTGAACAAACACAAAAAGGATGGTGTTTGAAGATTGTTGATTTTTTTTTTTTGCTGGGAATATTCTATATTATACTGACTTTATATTAATTATTATAAACCTGTGTTTGTATTGAAGATGTGTTTAATATTTTGGGGAGGTTGAGGAGAAGTCAGTGGGAGAACATGCTGTGTTGTACTGATTTTCTGTCAATGTAGTTCAGGTAAATCTGATTTTATTTTCTAGTTGCTGCCCAGTTCCTCGCCTGCCGGGGGCTGCCCCTCGGATAGAACCTTTGTGATGGGATTTAGCTTAGACATACCTGCAAAAATCAATCAGTTCAATAAATTTGGAAATTGCTGCTACAATTTTGTCTGCTTTTTCCTTTTAAATACATAATTATCATCATTTTCCTCCTTGCCCTGTGTGGAAGGATGGGGCAGCATGGGGACCAGCAGGGAGCCCTGCTCACCCCCAGGCTGGGGGTGCTGCTCCCTCCACCTTCCCCTTCCCCATCCCAAACAGACACCGGTGGCTCATTCCCTTCCTCCCTGCTGCCTGTTGGTGGCAATTTCCTTATTTTTTGGGCATTATCTGAAATTAAAGTAACTCCCATATGAGGATGCACAGGGTGATGCCATCCCTGGGGGCTGTGGGATGCAGGAGGGGGGTGACAGCAGTGGGTCTGGGGGTGCCAAGGGGCCCAGGGTGCCCACCCTGCCTGTCTTAACAGTAACTAAAGAACAGGAATCATTAAAAAAAATCCAAGTATTTTATTCTTTTTTTCTTTTGGATCTGATACATCACATCCCTGGAGGGGACAAGTGGGGGCACAGCACCAGCCTGACCCATGGGGCCAAAGCAGTGTCAGACCCTGCAAGGGGGGACCCTGCAATGGGGGGGGTGGTCCCTGATGCAAAGGGAACCTTCCCAAAGGGCAGGAGGGTGGCAGGGCCACCACCCGCCCTGTCCCCTCCCTGCATGGGGAGAGGAGCAGGGTGGCATGGCCTGGCCAAACCCGAGCTGCTGCCTGGGCTGGAGAATGACAGGACAAGAGGGGAGAAAGGGTCTTGAGGGGGAAATGGATTAGGTTTTTTTGGGTAAAAAGGGGGTTTAAAGTGAATTAAACCCCTTGAAACCCACCCAGGGCTGGAGACACCCCGCTGCCGCAGCGCCGCGGCCCGCGCGCTCTCGTGCTGTGGGAGGGAGTAGGTAAAAATATGAATTTTCAAATATTTTATTTAAAAAATAAAAACCACACGAAAGAAAAAAAAATTAAAAGTAAAGGAAAACAAAAAGACCCCTCTTTGTGCAGTTTGGCTTAGTGCAAATGGGCGCATTCCTGCAGGCACTTCCCGGGGCATCGCCCCGGCGGGGGCTCCCCAAAACGAGAGAGAGAAATGACATTACAAAGAGTAAAAACCCCCCTGGGGGGGGCGGGGGGGGGCAGGCGCCCACCTCTGCCCTGGGCACTGGGGCTGCCCCCCGGGAGCAGGCGGGGGGCAGGAACAGACACCCCCTTTTCCGAGCCCCTGCCGGCCACAGGCACAGCTTATTTCAGCCATGGGGTGTCCCCAAACCGGAGTGGGGAGGGGGCCGGGGGCAGCCAGACACCCCCTGCCAGCCCCCCCCGGCAAGGAGCCGGGTTGGATTGATGGATTTAGCTTATTTTCAAAGGGAAAACAAGGCAGGGGGCACAAGCTCCGTGGCAGGGGGGCTGTGTGTGTGCATAAAGCTTTCGGGGGGCCGTTCCCTGAGTCCGGGGGGCGGCCGGGGGGGCGCGAAGGCACCTCGAGTGCAAAATGTGCAAGAAGGAGGGAGCGGCGGGGCTCCGTCAGTCGAGGAAGCGCTGGCAGGCCTTCTTCCAGCGGCACGCCGTGCACCACATCTCCCGGTGCTCCATGCCGTACACCTTGCGGCACTTCTTGGCCTCCCCGCGCGGCCGCCTGCGGGCAGAGGGGACAAGTCACCAAGTCACAGCCGCGGGACACGCGTGGGTGAGAGGGGACAGGGTGGGGCACGAGAGCAATGGCTCACCTGGGCACGGCCGGTGGCTTGGGTGGTGGCGGGGTGGGGACAGTGGGGGACACCGGTGGCCGTGGCGGGGTCCGGCAGCCCTGGAGAGGGAGGACACAACCCTCATCAGACAAGGTGATGAGGGAGTGCAGCAGCCTCACCTCCATCCCTGTCCCACTCCATCCCTGTCCCACTCCATCCCTGTCCCACTCCATCCCTGTCCCCCATCCCAGTCCTCCTCCATCCCTGCGCCCCCCACCTGGTACGCGTGGTCAGTGTGGACGTGGCAGCGGCCGGGGGGGCCCGGGGGGCTGCAGGGGGAGGCCAGGGCCAGGTCGAGGATCGGCAGAGGAGCCTCGGGGCCGGGAAAGGCGGGAGGCACCGAGGAGGTGGGAGAGACCGGGGTGAGGCTGGAGAGCCCGTCAGTCAGCGCGTCCACGTCCATGTCCAGCTCCGTGTAGTAGAAATCCTCCTCGCCATCACTCTGCTCCAGGTCGGCTTTCCTGCTGCGGGGAGAGCAGAGGCTGGCTGGGACACTCTCCCCCAGCACTGCAGGACCCTGCAGGGGGTACCAGGGGGGCTGGGGGTGTCCAGGGGTACCCCATGTGCTTACCCAAGGTGCATGGTTCGGATGTGCTTCTGCATCCCTGAGGAGCTGCTGAGGACTTTGCCGCAGCTCTTCCACAAGCACTTGAACATCACCTTGGTGGAGTTCTGCAGGAGGGAGGTGTCAGGCTGGCAGCCCCATCCCCATCCTCATCCTGATCCCCAACCTCATCTCCAGCCCCACTGTCATCCAGCCAAAATATCATCCTCATTGTCATCCCCCACCTTACCCCCATCATCACCCACATCCCCAAATTTATCTCAGCTCTCATCCCTATCTCCAACCTCATCCTCTTCATTCCCATCCCTAATGTCATCCTCCTCCTCATCTCCGTCCTCACTATCCCCATTCCCAAACTCATTCCCGTACCCAACCTCATCCCAACTGTCATCCCCATCCTTAACCTCATCCTCCTCTTCATCCCCATCCTTACTATTCCCAAAACCCAACTTCACCCCCATCGTCATCCCCAGCTTCATCCCACCTTCCTCTTCCGTGGGGTGGGCTCTCCAAAGACGAAGTGGGTGCTGTCAGGCTCATCAGGGCCCTCATCCGGCAGTGGGCCAGGCAAGAAGGTGCTGGGGACGTGGCTGGAGAGGGGGGGTGAGGGGGTGGAGGGGGTGGATCGGTCGCTGGACGGGTCCCAGCTCCAGTCCCCGCTGGTGTTGCTGCTGCTGCAGCTGGAGGACATGGCAGGAGCCTCCTTCCAGACCTCGCTGCCAGGCTCTGGTGAGGAGGAGGAAGAGGAAGGTCAGCTCCTGCCGTGGGACACACGTCCAGGGATGGGGGGGACAGGGATGTGCTCTCACCTGGGCCATGAGTGGCCGGTTGGTGCCCGAGAACCAGCGGGCTGGCAGAGAGGCTGGTGAGCACCGCGGCTGCCATCACCTCATCAATGCCCGCCTTGCCCGAGAGCTTCCTGCCAGCGAGAGCAGAGGGGCTGTGTCAGGATGGACAGCCCCCTGGGACCCTCTATCGCTTCCCCTCCCTCACTGAGGTGCCAGGACCTCCCACCCACAGTGGCCTGCACCCACCCCAGGTTTGTGTGAGGGTACAGGGGTGGCACAAGGTCTCAGAGGCCCCACCATGTTGGCGGCATCACCAGGTGGAAAGGCACCCACAGGTGTCCCACACCCTGCAGCACCCCCTCCAGGGATCATCCCAGCAGCTGGCTGGAACTGCCCTGGGCATGGCACAGGCAGCAGAGCAGGCAGAGGTGCAGGCAGAGGTGCAGGCAAGCTGCCAAAACGCCACTGCCTGTGCCATGCCAGGGGCAACCCTCCGTGACAGTGGGCAGCACCGTGCTGGAGGGTACTGGCACCTGCATCCTGCCCAGGGATGCAGGGATGGCTTGCCTAAGGCCAAACAGTTTCTTGAGGTGGAAAAAAAACTATAAAAAATTTAGATTAAAGAAAACCCCAAGGGATCAAGAGCACCCGAAAGCATTTTGCAAACGGATAACCTGGTGATGCTCCCAGCTGGGAGTCCCCGGAGCTGCCACAGCGGGACAGCCGCTCACCGCCGGGGATCCCGGCGTGGCCAACAGCGGCCAAAGTCCTCCTGCAGAAAAAATCCCGGCTCCCGCGGTGAGGCCGGTGCCGGTGGGAGGGTGGTGGCCGTGCCGGTGTCCCTACCTGTGCCGGGGCACGGGGATGCACTGCACGGCCGAGTGCAGCGCCAGGCAGCGCTCCAGCCCCGCGTCCAGCACCCGCAGCATGGCCTCCTGGCTGGCCGGGTCCTGGCGCGGCGGCGACTCCTCCAGCCAGCCCTCGGATCCCAGCGGAGCCTGCGGGAGAGACGGCAGCGGGCAGCAGGGATCCCCGAGCAGTGGATTCCGCAGGGATCCCCGCGGCCTCGGTGGGATGGCGAGCTGGGTTTGGGGGGCTGGATCAGTGCCTCCGGGCAGGGCTGTGGTGGGAGCCTGCCAGCCACTCCGTGGGTCCCCCTGGGGTAAATCCCAAGTGGATCCCAACGGGTCGCAGTGGGATCCAGCCAGGAGTTCCTTAGCACTCTCCAGATCCCCCCGTGCTGCTGCTGCCAGCACCATCACCCACCGGCTGAGCATCAGCAGGGATCCGGCAGGGATCTCCACAGAGCCAGGAGACGACCTGACACCCTCCTGGCAACGCAGCTCTAAGGTGGCGGCACCCACATCCCACATGCCGGTACAGATCCACACCTTACGGATCCACACGCCAAGTTTATCCCGCTCTGAGCGGATCACCCGGGATCCAGCGGGTATCCCAGAGCTGGGAGCGCACTCGTGCCTGCCAGGCCGATCCCAGACACCGGCACCGAGAGGATCCCGCTCCAGGGAGACCCCACGTGATCCAGCACCAAGTCGATCCCGCTGCAAGCGGATCCCGCTCCGAGCGGATCCTAGCTGCTCTCCCTGGGGCGGGGCTGGGCGGATCCCCGCGGCGGGAGATCCCTGGAAGATCCCAAAGAGCTGCGATCCAGGAGAGACGATCCCGCCGGGGGCGCGGGTGATGCGACCCACCACCACCCCCCGCGCCCCGCCGCCACAACCCCCCCCCCCCCCCCTTCCCGCCCCCCAAAGTTTATCCCATCGCGGCGCCATTTTACCGGCGGGGAAAGTTTCGGGCGGGCCGCTGTCAGCTGTCACCGCCCCCCCGCCGCCTCCCCCGGATCCCACCCCGGTCTCCGCCGCCGCCCCCGGTACCTTGGCGGCGTTGGCGCGGGCGGCGGGCGGCGCGGGCGGGGGCGGCGGGCGGCGGCGGCGGCGGGCGGGCATTAGGACCGCGGGCGGGCGCGGGGGGTCCATGCGCGGAGCGGCCGCGGCCCGGCGGGGGGGAGCGCGCTCCGCCGCGCGCGGCCCCGGTGTCGGCGCCGGCCGGGCCACGCCCCCCGAGCGCCGCGCCATTGGCCGGAGCGCGCGGGCTGGAACGCGGCCGCCGCTCTCCGCGCCGCTGATTGGCCGCGGCCCGCTGCCACTTCGCCCGCGGCGGCCACGCCCCCGCCCTCGCGAGGCCGCCACGCCCCCCACGGCCGCGCCACGCCCCCGCCGGCAGCGGCCATCTTCGCGCGCCCCGCCCTCCCGCCGCGCGCGCTGCCCGCGGGACCCCCCCCCCCCAAAAAAAAAATAAAAACCACCCCCCCCCAAAACCCCACCACACCTCCACCAGGCCGCCCGGGTCACCCCCCACCCCACCACTGAGTGCCTGCCGGCACCCCTGGGGCCGCCGTGAAGTCACCCCCCCCTTTTCCCGCCAAACTCGCGGGGCTCCCCAAAAGTTGCAGAGGACCCCCGAAAGTTCCGATTTTGTTGTTACGGCGCGGGATTCTGGGCGCCGCCCAAATAAACGCGGGGATCCCGGCACCGAGGAGCATCCCGCAGAACTCCCGACGGCTCCTGCGGACTTACCGGGGTGAAACACGCAGCGTTAAAATTTGGGGGATTCGCGCGAAAGTGATGTCCCCCGCCAAATTATAGGGCTGCCGATAAGTTACAGGGGTTCTTCAAACGATGCAGAGCTCCTTACAAAGTTATACTCCCCAAAATTTGTAGGTTCCCCCCAAAGTTCTCCCCAAAGTTTTTAATCCCCTATAACTTGCCTGTAGGGCTCTCCCATCAGCTCTAGGGCTTCCCCAAAAGTTACAGGCACCTTCTGCTACAAAGGGGGTGTGGTCTGGGCTTTTGGGGTATGCGCGCCGTTCCCAGTAGGAAAGAAGTCCCTTATTCCACCGTCAGTCCTGCCCACCACGAGGAATCACTGCCAACCCCCCCAGCGTCCCCCCCAGAATGGGGGGCTGGGTGTGGGTGGGCTGCGAGGGGTGCGGGAGGTATTTGGGGTACTGAGGTGCGTGGGGGGTACACGGGGTGCATGGGCTCCACGGGGAGCATGGGGGGCCACCCGGGCATGTGGGATGCATGGAATGCCCTGGGTACACGGAATGCTTGGGAGTGCGTGGGGTGCATGGGATCCTGGGGTGCACTGGGGTGCCCTGGGTGCCTGGGGTTGCAGGGGGTACCTGTAGTGCAGGGGGTATGCGGGGTCCGTGTGATACATAGGGTGCGTGAGGTTTTGGGGTGCATGGGGGGGTTTGGGAGCTCCGGCTGGCGCCCACCCGCGTTCTGCTCCTCACCTGCCCCAAAACCCGCGGGGCCGCGAGCGCCGAGCGGCGGCGAGGGGCCACCAGGTCCTGCTCCTGCTGGATTGACCAAGCCGCAGCTTGAAGGCCGGGACAGAGTCCGTGCTGCTGTCCCGGATGGTGGCCCCCACTGTCCCCCCCGCCTGTCTCCCCTGCGTGTCCCCTGGGCTGCCTGACACGGCTGATTCCCGCGGCTCGGGGCCGTGGGGCTGCTGGGGCGGCATCCCGGGGATCCCCTGCCTGGGGAGGCGGTGTTCCCAGCTTGGCTCCTGGGGCGCTTGGCCACCGCTCGTTCCCTGCTCTGGTGGAGGTGGGGCTGGAGGTGCCGCTTCCACCCTGCGCCAACCCCGAGTGTTTTCCTAAGAGTGAAAACAGCAGCAAACCGGGAAAACCCTCATGAACCCGGCCAAGGGCCCGGTGTCACACCGGCGCGGCCGCCCGCCGGGTCTCCCTGCACGCCGCAGGAACTGGGAACCAGCCGGGAACCGGGACACCCGCGGTGCCCCAAAACCCGCCCGGGCAGCAGGGGAGGAGGAGCACAGCCGCAGCAGCCTTTATTGCCCGTCCTGGCCCGTCCCTGGGGAGTCTGATCCCGCCGCCCCCGTTAGCGCAGCCCTGCAGGAGCCTGCGGGGCCCGGGGGAGGCTCCGCGGCCGCCCCCGCTCTGGTTTAATGGTTAACGGCGGCCGAAGCGCAGAGCTGGAGGCTCCGGCAGCTCCGCTCGGTGTTGTGCAACTCCACGAGCATGGAGGCAGGGGGGCATCCGAAATTTAAAAAGTGGTCAAATTAAAAAAAAAAAAAAAATCCTGAGTTGGAAAGGCCGTGCAAGGATCATTTAGTCCAACTCCTGGCCCTGCACAGAACTCCCCCAAGGATCACCATCCCTGGGAGATGCCCCCGTGGTACCTGGGTGCCCTTGCCAGGGGTTGGCTGCGGACTGGACTGTGATGCCCTTCGCCCAGGTGGTCTTGCAGAGGGAGCCGCGGCCGTGCCCGCACCGCCCGTGTCCCCTGGCTGCCTGCTGGGCGTGCGGAGCTGCCGGGGGACGGGGCCACACGGGGGTGAGCTTCAGGGATGGGGGGGCTAGGCGGGGTGCGGAGCTGCTCAGGCGTGGGGCTGGTTTGGGTGGAGAGCCCTGTGCTGCCGTACGGCCACAGAGCTGCGCGGGCTGCGGAGCCGCACGCGGTGCAGGGACACAGAGGGTGCGGATCCTTATGGCACGGAGCACCGTACAGCGCCATGCAGGGTGTCACACCGCGCAGGTGTCACACCGCGCAGGTGTCGCACCGTGCAGCGTGCAGTGCGCCTTGCAGCACCGTGCTACATCCTACAGCGTGCAGGACTATAGGATGTGCAGCCCCGTTCGGCCTCTTACGGCGCTCGCTGGGCTCCTGCTCGCTCCCTCTTGTGGGAACGGCGCCGTTCAGCAGCCCCGTGCCATGGCAGCGTGACAGAGCCCCGCACACGTCTGTCCCTCAGGGCTGACGGGGGGTACTCCCAGCCCTACCCTCTCCCCTCGCTCTGATCCCAACTCCGACCCTCCCGACCAGACACTGAGGCTCCAAGTGATCTTTGGGCATGTGTTCTTCATTCACCAGCCAGATTTCGAGCCTCCAGCCAGGGCTCCAGGCACGTTTTCCATCACCCTGAGGACTGGGCAGTTGTTCTCTTATTTGAGTCCGGCTCTCCCAAGTCCCACAGGAAATATGGGCAAGGGGCAGCCCTGCACAGCTTTTGCTGCTGCTGGGGCAAATTGGAGACCAAATCTGGCCACCTCATCTCTGCCACAGCAGGAGCTTTCCCTTTCCTGGTGCCATTCCAAGCCTGCCTTTCCAGGAAGGTGGCACAGTGGTACCCACATCCCCACGGGCAGCGCAGGGACCGGAGTGAAGCCACACTGATCCCACACGGAAGTGATGCTCCTGTGCCTGGCAGCACAGCCCAAAACAGCTCCCAGGGGATTCAGGTGGCGCAGGAGGGACCCAGCCACGTGCGGTGGGATGATGGAGAAGGGGAGCAGGGGAAGGATGCGGCCGGGGACAGCGTGGGGGGAGCCCACACGTCGTTGTGGCGGACTGGCAGCAGGAAGAGCGCGGCAGCACCGGCACCAGCCGTGCTCTATCAGCGCCCTAATCTCGCAGGGGGATGGGAGAAGCTCTTGAGGGCGGCTGTGGTTTGGTGTCGAGCTGATGACGCCTGGGGTGCCTCCAGCTCTAACGCCTTCAGCGAGGCTTGCTGAGCGCTGCGTTTTCGGTTTTCATCTCTTCACCCGCCGCGGTGCAGGGCCAAAGATGCCGAGGGAAGGCGCGTCGCTTCCTGCCACACAGCCCGGCACGGCCCGGCCCGGCCCGGGGGCTGCGGGCTCCACCCGGCTCCACTGAGCACCAGGCCATCGTGCCACGAGGGCAGGCAGCCACTGGCCATGTGACCAGGGCCACCGTCATTGCCTCGCCACGGGAGAGGAGGGAAGTTTAAGCGCCGGTACACATCCAGCTCACCCAAGCTTTTTCGGCACGTGGAGGCTGCAGGACCCACAGCAGTGATGGGGAGGTGAGCAAGGAAGCAAATGCTGAGCAAACGCAGCCCTGTGCAAGGCTCTGCTCGGGCACAGATCACCCCATTCGGCAGCTCTGCGTGGCTGTGAGTCCCCATTTCAGAGGTGCCAAACCACCCATCCAGGGCGGGTGCACTCACAGTTACATTGTGCTCAAAGCTGCCCTCTCAGCACCAGTTGCACCAGCAGCAGCAGCAAGAGCCCCCAGGACCAGGGATTTAGACTCAGTTTAAGAGTGTAAACCTTCTCTCAGCCTTTTAATGGTGTTTGGCAGAGGGCTGCCCATGGAGACACCCTTGCATGGGTCTGAAAGGGCGGGAATGGAGGATGGAGCAGAGCCCACAGCCCACACCAGTGAAATTTCTGTGTTGTCCTCTGCAGGGTGAGGAGATAGACTCAATGATCCCTTGTGGGTCCTTTCCAACTCAGGATATTCTATGATTCCATGGAGGCACAGGGCTGACACCATCTCCCCATAACGTGGGACATTCTGTGATGGGAGCAAAGCTTCTCAGGGCTTCCTGGGGGCTGGAGGGGGCCCTGCTCTCCCCCAGGCAGTGTGAGGAGGACAGAGACTCTCAGTCATAGCAGAAACCTCCTGATGGGGGTGTGATCCTGCAGCCCAAGGCACGGGGCTGGCTGCAGCCCTGTCACCCCCCTGCCCCAAAATGTGACTGGTCCCCACCCTGTTCCCCTCTTGGTACCAGTGCCAGCCCCGTCTCACTGGGGTCCCACACAGCACCCAGCACCCCCAAACTGCCCATCTTAGGATATCCCACCAGCAACCTGCTGGCACCAGCTGGGCTGCGATGGGACAAGGACACTCACAGAAAAGTAACACAAAATATATACAGAGAGTGAGTGCAGGGCACAGGGCTCTGGTGAGCACAGGGCTCCTGGCACCTGTCCCTTTGGCACCTGACGGTGTCCAGCCAGGTGGGACCCCCCTGTGGCCCTGCCCCTGCTCCCGAGGGGCTATAGGTTGGTGATGTAAACCTCCAGCCCGTTGGCCGCCGTCCGGGCAGAGGCTTTCCGGGACTCCCCTGCCCAGACGTCCGCCACACTCTCGTACAGGTTCTCGGGGACGCAGGGCTTCCCCGGCTTGTCCTGTTTTGCTGCCTTCTTCCAGTTAATGTCCACAGCCTCATAGTCAGGGTTGGGGCCACGGGCCTGAGCAGTCCATGCTCTGTCGCTGATGGACTCGTAACAGGGGTCAGGGGGACCTGGGGCTGCTGGGGCCCCCTCCTGCTGGCAGGGGAGCAGCCACCCATACCCTGCCTCCTTCACAGCCCTCGGGGTTGATGCAGAGACCTGCGATTTCTTCCTGGTGGCTTTGCACACCGTCGAGTACATCTCCTCCAGCTGCAAAAGGAAATTTTTTTGCGGTGGAGGTCTGGGGGCAATCCCTACCCACTGCAGGGGTACCCTCATGATTTTGTCCTCCCCATCTTCTGACAGCGTCCCAGGAGGATCCTAGCAGTGGATCCTAAGTTACACCCTGCTCCACACATGGGCACTACAGGGAGACAAGGAATTAAATGACCCCCCCCCGCCACGTGCCCCATCCTTGCTGCCCCCCAGAGTCCTACCTTGGCCTTAGGGGCACTGCCTGCACCATCCCAGCAGTGCTGTGCTCCAGGGGGTCCTGCCACAGCCCCATCCTGCACGTCCACCGACACCGCCTTCTTCACTTTATGGACACAGGCATAATCGGCTGCCCCACGCACAGCCCGTGGAGGGGACACCTGGGTGCCAGCTGGCATGGGGGGCACCGGGGTGCCCTCCCCCCCCACTGCCAGGCACTCATAGACAGCGTCTGGCACTGGTTTCCGCAGCGGGGTGAAGAGCAGGTTGGAGTAGGTCTGGTCGGGGGGGGTTGGGGAAGTGGCCAGGGGCTCAGGGACAGGGATCTGGGGCAGCTCACGGTGCAGGAGGCCAGAGCTGTGCAGAGATTCGCCTCCAGGGGCCGTGGGACCGGGGAGATCCAGGCTGGCTGGACGCTGGACTGTGGGAGAGAAGGGGAAATGAGGGGATGCAACAGGCACCAGCCCCTGTGCCAGCGCCGTGGCACGTCTGTCCATGACATTGATGGGCAGCATGGGGACTGCAGGCAGTTGCCAAGGGCCACCAGCCGCTTGGGCTCCCCCTGCTCCACAGCCACTCACCGTCGTCTCTGACCTTCACCCGGTACAGCTCGTGCAGCTTCGTGTCCGACTTGCTGAATGACCGCAGCTGCGTCTGGCAGAGCAGGGCCTGCCGTGGGGGAACAGACACCCTCAGGCTGGGCTGAGAGCCCAGACCACCCCCAGGGCTGATCCTGCCCCCCAAAGTGTGCTCTTACCTCATCCACGAGCTTCACCCCGTCTGGAGCAACCTTCTTCCTGCTCTTCCTGCAGGGAGAAGTGGGGCTGAGCCCAAGGCAGATGGCAAAACCAGGGGTGAGGAGCTGGTGTCGTGGGTCCCCAGTGTGGCACTCCCAAAACCCACATCCTGCTTCTTCCCCAACCCCACGGCAGGGTCTGTGCTGGCTGGGGACATCACAATTGCATCCTGCACCCTGTCACCCTGGGGACATCACCCTGCACCAGGCACCACTGGCACCACCCTCAGCACTGCCCCTGGCATTGCCCCTCCTGCTCACAGCTCAGCCCTCGCTGGGCTGCTCCTCTGAGGTTTTTGGGTGTAGAGGCTGTTCCAGGGGGCTGTGACACACAGGGATGCAGGATCAAGCCAGGTAGAGCTGCACTGGGGCACAGGTGGGGGCTTGGGGTGAGCAGAGCCCACGGTCCCAGCTCAGGATGGCTGCACACAGTCTCCATGTGCAGCCACCAAATGCCACCGAGGGCTCCCCAGCCCTCTCCCAGCCCCAGGAGGGAAAGTGGAGGAGCCGTGGGCAGCACGTACCGTTTGCAGGCAGCACACAGGGTGCCCAGGTAGACCAGGCCACCGAGCAGGGCCAGGGCAGTGCCAGCTGGCAGGAGCTGGGTGCCTGCTGTCCCCTCGCCGCTGGCTGCAGCCATGGGGGAGCCACTTGCAGCACAACTGCAGGGCTGAGCTCTGAGGAGAGAGAACACGAGTCGGAGCTCAGCCAGGACCTGCTGGGCTCACCATGGCATGAAAAGGTGCTCTGTGACCCCCAGGGCTTAAGGGACCCCTGCAGCACAGTCCCAGTGAGAGACAGGGGGTCTCTCTGGATGCGGACATTTCACCAGGTGTCTCATTTTCTGGCCAGCAATTGCTGTCCCCAGAGTCACCGTAACACCTCCAGTGCCCAGCCCCATGTGGACACTTGGCAGTGGGTCCTCTGTCACCACCAGGGAAAACTTCAGATTTTGGTTCCTTTTGAAAAAAACAATCCAACAAAACCAGCGGGATTCAAGCTCACAATTTGCCACTGAAATGGTGAAAAGGAGATGCCCAAGAGCCCTGAAAACCCTCTGGAGACACCCTAGAAATGACAGAGTGCTCTCTGGGGACACCAGGACACCAACCCAGGCTGTGGGATGGGAGTGGCACTGCTCCTGAGCATAGGGAGGCCAGTAAGGACAGGCAGTATGACACAATTTCCTGGAAACAGGGTGAGCTTCAGCATCTCTTTCCTCTCCCTCCTCTCGCCCTGGCCTCAGCAGAACACACCAGGACACCCTCCCTCTGCAATGGATGCACACATTCCCTGTGCCACCACAACCCCAGGTCTGCAGCCGCTCTCTGCTGTGACACGAGAGCAGAAAACACCCCATCTTCCCACCCCTTTCCTCTGCCTAAAGCTGCGCCTTGCCCAAATCCAGCCCTTGTCCCTGTGCTTTCCTCGGGGCAAAAATCGTCCCCTGCAAACTGTGGCAGCACCAGAGCAAGCAGTGCAGGGGCAGGAGGGTGCTGGGGAGGCTGACACAAAGCACAGGTGCTCCCCAGCCTGTCAGGATCACCTCCTTCCCCAGGAGGCTTTTGGTGACCCCTGTCCCATCATTCCCATGCCACCATCCCCATCCCTGCTCTGCTGCCAGCGCGCTGCAAACCCAAAGCAAAAGCTGACCCCCCTTCACCCTCACCGGCGTCGATGGTGGCTCCGGCTCCCAGCTCTGCACAGCTCAGCTCTGTGCACTCTGCTCTACAAAAAAAGGCTGGCCTGTCACCAGCACCCAAAAAATGCCTGATCTGAAGGGAGACGGAGGCAGTTCCTGGAGTAAAACATAGCTTCAAGAAGCCACGGTAGCTGATCCAGGTGGGGCCAGCAGTAGGGTCCCTGGGCAGACCTGAGCAGGATCAGCTTCCACCAGCATGGATGGGAACCCAGAGATCTGCGGGATGTGCTGAGCACCTCTTACTCACCCTCTTGCATATCTTCATCCGGATGACAAAGCCCAGATGAGTGCTGGTGAGAACTCACCCTGCCTTGTGTGAATCTCAAAAGCTACTGCAGATTCACGGGAGCTCCCCTCTCCCCTGCACCCTGGGTCACACAGCAGCATCTTTGACACATTTTTACCCCAATAACCAGAAGGTCTCTGCCCATTTGCAGCACCCTTTTATCTGTGAGCATCCTTTTATCTAAGAACTTCCCATGCCTTTGGAAACTGCCCTGACTGAAGCATGAACTCTGGAGAGCAATTATTTCAAGGTAGAAAGTGAGACAGAGAGGTTTTAAGGACTAACCAGGCTGGACAGACTGGCTTAGATCAGAGCTGGGAGGGGGAGGCTGTTCCCTTTCTAACATTTTAATTAGACAACACAGCTTTTCTGTCTGAGCATACTTTAATTATTCGGATTACCTGCAACAAGGCCTGTGTGTCAGACAGAGCCTGGAGCTCCTCGCTGGACTCGTTCAGCTCATTAGAGTGATGGAACCATGGGCTGCAGGACCAGGGCAGAGCTGATCAGGATCTGGAGTTGAGCAAAGTTCTAGCAAGGTTTGACGGCTGGGGGCTGGAGTGATGTTGGAATCGAGGTGGGAGCTTTCAGCATGCTGAGGCAGGCACACACGGGGCAGCTTATCCCACAGCAGGGGGATTTTCCATCCCTGAATTTTGAAGATTGAAAGGAGAGACTTCCTTGAGTAGGAATGAATGCAGAGAAATTCTTCTGGCCTACTTTCTGTCGAGCAGGTCGGTGATTGCTGCAGGATTTCTGAGCAGTGAAACTGTGCAGCACATGCTCCTCAGTGTTCAGGCTCAGCAGTCACTGGGAGAAGCCACTTCTTAGGGCAACACGTTGGGTCTCCCAAAATCACAGATTTGCGAGCAGAACCCAGTGCCTGACTAAAGACACTCAGGTGGGACTGAGCAGGTTTGCAAGGCAAAGTCTCAGCCAGACCTTCTGAAACCTACACCTGAATTTCCTGCCAATAAAGTTATCGATCTCCCCGTCCTGGGGCTGCTCCCCGGGGCAGGAGACTCAGCAGACGGCGTTTCGTAAGGCGCTGGCTCTGCCAGCCCAGCCGAGGTGGCTTTGGAGGTGAGGGCGGGCACAGGTACGTGTGACAACACCACAGCCCTCTGAGCAGGGATCACTCCCTCTGTGTGACACCCCAGCGCAGGCACCCTTCAGGCAGATGGGTTGCTACTCCAGGACGGGGGAGTTTTTTGTGAGTCCTACAAAAGGTGCAAGTTCCTCATCTGGGCTTCCTGAAAGCAAGATTAAATTCACTGCAAAACCAACTGCTGCTGCTGATGATTCTGCCTGGCCTCTGATTCATCTCCCCAGATAAAACCACACAGTGCTCAGTGCAGGGTGGCAGGAAAAAAGTCTGCAAAGCTACTCAAAGCCTATTTGCACAAAACCAAGAGGAACATTTTGAGCTGATTTCCATCAGCCACTGTGCACACAGCTGCAGCAAACTCTGCTCAGGTACCCCAGGGAGTTGTGCTTCAAAAAAAGGCCCAAGAAGCAGAAGTAGATAGATTTTTTTCTTTTCAATTACAAAAAGTGAAAGCTCTGTTTACAGTCATTCACAACATTGAATCTTCCCTGGACCATGGGGTGCAATTAGTGAATTTTAAGACTATTTCAAAAAAGCAGGCATAAGATCTTACCCACTTTGCTTATCTCTGTAATGAGATTTCATGGTCAAACACCTCTGGGGGCTTTTCATTTAGAAAGTGCCAGCCATACTTATAAATGCCAGACCCAAATGCCAGAAAACTTGGATGCAGACTTCTAGCTGCAGTTCTGATCGCTGCTCAGATGCTGGAGTGGCTTTTGAGAAAATACAACTTTAAAACTTTCAGGTGAGTGACTGTCAGCCCACACCACAGGGCTTTGCTCGAGGCTGACACCATTTCAGCACTTCTCTTTCTTCCTGCCCTTCCCTGGTTGCTGAACACTCACTTGGGCAGAAAAATACTCTTTTAAGGCAAGAATCAGCTCAAGAGCTTTTCTGCAGAGCTGAGCCACAGCAGGAGACCAGCGGAGAGCTCGGAGCTGCTGTTATGGGGAGCCAGATTCCAAACTACAGCATGGCTGTATTAAGGAGATGTGTCTTCTCCAAAACCATCTGCCTGCCACAGTGGTTTCCTTTGCCACAGATGCACTACTTCAGCATCATCTTGGGTTTTCAGAAGACAGCATTTCAGGGACCACATTCTCAAGCCTCCTCACCCAGAGACAAGAACTCAGCACTTTCCCATTGCACACACCACCAATACTCCTGTCCCCCTCCCCACAAATCAACTGGAAATTTCCACAATGCCACGCGCCTCTGAACTGAATTCATTCACCCCAAAAGCAATTTGCTTCCACTCAGCCTCCAGACCTCAGCCATGGGAGCCCAGCAGCACTACCAAGCTCCACCACTTTTTCTTCCCTTTCAAGCCCAGTTACAGAGCACAAACCATGGAATGACAGAGCTTGGAGCCCAGCTCACAAAACTGAACCCAGCTGAAGCTTCCCAGAGCAAAGCAGAGCAGGAATCCTGCCTGTCCAGTCTATCCAGCCCCAAGAGCATCTCCGACAATGCTGTGATTTCTGTATACATTGGGGGTTTAAGGTATTTCCCCCCAGTTTAGCTGCAGATTCCTCATTTCCCAAGCAGGAAAGCCACCACCACTTACTTGCAGGAACTCAAAATCCGGTGAGTGTGGAGCACAGGGATCCAATCATGTTCTCTTCCCTGCCAGCCAGCCTGGAGAATTTCATTCTTTAGCCCGCAGCAAGTCCCAGTCAAGGCCTCCCGCACATTTCCAACATCCCGATCTGAGCTCTCCCGCTCCCTGAGGAGCAGCCGGCTGTGAGCAGACACTGAGCACACACACCACAGCTTCCTGGCCTCGGAGGTGGTGGCTTCACCCCGGGGTAGGCTGGGTCTGTGCTCGCAGCCGGGCTCCCGGCACACCCGAGCACCCTCTGCCGCGCCCGCTCCCCGCCCGGCTCCTCTGGGAGCTCAGGGCAATATAAGGAAAGAACGGGGAGCCCCACATCGTCATTACCTTGCAAATGAACAAAGCCTTACAAGGAGAGAGGGGGAAAAAGAAACACCAACTTTATTCATCAGGGATGTGAACTGCGCTGGGTGGGAGGTGGCAGCCGCTGGAATAGGAGTCTGACAAGTCAGGCTGTGGAGATCCCAAGGAAGGCTCAAAACAGGACTGAGCAAAGACACAGGGCTCATACACCCAGTTCCTAAAGAGATGATGATGTTCAACAGTCTCAGACACAAAATAAAACCCCAAATTTTCTCTGCCCAGCTCAGCTCTCTAATCATGGGCCACTCCAGTGAGCATCCATGCTAGGCTGGGCACATTAATCCTTGTCACCACTTAGCACTCAAGTGTGAGAAACAAACAGTCATTTGTGAGGGAAGGGCTATTGTTAAACCCTTGAGATGAGCCCCGTGTGTGGAGAACACGAATTCAGAACAATGAGGACAGTACAGCCAATTCCAATAGGAAGGGATGGATGTTGAAGTGCCTGAGGCAGCCCATGACACATCCCACATCCACGAGGATCACAGCACGATCCAGGTGCTCTTCAGGAGCACAGACTCACTCCCACGGGTTTCCTGAAGACGTTCATCTTGTTTGGTTTTGCTGTCTTGCTGCGTTTCTGAGGTGTGTCTGCAGCCAAGTGAAATCCCACACAACCTGAACAGCTCTGATCGTATCTTCTTCAGTCTCAGATTTTCTTGTTTGTTTGGCAGCCTGACCCTGCATATCAGGCACTGCCCTGACAGCTTGTTTTTTAATCTCTTCTTCGGGATAGATAAAAAAGGGGGTACTAAAGGAACCTTTTCATTAGAAAAATTGCTCACAGAATAAAAGGAAATTGGTTCCTTAAATTAAAAAAAAATTGTGTCCTTAAGATACTGGCATGAATTGCAAACTATTTTTGTTTTTAAAAAAAGCCTTTACAATGCAGAAATCCCACCAGATGATGAAACCAGCATCTCTGAGGCAAGGACTGGCCACCACCAACACAGAATGTAACCAAGGGGAGATGACATCCCTCCTGTCCAAACACTTTCCACACGGAGGGAAGAGCACCTGGCTTGCCTGGCCAGCTTCCAGTCCAGCCCCAAGCTCTCCCACTGCAGGGCTGCACACTGGGCTCATCCTGATCCTGCTCTTTGTGCTCATTCAGGGCCCAGTCCAACCTGGATCTGGGTCCTGAGGTTTTTTAGTAAAAGGACCCATGCTCAGTGAGCCACCTTGGACAGAAAAACCCAACTAATGGTGGCAAAACAAGGAAATGCCACCATTTCACAAGGTTCAGGGGCTGCTCACAAGGTTTACCTTGGGAAAAATCACAAGGTTCCCTGTGGAGCTGTTCCTGAATAGGTTTGGGAATTCTGTTATGCTGCTGGCTTATTCCCCCAGCTATGGCACTCTACTTGTGGAACCAGGCAGCTTTCCATGCCAAGCCAGTGAGTTTGGCTACAGCATGGCCTGGGATACTCTTACAGTCAAACTGCTGAAATCTGATGCTCCAGGCTGCTGGTTCCACCTCTGAGCTGTCAGTTTTCTGTCTCTTCTTTACACTAGGGCTACAAAGAACTGCTCCCCCCAGAAATTGAGTTCTTAGATAAATCCCATAGTAAAAAACAGAAGGCAGAGAGCAGCTAAAGCACTTGACCTTTGATGTTTTCACCCAGCCATGGTCGGGACGCTGCCTGCACCTGTGCTTGGCAGGTGGCCACACACAGAAGCCACAGTTAATGGCAGGATGTGGGGCTGTCCAAGCCCCCTCAGCTGGTTTGTAGCCAGCAGTGTTATCACTTGAGCTCCCACAAACTCTGGATGGAGCTGCTACTGTAGGGAAAAGGAAGGAAAGAAGTGTGCAAGAGAGCAGAGGATTGTATCCCTTGTAGCTAGGCCTCATCCAAGGCCCAACTCACTGAATGCTTTCAGGGCTGGATGGATGTGCACTCCTCCCCCTCCCAGAAGAGCTCAGAAGCATCCAGAAACTGCTGCTTTTTTGCCCAGTTTTAGGCTGAGCAGCCTGAGGCCTAGCAGAGCAGGACAGCTCATCGAGACTCTGAGGCTAGGAGCACCAGAAGGACAACTCCTGCAGTCCAACACCTTCCTCAGCACCTAGAACTCAGTCATCTTTTTGTGGGTGTCTGCTTTCTTCTGCTCCCGCTGTAGCCTGGCTTCCTGGGCCTGCAGCTGCCCCAGCTGCTTGTGGGCATTAGCCAGCTTCTCCTCCAGCTGAGCTGCAGCAATGCTGTGCCTGAAAGCAAAAAGCACAGTGGCAATGTCATCCTGCATGGTAAGACCAAAGGCTTGTTCCATCCCAGGAGGGTTTGCCCTTTCCTGGAGGATTAGCCCAAGGGACCTGCTGAAAGCCAGGAATAACCTGATGCTCAGCAGGGCATCTCTATCTGGGCTAGAGAATGTCCTCCTGGGATGCTCAACAGCAATGCTGCAGAGGTGGGCACGAGAAGGACTCCAGCACCTTTCCTCAGAGAGCTCCTCTCATTGCCACAGCCTGAATTCCAGCCAAAGGACCCCAGACACATCTGCCAGTGTCCACACTGGTCTGAAGCACACACTGAACTCTCTCCTCCACTTCCCCTTAAGTCCCATCCAGATACATTTCACTTGTTCCTCCCACATCTCATTTCAAGCCCACCCCTGCCCGAAGCACCGCAAACTCGATCCCAAAGAACATTTTCCTACCGCCCGATGTTGCGCGCCAGGGCCTGCTGGATTCCCCTGATATCCCTCTGTGTTTGTTCAATCTTCTCCGTGGTCTGGAAGAGGCTGACACTCAGGGCCTTCTTGGTGCTCTTGCTGGCGTGGTAGATCTCTTTGCTGTTCCTCTGGGGCAGAGCCATCCCCCCAGCCTTGTCCCCGGCGCTCTTCCCGCGCAGTTTCTCGTTCAGGAAGTCAAACACGTTGCGTGGGGCCTTACGGCCGCCCGGCTGTCCAGAGCTGCTTCCCTTTGCTCGGCATTTCCTCGATTTGCCCGGCTCCAGCTTCCCCTGCTTCTTCTGAAGCACCTCAGCACACTGGTCCAGGGACTTCCCTCGAGGAAGCACCACAGCCTGCACTGGCTCCACTCTGCCCTCGCCATTCTTCCCTAAGCCTGAGGAGAGACTCCAAGTCATTACAGCATCCCCTCACCGAGTCACCTCCCACCACAAGCTCACATTGACAGTCACAAGCTTAAAACAAGCTAAGAGGCTTTTGAGGTACCAGAAGTTACAACTTCTGTCCAAGCCAAGGGGACCAGCAAAGGCCAGGCCAGGAGCCTTTCACAGCAGGAGATTTGTGATTCCAAGCCCGAGGCCATTTGTCAGGCCGGTTTCTGTGAAACCGGGTTCAGCCTCACATCCTCAGCTTCTGAAGCCAGGTTCTACTTAAAACTGGTTTGGTTCCTCTGGGAGAACCGGAGACACAGAGACCCTCCCAGAGCCCCCAAGGCTCGATGCAATTTGGGTGGGAGCAGCGAGTTCAGCAGGCTTTGAAGTCTGTGTCCAGGCCAGGAGATGCATTAACACAGACATCAGAAGCTTTGCAGATCAGCTCCCCTCCACCTCCAGCCTTTGAACATTCCACAGCCTTCTCACGGCTTTGATCATGAACTTGACCGTGCTTCCAGGTGCCTCCACTGTCTGCCATTACCATACAGGGGTTAGTGCCCCACATGCCTGTACTTCCATGAAATAACTCACCCCTCTACCCTCCAACACTGCTGTGATCTACCACATTGCACAGCCTCAGCCAACTGGCCCTTCAGCACAGCAAAGTTCTGGCTTCAACCAAAATCTTGGGGGTTTTTTAACAGCCCCAGGACCACCCTCTCCCCTTACCTTTTCCAAACTCATATCCCATCTGAACAAGCAGTTTGGAGCCAATGCCACGAGTATGGGCCTCCCAGCCACCGAAAGAGGAGCTGCAGGCAGGGGTCCATTCCCCGTTCTCTGGAACCCCTGAGTCTATCACTGTGGTACAGAAGAGGAGAATCAGTGAAACAGGAATCATGAATAAAGCTGCTGTGTGGAGCATCCCTCACAGGACAGTACAATTCACTTCTCCAACCCTAAAAGCATTTGGTCATGCCTACAGCTTTACTCAGTTCTTACTGAATTGTCACCTTCCAAGAACTGCACAGAAGTGACTGAAATGTGAGGTTTCACTTGATTTAATGCACATACCATCTCCCAGCTCCAGGCAGAATCACCCAGGAGTTTTACGATTATTTTCCTTCCTTCCAGGATAACAATACAGACTAATGTACATATCTGAGTAGAATTTAGCACAGTGCCACCTAATACTTATCCTGTGCCTCCAGCTCCTGTCTCTGGTATGAGGCTCCTCCAGGCCACATCATTAATTCTGTGTTATTAGGATCCAATAATCTTTGTCAGGTTAAACGTAAAGAGCTCTAGGACACGACTTTGTCCCTGTGATGCAGCTGTGGCACCACCAGAGGGACAGGGCTGCCTGTGCAACTTCCAAGAAGTCACTTGGGCACTCTCTGTGTCACCTTTCAGCAGTAAAACAGGGCATGGCTGTTCCTGCAGCCTCATCGAGGCACTGGAAGAACCCAACACCCCCATTTCCTTGGGTCTCACATTCCTGGGTCATGATCTCCCAGGGATGAGAAAATCTGATTCACTTATTCATTCAGCTCAGCCAGACATGTAAGAAACAGGCTCAGAGCTTGGAACTCAAAAATGTCACACCCTCTTCCACTTGTGGAAAGTTCCCATGGAAATCTCCAGCCTGCATTAGCCCAGGGATTTGCACAAAACAAAGATTTTAGTTTTCAGTGATAGCATAACAGCCAGTTACTGTTCTCAATCTTTTAGGAACACATAAAGAGAGCAACTGCTCTTTCATCAGAGGTGAAACACTCGGAGTGAGAGCTCTAGGACAGTCAGCCAGTCCCAGAGAAAAGCAGAACAAAATCCCAAGTCACTTTTGCTCACATTCTCCCCACTGCCTTACCCTTGGCATAACCAGAATCATCCACACTGTCCTCATCAGAGTCGCCAGATTCGGCAGCATCTTCACTTCTCAGGGGTGGAATGACACTGTCCCCTTCCACCACGGCCTCCTTGAGGAGCAGGGAGTCAAATTTCACCGTGTAGTAACCACTGTCCACATCTACAGAGGGAACAGCAAGGACAGGAGCTGCAGAACACAGGGAGCTTCACCAGAGTCAGCTCCAGCAGAACAACACAGGACAGGGGGGAGGCCCAAGAACAGTTCTAAAAAATTCTGGGTTTAATCTGTGATTTTTATTTCTGTCTGGGAGGGGGAAGCATCCACTGCAATGAAAAGCTGTTTCCACAATGCCTGTGTTGATACCCAAAAGTTTATCTCTACAAATCAGGAAAGATGGGCTGTTGAGAAATGGAATTAAAAAGAAGTTAGACTTGCTCCCTTCTGACTTTTAACAACAGTCAAAAGAAAGATGGAAAGAAGGAATAAACCCTCCCTCTTCCCAAGACAGAGGGAAGCCTGTATCAGCAGCTGCTGGGCAGGGCCAGCTCCCCAGGTTTTTGTTTAAACAAGACCAGATGACTGCCATTCTCACCTACTATACATGTAAATTCCTGCGGCCCCTCCCTCTTCCCTGGAGCAGTTAATGACCTCGTAGTCATTTCCTTTCCACATTCTTGCTCTTTGAATCTCCTGTTTCCCGGTCAATTCTCTCCTCTAGTTTCACAGAACTCAGACTGTTTCCTCAGCTAGGTCAAGATTTTGAGTTCAGGGCAGCAGCCACGGAGTTTATGTTTTTCCATCATTAACCGCAACAGCCAAGTTATAGACCCACATAAACCTCAGCCTCCACCTTCCCCCTGGGCGAGCCCCTGCCCCCCTCACCGGTGATTTTGGCCGTGTACCAGATCCCATCACTGTGCTTGGCCAGGCAGGCTGAGCCCACCCCCAGACCGCTCAGGTCGGGCTCCTGGAATGGCTGGAGCTCCTCCACGGACACCACCTGACCATGGGAAAACCTGGAGGAACAGGAGTTTTCAAATTAAAATCCCTTCCTTCCTCAAAAGAAATGCACACGAGTGTCAGAGGTGAGGAACCTCCACCATAATCAGGGAAGTGTGACCACGTGCTGTTGTAATTATAAAGTTGTTCCTGTCTCACCTTAAACATGTTATTTATGTCATGGGACAAAGAATGCATCTCACCCCAGAGAATTAAACTTCCTTGGTAGTGAACATCCAATTGAAAAGTTCCTGGCTTTGGGGATAAGCAGGATCAGAGACAGGCAGTGCTCCAGCACCTTCACAAAGGTGAGGCTCACAGCCCAGCACCTTCACAGATCACTGAGGTTGATCCTGGTGAAGATCCCCAAAAATGGAGCCTACACAACCTCCCTGTGCAACTGGCATGTGTGCATTACCCACAGACTTGGGTGTTTTGTTTTAAAATACTCCATCAGCTGTTAATTCAGCCACTCAGTTATGTAACCTCTCTGCATCTTTCCCACGGGATTTTCCACTTCATCTGTGCATCAGCTATAGAAAACAGCCAAGCTGATGCCACTGCTCACCACAGCACATTTTAAAAACACCAAGGCACAATTTCCCTGGGTGAGAAAGCCACACAGAGCACTCGAGGAGGAGGATTATCCCTCTGAACGACAAGGCCCCTCCCACCCCTCTCTCTTTACCGACAGTTCTCCTTAAATCTGCACTTGTCATCCAGGAAGAAGGGGCACGGCTTCAGGGACTTGTGGGTCGGGTACAGGTAGAGCACCCTGACCCCTGCACTGCCGTCCTCCAGCTCCTCTGTCCCCACAATCATGGCATTGTGGTACTCCAGGGTCCCCCAGGAGCTGTAGTAGGGGGCTTTAACCTTCATCCCACTCAACTCCTCCTCCTCCTCCTCCCTCTCAGACTCCTCCTCCTCTTCATTGCACTTTGATTTGGATTTATCCCCCGTTTCTCCCTCTCTCTCCGAGGAGATCTCGTTGTTATCAGCTGCAGGCTCCTTATCTGTTCCAAGCCCAGCAATGGCTTCCTTAAAAGCAGCGTATTCCTCATCTTGGGCAGAGCTCTCCAGGTGGGAATCCTGCCCTGGGAGACCTGCTGGGGAGGAGGAGGCATCTGTGTCCAAAGTGGCCAGAAGTTTGCTCTTTTTCACAGCCACCAGGCTCGACTCGGTCAGTTCTATGAGCTGCTTCAAATCCTCCTGCAGCTGGATCAGGTCCGACTGCTGCGATGGGTCCTGGCCCGCCCCCAGCGCCAGCTCCACCTGCTGCAGCTGGGCGTTGTAGGTCTGGATCGCTGCTTCCAGACTCTCTTCATCCATTCTCAGCACAAGAAAGGCGCTTTTGCCCGCGTCCTCTCCACGAACTCAAACCATTCAGAGTTTACTCAAGCACTTTTGGATGACAAGTCCTCGCCCGCAGAAGCGACATCTACCCGCCGTCCCGCTCCTTCCCTCGGAAAGGACCAGGGCGATGCTCCTGCTGGAAACAGACGACAAGAGGCGACGGGAGAGTCCGAGGAGAGGCCGGGCCTGGCCCTGCCCTCCCCCGCCACGGAGTCCACTCTCGCCCGCCGGGCCCCCGCACGGCAGCGCTCCTCCCGCAGCCTGGGCGCTCCCTCAGCCCCAGGGCTGCAGCACCTCCCTGAGCCGCCGCTGCCACCTCGGCGGCCCCAGTGCGCCCTCGGCCGCCTCAGAGCCTGCGAGCCGCCTCCATGGCACCCGCCATGACACCCCCGCTTCCGGCCGCAGCTCCCCCGCTTCCGGCGGCGCTCGCCAGCGCGTCACCCGCTCAGCACTCGGAGGACCCCGAGGCCGGCGGCGCTGGGCATTCGGGGAGTTGTAGTCCACGGGCCTCCTCCGCGCCGCCATCGCAGCGGCGACAGGACTACATTTCCCAGAGTCCCGGGCGCGGAATGGCGGTGGCTGGTGGCGCTGGGGAGTCGTGAGAGGCGACTCCGGCTCCAGCGCTGACCCCGGCTCCAGATCAGGTGAGGGGCCGCGGGCCTCGGGCTCGGGGCTCTTTTCCCCGCCCGCTGCCCTCGGGAGCTTGGGCCGGGATCTGTCGCTGGGCCGGGACGTGGCGCAGGGCCGTTAGGGGGAAATGGCGGTAGGGCCGGTGTTCTCCTTCAGCCGTCACTGGCTGTGGCAGTGAAGGAAAGGGCGAGATCTCCCGGATCTTGTGGGTCTGGAGGGATCTCCCGGCTCCGGGAGGATCTCCCGTCTTAGGGAGGAGCAGGCCGGCGCTCGGGCTCGCCCGGGGTCAGTCGCTGTCCCGAAGGGGGAGCGGGCCGGGGTTCCCCCCTGCCGGTGGCCCGGCTGCTCCCCCGGGGGACGGCAGGAGCGGGGGGCTCTCGCACAGCCGGGGGCGAAGGGTGGCCCCGGTACCCGTGGGGTTGAAGCCCCTAGCCCTTAGGTGCCCTGTCCTCCCTTACCGTGAAGCCCCCGATTCGATTCCTGCTTGGGAACACTTTTATTTCCCTTTAGGTAATGGTGTTTGACTTCAAAGTGATTATTTAACCACGCACTTGCTTAGAGGCAGCTGCCTCTGAAAGGCTCTGCCTTGAGGTTCCCTTTATCTGTGTTTGAACAGAAGGGTTGTTGCAATGGCATGTGAGTCAGCTGCAGCACTTGGTGCCAGTGCTTCCTGCATCCCAGCAAAGCTGCTGTGCCTGTGCGTGCACATCCAGCTGTGAGCTTCCGTAGATTCTTGCTCCAAATACCCGCTCTTTGTATTTGTATGAAGTCCATTTTCTGTGGGTCTTACATTTACTGCAAGAGGTGTTCAAGTCCTTCCTCAGTTCCCCTTTGAACCCCAAATTTGATCTTGAGCTATTTTCATGATCTCTCTTAGAGCTCTGATTTTTCCTGGGATTGCCTAAATATGAGAGTTACTGATAAAAGAGTAAAGTCATTTATTTGTCTGGCGTTGTGGCATGAGAGGCTTTTGGGAATGAGCTGTTTGCTAATTGATTTCCTGGCATTTGTTGCAGGAGCAGGATGTATACACTGCTGTCAGGGCTCTATAAATACATGTTCCAGAGGGATGAGTACTGTGTCCTGATCCTGGGTTTGGACAATGCTGGTAAAACTGTAAGTGCTGTTTATCACCCCATGGAGGGCACACACAGTCCTAAACATCCTCCAGGGATAAATCTTCTAACAAGGGTCAATCTTTCTTCAGCTGTGTCCTGAGTTACTTTAGTGATGTCACACCAAGCAATCAACTTTTCCTCATTACTTAAATTTAGTACAAGCTTTCAGGGATGTGGCTGAGGCTTTGGTAATCCCATAATCACATGTGATCCCTTCTTTCCTTGCTAAAATAGGGAGCAAGAAGAGTGGTTTGTCCAAAATTAGGTAGGGCAGTATCTGCTCTAGGAGGATTGTGCAGAAATGAAAAGACAGGTTTGGGGTAGGATTACCCCAGCCAGTAAAATGTTTGGCAGTAAATACTTTGTCTTATTCTTTTTCAGACCTTCCTTGAACAAACTAAAACCCGATTTAACAAGAACTACAAAGGGATGAGTTTGTCCAAAATCACAACCACTGTAGGCTTAAACAGTGAGTAAATCCACATGGAATTTTTTCAGCTTTCTTGCATAGATAGACAACAGCTGTTTTTTGTTTTAAATATTTAAGAATTCAGAAGGTAAGAATAGTTCCTG
This sequence comes from Anomalospiza imberbis, assembly GCF_031753505.1. Taxonomy (NCBI): domain Eukaryota; kingdom Metazoa; phylum Chordata; class Aves; order Passeriformes; family Viduidae; genus Anomalospiza; species Anomalospiza imberbis. Next base: position 7,820,756 of record NC_089697.1, on the reverse strand, counting down.
GGTGCAGAGATTGTATCTCACAACTGCCCAGGTTCTTTTTGTAGAGAATAAAATAGACATTCTTAGCTTAGGAGGAGAAACTCTTGAAGTATTAAAACTTCAATATCCTATTTCAGTGCTATCCTCAAACTATATTTCCCTGGAGTTCATTCCTTGGCCCAGTTCTGGAATTATTTGCACTGATACTGCTCTATATTTGTGATCGCTCCGTGCAGGTTTGGCTCTGTGGTTGCAAGCAGCTGCTGCCTTTGATTTGTTCCCCTACAGGCCTGTCCCACCCCAGATTTCTGAGTGGGGTGTGCAGGTGTCTGTGCTTTACAGCACCCATAGTTTTCATTGGATTGCCCTTTCTTCCTTCCTTCTAGTTGGAACTATTGATGTTGGCAAAACTCGGCTCATGTTCTGGGACCTTGGTGGGCAGGAGGAGCTGCAGTCACTTTGGGACAAGGTTAGAGATGTGGTTTTGTTTTATTTGATTTATACAACTTCCCAGAGAAGCTGTGGCTGCCCCATCCCTGGAAATGTTCAAAGCAGGGTGGATGGAGCTCTGATCAGCCTGATCTAGTGGGAGGTGTCCCTGCTCCTGGCAGGGGATTGGAATGAGATGGTTGGCCCTTTCCAATACAAACCATCCTGTGATTCTGTGATTTCTGTTGGAAGTGGTTTTGTCTCTTTTTGACCTGAACCACTACAATCTTTTGGTAATCACACAGGCTTATTGATAACTCAAGTATTTAGTATTAACACTTTTTCAGAGATTCCACTATTTCTGTGCTTAATATTTGCATTATTGGTTACAGACAGCAATTACCAAGCCAGATCTGGGGTTGTGCCATAGAGATAAGCTCTGGGGGGACACAGGTGAGCTTTTCCACCTGGTGTGTTGATCAGACCTGCAAACAGAGCAGGCAGCACATGCTCTGTGCCTCCATTCTGTCCAGGCACATTGTGGATACAGCTGCCTCTAACTGGTTGATCTCCTCCACATGGACCAAATCGGTACCAAAATCAAATCAGGGAGAGGAACAAGTGATCCTGGTGGATTGGCACCAATATCTATGTTCTCCTTCCAGTACTATGCTGAATCTCACGGGGTGATCTATGTTATTGACTCCACTGATGAAGAGAGGCTCTCTGAGTCCAAAAGAGCTTTTGGTAAGTACAGTGTCACCAAATTGTCCTGGAAGATTGTATCAAATGAAACTGTAATGCCAGAGAGAGCTTCTGGCTTCATCCCTCTGTCCAGAGAATCTGTGCCAGGCATTTGTACAACTTCCAGAACTGGCTAAACCTGGTTTTGTTTCTGTTCTTTGTAGAGAAGATGATTACCAGTGAAGCTCTGGAAGGGGTTCCCATTCTGGTATTGGCCAACAAGCAGGATGTAGAGGTAAAATATGGAGGATTTACATAAATGAGCAAATAAGCCTTGGAAAAGTGAACTCTGCATTCATGTTAAATTTGTTCCACAGTCCTGAGTTGATCCTCTGGTACTTTCCTACCACTCAAAATAATTACTTTGAATTTAGTTGTATTTTTTTCCTTTCTCATCCAGCCCTTTTTCAGTGCCATGAATGAGCTTCCTACAGGCACGTAGTTTTGAACTCTTTATGTAAACAGAACAAACTGCATAGCTATGGTGGGTCTTTCTTGTATTGTGACTGGCTATATTGATGCTGTTTTTTCCTGTTTATTCAGGAAAAAAAATGTTTAGTGCATTTTGTTTATGCTGCTCTTTTAAAACCCAAGAATAGCACAACAGATGTATGTGAAGCAAATCATTCTTTCCCCATAATTGGATAAGATCTGTTCAATAAATCACTTGTTTGTTGTAGAGCATTCCATCAGTGACAGCAGTGAATGGCAAGGAATGCTCTTTTCTGATAGTATAATTGGAATTCTTTCCAGTGTATTCAGAACTGTAAAGCTTTTGGTTTGGGTTTGGCAGTTCGTGGGTGGTGTAGTGTTTAGGTGACTCATCCTGGGCCATCCTTACCTCCCCCAGCATGGAAAAAAGAGAAGAGAGTGCCCAAGGTGGTCGTGGTGTTTTTTGTGTTTTCCTCCTGGAAATTGTACTTGGAATTCCAGGAGTGCAGCTCCAGTGACTCATCTCTAGATGGAGCCAGAGCCTTGCAGTAGGATTTGGAGCAGCAGGCCTGGCAGCTGGGATCAGTCTCTGTTCCAAAGGATGCAAATACTTCTCAGGTTCTTCCTCTGCGCTTTACACTTGTCCGAGCAATTGCACTTGTGGAAACACGTGAGGCTTCCATAGAAATCACTTGGCTCTAGAACAGGATTTCATGAGTACTACACAGATTGGTTTTTGGATGATGTAATTTATCTAGATTATCTAGTCTTAGAAATAAGAGAAATGTAATTCCATGTAAAAGCGTGAGATCAAGTCTGAACACCTTATTTATGGTCCTGACTTTGCTGTGGTCTTTGGAATGTGGGGAAATGGTCTGTCTTTTTTCTGTGGAAACCAGAATATTGACTCTCACATTTCTATACACAGCTTTTCTGCAGGGAACAGCCTGCACTCTTGCTTTGACTTGTTGAGGATAAGGTCCAAGCAGTGACCTGGAAAGTTCTTCCAGTTTCTCTCTTGGTTGTATATACATATTTTCTTACAGGCTGCAGACACTGGCTTTTCTGACACTAACCAGACTAAAGACAAATAATTGAACAATTTGGCTTCTTTAATTTGCTAGAAAGAGGTATTTGGAACAGCCTTTCAAAAGAAAATCTGGCTTCTTGCTTCGTCTGGAGGGTCCAAGACCAGCCCACAGGCTTAGTGCCTTCATGCAGTTGTAGAGCTACAAGAGATTAGTAAAGCTAAACCCACTGGAGGTTTGCCTGTTTGTAAGGAATACCTACATTGGGTATTTAGAGGTTCACTCCTACAGAATGATCTTGGATATGGACCCAGCAAAGAGACATCAATGCTATTAACAAATCACTAAGGGGATTATAGCTTATTTTTCAGTAATTACTGAGGTTCACTTAAACAAGTTTGAGAAAGCTCAGTAGCCCGTTTCTCTTCCTATGATGTTGCAGTATGGAAGACCTCTGGAATAAAAGTGATAATTAGCATTGATAGAGATTTTTCTGGTCTGGATCTCCAGACATAAAACTGTAGGAAATTCTCACCAGCACCCCTCTATCCTGAACCATGATAAGAGAGGATAAGTGCTATCTTAACCTTGCTGGTATTTGGAGATGAAGGGTAATTCTTGATGATGATGTCTGTAGAGGCCAGCAGAAGGCTTGTGATCAAATACATCAGAAGTAGTACATCTGACATAGTTTGTTTTTTAAGTTTACATTCTGTTATCAAGATAACAAAAGTGCTGATGCAACCTGAAATTGCATGAAGCATTAAGAATTCTGCTGTGAACCCCAGGGTACATTGTGTCCTCTCAGCACTGCCAAGCATGAGTGGTATTTGGTCAATCCAGGGGATAAAACATGGTCGTTGACTGCAAAGCACCAATTCTAATTCTCACTGATTGTGATATTTTATGGTATCAGGAGAATGCTCTGTGTTCAGCAGGGGCTTCAAAAATAGATTATTTTATAAATAATTTAAAAATGGAGTCAAATGTATGTTGGAGAAAGGAATTTGTTTAGGTTTTTAAAGGAACTATTGCTTTGTAGGAGAAATAAAATATTTAATATCTACTAATTCCTGTGAACTCCCTTTCAACTCAGAATGCCACTTTTGAAAATACGGCTTATTGCAGAAAAAAATGAGAATTGATATTTGCTGTTTTGATGTGAGTGCAGCTGTTGAAAGGTTTACACAAGGTATATATTTCTGAGCTTTACAATTAACTGTTATAATCTGAGGCTAGAATAGCTCATTATGCAACACTGTTCAAAATACTGGAAAAGCATGACCTGTCAAAAACAGCATCTGAAATTTAACAATCTGAAAATTACTGGGTGCTCTATGATGATCCATGTATGGGAGGAAATTTTGCCATCCTCATCTAATGATAAATTTTGGAAATTTAATTTGAAATCTCCAGAATGTTGTAAAGCCTCCTCATGCCTCTGGAAAATGTGAGGAGTCATGGTGAGTAGCAGAGTACTCATTTCCACACAGTTAGAAAACAGACCTTCTGCATGAAAGTCATTCTAGTTCCCAACTGAAGACCTCCCACAGCTTCCCTGTAAAATTAGTTTTAATTTAAATAAGATGGTTTCAATTGAGATAAGATTGGTTTCAATACTATTCCTTCTTCAAATTTAAAGAAGCTTAAATTCTAATTTAAAACACTTGTATAAAGGGTAGCCCGAGACCACAGGTGAGTGAGGTGAGTCAGACTTTTTGTGAAATAGTATTTTATTTAGGCAATCCACCTTGCTGTTGTTTCTCTTTTAGTTCCATTCTGATGGTTGATTACTCTTGAGATGACTGAAGAGCCTCTACTTGAGATTTTATGCATGCTTCTGGATTTATCCTGACAGGAGACCAGGCAGCAGCATTGTCTTTGTTCCAGTGGATTTGGGAAATGCGCAAAGGCTCTATAATGCCACCTTTTTTTTTTGCTAAAACTTGCCTTGCTGCTTGATAGATTTTTAGGTGTGCCATTGCTGAGTCTTATTTTGGGTAATGCTATTCTGAACTCTTCATAGGAGGAATTTGGTTCAGACATGGCTAGATTATGCCTGGAGGAGCCTTCATCAAAAGATGTTTTACAGTGTGTTATTTTGGGAAGCTGAGATGGAAATCTGGTTCGTCATGTGTTGTGTGTGAGGTTCCTGCGAACTGGCTGAGAGATACCATCATTCCTGAAAGGTCACTGTGCATTGTGTTATTGTAATAGGGCACTGTTGATGTGATCACAGATCCAGCTTCCCTTCTTTGCCCTTGGCTTATGGGTTTGCAGCTGAGAAACAAAGCACATCTGTAAACAAATATTTTGAAATGTGGCTGGGGAGAAGGGGAACTTGGAAGCCACAGCTGACATTTTCCCCTGAGCATGAGAAACTCAGATGCCCCTTGCTGAAGTGGTGGATAATCTGCCTCAGCCCCTGCTCTCACATGGGATTCCAGTTCATGGCTTTCCCTGGAACACTAAAACAAGGCATGGATAGTTTTGTGTTACCTGTCTGCTGTGCTGCTCTACTTCATCCCAAGGGGAAAATGATGTTCCTCAAAACAGGATTGGTGATGCAGTGGCATCTTGCTGCGAGTGGTGCAAAGTCTCCTCAGAAGTAAAACTCTTTCTGATGCACATTTCTATGGAAAGCCATGGCTGGGCAGCTCTGTGGAAGGTGGGGCAGGCCACAGCTCTACCAGAAGGTGGGAAAGGGAAGTTATAACAATGGTTTATACTGGGAGATAAAAATGGCTGTAATTGTTAGCTACATTGGGAAAAGTGGACTCTTAAAGGCTTCAAGGATGGGCAAGGTGAAGGAGGTAGGTTCTCTGTGCTGCTGGGTATGTGCAGGTTACCTGGTCTGCTGGTGGTGGGAAGTTCATTGCCTGATTGCTTTGCTACCGGTGCAAGTAGAAGTTGAGGAATCAAGGACAGCATGACTGTGCTCTCTGTTGTTACTTTGTACCTTGAACACTTTATCTGATTTATTTTAAAATATTTTAAAATGTATCATCATTCAGAAAAGGAGAAGGAAATGTAGACTCAAGAAGAAGAAAAGGATATACTCAAAAGTTTATCATTATACAATGATATTAAACTCTGAGAAGCTTCAAGTATATTTCGAGAAACATTTGCTCAATTTCAGCTGCTTGAGATTTAACCTTCCTGCTGCCAAGTCTCATTGACTGAAAAAAACATAGATGTGAAAAATAGCTCAAATTACTGACATGTAACTCCTTCTCCTTCCCAGCTGTTGAGTAATTGACTTGTCCAGAGCTTTGGGTTAAACCAGGAAGCATTTGGACCTGCCTTTCTTACTGGGCAGTGGACACCATACCAGGCAAAGGCAGCAGCTTTTACAAACCAGTAGAGAACGGTTGGTTGGTTGTAATTTTTTCCCCATCTTCCAGACCTACTGGTTTGAATTCCAGCTCCCAAGCCCAGTCTGACTCCCTCTAAAGTTAGTAATTGTTGTTGTTGGAGTTTTTTTAATTAACTGTATGTCCTGTGGCTGACAGCTCATCTGTATGAACTGCACATTTTTCACTGTCAAAAATCCTGACCTAAATTGTTGAGGGTTTTGCAGAATGATGTCAGTAACGTTTTTGGATACAGTTTCCAGGTAATTGATTAAAAGGGCAAGTTTAAAATGCAGCTGTGGTCATAAGAAAGTACAGTCATCAAAAGTTGCACAGTTAATGGAGTCAAAGGCACTTGGGAGAATTGGGTGTTGTTAAACTCCTTGCAAGCCATTTCTTAAGATCCTTTCCTACATACAAGCAATGAAATCAACTGTTGTCTGCAAAAATTTCCTGTATTTAATTTCTCCAGAATCAGTGTTTTGCAAATGGATGGCTGGTAACAATTTTCATATTTCTCTTCTCTCAGAGTTTACGTTCACTTGGCCAATTCTCAGGACTCACAAAGGGTCCCATTTGGCATTTGTGTAAACATATTTCCAAAACACCTATGTGGGCCTGACTGAAGGTTTCAAACACATATTTGAGTGTTGTTGAAGGTCCAGAATGTCTTTGCAGAGAGGAGGGAAGGTGGGCTCATGGCCAGCTGAAGTGCTTAAATGGCTTGTCCAAGGCTTCTGAGTGAAAAATGAGCACTGAGTGCTCAGGGAGGTGCAAGTCCAGACTTCAGCTGGGCAGGTTTGCTTTTGTTGTAGCTTTAAGATTTTTGTGGTGACACTGTGATTTATGTGGGGAAAGTAATCCACTGATATATTGGGGGGTTATGATTTGTGGTGTTGTTCCCAGCAGCCTCCTGGCAGACTCACAGAACTTCAGGACCTGCTGGGGGTCAAGAGCACAGTGACATCAGGCATCAGAAAATGTGCTGCATTCAGTGCTGCCATTGTTTTCTCTGAATGCAAACAGACTCGTGTAGGTGAGGCGTGGCTGTAATGCCAAGGAATGTGCTGAGAACTGAGGAGAAATCACAGCTTATTTTGTGAGAGTGCCCAGGATGCTGGCAAAGAGTCAGCTGGGCTTGTGGCAGGGACACTGTTTCAAAAGGCTTTGTAAATATTAAAGTTCTTCTAGTGTCCTGGTAAATATAAGGCTGTTGAGCAGCTTGGAAGGGATATCATTAGAGGATGCAGGTTGTGCTCATTTTCAGGACTATTTGCTTAGAACCGTACAGATTAAGGATCAGAGAGGTGAGGCAGTGTGTGTACTGTCAGCAAACAGCATTCTCTTTGTTGAAAAAAGAATATTCTCATTTCTTTGGAACGTAAAGAGGTGAATTTACTGTGTTGGTGGGTGAGTGCGTTTAACCTGATAGCGTTGCCATCCTGACTGATACAAGACTGCAGTCAAGGTAGGATTCATTGTGGAAGAAGGTCACCATGTCTTGTAGCACAAACAAGCTCTACTTTGGTTCCCTTTGCAGACTTGTCTGTCAATACCTGATATCAAGACCGCATTTAGTGACTGCATTAACAAAATTGGGAAGAGAGACTGCCTGACACAAGCCTGCTCGGCCCTTACTGGGTGAGTATGAGAAGGGTAGACTGAGAATGTGTTGACTGAGCAGCTGTGGGGTGTCACACACAGAGCAGCACTACATGAGTTATTAAGCCTTGAAAGGGAGCTGTACTTCCTTCCAGCACTGACAGATACTTGTTCAAGATCCTTGGACTTGCACCAGCTCAGTAACTTCATCTGTAAATCCTGCCTGTAAAACACAGTGGAAATGTACTGCTGGCTGAGAGCAGCAGAACTTGGAGGCATATTTGTTGTCCTGTATCATCCCTTCTCCTTACACAAGCATCCTTGCAGTTTGCTGCAGCTCCTGGCTTTTGGGTTAGAAGTCAGTTGAAAATGCTGCTGGTGATGCCTCTGCCAGAGAAATGGGTGGTGCTTCACTGCTGCTGCCATAATTATGTTTGTGCTTTCATATTCTTTGGCATGCATATGAGCTTTGTGATGGGGATGATATCACAGTTTCCAGGAGTCCTCTTACATGGGGATGCCTGTGGTTTAAGATTTGATGACTAGAACAGACCCTAATTTGGCCTTACACAGCTGCGTGCCACAACCTTGACCAGCCCACTGGATTCTTGACATCTCAGCATCATTATTGCGTATCGAGTCTTGCAGTACTTTTGTTCTTTGTACTTTCATTTCTTGAAGTGAAAAGTGCTACTTGGCATAAGTCAAAAGTTTTGTTCCAGTTAGTGGAAACACTCATGGCTGAATTACTGCCTGGGCTGAATCTAGAGCTTAGAATTTTTTTTTTGTGTTATCATACAAGCTACTGCAAAAGATAACAAAAACTTCTTGAACCATGAAATAAATCTGTTGTCTGCATTGCTACAAATCACATGCCATTAAGCAGATGAATGACCACAAGAACAGTGTTCAAACACTGACTCGAAGAAAAGTATTAGATAATAACCTTATTTGTGCAAACATTTCTAGTTTTGATCTGTGTGGAATTTCCTTTCAAAATTCCAATTTGAGCTTGCACTAAAAGAATAAATAACTAATGGAAGTAATGGCTGGGGAGCTGTGCAGACCATCAAGGTGTTGACTTGCTTGGCAGCCCCAGCACAGATGATTACACAAAGCTGGAAGCAAGATTTCAAGATCTTGTACATCTGGTGTGGGGTTTGTGGCAAAATTACCCCAAACCAGCTGTCAGGTGGGTTTGATGTCTGTTCACACCAAGATTTCCACAGAGTTGATGACTAAGTTGGGTATAGACTTGCACAAACACCAGAAAAATAAAGGATGGAGGTATGTATTGCTGAGCTAAAAGAAATCAGATGCTTATTGTTTGCCTGTGTGAAAAATAACACAGAAATGCCAACAAGTAATTGTGTAGAGCCCCTCCCTTCCTCATGTAAGGGCTCAGTTAGGGCCTATATGATCCATGTTTTTGTTCTTGGCTGCTTCTTGTTGTTGGTTTATTTTAAAACCTTGTCTGCTTGTCTTACTTCCTTAGCAAAGGGGTGAACGAAGGAATTGAATGGATGGTGAAGTGTGTGGTGAGGAACATCCACCGCCCCCCAAGAAAGAAGGACATCACGTAGGAGCTCTGAGCCAGCCAAGCAATGGACAGTCTCTTTCCACACACTTTTGTGTTCCCTTTAAAGAAGGTGATCCACTGGATTCCTATTACACCTGATTCTTTCCTAAGTTTGGAGACAAATATTCTCTTTCTGTGTCTAAAAAACACTTGAGCAAAAGATTCCAACTGGGTGGGGGGTGGGAATCTCTTACATTAAGTATTGTCATTGGCCTCTGAGCAATCTATGTAGCAACCTACACATTGTTGCCAATGCAAAAGACTTAATTTTCTACTATCTTACTTTGTGATTCCTGATTTGTTAGTCTAACAGGCTGGAGGCTGGTGACATGAAGGAACTCCTGAAGGAAATGCATAGGTGAATGTTGAAGATCCTTGCTGCTCCAGCCCCATGTACCTGCAGGGTGTTACTGGCCCTGTTATGCTGCTGTTTGTGTAGTGGGGAGAGACAGCTTTAATTAGAACTTGATTTTCACTCGGGGTGTTGATTTGTAACTTTGACCTATGGTAAAAGCAGATATGGAAATCAGCAACTGCACAATGGTCATTGGATCATGGAATCCTTAAGGCTGGAAAAGACCTCATCAAATCCAGCTGTGCTGGATGAAATGGCTATTCCTAGCAGGACACTAATTCCAGAAGCACTGCCTTGCTCTGACTGCCAGTCTTTTTGTGCATTCTCTTTAAACCTAAGAGTAATTGGGATCTTCTGTAACTGGAGTGAATCAAGGCCCTCTCTGTGATCTTTCTAAGCTGAAAACAACCTCTAGGCAGGAAGAAATCAGTATGCAATAAAGCTTCCTACTTATTTGAACTTCCCTGGCTGAAACGGTGGTATTTGGGAATAGTACTTAGCCCTTAGGGTTTTGTTTGAAATGTAGGAAAAAACAGAAAGGCAGCACTCAAAAGACAAATAGTGCTCAGTGCTTACATCACTTACTCAGCTAGATCTGCTGATGTATCATTATCTTTTCCCTGACTATGAGTTTTTACATGAATTTCATGGTGGTTTGGCAATGGGTGTTGCTCCTCTGCTGTTTTATTTACTCCTGGCACTGGTGAATGCTCTGTGCTGTTTTTTGACATAATGAAGGGGCCATCATTCAAGGTGTACTTGAGCCAGTCCATAGTATTTGTTTAAAGTATCTTAGTGGTCATCTGTCAAAGAATTTTCTGCTAAATTACCTGCATGGAACTCATAGATGTTTTTTGAGAGAGAACATCATTCATTTGCTCACATTTGGTTCAAAGAACAAAGGCAGCTGGGCTGTGTCATTAAGTTATTGAAGTCAGTGGAAAAAATTGCAAACTGAAGAGCAGAATCTTTGCTTCTCAGTAGAAGAAGTAAGGCTCCTTCAGACCTAGTGACCTAGTCATTTTTCTTGTGTGTTCTGTGAATATGGAGAATCCCCTGGAAATCACTCAGCCACTGTAGGAAGTGGCACTTTTGTTGGGTGCTGCATGTGATGCAAGGCTGAGATTTTCAGAATACTAAAGTTTTGGAGAACCGATGGCCTTTGATTATCAGAAGCATCTCTCTCACTGGGCTCTTTTAAAACACTTGGAAAGCCTGAGTGTTTTCAAGGTGACTTTGTGGCCCTGGCTGCTTTGGTTGGAAGAGTTGGTACTGACAGTCAAACTGAACATGTAAAATAGTAACTAATTAATCAAAGTACCTTGCTGAGGGTCAAACACTTTAGTCAAGTAGCTTGAAATGTGTATTCTTTGGAACACAAGATTTTCCAAGATTTCTACATACTGTTTCCAGATCTCTTGCTCTCTTTTTTCCCTGGGAAACAAAAAAGGACAAAACAGTTTCTAGACACAGACTGCTTTGTGGTCCATATCAGCAGGGTGCCTTAAAGCCAATGTTTTGACCTCAGAATTCCAAGTTCTCAGACGTGGGAGAGAGTCATTTTCACAGAGACATGCCCAAGCTGGGATAGGAGTGTGCTCTGGCCACAACAAATCAGGGAGGATTTCTCTGAAACCACCAGTTTAAAGTTCATTCTAATTCAAAGTGACCTTCCACAGCAGTATCCCAGCAGATGGGAAAATTTTTTATATTTTGATCGGAAATCTAATGATTTTTTCACATTTTATACTTACAGGAAGCATAGACTTATTTGAAATGCTTTTTATGTTTCAAGTGACCCCTCTACCAGACCTCAAACAAAGCAAGAATATTTCTGAATTCAAAGCTCAAATTTAATCCGTTTTACAGATTTTTGATACATTTGCATTGGACCTGTTTTACCCATGCCTGTTCATAGCAATGAAATTACCTAAACAGCTGATTTATCTTCCCAAGGGGATACAGATTGATCATCTGCACTTTGCAATCCCTGTTCCCATTGGCATGCTGTCCATGAGATAAAGGTAAGAGTTCAATAATTTCAGCAGAGAATCCCACTTGCCTTATTTGAGCATTGACAGATGACATTTCTCTCACCCATTTGGAATTCTCTATCCCATCTGCAGTTTCCTATGCTAACATTCAATAGCTGGTAGCAGCAGGAGGCAGGAGCTAAAAAACCACTTCTAAAGCATTTCTTTGAGTCCCAGTGCTGCCTGTGTGCCGGCAATTCCATCTTCATTTGGAACTCTGGAAGGATGCAGAGTAACTGAATTACAGCAGCTGGTCTGACCTAATCCTGTTCCATCCTCACGCAAGGCAGCGGTGACATGTGTGCTGAGAGTCTGTGTTGCAGTGGTGCTGAGGTAACAGCTCATCCCACTTCCCACAACATTCTGTCCCACAGAACTACAGAAAATGCCAAGACTAATCAGAACCAGCTTCAAAGTCCAGCATCTTAGTCCAGTCTCTGGCTGCTAACATCTGTCTCAGAAAGTGGAACAAACAGAGGCTCTTTAGGGTCTGTGCCCCTGGCCATCCTTCGACTCTCATAAACTGAAATCAAGCCATCATCAAGAATTCGACTTAATATCCAGTGCTGTAGGATGGCTTTTTGCTAACTGAGCTATTTTTAGTCTCTTCTTCCTTCCCATCCTGCTTGCGTACTGCTGACACAGCCTGCAAATCCAGCAGTTTGTTTAGAGAAAAGATCTGCTGATACAATACAGATCACAATCTTGAATGAGTCTCTTCAGCTGAGCTGTTGTTTTTACTGTATATGAGATTGTTGAGTTAGTCATGATTTCCAGACATGTTCTTGATTAACTAACTCTGACCTGGTAGTACAAGTTTGGAAATGTAAGGCTCAGCTAGAAACCTCCCTTAAAGTATTTTTGGAGGGTTCTGAGTTGATCTACGTATTTCACTGTTTTTTAACAGTATCTTGGGATATCTCTCCTGGCAAATTGTGCCAAGGAGAAAACTTACAGAGAAAGGCAGAGTGGTACTGTCATTGCACTTGACAAATATCACTTTAAATCAAAGAATCTGATTAATGTGGATCGTAGTTCCTGGCAGCCACAACCAGCAGTGTCCACACATGAAGGACAGGGAATCCTGCCTCTGTGTCCAGGTCTGGTGCTGTTCCTCAGCTTTTGCCCAAAGCAGCAGCACAGGCTCAGTTTGCCTTCACCTTTGGGGCTGTTTTTAGACTCCCAAGTATTTGTCTATAGATTTCCCAAAACCAATTTGAACAATTAATGAAGACAGGCTGAATTACCCCTGCCATGCAGACAGGTTCTAGGCTGAGTAACCTCTCAAAATTCCCTTCTGACACAGTTTTCTACTCAAATTTGCCTCAAATCTCTCTCCTGAGAGATAAGGGGGAGTGATGAGGTGCCAAGAGCCTTTCCCCTCTCTTGAGCTCTTACAATGGATGCTAGAAAAAACTGGAGCAGGTGCTTTTTACACTGGAATTTTATACCACCTGGAAATCCCATGTGAAACATTCCTGGTGGATAACACCAGTTATTGTTTACCTGGCCTCAGGCATTTCCTGAAACTTTGCCCTTGGGTTTTGTTCTTTGTGCTTCTGCAATCCCTGAGGGAGTTGTTTCTCTGGTCCTCTGGTAAAACCAGCTTCCATGACAACTCCTGGGGGCTTTCCATTCATTTCTTTACACACACTCAAGCTTTTTTTATTCCCTAACTGCCTTCATGATGATCTAGTCCCAGCTTTCAGCAGTGTCTGCTCTCACATAACTTCATCTGCACAACTTGTATCCGATCACAAGCCTTCACCCATTACATCAGAAGGGAGTGATGCTTAAAATTCCTGGTAAAGCAACAAACTAGTACTAAAAAGAATCAGACCTCATGGAAAATGACACACATCAGATGTAGAAAACACGGACAGCACAGTATGTAATAGCACTGGGGAAAAAAATTACCTAAAGGTTTTTCATAAATGAGGTGCTCATCAACTGGAAGCAAGGAGAGGAGGAACATTGACAGTTAAATTACACAGTGCTGGGATTCTGCCTGACATTCTTAAACACAAAATCAGGAGTCAGGAATCTCATTCCTTCTCGGTTACACTTTTTCCTTGAAGCTGCTGCTGCTGCTGCTAAATGAAGTTTCAAAATCCCTATGTTGTTGTGAGAGTCCTCTTGAATACCACATTCCTCACATCTCTCTTGAGGCTGTGCAGTCCCACCTTTCCCACATGTTACCCAAGGTAGCTATGAAGGTGAGGCAGTGGATGTATTCACTTCAGAACACAGAGGATCCTTTTCTTGAAACAAAACCCTTCTGGACCAATACGTACTATTCTCACTAACATTGCTAATTCATGAGTAGTAACTTTTTGTGCTAAACCCATCTTGTCTAGGCTATGCTTTTGCCAAGAAAGGTTGGTCTACATGATCCTTGAGGTCACTCCCAACCTGGAATTCTGGGATTCTATGATTCTTCATCATTTGAAGAATATATCCTTCAGCTGAACACATTTCATGCTAAACATTTGGAGGAACTAACCCAAGCCTCTGACCTCATGTAGCCTGAAGCCATCTATATTCAGCACATACCAGAAGCACTTCTCTGAGGGCAAACTAAATTCACTGTAAAATTAAGTGTATTCTTAAGTGTTTTCCTGAAACATGAACCTCTGGAGTTGTTTCTGTTGCATGGCAGTTCAGTTCATAGCCAGGAACTCCTCTGCCAGTTCTCAGAATTCAGAGATCCTGATACTATTTCATTGGAGATTTTCATGAGAATTTTTTCCTTCTTGAGTCAGACTCCCACAAAGAATTAAAACATTCTATAAGGCAGTCATAAGGCGGATTAAGGAATTTGCTGTTCTCAGAAGATGGTGTTAGACACAGCACCTCCTGACTGCCTGTAATAGTAACAGGCAAAGGAATGTATGGGCAACTCAGTATTTCAGAGAATCACTAAATATCCTGAGTTGGGAGCAGCCAGCAGGGATCATCGAGTTCAACTCCATGCTGAGCTTTTGCTGGGTTTTGTGACCAAGGGCTTTCAGATGGGCTCTTCTGTCAGGGGAACAAGAGGACCTGGGGCATACTGAGGTGTATCCTGCCCTGTTGAAAGATTTTGCTCCTCCAACAGAAACAAGACTGATTTTTAACTGAGATATTGGCAGTTACACATGAAACCCCCAGTACTGACCACCAGCAGGGCTTTGCCCTGCAGGGACAGCAGTGGGGTCAAAGGTAGCTGTGGCCTCCTGGAAAGGAAAAAACCAAAACCAACCAATCCTACACAGCAAGGATTAAGCTCTTCCAGGACTGTACTCATCCTCAGCATGGTGGAAATTTTGACAGCTCATTTCCATGCCATGAGAAGAGGCAAGATCATGGGATAGCCCACACCACAAGCTGTGAAAGACTAATAAGTACCCTGTGAGCACATGTGGTGTGTCAAAGGGCAGGGGATCTCTGCAGGCAAGAGGTGCTGAATCACAGGCAAGGCTGTTCCTCCATGACATGACAGCACACAACACATGAAACTGTGTGAAAGGAGAACTTGGGGTTGATATTCTCAGAGCTGATTTTTCCTTTCAGGTTCAGAGTCATGAAATGGGAAATGTACACTCCTATTCTTATCTCCCAAGTTTCCCAGCTAAAGGGCTCTCAGCTTCTGGGAAGATCAAAAGGAGTCAAATAAATCACCTGCTAAGCTGCAGTATCACAGAAGGAAGTGGAGAGAGACAGGAATAGAAACTAGCAGCAAGGAATCTGTATGATTTGACCAAGGCTGAGCAAGAACATTGGATCGAGTCCCTGAAGCCAGTCTGGACTCTTTAGCTGGTGCCTAACACTTCCCACTCAAAACCACCCTGAAATCCACATACCTGAGGCTCAGCAGCACTGACCACCCAACAGATCCTTGCTGAGCTTGTGTCCTCACAGCGGTAGCTGGGAAGTTGTCATTTCTTGTGTTTCCATGGGAAAATGATCAAGTCTCCCAACTCCGCTCCCATGCTAAAGCTAAGTCACCACACTGCTGGAGCTCCTTCATCTTCAGACCAAGCATAGGATCCTGGGGCACTGGATGGCACAGCGTGATGCTTGGGTGAACAGTGACAAAGGACAGCACAACAGAGCCCTCAATTCTCCCCACACCCACGTGGCACTGTGAGGTCTGGGATCCCCAGTACTGCTTAGTCACTTTGACACAGTCCTCTTTCCCTAAACATTGTGTAATTATAATTTTTTTTCAAGTAAACAAAGAGTTACTGAGAGAAGACTCCTCTTGGCTCAGACAATAACATGTCAACGGCTCATGGTTCTAAACAGGGAGAGTGTTGTGTATGGATATTGTAGTTGTAGCCATGGCTTTGTTACCGAGAAAACTCTTTTGAGTTAAAGGGCACCTTTACTAATATATTCAAATTTTATTCAGCTAAGAGGAGGCAGTGCCCAGACCTGATCATTAGAGCCAAGTACCTTGTGAGCAAGGTCAGGGGAGCCAAACAATGTCTGACCAAATAGAATCACAGAGCATCCTGAGTTGGGAGGGACCCACAAAGATCATCAAGTCCAACTCCCAGCCCCACACAGGACATAGCAAAATCCCACCATGTGCGTGAGGGCATTGTCCAAATGGTCTTTGAGCTCTGGTTCAGGCTTTGGGCTGTGACCACTGCTCTGGGGAGCCTGTTCTAATGCCCAACCACCCTCTGGGAGAAAGATCTTTTCCTAAAATCCAACCTAAACTTCCCTTGACACAGCTTCAGCCATTCCTTCAGGTCCTGTCACTGGTCATCAGATAGCAAAGGCCAGTACTGCCCCTGTAAGAGATCCTTTAAACCTCCCAGGGCAAAACCAAGCTGTCCTATGAAGGGCAAGTGGTGTTCCAACACTTGCTTGGAAGCAAACTCTAGGAAGAAGTGAAAACTACAGCATTGTGCTCTGTAACTATCTCTGTAGTACCATTGTGCTCTGTAACTACCACAAGAAACCAAATCCCAGTTTTTGTTAAAAAAGACAATTTCATGTTAGTACTTCTTTAGCTGCCTTTTAAATGGTTGATTCACCACTACAGTATTGTATGAACAGTACAGTATTGTATGAAGTCTCTTGAGCACTAAATACTTATGAATAATTTAATTTACTCTGGGAGATGGTGATAAAAGGTACTGTCATTTGTTCTCAGCTTACTCAGAAGCAGGCACCAATAATTTTTCTTTTTTGGAAAGTGATTACTCCAAAGACATCCCAACACCTTTGGAATGTGGAACCTGGGAAGATCATCCCATTTCATAGAATCACAGAACAGTTTGAGCTGGAAGGGACTGTTAGGTTAGGTCTGAACAGTAACTTCTATTTGAGTTGTACTCGATTGCAGGTTTGTGAAGCTTACAGTGTCAATTGTTCATCTTCAATCTGTTTTTGGATCTAAGCCTCAAGAAACTTCACAAACATCATCAAAATCCTATTAATTCCATATAAACCCCCACCCAGGGACTGCTTTACCAGCAGTCCTCACCTGGCCAAAGTGACACCAACTCATCATGGGGCTCCGTGGTCCTCACCCCTCAGTTCCCATATGTCCCTCTGGCCCCATCTGGGACAGGTCACCTGCTGTGCCTTCTTTTGCTTGCTTTTGGAGACTTCCCATTCTTAGGAAGCTCCTTGAACACAGAAAGGAGCAAAAATTATAACTTGAGGAGGGGTAGAAATGAGGGCAGGGAATCAGGTTCAGGTGAGACCCTGTGGGAAAAGAAAGTCCCGACATCCACATTCTCTGCCCCACACACTGGGCTGCCCTGCACGTCTCAACCCTCGCTGTTCCTGCTCTAGGACAGGATTGACTTCCTCAGGCTCACCTCTGCTTCTCCAACAGGGCTGGCACTGTCCCCCTCTGACCCTGGCACCAGGAAATTTGGTCCCACTGTTGGGTGACTGCTGTGGGGGATGAGTCTCAGCAGGGACAGCTTGGACACATCACACAGATTTACAGCCAGAAGGGAAAACGCTACCATCAGGAGGAAAACAGAAGTGTGCTTCAAAATAAGATAAAATTTGCACCTCTGGAACAGTGATGGGAGAATGCAAAAAAGTTTGATGTGCATTAGCACTCCCTGGGTCCTCTCCCACAGAGCCTGGAGGGCTCAGTGCTCAGCCCACTGTCAGCTGCTGAGCAACATGCATGAGAGGGTGCCAAAATCTGCAGGCAGGAGAATGAATTTACCTGTCTTGTGGATGACAAGGTGGCAGCCTCAGGGCCAAGAGGGCTGCAGACTGTTTTGACAAGATGAATTGTGCATTTGCCCTGGTTTCATCCCCTCACATCTCTCTGCATACCTCAAAAATTCCCCTGCTTTGTTTCCTCTATCAGTCCTAGCTCTCCACTCTTGGGGGCCCAGGCATGAGCCAGCTATGTGTGACCACACTAGAAAAACTCCCTCTGACTCCTTCCACTCAGATTCATTCCAAACTTTGCAGCTGGGGCAGAACCTGCAGTGCTCTCCTTGGATGAGGAGAGACGTGTCCCAACTGCTCCTGCAACGAGCAGGCTGGGAGCACGTCAGCTCCTGCTGCCAGTGCTCCAGGCGTCACCACCAGCCTGAGTCATTGCCACACCTGGCTGTGGTAACAGGTGGCCAAGGAGCCCATGGCACTGACCTAACCCACCTTAGCACTTTAAAACAACCAGTGGTTTTATGGGATTTGATCTGGGTTTAAGCATTTAACAGCAGGGAGGAGCCTGATGTGGAGAGCAGTGTAAGCTTGGCTTTTTATGTAGTGCTTGTAGCATTTGGAAAATTATCTTCTGAGTACTAAATGTCTGACTCATGCTGGGATAGCACTGCATCTACTTTTAGATGTTACCACGTGCTCTGCTCTGCCACAGTTTATGAGGAAAGAGTCTCAAACCATCAGGAAAAAGCTCATGCTGCCGGCTCTTCTCTCTCTGGGCTTTGGAAACTTCAGGGGAAACCAAAATGGATTTTTATCCTCTTAATGTCAATTAGCTGAAAAGCTGAAATACCTTGGGATGAAGCCACAGGTGGTTTGAGAGTGCTCACTGTGTGGTGCCCATCCTGGCTTTTCCAGCTAAGCCTGGTTCCTGGAAGCCCAGCAGGACTCACGTGCCAGGGTGTTTGGCCACCCTTATAAAGGTTAATATTTATCAGAAACATCTTCCTCAGTCACCCTGCCTACAAGCCCACATGAGAAGAAAATTCCCTGTGCAGAAATTCCAGCTAACTTGGTAATGAGGGAAACAGGGTTGGGAGGAGACCTGAGGAGAGACTGCAAATCCCCTGAACAGAACACGATAACAACACGTGGGTGCTCAGGAGATACCCTGGCAGAGCAAGTCAGGCTGGTCGCACCAAGCTGGGGAGCTGCTGGTGGCACAGGGCATCATTCCCTGCCAGCCCCTCGGTGGCAGGGGAAGCCTGGCAGTGAGAGCAGAGCTCTCTGACACAGGCTGGGCCATCTCATTATTTAATCCCCCTCTCCTGCTTCACCAAGCTGAGCTCTGTGGTCCCCACTGCAACCTGCCATGGCACAAGGGGGCCAGACATGGTGCCCTGAGGAGGGCTGCACATGGTGGACCCTCATTCAGTGTGGGAGGCAGTTCCTGCACTAACAGCTCTCCATTCCTGTTCCCCTTCAGACCAAGGACTCGGAATCCTTCATGCTGAGTCAGGATAACTGCAATGCAGCAGGATGGGAATCCTCAAAGAGCTGCAGCCAGCGCCGGAGGCTCCGGCTGCTCCAGCCTTCAACCCATCAGCACTGGGTGTCCTGCCTTGCACTCTGCCTTGGAGCAAAGTGCTGCAGCTGTGCTTCAGTTCTCACAGTGCTCCAATGGAAACCCTTCTCATGTCCTGCCCCAGCTGCTCTTGGACCATGCCAGCGGCACTTGGCTGCTGCCAAGGGACTCAGAGTAAGTGACACTCAGAGACCGAGCTGCATCCCACTGGGATAAAGCAGCTTGGGAGGGCAGAGATCAGACATGGTAAAAACTGAGCATTGGGAAGGGGAGTTCTGGTCCCCTGTGAAGCTCCTTAGCAGGATTTCAAGGCCAGGCTTGATGAAGCTTCAAGGAGATTGCCAGGACTGAGGGGATTCCCAGGATCAGCCCAGGCTCAATTCAGAGGGGTGAATGCTCCCCTCAG
Source organism: Anomalospiza imberbis (assembly GCF_031753505.1). NCBI lineage: Eukaryota > Metazoa > Chordata > Aves > Passeriformes > Viduidae > Anomalospiza > Anomalospiza imberbis. Next base: position 7,801,099 of record NC_089697.1, on the reverse strand, counting down.
CTACTTTTCAGGCATTTTCTTCTCTTCTTCCCTGGCTGAACTGACCCAGAACAATGCCAGGGTCGCTGAGCTGCTTCATCCTCAGAGCCCAAAACTGGGGTGAGATTTTGCAAGTCTGGGATCCCAGATCAAGCCTGAGATCCTCAGTTGAAGCCTGTGGTGCCAGGCAGGTGTGAGCAGACATCCAGGGACCCCCATGCTCTAGAGCAGTGAAGAGGCAAGCACTGCCCCTTGAGATCATCCCCAGTCATCCAGACTGCCATGGATTAACTTGTCACTGCAGCAGGAAGAGCCTGGGATGTGTCTGTGGGCAGCGAGGGGAGGGTAAAATTCCCTTCTTCCCCCCACAGCTTCCTTGCACGGAGAAAGTGCAGAAGCACTTTCACGTAGCACTCACTTCAGAGAGCTTTAAACAGCTCCAGGCCAGGGAAAAAGATCATCTTCTAAATTCCTGGCATCTGCTCCACTAAAAAAGAGCTATAAAAAGTCAAACTCATTCACAGCATAAAATGTAGCTCTGCATCATCATTGCTACAGGCTGGAAAATGCCAGAGGGGGTCAGTCTTGTTGACTTCCCTAAGCAACATCTGTTTAAAAAAAACCTCCTGCAGTCAGCACAACTGCCTCAAGCCCAGCTTTTGGCTGACTGAGCACACAGTCAGGTTTGGGGACAGAGCTGGGACTCAGGGGCACATGGTTGGGCTGACCCAAGAGACATGAGTGTCACCCTAGCCACAAATCCCAGTGCAAACTGTCTGCATCCTGCTGGCACACAGCCTCACCATGGCTCAGGGGGCAGGGGTTGGCTGGGGGTGTGTGATCACAGAATCCCAGAATGGTTTGGGTTGAAAGGGATCTTCAAGATTATCTTGTTCCAGCGCCCTGCCATGGGCAGGGATGCCAACATGTGGAAAAGCACGTGGGAAAAACAGACAAGGCTAAGCAGGGTCAGATACAATGGTCTGGGACTCCCAACACCACCTCCAAGTGAGACTAGGAAAGGACTCAGGTGACAGAGCTGTACGATAAAATAACTTCTTTGGTTTCTTTCTTTAGAAAACATCTTTCACACATGGTATAAAAACAGGTAGTTAAGAAATAAATTTCAAGCGAGCTGTACCAGTGAGTTTGGGGCATCCTCCACCTTCCTGTGCCTCAGCAGCAAACTCTCTTCTCAAACAAAAGCATGTCAAAATAACACAAGCAAAACCTCTGTGGGAAATACTGTTAAATTACTAAACCCCCCAGCAAGCCCAAACTTACACAGTTTGAAACAAAGCCAAACAGTTTTCTGTAAAGGGGACCATGTTCTTCCCCAGAAATAATGACCCTGGATGCAGGTTTTTCTTCTGATAAAATATTGATCCTTGCTGAGGGCTGGAAAATCCGTGGCCAACACCTGGTGAGCTCCCAGGAGCTGCCCCTGCTGCTGGCAAGGGAATGCTGCTGCTCACACATTCTATCTCATCCCATCCCATCCCATCCCATCCCATCCCATCCCATCCCATCCCATCCCATCCCATCAGCAGTGACACAGCTGCCATGGCACGATGCCACTCCATCGCTCATCTCTCATGCTGCTTTTCAAGTTATGTTTGGAAAGATGAATAAATTATTGAGGCCTCAGAAGATAAAAACCAAAACAAAGAGCACCCAAAAAGCCCAGTTCATGCTCTCAGGGCAGCTGGAAGCGCTTGCGGACCTTCTCCTCAATGGAGTGGAGCTTGACCACGCGCAGTGCGTCCAGCAGCTCCTTGGTGACTTCAGAGTCCTCCTCCTTCTTGTGAGTGAGGAAAGCCCGGAATTTCTCCTGGATGGCTGCCTTGGTCCATGCTGTCTGCTTCTTCGGTGAGCGCTCCAGGATCTGCTGCAGGCGCTTCAGCTTCTTGACGGGGATGTTCTGATACACCACAAAGTCTATCATGGCTTGATCGCAGTCGTCATCTTCTGCAGCTGGTGGGGGAAAACAGCCCGGGGGTTAAAGGGACATGGGACAGCAGGGCACAGCCCTGCCAAGGCTCTCTGTGGGACATCTGCCCAGGGAGCTGGTGAATGCCCCAGGCCTGGAAATGTTCACGGCCAGGTTGGATAGGTGTTGGAACAACCTGGTCTAGTGGAAAGCTGAACTTCCTGTCAGTGATGCACCCTGCACGGGGCAGATGGAAAACAAGGTGTAGAACTTCTGTAGAAAGTCAATGTACCTATTCCATGCTCCTCCCCATCAGGGAATAGAGGAAAAACACAGACAAATCTGAAGCAATTGCAGTAAATGTTTACACATTCTTTCTCCTGAAAGTTTCTGTCTTCCCCCGCAGATTTGTAAACCTTGTAACAGGACCAGCCCCAAGCACAGACCCAATCAGGGCTCTGGGACAGATCCGGCCCCAGCTGGTGGAAGCTGCTGGAGAGCATCCAGCATAAGGAATGAAAACAGAAAGAATTTTCAAGAGGTCAAGGCCAAAGGATTACTCAATCAGGGAGAGATTAGCCCAGTTTCATGCCATTGCAAACTGGGAACAGTTTCACTGGTTATGGTGGGGTGGGTTACTCAGGCTCTGCCTCTCCGGCAGGCTTGGCTTGATGATGAGCAGATACCTGTGTGCTTCTTGAGAGGAATCATAATAAACTGGAGTTAAAAAAAAAAAAACTTCAGCTCCCATTGCTGGGGCCTCCTCCCTCTATAAATACCTGCAAAGGGCTGGTCTGGCTGCGGGGGCCGGTGCCTGACGCACGTGCTGCTGACTCTGCTCTGACCTGGCCATCCCCCACCCCGGGACTGCATCCCACTGGTGACGGAGCTTTCTAGTCTCTGTGTCAGGATCACACTCCTGGCAGGAACTCATGGTGTGAGTCAGGCTTTGTAAGGAGAAATCGCTGCGCTGGTGGTGCCAGGAGAGCATGGAAAGGTGAGAGCTGCCCGGGGGGGAAGCCTCCACGTTCCCTTGCCACAGAGGAAAATCTTTTAGAGCCATGGGATGTCCTGAGCTGGAAGGGACCCACAAGGTTCATTGAGTCCAAGTCCTGGCTCTGCACAGACCACCCAAAACCCCTACAACATGCCGACAGCTTTGGCCATGACCATTTCCCTGGGGAGTCTGTTCCAGTGCCTGACCACCCTGTGGGTGAGTTTCATTAAAGCTTTTCTACCAAGCTTCATCCTGATGAAAGAATTACATTTTTTCACTCCAGAACAACCTCCCCTGGATGTGATGAGGTCCTCATTACTTTTCAGATTTTCAGGACATGGCACTGTGATAATCTCATCCAGGCTCATTTTCCCATTAATGGCTGGACCAGATAAATTTTCAAAGTCCCTCCTAGCTTGTGCTCTTCTATGGCTTTATGACTGATTATATTTCTGGAAGCTGCCATCCAGACCAGTCACGTGAAATTAGTTTCCCATGTCTGGATCCTTAGGGTGGAGCAGGTGGTTCCCAACAGCTTCCAGCCTCACCTCAGCTGGCGTCAGGCCCTTGGGATGGGTTTGGGGGCCCTTGAGATGGTTTTTCAGTCCCTTTCTCAATCCCTAACTTGGGGAGGGAGCATGTTACAAAGTACCCTTGGAAACGAGCCTTTTTCTCTGCCCTGCACCTCTCCCCTGTTCTTTTGCCAAGAAAGGTTGAACCAGGTGGTCCTTGAGATCCCTTCCAACCTGGGATTCAGGGATTCTCTGATCTGTGCCCATTGGCTGTTCCTGCCCAAGCTTCCACCTCTGCCATGGCTCAGCACTACTTCTGCACCGTCACGGTGACGTGATTGACACCACGTCTCCACTTTTACACCTGATGGGTCAAAATCCACCCCACACCAGCTCCAATGAACCTTTGGCTCTGCTCCACCCAACCTGCACGAGACGTGACTGCCATAAAAGCTTCCAGAAAACAGGTGCAGCCAGGAAAAAGGAGTGCAGGAGCTGTGCCAGCAGCCAAGCTGGGTGTCTCAGCTGCCAAAACTATCCCCTGTCCCAGCACTCCCAGTTGTCCCTGGTAAGACCCAGCAGGAGTTCACTGTCAGCTCTTTGTTCTCACTGTGCAGTGACCGTTGCTTAAGTCCAGCACCCTGTCTTTGCTCTATGGGACTGACACTGGACGGAGATGAAGGGAGACAGACTATTTTAGCCATAATTATTATTAATTATGGATCACTCCATGCTTTTACAAGCCATTTCACCTCATTTGCATCTAAGTAGGAGGAAGTAATGAGGAAGTTTGCCCTCACCCTGGCAGCATCAGTCCTGGCACGCTGTGCCTGTAGCTCACCTGGTCCCTCTGTGCTGTTGCCTCTCCCCGGTCTGCAGGAGGTGCAGAGGGTGTCGTGGTACTTGTTGCCCTGCACGTTGGTCACCTTCCCCTGCTGCTCACAGTCCTGGTGTGGCTGGCATGGATTGGTGCTGGAGCTGGAGGAGAAGAAGCCATAGGGGCAGACATGGCACTGGGTGTCCTCAAAGGGGGTACCTGTGCATGGGGAGAAGACAACAGGACCGTCAGGTGAGAAGCTGGCACAGGAGCAGAGGCAGCAGCTGGGGATGATGCCAGACACCATTTGAGCATGAAGGTGAAGTTTTGGAAATGGTCACTGCCAGCATCTCCCCTGGGAATTGCGTGTCCTCATGTGGGGCAAACAGCAGTGCTTCCCCACTGTGCTGATAAATTGTCAGCAGCCCACAGACATGAGAGCCCACAACAAGAGGACGTCTCATCTACTATGAAAAGGCCACCTCCCAGGCAGGAGCCAGCAGCCAGGCTGGTGGCTGAGCTGCTAAGCCAGCCTTTTGGTTCCCAGGTCCGTTTTTCCCAGAGCCAGAGGCTCCCAACCAAGTGAAAGTAAAAGTCTCTGTGGAGCTGAAAGCTCAGCTGTCCTTGGCCACGCTTGTCACTACTGCCCTGGCTCCAGGCCAGCGCTTCCCTTGTGTCACAGGGCTGATGCCACACGGGCAGGACTGCACCGAGCAACATTCCCGTTCCCTGGGAGCAGAGGGAAGGGCTCGGGGGGCAGGAGGTTTCCCACCCCTTTCACCTCCTCTTCACAAATCAAATTACAAGCAGTTTCTATGTTGTTGCCACCACCTTTAGCCTTTCCCAGGAGTCTGATCTTTCAGGTCCCTCCCAGCCCAGACCATTCTGTGATTCTGAGGCCCAGCCATAACCCCCAACATCCGAGCCACTATTTACAAATGGGAAATCCCAAAGAAGTTGATTTCCCATGGGGGATTGCACAAGGATCAAAGCCCGCATCCGACCCAAACAGCAAACTCTGCCTACAGCCCCCAGTCCACACCTTCCCCACCCAGACACCAGCACTGGCAGGTGTCTGCCCACCACACTGGACACTCAGTCCTTGCTGTGGTGTTCAGGTGACTGGGCTGGGGGGCAATCCTCCCCACACAAGAAGCCATTTGCAAAAAATAAATAATAATAACAAAAAAAACCAGCTTCTTCTCAAATATCCAGCTTGCTTGTGTGGCTCCTCAGTTCTAAAGCCAATCCTCCAGACAAATTTCATGTTTAATTTCAAAGTGCTTCCCTGTAATGCTTGGAGATCTTCTTCCCCCTTTGCTGTGTTAGTGTATTTTGTCATGTCCTATAGAAAATTAAACCCCAAATCTCAATCATAAACATCAGCTGAAGACAACAATTTTCCCTCTGCCTGGTGAGCCTGGAGCTCTTCCATGCCACACATGGAAGGACTTTAAAAGACTCCATGCTTCAAAAGCCTCCATATTTCAAAAGCCTCCCCACTTCAAAGTGTGAAGCAAGATACTGCTGGGTTTGCTGGTGCTGCCCACACTGGTTTGCTGTCCCCTGCTGTGATTTCTAGGCAGAGCCTGGTCCTCAGTGACTGATGAGTTTACACACATTTGGAGCAATTAAAGGACCAGAGAAATCTGTACCGGGGAAACAACAGGACAATAAATCCCCTGAAATACCTGGGGACTTAGATCACACAAGGAGATAGAATCTCAGACTCAGGAGTCAAAACAAAGCTGGTTTTGTAGATTTGGAACCTGGCTGTGTGTCCACTGTGTGTTTTCAACACAGCCTATCCAAACTGCTCAATGGAAAACCACAAAACTGGCCCCAGAGCTACACACATTCCCCAGCCCTGCCCTTACATCATCAGCCACCTTCTTCAGCCCAGATAATCAGCATTCCCAGCTCCCGGGCTGCCTGTGCAAGGAGAAGGGAGCTGATGAATGAATGGTCAGGAGCAGCTTGGACCTTCCCACCTGCCTGTGGAACAGGACCAGTGGCTGCTCCAGGGATGGCCAAGTCACAGCCTGGCTCTGCCTGCTGTGGCAGGTGAGGCAGGTAGCTGGGGGTGACACATCCCAGCAAAGTGTGCTGCTGGGGATTTCAAAAGCTTTCAGAGTGATAGATGGGGGAAAAAACCCAACCAAATTCCTCCTTGGAAAAGAAGCAGGAGCACGCCGGCAAGGATGGCACTGTGCCAGTACCAGAGCTAAAAGGGAGACGGTCAGGCTCTGGGCAAGCATTGGCTGCTGTATTTGTCCTTGATTTTTACCTCCCGCGGAGATTTTGGGGCGTGACAAGAGCCGTGTGAGGATGCACAGTGCCCGTCTTACTTACCCGGCTTCACAGCGCCGGAGCCCGGCGGACACTCGGAGTGCCTGATGCAGAGCTCCATGTTCGAGTAGTAGCCCTCCTGGCACTGGCAGGCGCGGTTGTGCGTGGCATTGCACTGCTGCACCTCCACCTGCTTCTCCCCGCAGATGACGTTGCAGTAGCGGCACCTCTCCAGGTAGTTCCAGTACTGAGTGTAGTGCAAATCCGGGCAGGGCTCGCACACCGTGGGTCTGTCCCTGGAGCAGTGCTGTGCCACGAAGGTCCCCGGCGGGCACTGCTGGCATGTTATCCTCTCGCTCGTCGCAGCATCCTTCCACTGGTACGTGGGCTGGGCATCGCAGGCGAGCTCAGCCAGCAAAAGGAGGAGAGCGGGGAGCATCCACTACGGCAAAGACAGCGCAAAGAGCCCTGAGCTCATCCTCAGGCAGAGGCGGGAGCAGCAAACGCGGCTGCTGCTGTTACAGAACTTGTTATTGTTGTAGATACACGAAATTGTTCTCCCTCCCCGTGCTGTTCCCAGCCCAAGCACCAGCTGCTGCCCTCCTTTGCCTTCCCAGCTGACAGAGCAACCTTCCCAAACCCATTTGTGATGCATTCAGAACCCAGCTTCCCTCACTCAAAACTTGGAGCAGCTCCAGCACATTCCTCTCTTCCACCCCAGTCAGTTCCCCACCATCGCAGGAAGAGACACCTTTGCAAACCAAGAAGCAGAAGGGATGTTTTCCAAACTAGCAGATACAAAGCATGCTCCCCAGGACCTTTAACACTTTTTGGAAACCCAGATGCTCAGGATAGGACTGAATCCCAGAGCTTGCTGATCCTTTTCCTTTCCAAAGCCCACGTGCCCAGCCTGACAAGCAGAAGATCCATTACCTTGGATGGATGCCTCAAACTCGGCACGTGGCAGGATGGCATCGCTCCGAGGGCTTCCGAGCGCCGGGATCAGCAACCTGGGGAAGACAGAGAGGGTTCCTCAGGGTCTGGGCTGGAGCTCCTGTCTGCAGCAGCAGGTTCAACCCAACCGGCCAGGGTAAAAACAGAGGGAGATGGGGAAGGGCTGATAAGGAAGGGCTGTTGGGAAAGACTGGGTTTCCTCGCCTGCTTTCTTCCGAGTCAGCCCTTCCTCCGAGGGAGATGCCGGCTCTCCCCAGCGCAGGGACGGAGCAGAGCCTTATAGCGGCTGCGGGTGGGAGGCTCTGGGCACCCCCGCAGAGCCAGTGGAATCGCCCGGGGGAGGGAAACCACCCCCAGCCCACCGCAGCCGAAAGGGAGCGGGAGTTGGTGAGGAAGCAGCCAAGGTCTCCCTTTCCTCCCCATCCCAATCCCATCCCTCGGGACCGGCTCCGCTCACCGCACCTCCGCCTCGCACCTCCGCACCGCGCCGCTCCCCGCGGCCGGCAGCGCCTTTATAGACCGGCCCGTGGGGAAGACCCCTCTTGGGGAGGTGACATCGCTGCTCCATCCCGGCCCCCCCGACTCCATCCCGGTCCCCGAGCCCTTCCCGATCCCCCGCCGCGGTGGCACCGGCTCCGCCTTCGCGTCCCGGCGCCCTCCCTCACCCGAGTGCCGCTTTCGCTCTCGTTACTGCATTTGCCTCTAAAAGTGAAGCTTTCAGAGCAATGAATTTCGTTTACCTGTGTGGAGGAAGGAGGCGAGTGGGATTCGCATAGTTTTTCAAAGCTCTCTAAGTTTTACAGGGGTTTGGTGAGAAATCGTTTTCTGGCAAGGGGAAAGGCAGGGAAATTCCCAAGGAACGTTCTGTTCCCCGGCTGTAAGCGCCAAATAACTTCCCAGTAAGAGCAGCTGCCTCTCGCTGGGAGTTTGCCCCGTCAAAGGCAGTCCCGAGGGGCCGATTCTGGCTGTGGTTGCGGGCAGTGAAACCTGCGCTGTGGGAAGCATCCCTCCTGCCCTGCCCAGGGGCTCCGGGACCAGACCCCATCCCACTGCCCCTCGAGGGCACTGACCCTGCCAAAACAGCCCCCATCGTCAGTGCTTGGGCACTGCATTCCTAAAGCCGGCTCCGAGCTTCAACCCTCTCCTTTCAGGAGCACCGAGGATGACACCACCTCCAACTGTAACACTAAACACGGGTGCCTTTTGTGGCACAACAACATCCAGCAGCTAAGGAGGTCAGCACTTAAATCCCTCACAGGTGACAATGCCCTAAGTCTTGGACCCCAAGGATTCAAATGAAAACTGAACTCAGGCTTGCAGGTACAGCCTTGGCAGACCATGTATTCCAGTGCCTCGTTCAAGACACGGGACTCCTGCACTTTGTCATGCTCTGTCTCACCAGATTCCCTCTGAGCAGACATTGCTGAACAGTCAAAACCAGAGCAAATGCTCAAAAAGCAAATGCAAGTCTCTCAAGGATGAGGGAACCACCATAAGGACCTGAGAGGATGTGGAGGTTTTTCTGCTCAGGAGTCAGCAGCCAGCTCCTCTTGCAGATCTCTACAGAGAATTAACAATTCTGTGTCTGCCTTCTGCCTCTTGCCTCCAGCTCTCAGCCACTGGGGCTGCAGATGGAGAATCTCATGGACTTTATTCTGAACACTCTTAAAGATCAGACCCACAAGAGCTAAACACACCATTCACCAAGAAAATCAAACTCAGTTCTCCACTACCCAGAAGGAGAGGGAAACCCCAATGGTCAGAAAGAATCCAAAGCTCCTGCCAGTAAAGTCAGTTTCCACCCACCTTGGTTAAAGAAAATCCTCTGACTCCAGCAGGAGCCAAGGTGGGGGTCAGTACTACAGTCCAGCAGCAGGGTCTGGGCTGTATTTATTTGCAATTTACACAGAACAGGTGATGGGCTGATTTTCACTGGCCACTCTAAAGTGGTTTTTCCTTTCACTGCTCATTTATCTCGATCCCCTGTGGCTGTCCAAAGTAATCATGATGATTTGTAACTCATTTTGACATAATCCCTGAGCCAAGGACTGCTGCTTTGTCAGTGTGCATCAGCTCAGTAATTAATCAGCTACTCTCCCAGCCCTGCCCTGGCACTGAGGCACAGCCCCTTGATGTTTTTTTGGATGAAACTCACCACTAGATTGGACCCAGCAGAAAGCCCTGCTCTGGGCTCTCCCACCTGGGGAGTTTCAGTGGGATCCCTCTGCCTGAGGCTTGACCACCCAGGAGCCGCAGAGCGTTTCCTTCTCCACAGGCAGAAACACAATTAAGTTTTCCATCCCTGGATTTCACATGGAATCCAAAAAGTGTATGAAACAACAGCAGGTGGTTACATCCTGAATGGCACCTGCTGGCAGTCCCTGTGTCCCAGCCATGCCCCTGCTGGGATGGAAACTCCGAGTCCGCAGCTCCTCGCTGCACAGCGATGCCTCATCAACAATTATTTTTGTTGTGAATTTGATAATGACAAAAATGTGTCAGATGGATGCTCCTAGAGAGCAAAACACCACATCAATAGGACAGAAAGGGCTTCCCCAGGCAACTTCCTCAGACTCCAACATCTGATGAACAATCACCTTTGATTAATCTTTTTCTGTCTGTTCTTTTGTTGGTCCAACAAACCTCCCAGAATGGGTTTATAGGTCACTGCCTGATTACCAGAAAGCAGCAACACAACTTATTACTGACTCTGACCAGTGGAGGTAGCATGGAAAAGGAATTCAGCATCATATTGCCATGGCTCTGACTTCACTTCTCCATACAGGGCATAGTTTCACACTCCAGGGTGTCCAGCAGCTTCCAAAACTACTCTTGCAAAATAAGGTTTCTTGTTATATTCATAGAAAATTCTGTTAAGGAAAGAAATCCCTCACTTTCCATCAGTAACCACTTTGCCAGCCAGAGACAGGGCTCATCTTTTTCCTTATGAAACATTTTGCTTTGCAGCTTTTGTTCTCTTTTGTGAGTCCTTTCAGTTTTTCGGAGGGGGGAGAAAAAACCAGCAGGAAAGGTTTGTTCAATGACACACCACAATGTTCCACGTCTAGTCATAGCACTGCAAGGCAAGGGCAATCAAAAAATTAGTATCTACTTCCTTCATGATCTGTCAGCCATGTGTCATTTGCTTCTGAAAATCAGCAAGGAGTGTCCAGGATAGGTTTCTGTCCCCCCGAGCATTAAATAATTTGCATAAATTCCTCTAAGCATCTAAACCGATAGAGTTTTCTGAAACAGTTTTCTCACTTTCTGTTCTTTACAATTAATTAACTGTCCCTGTCTTTCCTTCTTGTAAATTCAGCAAGTTTCCAGATGACAGAACAGTCCTGACTGCTGGGGACCCTCTTCTTCAAGGTCTCATAGAATCACAGCAGGGTTTGGGTTGAGAGGGACCCAAAGCTCATCCAGTTCTCCCATCTCCAGGACCCATTAGCATCATCTGTCCTGCCCCAGCCACCAGCAGCAGGGATGGATTCCCAGATCCACTGCAGAGCAATTCCCACTGCACCAGAAATCAGCACCAAACCCAAACCCACCCCAAACCAAACCCATGTGCACTGGCAGATGGACTGGTGGGACAGTGGCATGTTTCAGAGCTTGTCTGGGTGGGTTCAGCTAGTGAAGGGCAGTGACTGTAAACCTCTTCAGCAAGATAATCCTTCTGCTGAAGAGTAAGAGATGAAGAGGAGTCCCCTGGACAAAGGGATAGAATGTCCTGGGTGAAGGGAGAGAAAAACCCTCAGCAAGTTTTCCCCTCAATGTAAGAAAGACAAGGAGCTACTGGAGAGGATCCACTGGAGGCCACAGAGATGATGAAGGGAGCATCTCTGGTGAGGAGACACAGCTGAGCCTGGTCAGTCTGGAGAAGGCTCAGGGGGGATCTCATCAATGCACATAAATATCTCCAAGGGTGCCAGACTCTTTTTATAGTGCTTAGCATCAGGACAAGGAGCAACAGCCATAAACTAAAACTCAGGAATTTTCACCTGAACATGGGGAATAGCTGTCCATGGAGGTGGCAGAGCACTGGAACAGCTGCCCAGGGAGGGTGTGGAGTCTCCTCTGGACATTCCAAACCCACCTGGATGCATTCCCATGTCCCCTGCTCCAGGTGACCCTTCCTTGGCAGGGGGGGTTGGACTGGGTGATCTCCAGAGGTCCTTTCCAACCCCAACCATTCTGTGAACCTCTTGGAGGCACTGAGATATTCTCAGCATTGTTTCTCTGCCCTGTCTCAGAACAGAGGATTCCCAGGTTGGAACAGTCTTCATACTAAAACAACTCCAGGAAAAGGCACAGCTTTAAAACTACTTTAGCTGAGGGGAAAAAACAAAATCATAACACTTGTCCCAGCCAACCCCTTTCCAAGCATGTGGGGCAATTCAACCCCACAATAATTTTCAAGTATTTCCTTCTGTCTTGCTGGATCTGGCAGCATTTTTGCAGCCCACGGCAGGTAATTCCCATCGGCAAACCCGACCTGAGCCGTGGTGCCACCGCCCCTGAGCACGCTCCTGCTGTGCTGTGGCTTCCCTCCAGTGGCACAAGCAGTCAGCTGCAGTTTCCTGGGAGAAAAAACTGCAGTTTCCTGCAGTTTCCTCAGTGCACCCCAGGCACTGAGCTCCCCACCAAAAAATGACATTTTACTGCTCCCTGCTCCCAGCCTCACTCCAAGTATTTTTCTGTTCATTTTTACAACACACCTGTATTTACATAACACTTTTCTGTCATTTTCCCCCACTTCTATTTGAAACATCCAGGACTTCATCTGCATTTTTTATTCTTGTTTTGCTGCACTGAATAGATACACGGTTAGAAGGTAATATTCATCCACAAATTTAAACAAGACAGAATATATGATAGCCCAGAACTACCTCAATGCCTGCCTAAGCCTTTGTTAAATGTAATCAAGTACAAAAGTTCCCATTTCACTGCCAGAAACTCTGAGATTTGAAAGACACTGGGTTTGAATTCTACAACCAGGAGAAATAGGAAACTTTGTTAAAATGCATCTCACCTTTCAATTTTATTAAGAATAACATTTTATTAACAAAGTTTTCCAAATTCCATCGATATGAAAATCACCTACAGGGTACAACCTTTCCACTTGCTCCTACCAGGGCCATTAGGACTCAATATCCAATGTTTTTATATCTGGTTATTTTCTGTTTTTTTAATTCCTTTTTTTTTTAATCTAACCAAATAAAATTTAGACAAAATGGTTTTATTTTACAGCCTCATTCACAGCAGCTACAGAAGATTTAAAATTGATATAATTTTTTAGCTTAACCACTTATATCCACTACTCACAGAGAGTGGAAATATTAAAGAATTTTTTTTAAACCCATCTAACTTGATTGATTTAAAAGTTTTAAAACATTTAGCTCCTTCTTCTTCTGGAAAGCAAATCTGGTTACACAGGCACATGGAAATACCATCACTGAGTGAAGAATAAAACCTCCTTAGAAGCATGTTCCAAAAAATCCCACCATGGAGGATGATGGAATCAGGCTTTGGGAGGCACAGCAGGTGAGAGGGAGCTTCTGCTCACCATCCACCACTGGAATTCATCTGTAAAAAATGATCCTTTCAGTATCTTCTGCTACTGGAGAGAATGGCTGCTGCCAAACCCCAAAGAGTGAATGTGAATCACCTCTTCCAGGAACACCAGTGGGGTAGGGATGGGTAGTCTGGCCTCCTCAGCCAGCTCAGTTCCCTTGTAGGAGCATTCCTGGGGTTTTTTCAAGATCTGGTATTACCTGAAGGGCCCATAAAATGACAGCTGCCTCCAGGATATAAAATTTCAGCCTAAGAATAGCCACAGGAGAATTCAGAGGATAAAATAAGTCAAAAATTAACTTTCTTAGTTCTAACAAAGGACAATGTTCTGCTTTGTCTCCTTCGGTGAGACTTTTCAGACTTGATCACCTTTGCTGGAAAACGATCTGTGCTGGTGTTCAGCTCGTAATCCAGAGACAAGGATCACAGGGGTTTAAAAGAACCTCCATCCTGCTCCTGCTCAGCAAGAGCCAGAGCACAGCCACTGCCTTCTGCTGCCACAGAGGCCTTCCTGCCCTTTCTGTGGGTGGGATCAGGACCAGAAGAAAACTTGGATTAATCGCTGCCTCTTCACATCACTGAGACACTTGGGGCACTTCTTCACCACCTGGAGAAATCAACAAACAAAACACACAGGGAATGTATTTATTGTGGATGAAATGCCATAAATGGAGGGAGTTTTCATGTGGGCAAATAGTGACAAGATAAGGGGCAATGGTTTTAATCTAATGCTTCCCTGCTTCAGTTTAAATTTTAGGAAGAAATTCTTTACTCAGAGGGTGCTGAGAGGCCCTGGCACAGCTTTCCCAGAGAATTTGTGGCCGCCTCAGCCCTGGAAGTGTTCAAGGCCAGTTTGGATGGGGCTTGGGGCAGCCTGGTCTAGAGGAAGGTGTCCCTGCCCACGGCAGGGGATGGGAAAAGATAAGCTTTAATGTCCCTTCCAACCCAAACCAGCCTGTGAATCTCTGATATTAAAATCTTTACCACATTTTGGCCAACATGAACTACAAGCCACAGCAGCCACCTGTCAGTCCCAGAGATCGTATCTGCTGTTCGCAACCTCCCTGTTACCGCACAGTCAATTATTTCCTTGGTAGTAATAAAAAGATGATGAGGCTTTGTGGCACCATGCAAAGTGGCACCAGACTTCACAGCACTTGTTCCAGCTATGACACATCTGGAGGACTGAAACACAGGAACGAGGAAATGTGGAGCTGCAAGAGCTCTTGTGAAGTACAGCTGCACCTGTGAGTAAAATCCTGTCAACCAGCTGAGTTCCCCGAGTTCCTGCTTCCTCTTGCCCAGATGACAAGGAAATGTCTCTTGGGCATACTCGGACATGGATGACACACATGGTCATTGCCAAGAGTTTTGTAGGGCAACCAAGTGCATTTATTTCTTCATAGCACCCCACACCTTTCTCATCAGCAGCACGAGATGTGAAGACACAAGAGGCATCATTTCTCCATTCAGGTTTCAGTTTGCTTCTTCACTAATCATCAATTTTAAAGTAATTTGACTTGCAGATGAATCCAAACTGTTCCTCCCATAGCTTGCAAATTACTGGTAAAACTGAACTGGTCTGTTTATTTCAAAAGGGAGATAGCAATTTTTTTCTTTTTTCTTTTTTTCTAATAATCTTTGGGAGAAGATTGCCAGCTCAGGAGGCCTAAAAATATGGGCAGCTACATCAGGTGCACTGCACAGCCTTCCCTGAAGTGTGGAAGTTCCTCATTAGAATCACAGAGTGGTTTGGGCTGGAAGGGACATTAAAGCTCATCTCATTCCAAACCCCTGCCATGGGCAAGGACACTTTCCAATATCCCAGGTTGCTCCAAGCCCTGTCCAACACAGCCTTGGACACTCCCAGGGATGGGGCAGCCACAGCTTCTCCTGACAGCCTGTGCCAGGGCCACACAGGGAAGAATTTCTTCCCAATATCCATCCCATCTAACCTCTGGCAGTGGGGAGCTATTGCAAGAAAAGGTGCAGACTGCAAAGTAGGCTCAGGCAGTAGGATTTTTGTTCTGATGACATTAACTGAAATATCAAAAATGGAATGGGAGAAGAAAGGTCACTTTATCTCCCAACAGCCAGTGCTTCCCAAAGGCAATTTTAACTGTAACATTTAACTGTGAAATCTTCCATTATTTGCCCATATAACAGATAGTCCAAATGAAAATAACTCCCTCTTCTTGGAAGACCTGAATGAATAAATGCATTTAAAGACTTGGAAGCAGCAACCGAACCTCTGGAGAGAAAACCACACCCCAAAGCAGCATATCCCAGTCCAGTCTCTGCAAGGCTTGCCCCCAAGACTGAATCACCCAACATGCTTCAGCACTAATCCCCAAAATCCGCCTCTAGCTGCAGGGAATTCCATCTGCTCTGCTCCTCCAGAAGCTTCTAAAAGCTTCCAAAATTATTCACCACCTCTCCCCACCACTCTTTCATTAAATAACAAATTGAACAAGATCACAATTTGCAAGCCCCATGTTGTGAATGATGCTCTGAGTCACTTCCTTGGTGGGACAATATGCACCAACGGGCTTTTGAGCTGAAAAAACAGTGAGTAAGTTATTAGGAAAGAAAAACAGGAGTTTTAAATGCTCTGTCAGAGTGACAAAGCCCAATCCCATCTGATGAGAGTTCAGAGCTGGGACACGGTTGCTCATTTCCTGCTGGTAAAGGTACCCCTTTCCCAAACACATGGATAGGGTTGACTGTCCAACCTCACTGGGCATGAGTGGGAATGGATGTGGTGGGACATGACTCCTCTGGGACTGGTTTCAGAGAAACCAACTCCTGTTTGCAATCCTGTGTTTCCCTCTCAGCTGCATGACCAGCACAGCTCTGCCTCAAAACAGGAGAAGCATCTCTGCATCAGCACAAGTCACATCCTAAACTACAAGGGGATAGGGGAGGTTTGGACAATAGGAAGAATTTCTCCATGGAAAGGGTACTAAAGCACTGGAACAGGCTGCCCAGGGAAGTGGTGGAGTCACCATCCCTGGCGTGTTCAAAAAACAAGTGTCTATGGCACCTCAGGACGTGGGTCTAAGGTGAACACAGTGGTGGTGCAGGGTTGGTGGTTGGACTTGATGGTCTTTAAGGTCTCTACCAACATAAATGATTCTATGACTCTCTATTTGACTCGTCATTAACCAAACAACACCTGAATCACATCATGAGCCACTTAACACTCCTGTACACTGAGAACATTAATCACTACACAGGTGTCTGTAAGGAAGATTAATCAGGTAAGTGGCAAATACAAAAGTAATTAATAATAAACGTAAGATTATTCAGTAAATAGCAAATATGGAAATCATTATTAGCAAATCACCCATGACTCATTTTCTCAAACATGGAAATGGGATATCTAAACAGAAGAGAAAGAACACTTCCAGTTGGAAGGGACCTACAGTGATCCTACAGCCCAAGTGCCTGACCTCTTAGGGGTTGAACAGAAGTTATGACACTGTAATATTAAAGAACATTAGGGCCTCTCTAGGAAGCCTCTTCCAGTGTTTGACCATCCTCTTGGTAAAGAAATGTCTGCTAATATCCAGTCTGAACCTCACTGGTAAAAGCTTTGGACAGCTCCCATGAATCCTGACATTAAAACCCAGGGAGAAGAGCTCAGCACCTCCCTGTGTCCCCTCCTCAGGAGGGGCTTTGGACAAGGACCTGGAGCAACAGGACAAGGGGGAGAAGCCTTAAAAGAGAGCAGGGTTAGATGGGATATTGGGAAGAAATTCTTCCCTGTGAGGGTGGTGAGGCCCTGGCACAGGTTACCCAGAGAAGCTGTGGCTGCCCCATCCCTGGAAGTGTTCAAGGCCAGGCTGGAGGGGGCTTGGAGCAACCTGGGATAGTGGAAGGCTCATTGCAGGGGTTGGAATGAGATGAGCTTTAATGTCCCTTCCAACCCAAACCAGTCTGATCCTATGCTTATTCTATATTCTTCTTGGACCAACTCTGTCTCGGCTGCTATATTTTATTTGGATGTCAGTCCAATGTTTTCTGTGCTTACCTGACAATTCAATGTCTTCTGCCTGAGAAAAAGACCTTTCTCTGGAACTTGGAAAAACAGATTATTTTGTACTTGCTTATAGATTGACAAGCTGAAGAAGTTTCTTTTCCTTCTGTACTGTTTTTGGATATTCTTAAGTTCCACTGATCAGCAGCCTTCTCATCACATATGAATGTTTAGAAACCCCTCAACTCTCGCATTATTCTGCTTTTGAAAGTCTTTTAACACCTGGCTGCTGAATTAAATGCTGGTTAAGATGCTCCCAAACCCAGGCACCCTGGGACCAGCTACATCCTCTTACCTGAAGAATTTCAATTTACGCAGCTGGGAAAACCAAGAGACAGGATATCTCTGAGCAGGAATTCAGAATCACAGATTCACAGAACTGTTTGGTTGGGAAAGACCCTAAAGGTCACAGAGTCCAATGGTTGACCCAGCCCTGCCAAGTTTACCTCTCAACTATGCCATTAAGTGCCACATCTACACATAAATCCATTCAAGAATGGTGAATCAACCACTCCCCTGGGCAGCCTGTTCTTTGTTTGCCTCATTCTCATAATAGAGCTTTACAGTAGGATTTTGATGGGGAAAATTATGAAAATGAAAGAAAAAAATTAAATAAACATTAAAGTATTAAAAAAACAACAGAGTTTTTCAAGTTGACTCCAGTGCTTATTGCCTTTGTAGTTTTAGACCAGAAAACATGTGGAGGCAGCTCAGAAAGATGCAAAGGTGTAAAAACCCCAGCTTAGGGCAGAGATCTGCCTCCAATCATATTGCAAACCATGGGAAACAATAGATCAAATGGTAAATCTTCCATTGGCATTTGGGTGTTCTTCCTGGAAACAGAAGAATTCTGATTCCAGACTTGTTCACATCATTCTCCTGAAAAGCACAAAATTCCCCGGCAGTTTTGGAAAAAAACAAACCAATAAGCAGGAGAACCTTTAAGAACTGCTTCCAGCACGTTTTGCAGCAAGTGAAGTCACATAATGGGCATTTAAAAGGCACATCATCCTCGGATTTGCAGTTAGGGCAGTGGAATCTTCCTAGAACAGAGGGGAGGGTGAGGAGAGAGAAAGAGAGGGAGGAAATGACTAAATTCCTGTAATCACCTGTGAAATTCTCATGTATCCACACATCCAGTGCAGTCCAGAAAACAATGACCATGAGTATAACGATCTACCTCAACCGTGCCCTGCCACATTATTTCTTTCAAGTGACCTCCCAGTCTCTTGATGCTTCAGATCCCAATAGGAACTCGGGTCACATCCTTCCTTTACAAGGAAGTTGTCAAAAGAAAAAAATCCCTAAAGTTCTCAGGAAACTACTACAGCATTGTGACAAAGACAATGAAGAACTTTGAGAGCACATGCAAGGTACAGAAAGTATAGATTCTCCTCAGCAAACCACACCAATCACACTGCACCTGAGCAAACACAGGCAGGAGCCTGTGGTTTCATACACCATCAGTCTCAGTCTCATTTCTGTAATTTATCTTTATTCCCAAGTATTAGAAAATTACACCCCAAACCTCTCCTGTACCTACCACACTCTGGTTCCATCTCTAGGGGAAAGATGGGCACAACTCCAGAGTCTGTGGGTGCTCTCACATTATTGGTTTCTTTGGACACTTCAGTCTTTGGCAATTCAAGTTCACTTTTCTGGCTAAAGCAGAAGGAGGAAATCTTACTCTGAATTTTCTGCGGTGCCCCACTCTTAGAAGGGGCTGTGTCTGGGGAGAAAAAGCGAAAACCAGTGTACAACCTGTATCATGCAAAACAAATACTAAGACTCTGCAAAACACGGTAGGCAGTAAATTCACTCAGTTGTCATTGTATAAGAAGAAAAACAAATTTAAAGAACTAGTTTTTATTCCATAGTGCTTGGCCACATATGTTTTTGATAGATACTAACACTAAGAGACCCTTTATATTGAATTAGTTCTATGGCAATTCTTCCTACAAAATGGGCCTTGATCCACTCTTGCTCCCATCCCACTTAGATACAATAATTCTGCCTTCACCCTTAACACACTTCACAGTTTCAGCATGGCAGAACTATAACTAATTTCTTTCTTATTTCCTTGCACTTCCCCATCTCATGTTACCTTTTATCTTACTCCTGTTTGAGCGTGGTTTTTTTTACCCAATGTAGAGATAACCAAATGCTTTGATTCTCCTTGACAGGCCCAAGCCCAGGAGAGGGACTTTTCACAGGGGTGGGGAGTGACAGGACAAGGGCAAATGGCCTTAAACTAAAGGAAAGCAGGTTTAGATTAGAGATTAGGGGAAATTCTTCCTTGTGAGGGTGGTGAGGCCCTGGCACAGGCTGCCCAGAGAAGCTGTGGCTGCTCCATTCCTGGAATTGTTCAAGGCCAGGTTGGATGGGGCTTGGAGCAACCTGGGATAGTGGAAGGTGTCCCTGCCTAGGGCAGGGGTGGGAACTGGATGAGGTTTAAGCTCTCCTCCAACTCAAGCCAGTGTGTGATTCTATGATTCTGATGGGTAGGTTGAGCCCTACCCATCATCATAATAATAATAAGCAAGATTCTAAACTTGTGATAACTGCTCATTCTCTACCTTGTATGTGGCTGATTCCTTTTGTGCAGCTCTCCAAGCTCTGGGGCTTCCCTTCACTTTGCTCCAGCTGTTGCAGTTGCTTCTCTCCATCACCACAGACCATTCCAGTCAAATCCTTACACAGCTGTCTGAACTGCTCTTTGTGGTGAGGACGCACGAACATGTAAAACCCTGGCCAAAAGAAAACACAGTCAAATGCATAGGAAAATCAATGCCTGACCATGGAAGACTCCTTGCTTTGGAGGGGAGAAATTCTTTGGAAGTTGAATAATATCAGTCAGATTCCTCAGAATATCTTTAGCTTGGTGAAACACTTGATGCTTTTGTGATTTTTTATAAATTACGAGGTTTTCCTTGCCAGAAGGCAGATGAGTATTTAGTATTGAAAATAATCTCATTTTATCCTGAAATTCTTCTACTCTCTACAGCTCAGAACAAACATCCGCCCCAGCCCTTCACCTGACAAGTGATCTAAGAACATCAGGTATACACACAATATCCAGAGAGACTCTCAGGAAGGAAATTTCTTACTGTTTGGTTGACAAGGATTCACCACACATACAGAAATTCTAAAAAACCCTGATTATTACTTGCTGCCAAGCACAGACAATTCTACCACAAAATCCTCTGAGGTCAAAACATTTGCTCAGAAGAGACAGTGACTGTGAAAGAGTGCTCAGGGGGAGGTTATGACTCATGGTGTCTCACAGCTCATCTTCTCCCACTCTCCACTTTGCCAAGACTAATCTAACTAGTTAACACACCAGGATAAGGGTTTTCTCTCACAACTTGCAGACTATGGTATCTGTTCAAGGCCAGTGGGATATTTATTGTTATCTGCTAAAGATAACAAACAAAATTCCATCAGCATTTCCCAGCATAAACCAAATGCATAATTTCCAGCGAAGAGTCACCCCAGAGATGTGGGAGAAGGTGGAACTGAGGTGGCACACCACACAAGATATCATCATTGAGGCAGTCCAGATCAACATATAATGCCTCTTCTTCTTTTTTTAAACAATTAAGTCCAATTTCAAAATCTAAAAACCTTGTTGATCCCTAAACCCTTCCATCACTAAACCCATAAAAGGAAAATAAAACAAACCACTTCTTAGAAAATAAATGATGTCACAGTTCCAGAAACATTTTCAGCTGAAGGTCTGTAGAAGAATAGTAAATCAAAAGCCTGACAACTTATCCTGAAACCTGGAAGTGATCTAAGAACTTAGCACCAGTACAGCAATCATTGGTCAGGGGAATAAAATTGGGTCAGTTCAATAGTCAGCACTGTCCTTTCTAAGGAGCAATTGTAGTAATTGAGGAGAAAAAGCAGTCATGGAAGCATCTAACTGAAGTTAGGTGGGATAAAGGTTAGGACTGGAATTACTGAGGTCTTGTGTAATGTTTTTAATGGACAATTTCTATCTGAACAGACAGAGATAACATGTTATAACCTTGACATTTTTTGCTCTCTGAATGGCATTCACTGAACACATTGCTCCTGCTGCTCCACTGATCTGGGTAGCTAAACCAAAAGGTGAGACCTCACATGAGATCACACCCTCACAGTACCCACACTTCCCTTTCAAATAAATAAGAGTGATTTTTAGAAACCCCTTACTTTGTAGGAGATGAAAGTCCTGTGGCCTCTCGGTGGTGAGGGTTGCTATCACCGACACCATCGCATCGTAATTATCCGTCTTCTTGTAAGCCAGCAGAGCCTCGTAGAACTGCCTGTAGCTGCTTTTGTCCAAAGCCCTCTGCACATCACTGAGGTAGGCAGTCCTCAGGGCCTGGTGATGCTCTCTCCTGCAGCCTGGAGCTTTTTCAGCCTCTTTCCTTGGAACTGCACTGGCATTCTGCCCTGAGAGACAAAGAACACGTAGGCAGGGCTTGAGGAACAAACAGGTCACTCCATCATATCCACTTCTCACTCCATTTGGAGGGAATTCCTGACCTATTCTGAAGTGGTGAAGCCAACCCCACCTGCCCAGCCATACACCTCCCTGTGGCATGGCCAGACCTGCTCCTGGGAATGGCAATGGAGCAAAATTATTCTGGGGATCACTTTTAGCATCTTCTGGAGCTCCTTGATCATTTTAAATGCAGAAATGTGTCAGAAGGTCACTAGGGAATGAGGAAAAGGGGCATGGAAGTCAGCAGTAAATCAGGTTTTGTAGTCCACTGAAGGAGTAAAAGCATCTTAAAGAGACGGGTAAACCAACTCTGCTGGCCTGAAATGGGCAATTTCAGAGTACAGATTTCTCACCCTTTGTCACCAATGAGAGTGGGGTGTGTGTTTCCTATCAGGAAAACAATGTCCTAACCTAAAACAACACTCAAGAGAGCACAAGAGCCATGTAGGAGGTCTAGAAAAGGTAGGAGCAGCTTGGAACATCCTGCTAAATTCCAACTGAACTTTATTTACAATATTATTCTCTGATTTCTGGTATGTTTTACAGAAAAAAAGTTCTGGCTTGCATATCACAGGCATGCAAATATGGATGAAGGATATGATAAGAAATTTATTGAAATTAATCAGCCATATCTTTTGGTATCTGGACCTTTATTATGATAAAGAGAATTAGGTTTGAAAACACAGGTTTCATTCAATTTGCTGGAAGGGGAAAAAGCTTGGGTGTGAATTTTATAGTCAGCATTTATTGCATATCCTAGAGCTTTCTTATATTTCCACAGAAGCATTCTTTTCTTAAGGAGTCAGGCACAGAAATAATGCATCCATTTACTCCTATTATTTTCTCAATTACATTTAGTGAAACAAGCTTCTGTGAAACCATTTTAATGGTTTCAGGACAAGATAATTACTAAAGATTCTGCTTTATTCAAATATTCTCAAAATAGAAAAGAAAATGGGAAAACAAATCAAAAGAAACAGTATGGCTTCACACACTGAAAGCATTTAAAGCCTTCCAGGAAACTGGTTTGTTTTTTTTAAAGAAAGGATTAGCATTTGACTATTCTTTGTCCTCTAAAGAAAGACTTCTAAGCTGTCCAATGATACTACTCATTTCCTTGTGAGAAACCCAAAAAATTCCCAGCTGTTCTCAGGAAAACCCATAATTAAATAATAAATGAGCCCATGAGCTTGAAAATAAATACTGGACAGAGTGAGATTAGAGGGATGAACACCGATTACGTTTAATACTCTCTGTTTCTGCAGACAAAACAGGCTGTCCACAGAGGGAGTGTACCCATTAGACCAAGAACAAAATGAAACACTTTCTTCATACCTGAATTCATACTGACGTAATCTTAACTCACACTCCTTATCTGGCTCCCTTTCATGGACCCTGGACAAACAGGAAGCCCAGCAGATCTGTGCTCAACCCCCACTTTTCCCAGCTCAGCCTCTAGTACAAGTGTCCAGCTTCAGCTGGTTTCTTTCATATCCCCCTCGATTTAATTTATTGACTTTTGTGTTTTGTTTTGCACAATCCTTGCTGAAAATTCTTAATTAGCATCCGTCCCACCGACAGAGAGTGAGCCACTGTGCTAGGCAAACGTAAAGAACATTGATTTGCTCCAGGAGAACTTCCAGTCAGAGATGAAATAAAACAGAATAGACTGAGTTTTTATTGAACATGGAGGGTACCTGCACTATTGAGTCCTGCTGTCAAGTGGGATCCTCCTCGGTTCAGGTGGAGCCCAGGGTTCAGCTGAGCACACGAGGCCTCAGAGAATGTACTTTTCTGTTGGCTCTGTTTTTCTTCTGTTAAATGAAACCAGTCAATTAACAATGAATTTAGGGAAGAATGAACATGGAATGGTGCATTTCAAAGTATGCCATCCTGTGCTGAAAACATCTGAGCAACAAACAGAAGCTGTGGCTGCCCCATCCCTGGAGTGTCCAAGGCCAGGTTGGACAGGGCTTGGAGCAACCTGGCATAGTGGAAGGTGCCCCTGCCCATGCCAGGGGGTTGGAACTGGATAAGTTTTAAAGTCTCTTTCAACCCAAACCAATGTGGGATTCCACACAGATTTATTTCTCTGATGATGAGCTAACACCCCACTTTTTAAGAACTTTACTGCTCCAGGACATCACAGATTTGACAAGTTCTGTGAGGACACAATCACCCTCTATTCACAATTCTGCTGGCACTATGTGGGCAGCAAAGAAGACACACACAAGGTTGTTTAATTCCCCAGACTAAATTATTCAAGCAGATCAGTAAAATCCCCTTTTGAAACAAAATGACATCATTATCAACTCTGGAGTAACCAATGCCCAGGCATCTGCACAGCTCAAGGGAAGACAAGAGCATCATGGAGAGCAGAGTCTTAGCTCAGTATTGATTAAATTGAACTTCCTTGCATTTCTACATATCAGACACATCCTGCTCTATCACTGGGTGAACAAGGACATTGTCCTTCAAATGCTACAACTGAACCAAGCTCCTCACCCATTCTCTTGGCCAGGATCTCCCTCTCCTCTCGTGGGAGGCTGTGCTCAGGTTTGTAGCCACAGCCCACTCCAGTCAGATTGCAGCACGCTTCATCAAACTGCTTTTTATGCTGGGGTCGAACAAACTGGTAAAAATCTTGCATCAGAGAGAGGGAAAAGGGGGGGAAAAAGAAAGAAAGAAAAAAAAAAATCAATCCACAACAGGCAATAAATGCTACCAAAAGCTACAACAGCAGAACTTCAAGGTTAGGTAAAAAGGTGCAACTAAATAAATTTAAATCTAAATGTTTTTATCTAATATTTTACAATAAGCACACTTACAAATTACACAAAGGTCAGCTATCATGCAAACATTGAGCAATATTATCACCAGTAGGTAAAACCTCATTTTTTCATGGTAAATATAAAGTAACTCACCGCTCAGTGAAACAGCCCTTGAGGTGCCTCAGAAACCATTAGATCCAAGTAACTGCTAGGCTGACACTTCAAATAACTGACAAACTGTTAACTTTACAGTAACTCCTGTTACTTACTCACCACAAAATGCTGGTCCACCAGAACCCTAAACATCCAATCACTTTAGATTTCAGGTGCCTGACAGTTTTCAAAACCAGACTTAGACCTTGATCTGATTTCTTATTTATGTAGATCATAATTATGTAGATCAAACTGGGAAACCAAGTGACTGAGCTTCCCATTCTTTAACCTTAGAATTTCCCTGAAACTATTTACAAGATGCATAACTATGCATTTATTATTTCAGTTGATGAAAATGTCACATTTGTTCACAAATGTCCATGTGTTCACAAGCTGAGAAAGAAATGAAAAATTACACAGAAAATACTGTTAAACTAGAAGAAATCATGGTGGGAATTCAGTTCCAGTCAGTACAGTTGTTAAAAGGCAATAAAAAACCAGTCAATGATGTAACTATCCACCTTTGCCCAAATCCTTTGTTTTATACTCACAATTATCTAAGCAGAAAATTTCTCTCTATATTCTCTTTATTTACTGCTTTAGCACAGGAACCCTTATGAAGGCATCTCTCCAACTCACACAACCACACTCTTGATCTCCTAAACTACCAGGAATAAGTCACTGTACTTTAAGAAAAGGCTTAAAGTAACACAAACTTCCATGGAATACGATTTTTTTCAAGTCAAGATGTGAGCTAACACATGATAATCAGATTGATGAGAATCTTCTGTGTTATCTGCGGATATAGAGTGATGAATCATCTTAACTGGGCTGTACTTCACATCTAAAACATTTCTGAAGTACCCAAGCCTGTTTAAAAGATCAAAGTCACGTCTACAAATACACCAGGGATGTACGAAGACTCTGAAAGTACCTCGCAGCAAGACGTGCTTTTTTTCATCCTCTATAAAGAGGGAGCTCATCTGGGACAGCATGGCATGGAAGTCATCTGTCTTCTTGTACTGCTGCAGAGCCTTGGAGAAGAGCTCATAGTTCTGCTGGCTCAGGGTGTCCTTCACCGTGGCGATGTAAAACGTGGCTCGCGCCTTCTTGGGCTCCGCCGGCTCCACGCTCCGCTCCTGCTGCACAGCAGGAGAGGTCCCTCATTAAAAAGCAGCACTTGAGGGGTTTGTTTCAGGTGGAAGCAATATGTTTACAATTACAACAGCACAGAGGATAATGGAAAGAGGTTGGAAAAGTTGGAATAAGCACAGAGGTTGGAGGTTGGAAGAAGCACAGAGGTTGGAAAAGTCCTCTAAGACCATCCAGTCCAATGGCCCACCCAGCAGCATCATAGTGCTCTCCACTTAAACCATGGGAGTTTTCACCTAACAGGTTGTATTTATGGCAGTCACCCCCATAATCCATGTATTATTCACCCTGCCCACTGACAAAACAGCTTCAGGAAAAATTCCTTCAGGAAAAAAGGCAGCCAAGTATCATTGCACAATTCTATTCTTAGGAGAAGGGCTAACAAAATGACATTTATTCCAAAGCTGGAGGCTGAGGTGACTCATCATGACATCAGATAGCAACAAACAGCAGATAGCAGCAAACACAACCTTTTGCATGAACCTCTTCTTTTCCTTCTCTTGGATATTATCGGCTTCGGGATCAGTTTCATTTGCCAGGTGCTTGGCAGATTGACAAACAGGGAACATCCAAGTTAGGACAGCACCTTGGACAACTACTGGCACTCACATCACCCAGGGAATTCTCCTGAATTTATTGTTACTTAAGCAATTAGCTGCATAATGAGTTAGCTGGGTTTGGAGAGAGGGCAAAACA
Source organism: Anomalospiza imberbis (assembly GCF_031753505.1). Lineage (NCBI taxonomy): Eukaryota > Metazoa > Chordata > Aves > Passeriformes > Viduidae > Anomalospiza > Anomalospiza imberbis. The sequence continues at coordinate 7,774,741 of NC_089697.1, read as the reverse complement.
ATAATGCACAGCTGCAGAGCTAACACACAACCATGACCCACCTCACGGCGGTAGGATGTGATCCCTTTCCCCAAACTGCTCAGTTCAATCATTTGAGGCTCTACCAAAGCAGCTGAACTTGCTGATCATTGTAGGTCCCTGCCAACTGAACTAGTCAATTTTAATCAAAAAGAATGAAACCACCCACCACCCCGGTAAAATTGTTCACAAAGCAATCAGTGTCAGAAAAAATTCTTTTCACCTACCACCCTATGCGGACCTGTGATTTATTTGGTCTGGAATGTCTGGACTTGGGAAAGAGCCTGGCAAATAGCTTTCAGATGTGCACTGATGAATATTTACAATTTGAAGAAAAACCACACTTGTTCTAGCATCTGTTATCTGTCTGCCTGAAATTTCCAATTCAAATTAAAGCAATCTATAGATAAAAGGGATGGCCCAGACACAGGGAAACACATACTGTATTGCTGACTAGCTTTATTTTCTTCCTTCCTCCTTTCTGCCCATCTGTTAATCTCTTCTCATATTGAAGGGAAAGTGTGGATAGACGATGTGCCTGTGAAGATGAAAAGAAAGTAAGTAAGATAGAAAAAATGCTTTTCAGAGTTATTGCCCGTTTAATTTAGGTATTTCCAGCAGTAAAACTTGGTAACCCAGTTAGTGACACCATACAAGAAAGTGAAACAAGTCAATCTAAATTATTGTAACAGAGCCTGGGCACATACCTGTTTCTAGAGGGTAGAAATTTACTGGACAACTCACAGAGAACAAACTAGAAGAAATTAAAGACAAAGCTGGTCTTGAGGGTACAAATTCCTGGCTAAGCAAAGCTGGACTCACAGCAGACTGTTCCAGGGCAGCCTGAGAGTTTACACAGACTGTGTGTAACCAGTGGTTCACACTCCCCTTCACTTTCCTGCCTGGAACTCCCTGTACGTAAGGGAGTGAAGAATTGGAATACAAGCAGCAAGTCAAATATTTATGATACATGCAGTAAATCAGAAAAATTATCAAAACCATCTTCTTAGTCCTGTGCTATGTAAAGGCAGCACCTTGAAAAGCATGATTCAGCAGAAATAAGGCTTCCTAGACATGAGGCGTAACTGACAAAGAAATCTGATTACAGGGAACTGTTATTACTTAAATGGATTGAGAAATTATTACTTGTATTGTGAATTTTTGAGGTGGCAAAGCAAATTCTTTCAGAATGAGAGCAGACAAACTTTCATTATTTAGGGATCAAGAGTGCAGTGTTAACTTTGATTAAATGAAAAATGATAACACAGATCCTATGCTAGATGGTGAAGACAAGAAATGACACCAACCCCATCCTCAGTCCAAATCCAGTGCTCAGTGCTGGACTCAAGAGTGAAAGCTGGCTGGCTGCCTGAGAGCCACTGCCCGTCTCAGGACTACACTCACCAGACTGCTGGGATCAGGTCACCAGCCTGAGAGCAGCACAGGGTGACCTCAGCACTCTCCACAAGCTCGGACAAGCAGCAATGCCAAATACACAAATAGGAAGTGGACCTGAGCAACTGCCAAACTATTGGGTCTATCAGTTTATATGACTCCAGGAAATGCTGAGCTCTGCCAAAAGCATTGCAGCTGTGTTAGGAATATTCTGTAGCTGAGCTACCAATGTCCCTGGAAATGAGCCAGGCTTTCCAAAGAAAAGGTTCTGGTGTCGATGTCATGGCCCCCCAATGGGTGACAGAGCCCATTTCCCACTTGGCTGCACACAAGTTAAATATTTGCTGCCCTTTGTACATTCCTTCTGTTTTGTACGTGGCTGCATTCATGTCCTCAGGCCTACTCAGATATTCCTCAGACACTCCTACACATATTACCTTTACACATTTTACCTCAGGCATTCTTCCCCTGAGGAAAGTACTTAAGAATGCTGCAATAGGCATTGCTGAAGTCCATGAATGGCTCTGCAAGCCAGCAGTAAAATACTCCAGCCAAGTAAAGGTAGCCACCTCTCCAACTACTGCAGACAGGGATTTTGGGAAAGCAAGAACACAGCTTAATCACTGATGTATCAAAAATACCAGTCCAAGAGGAAAGAAAATTAACAGCACAGAAGCAGCTCTGTTGATCTTATTGTGATAGAGGATTTTTGATTCAAATAAAATATTCCACAAGTCAGCAACATTCTTTCTCTGGGGCAAATCAGAGATTTTAATCTGAAAATGCAATTTCTAATCCATAAACCCTCTCCCACCTTTTTTTTTTGAATTCAATATCTGGTCTCATACCACGTGCTGACACAGACTCCACCCAGGACAAATGGTGTACTTACAAACCTCTTCTCCGAGAGCTCCTTGCTCCTCAGAAAGTGTGGTTAACTTCCAGGAATCTCCTGGTCAGCAGCCTTGGAGCACAGAACAAGCACATACCTGTTGATCATCTACTTGAAAGTGGCAAGGAAACCCTTTGATCAAGTTAGTGATGAGAACCTGCGGTTACTGGTGCTGATTACAGTGAGCTTTTCTTGAAAGAGGGTTGAGCTGGGTCTCTGGATGCCAAAATTATTTTGCTTTAGAGCCTGCAATTTTTACTTACAAGAAGTATTTTGCCATTACCTTTTCTTCTCCTACCAAATCAGTTTCCTCCTCTGCATCTTCACTGCTCTTCTCACTGCGCTCCAAGGCATCCAAGAGCCCAACACATTTTCTTCGGGGTGAGACAAACTCTTGCTCATATTCCACACATAGGCTGGGTGCTCCATCTCCATTTACTGCCATCACAGCAGAACACAGGAGACAAATTCACATTCCACATTCTCTCCTGCATTTTCTTCAGTGATAGCTCCCCATCTTACAAAGCAACCCACAAATATGTGTTGATGAATTAAATAATCTTCCACCTCTTGCAAAATTGCATTATATAATTTAGTAAGAAAACTGCTTTTATACATAACTTCCAAAATTGCTCAAGCATTTGTTACCACAAGCTGGAAGACTGCTTTCAAACTTTTCCTTAAGTCACTTAACCCCAAAAATGGCTTAGGATCAATGGGAAAAAGTCTTACTGCAGCAGCTGCTCAAGTTTTAGGTGTATGGATTTTCCCAAAACTGAATTCCAGAGTTTTTAAGAGATTTTGGTACAAAACATGATTTATTACTTTTAAACAGAGCAAGTTTGTTTAAAGCCTACAATTCTTATAGTATCAATACCCATAAGACACAGTTACCAAGGTCCCAGATTACATAGTCTCACTAATCAGAATCCAGATTTCAAATATAAAAATTTTGATCTGTAAGTAGGGTTAAATTAGTATCAGCTTGATATTTCTGTAAGGCATTACCTTCAAAATGTATTTCCACTACTTTGTGAAATTACTCCAACAGACAGTTACTAAGGAAAGTCACTGTTTTGATAAAAATGGGAGTATATTATGATCATTATGACTACAGGGGAGTTTGACGTTACAGCTGATGCAATGCAACTGAAAATGTCTATTAAACAGGAAATGCAGCTCCATCCCTTCACCTCCAAGTCACACATTCCAGCCCATCCTTTGAGATGGATCTGGCAGTCAAGTGTATGGAAGGTAAATAAACTGGTTCAGCAAAGCTCAGCTGCTCACTGTGCAACTGCACAAAAGATGAACTCAAATCAAAGGAAGGAGCAAAAAGTGCACAGTTGGAAACTGAGAGGGGGGAAAAAAGTGGTGACTAAAGTAATCCCTTTTAACAATAACCAGCAATCACACTGGCTGTTACCAGGCTTTATTAAGCCTTATTGGTAACAACTGGTTTAAATGCAATGTGAACTCACCCTCACACTCAGTCATAACTGATTAGGAACCAGAGCCTTAAATAAACTTCACTGTTCTGTTCCAAACCAGCAAGCAGTCTAGAGTGCTGAAAGAATATCTGACATGAGAAATGCTTTATTCTTTGGCATTAGCTACCCACAAAATTTTAAATCTGGTTTTGTTCCCATATCCTTTTTGTTTTCTTAAATTACTGAGTAAGAGTCATCTATACAACAGGATGAAATGAGGACATACGGAAGGCAGTGCTAGGCAGAAAAGGACTTCCAAGTCTTATTTTCCAAAGTATCTGTGATACTCCACAAAAAACTCCTCCTCCTTCTCTGTGGGATACTTTTGCCAGCCCCATCTGCCTCTTTTCTCTGCAATTGCAACTGTTTCCCCACATTTTCTAATGCTTAACTATGTCCCTTCTGACCTGACCAGGCTTCTACATCAGTCTTTGAGCTCTCCTTGCTTTCTCTACCATTTCAGTTTCTATCCTCTTGATCCTCCTTTTCATGGTTCACTTTAAAACAAAAAAGTGTATCTGTGAGAACCCAAACATTACCTTTCCTTTTCCTCTTCAAACTTGGAACATGGTCATCCAGGTTTTTAGCTTTTTGCAGGGAGAGGATCTGCTCAGATGAAGTAGATGGTGCTGCATTGCTTTCACTTAGATAACCAGCATGTCCAGGAGGGCACTGAGGCAGGGGTGGGGGCATCTGCAAGCAGTGTACAAAGTGTTACAACAGGCAAAGGCCACTTTTCCACTCCATCTGTGACCAAAAATCTCAGCAACAATCCAAAGACATCTCCTTTTCCCCAAATAACCTTTCGTAGCAAGACTGCTACACACTCTGGGTTTATGGGCTTCTGAAAAAAAGGATCAAACAGCTTCCAAGTGACACAGCTGAAGCACAGTAAGGAGGCTTAACTCTAAGTGACCTGGTACCAGAAAAAGGATCATGACCTGCTAAAGAACAATCACTTCCTAATGTTATCCCTGCAACAACAGCTCCTTCTGACAAAGCACATCGGGTCGTGGTTTTGATTTATATGAAACTGTCACTCATGATCAGAAAAGATCATCAAGTCCTGCGGCATCATCCAAATGTAATTAATTCGTCTGAACAACTTGTATTTGGCTAAAGCATCTTCCAGAAAGTTGTCCAAGTCTATAAATGAAATTTTTAAGTGCTTATTTTAATCTTAACCTCTGTTTCAGGAGCAAAGAATTTCCCATTCTGGCTTCCAGCCCATTTCTTGCTATGAGTTTCTCCAGTGAATTAGGAAGCCTTTTTACAATATTACTTTTTATATCAAGGAACTATTACAGACAACATCAGCTTCCTAATGCTAATAGAGAAGCTGTTTTAGTAAAGATGACCCAGTGTTGAACTGCAATAACAACTGATGCTTTGTATTACTCTTTATTACTAGTCAACTTCCATTTAAATTTTGTTATATGATCCTTCCACAGACATAACCTCTCCCTGAGATAGAAAGCCTCTGGATGCCAATATCAGTTCCAGGATTTGCATACCAGCCAAAAAATACATGCTTATTTAGGAGGAACTGGAAGAGGAAGTTGTTTTTGTGATCTAAGCTAATGAGTTGCCCAGCGTAAGAACAACATCCTGTCCCAGATCACTCTTGGAGAAAGATGAGGCATACCTCCTTTCCAGTAAATCTTCCAGTGTTTGGAAGTGACAAGTGACTCCGTGTTGGGCAGGCTTGTCAGGAGCAGAGAGCTGGACTCAGTGATCCTTAAGCAACCCTTCCAATTTGAGATCATCTGTGATTCTCTCACATCTCTAACCTAGCTTAGCATTCCCAGTTTCCAACACTATTCTGGAAAGTGGTTGTTCATTTTGTGGGGTTTTAAAAAAGACACTTACAATTTCTTGAGCAACACGGAAGAAGAGGGAGACACTTCTGACCGCGTGCCCGAAGTTGTCATAAACGTTCACGTAGGGACGGACCCACGAAGGCAGTTTGCCTCTGACATCACAAGTTGTGAACCTGAGCAGGATAGGAAAACCTGGGAATTATTTGCCTGGTTGGGCTAAATTAATTAAACAAACCCTAGATCACTATCTGTCTTAGGTTGCAATGCAAGATGTGGCCAGGGTGTGTACTCTGCTGCCATCTGTTAGAACCAGGTGGGGCAGTTACCTTCGGTTAATGGGTCAGCCATTCAAGCCAGGTGGGGCAGTTTTCTTTTATCTCTTCCACCCATCCTCCCTCCAGGAAGCATCTTCTGTTAATAAGTCATGGAGTCTCACTGCACGGCTGATAAAATTCCATCATCCCATTGGGAGATGCTCCACCCAGGAGGAGGGGTCAAGCATTCCTACCTGGATATAATCTGAGATTTGGAACACCAGAGTCAGCCTTTTCCCACTGGATTCCCAGAGGAAGACCAGGCTCATCTACACCACCACTGGATCTCCAGAGGAAAATTCCACCCTTCTACAGGATCCCTGCTTCACAGAACCACACCTGTCACTGCAGGAGGACTGCAACCATCATTTAATAGGACTACTACTAACACTGAGCCACAGGGTGTCAGGTCATATTCTGACTCTGTCAGTGTTGGTTTGTATTACTGCATTTTAATTTTTATTTTCCTAATAAGCTGTTTTTTCTACTCTCATATCTTTGCCTGAGAGCCCCTTAATTTCAAAATTATAATAATTTGGAGGGAGGGAGTTTATAGTTTCCATTTCAAGAGGGGCTCCTGCCTTCCTTAGCAGACATCTGTCTTTTCAAACCAAGACACTTTCCAAAAGGACAAGAGTGGAGCAGCAACACAAATAAAGACATAACAGTACAGTAAATATAATGGGGTGATGCTTTCACTCAGGAGAAAGGGCTTTGCTGATTCCATGTACTATCAATTAAACTTCTGTTGCCTATAATATACATAGTCTACTAATTAGCATTACAGAAATGGATATTAATGCAGTATAATGTTAATATAGGATATGACTATAAATAGTATTGTTTCAGTAACATAATCTGTCCTCATTTCCATACTTCTCAAAACACTGCAGTGCTCCTGACTGCCATCTCAAATGAAAGATGGCGAAAATGCAAAACCATAAGTAGTTTTAACATAATTTCCTGTAGTATTACAAACATGAATTCCAAAAATTGGTTTATTTTCCATTAAAAGCATTAACCCCCTTCTGTAGCTCCAAGAATACATAGCTGGTGAGCAGAAGATAACAATCCAGTTACTTTCTTGAAGCAGTACAATATTTATATAACCTGTTATATAAATCATTTTTATTATTATGAACTGTAGTCTTTTCCAAACAGCAGCATCAGCACATTTATATCCAAAATACCAACACCTATGTTGGGATATAAAGCTGCTGATGTTGCTGATGCCCCACCCCTGGAAGGGCTCAAGGGCAGGTTGGACGGGGCTTGGGGCAACCTGGCCTGGTGGAAGGTGTCTCTGCCCTTGGCAGGGGCTTGGGATGAGATGAGCTTTAAGGTTCCTTCCAACCCCAAATATTCTGGGATTCAGTGAGCCGGGGCTTACCTGTGGTCACAGAGGAAGATGGCCCCGTAGTCCTGGCGGTGCCTGATGACCCGGCCGATGGCCTGGTTGACAGCCCGGGACGCTTGCTGACTGTACCACTCGCGCCCAGACAGATACTGCGAGAGGTAGGAGGAAGAATTAACGTTATTTACCAGGTAAAATGTATTCTCTGTGCTGCACAGTCACTATTTTTTTCCTAAAGAAATAAAAAGTGAAGCACAGATGTTGGATAGTATCAACCAGATGTACTGACAAATCTCAAAGAGCTGAAGAAAACCAAAGACAGGTGGACTCAAAAGTCACACCTGATTTATAGAGCACAGAAAACTCAAGTAGCAATTTCCAGCAGGAGACTCTATTTCCTATATGTTGCACTCAGAGCCTTAGCAGTACAACAGACTCTCCATATTCTTTGAGACCTGTAGATCAGACTAAATTGTAACATCATTCATCCTTGTGCCTGAAGCAATAGAACACCAAACCCAAACACCCCAACACACACCACCACACTTCCAAAACAATGATTCCCAAAACAGCCAGCACAGGCCATTCTTCCTGCCCACGCTCTCTCTGGATGCAAATTACAACCTTTATTGGGGCCTATATTTAAGACTGTGCCAGAATCTGGAACTCTCAACACTATTAAAAAAGGTGGAATTTGTGACAAATTCCCAAGGCTGTTTGAATTTTTGATATTCATGGTCCCATGAGGCTGAGAGGATAACAAACCCAAAACCCACTGGGACAAGAGGAAGAACCAATGACATGAACATGCAAACAGCCAAGAGTGAGAAGCTGCCCAGTCTTACCTGTGCACCTGCACCACTTCTCCTCATCTCATCCAGGAATTGCATCTTTAAAATGACTCTGGGCTCCATACGAGGGGGAAATGGAAGCCCAGTAATGATGACTCCTCGTCCATTTATGTCTGCAAAGTCCAAGCCTTCACTGGCCTGCAGGGACAGAGTTTTCCATCATCAGCAGGGTTTGAAGCGATACTTCAGAGCAATTCAGCAGTTGTTTGCCCTTTTTCTCCATTCAATTAACTCCCTGGACAAATGTACTTTTTCAATAGTTTCAATGAATAATTTCAACTAGATTTTTTTTTCTTTTATTACCAGGAGTTTAAACTTGGCTTTTTTCTGTGCCAAAGCACAGCTCAGCCAACCCTGTTAATGGCTGTCCTGTTCCTGGATAAGAGAAGCTGTACTGAGACTATGTCAACACCTTTGTTTAAACCTTCCACACCCTGGGTTGTTAACAAGACACAGCAACATAGCAAACCTTCTCTGACAGTAAAAATTAGCAGAATCACTTCAAAGCAGTAACAGAAAGCCATCAGATTCACCAGACTATAGTGTTCTGTCCAGCAGCTGTGCTGTTGACATCCCATCAAGTATTTGTCACTCATGTCCCCTGTACACGCTCACTGTGCTGGCAAATAATTTGTGAAATGAATAAAGTTGAACAGACTGAAAAAAAAATATCAAGGAAAAAAAAAAGCTGTTTTGTTTTTCAGCTGAATCAATTCTCCAAATCTCAGCAACAAGCACTGAGAGAACTATGTCTTTCCTTCACTCCAACAGCTTCTTTGGAGACTAGGACCAAAGTCGCAAAAGAAGTTGTATCTTCTCCTAGTACACAGTAAACAGCAGCAAAGGGCTCTAAGAGTAATTTCACCAATATTTCCACTGATAAACATAAGTCAATTTACCAGCACTGGAAGATGCAAAGGAAAGGCCATGAAATGTGTCCAGAGAACAGGAAGTTAATAAAGCAAGTGTTTTAAAGCTAAGCATTACGTTTGGTTTGCAGCACTGTTATTTTTAGCTTGTTTCATTACAGTTCTCCAGGACAGCTGTTCTCATCTAATGGGTTATGTTTTCAGTGAGCAGCCAACATAAAACGTAAGTAAAATGCTCATCCACTTCAGAGAAATCAAAATGTGTCCCTTCAATAAAAACAGGAGTGAATCATTCAGAAATGCGACCTAATTTTGAAAAAACTTCAGAGCACTTGTTTTTTCCCCACATATAATTACAGTCAAATAATAAGAAATATATTTAAATCCAAAATGTAGTTTTTTTCCTATCAATTATATAATCTGATCTCAGATGAAACAAATTAGCAGTCACATTACCTTGCCCCGACACACTGCCAAAAAAGCAGCTCCATTGGACTTAGGACAGGCAACTTTATCATAGTAGGCATCAATAACCTAAAATATAAACAAGTTTAAGAGGAAGAATGATATTACTCTGTACTAACTAAATTTGACTTGTATACTAAGATCTAAACTGTGATTAATTTGGCTTAGTATAATTGTCTTTACTTTTAATTAATTGCAAGTGTGAGAAGCCATTTCCTCAGTAAAATTCTCATATCACTGTGAAATCCAGAACACATCTGGGTAAGCATAAAAAAATTCAGATACTTCTGATAAGATCAGAAGACCAGAAGATCATAAGAAGATCATAAGACCATCCTGTCTTTCTGCAGATCGTTAAGTAAAACAGACAAAACAGGAAAGCAATTATTAGATATTAATTATTCCAAGAAGCAAACAGAATGGCTATAAATAAACAGGATGACACTGCACAAATCTCAAACATCCAAAGCAGGATGAGCTGGGAGGAAAAATCCTGCAGAACATTTACAAATGCTGATTGCTGAAGTGACAGCTTTCCACCAGCTCGATTACTCAGCACTTGTGTATGTTAGCTGCTGTTACATCACCAGATTTAAACGAAGACTGAACCCTGCATGGCCAGACAAGAGAGGAAAGGAAGGATGCACAGGAAAACTACACTTCAAAGTAGCACTCAGAGTTTTACTTTCACCCTAGGCCAAAAACTGGGGTGTTTCACCCTAGGCCAAAAACTGGGGTAAACACACCTTAGAGAAGGTCATTAAACATAGAAACAATTTCTGAAAATGATAGAGGTACATAATGCAAATAATCAACCTCTGAAAAGCTTCCTTTGTTCCTGGGTTCCACAAACATTGGCTTCACTTCTTCTATTCTTTTGGCAAAATCATGCTCCTGTTAGAAAGAGAAGGAGCAGGTCAGAAATGCCAAGTGTGCTCACACCACAAGAACAGAAACTCAGAAATGGTCACTACACTTGCCCACCACAGCCTGCTTCGCTCCAGCCAAACACAGGAAGAGATGGAAGCAGAAACATGCAACCCCCTGAGAGCACTAGCACTGATTCCTTGCAGTTGGTGTACCTCAGACATCAGGCAGATGGGAGAGTTCCAGCACTCACCTCCCAGTCCCACTCCACAGCATGGAACCTCTGTCCCTGCCTTTTCAAGGAGCATTTAAACCAGAACTGTTCTAGCAGATCTCACCAGGGACATTCAACTCATGAGCACAAAAGTGCTAGAAGTGACAGTTGCAGTGATTACAAATTAAAGGAGAAATGATCATATTGGGATTTTCCCCCTAGTGTTGAAACACAGAGATCAATTCTAATTCAGAGGTTTAATAAAGAAAGGTCTGGTGAACTAAATAAAATGTGACATCAGATGGAATAATATATTAAGATTCTTTTGGGTTTGGTTTCTACAGCACTGCACTTCAGTATATCGTGATCAAATAAAAGAAGCCTTACCTGAGATTTTACATTCCAGATTTTATGATTTACTTATTAACAAAGAAATTTTCATAGAATCCCAGAACCTTCTGTGTTGGAAGGGACCTTAATAATCATCTAGTTCCAATCCCCTGCCATGAGCAGTGACGTTTTCCACTAGAAGGTTTTAATTGACATGGTTAAATGGAATAACTACAAGCTGCCTGATGCAAGTAACCAAACCACCTAACAAAGGCAGAGCAATAAACATACTCTCCAATACTCCAGGCTCTTATCCATGACTGGATACGATGGGAAGAACACCAACAGCCCATGTGGCACAACTCGTACAAGGTTACCTGCAGGGAGAGAAGACAAGTGTGTAGCTGAGGGCATTTTCATCCTGGGATGGAGAACGTGGACTGCAGAGGAAAAACAACAGCATGGCCTCCTTCCAAAATATTTTCTACTCCCTTGACATGAATGTGTATCCAAAGTTGTTTCATTTCTTAAAATCATTTTATACTCTTGTCAAGGTGTAAACTTTAACACTGAAGCCAAACTAGCTTACATTTCTCCTCCACATCCTTCAAGCATTCCTAGATTTAACAGATTATTTTCAATTATGTTAGCCAAGATACACAAATTATCTTCTTTTATTCTGTCCTTATGTGTTATGACTTTGTAATTCTATTATATTTATAAAACATTACCAAAATAATAAATGCTGACTTCAGGCAGGCTGGACACAGTTTAAAATATCACTAAAAATTGCACTGATTTCCTGTGATCCTCAATTGCTCTGCTCATCCTTGGCTGCACCATCTCTGGCTATTGATTTCCTAGTTTGAGCCACTTTCTGGTGGTGTTTAGGAACCACATTTTTGACCCAAACACAAACTCCTGACAATAAAAATGAAGTCCAGACTTGGAAATATGAAGCCAGAGACTCGATTTTGTGTGCTATTGGAGCAGCCAGCTGCCTTGAGCAAGCAGAAACCTGACAGAAAACCTGACAGCAGCAAGATACGCACTGCAATCCTTTACCTTTCTCTTACTGTATCTTCTTTAGCATTGCCCTTTCTAAATTTCCAATAATCCTGGGCATGAACCTATTTCTGAAATCTACACATTTCACTTACCAATTGTTTTCCCCAGAGAAGATAGATAATCCTCTGAAAACCTACAAAGAAGAAAAATCAAATAACACCATTGCATCTCCTTTTCTATGTTTTTCATCCACACTGACTTCCTTTGATAATCATCTAAAATAATATTTCCAGACTCCCAGGTGCTCTTCCTCCTGTGGCAATTATCAACACCAAGGGCAAGAATTAATAATGCCTTGACTACATGTTATTAATACTATGAAATATTCTTATTGATAGCTCTGAAGATGATCTAAGCTTCAATATTTCAAAATGCACAGGTAGAAATGGGCAGCCATGTGAGCAGCAACACACATGACAGTTCTGACAGGAAGTCTGCCAAGCCTGACTAACATTACAATGATTTAAAGTAATAATTGATTAATTAGGTGTGGTGTTGCTGCAGCACAAGTTGGTTACTATGGTTATTATTTAGTAAGTAATTTTGCCTTTGGCTGAAGAAGTCCTGCTCTCCCAGTGAGCCATATTTATGTTCTTCCAGACATGACTTAAAGCTCCCCTGTTCTCTCATGCCTTTATGTTCCTTTTTTTTTTCCGTGCCCTGTAGTTTTGTGTACTGTTTTCCCAGAAAATGTATATATGCAGGGAGAAAACCTAACATATATACCTTTGTAAGACCTACAAATACCAGTATCAACACAGAGATGTTGTCAAAACAGAGTGAATACAGTGAACCTCTTTCCTTCAAAAAATCCCCATGTTCTAAAGCCCTGGAGGGGTGGAATCCCCAAGCCTCCTTCTTTAAAAGACTGCATCTTCAACAGAAATACACTGAAATGGTACACTAAAACTTCTGAAAATGAGAAATGCAGTCTGAGGGTTTTCCAGATTATGACTTCTCTGTAAAAATTCATTACAATTGCTGAGTCCCCTTCCAGTTCTGTAGAACATTTGCCCTTTGCTGGCAGCAGAAGCACTGCCAACTCTGAACAACCAATCAGAGATAAAGTGATGGAAGACCAGAGGAGCAATAAAAATGATGATGAAAAGCTTGACAAATACTTGGACATGTTTTTCTTAGGAAGGCAACCCAGAGGTGAAAGAGAGGCTGGCCATGATGACGAGCTTTAAATATAAAAATAGTTATTGCAAAGGCCAGTCATGTTTCAAATCAATTAAGCATTCAGCAAAACAAAAAAAAATGGATGGGGTTCAGTGCAGCTCCTGGGGGATGGTTGTGGGTGCAGGTCCCAGCTGAGGCTGGGCAAGGCCATCAAGGACTATCAGTGCCTTGGTACTCGATCCCTTCCAGACCTTCAGTAGGAGTGGTTAAAGGGTGTTGTTATTCAGCATTTATCCAAGAAAACTATTAAGAGATCCCTTACTTAGCTAGCATACTCCTGTTAACAGAACCCAAAACGCTGGAACTCTAAACTTCAAAGCAGGATTCCACATGGAAGTTCATTACCTTCTTTCATAGGTGGAAGTAAGCACAGTTCCATCAGGTCCCTTTGGAATGATCCCAACCCAGAGCTGGTGTTTATCAATTACATGAGGATTCTCCAGGCAAACAGGAAAAGGGCTGGAGAAAAAAAGAGGAAGACCCCAGTCATACCCATTATATGATTCCCTACCAGTTCCAGAACTATAGAATGGTTTGGTTGGAAGAAACCTTAAAGCTCATCTCATTCCACCCCCTGCCATGGGCAGGGGCACCTTCCACCATCCCACACTGCTCCAAGCCCCATCCAGCTTGGCCTTGGATCCAGGGATGGGGCAGCCACAGCTTCTCAGGGCAAACAGAACACTTTAAAATCCTGAGATAAAACCTAAATCCATGAGAGCAGATTGTGCATTTCTCAGGAATGGCAGTGTTCCCACACCCAGGTACTCACATCTGCATTTCCATTGTGAATGATGAGAGGGGGGAGAGTGTCCCACTGGTGAGGATGATTGTCCTGACTCCCTGTCGAACGAGCTCGTGCATGCTGTACCCAGGGCTGAAACACCAATAGCTTAAAGTCTTCCCTGCATTAAATAAAGACAAAACACTAAGTCAGTCAAAGTGGAAAAACTAGACTATGACCAGCATATGGCACACTGCACCTGAATTTCTGACAGTAAACCAGACAGCATCCAAAGTTAAAATTCCAGATGTACGGTATGTCCTGCTTTGGTTCTTTCCAGATTTAATGACTTTTAATTAAAACATCACTGCTTTCTCATAATCTAATAAGAAAGTATGTCCAACCTTGGACTTGCATGAAAAAAGAACCCTTTCTTTATGAGGAATTTCCTATATAACTATACAGGCTATAAATCTTTCACCTAAACTTCCCACTTTTCCCAGAGTCAGCTCTCAAACATTTCAATTTCTGCTCAAATCTTTTGTGGGATGTGATGACATATATATATGGATTTTAGTGTGTGACTGAAAATATATACGTTATTAAGAAAAATAAATAAATCTCATCAGTAATTTCTTTCATTGCTCAGCTCAAGCTTGCTGAAAACTGCATCAGCTTGTCAGAGTCACAGGCACAAGGGAATGAAAACAATATCCATGTCAAGAACAAGAGCAACCAAATGAAACATCAGCTTTAGTTTCTGTTTCTGATTTTCATGATTAGTTTCAGTAACAAAAATAAATACCTCTCACCCAAGTATCATGTGCATTTCTTTGAAATTTACACACATCAATCAAAGCCTTCATTTCCAAAAGAAAAGGCTGATGTTTTCAGGAAATCCCCATTAATATTTGCCCAGTGAGTCACTTACTGCTTAGAATTACAAGTGAACATTTAGCTAAAAGTTTTACCCTTCCTTCATTTGGACAGACACATCCAGACAATGCCCAAATTCTAGAAGACTCAGATTCCAAAATTCAGCAAATTCTCTATCTTTCTAACGCTCACTAACAATTGGTGCAAATTAGTTTGGATCTGTGTATGGACAAACCAGTGAGTAACTACAGACAACAGAGTCACTCAGCCAGGAACCCAAAAACTCCCAGCACAAAACCAAACTGGGCTGATATGGGATGGCCTGGAAAAGGACACCAGTCCCTCATGTCTGCTCCTCCAGTGCTGGAAACACATTTCTGTAACCCAGCATGACAACTGCCAAGCACCAGTTCCCAGCTCCTGGGCAAGTTGGGACTGCTGTACATTTTTAGTCTGGTGTGCTGCAAGGATGTCTTTAAGCTTACATAAAGCACAAGTCTCAGCATACTCAGGTACTTGCAAATACCATTCTTATTTGAAAAACAAATATAACAACTGAATCACAGAATTCCCTCACTGCTTTGTATTTCTGTGTATAAATCCTCCAAATTGTGCAATTAGCCTAAAAATGTTTGTATTAGCCTTTTCCTGCACCCATCTACTCCTGCACCAAATCTACTCAGAATTATTCCTGTATCTTAAAACTCCAGTTGAGGAATATCTCAGGAAAACAACATTTAGAGATTACCAAACAGCACTAACTTCATGGAAACATTTAAGGGGATATTATGTGCAAACCCAGTAAATTCTTGGAAATTCATTCTTTGAAAAATGTTACTTTGGTCCTTAAAAGAAGGACTTCCATGAAACATACTTACATACTCATGAGCACTTAACTGAGTAATTAAGTAGATAGTTATGAAACAAAGTATTTACAAAAATCCCTGAAGAGTGCTCTGTTAAGAAGGCTTAAAGGGATCTCCATCCATCGTCTCTAATTGAAAATGCTTTGTTTTCAACCTAATTATTAAAAAAATAAATTAAAAAATCAGAAAGAATGAATGCTGCAGTCCAACAAAGCCAAGTTTGGTGCTGCTTTATAGGAGTGTTAGGATAAGCCTTCGATTCAGAAGCCAAATTTCTTTTCTTCTAAATATATGAAGAACAGTTATATTGAGGAAATTCCAGATACTGGGATCTGCAGAGCACAAGGAACAAAACGGGTGGGAGGAGAGAGACAAGGAGAGGGAGAAATCCCAGTTGAACTGGAAAAAGTATGGTTGAAGCTGAAACTATCAAGAACTGACAACACATCCTGAAAGTTGCTCAATTTAGGAAGTTTTACAAAGCAGGTGAACTCAGAAAAGGCAAATATGCCCCAAGGCAAGGCATTTTCTACCTACAAATTCACATGATCTGGACAAGATTTCTGACACATCACATGAACCTTCCCTACAGAGCTCCAAAAATGAGCCAATAAACTGTAACACCTCCAAAATGTAAATTATTTCAACAGAGAATGGAATGGAATTTACTCTTATACCATCTCTGACAAACATTTTTGCCATCAAAACTGTACCTGAACGCCCTTCTTGCCACAGGCAGTTACAGCTTTATTCAACATCAATTTTGTGTTTAACTCAACATAGTTGTACAGAGAAATCCAGCTGGTGTGGGGAGAACAGAACCTGTCATGAACTTCAGTATCAACCTGAGGGCTGGAGGAGAGTTCCCCATTCTTGGCTGCTCTGAAGATTTTCTCTACAATAATGCACACAATTCCATGATGGAGATGATCTTCTTTCACCAGAATCATTGCCCTAAAAGAACTCCAGCAGTGCACAAAACACCAATTGTACAGGAAATTTTTATATTGAGATGGCATGTCACCTCCCCTTCAGAAGTAACTATAAAAGTGACAAGCTCGTCCCCAAGCTCATTGTATCCACAATGGAGCTGCACTTGTTTTCTTCTATTTGAATCAGAAAGGAGCAGTTGAGGAGTTTTCAATCCAGCTTTTGCATGAACCTCCCCAAGAACAGTCCTGTACCTTGTCTTTTTGAAGATGATGAGTTCCAGAGGTCTGTCCTTTGTTTCTTTTTCTGATTACCATTATCTACATGAATATGTACCTGAAGGAAAGTAACAAACATTTCTAGCAATGGCTGCAGAAACAAACTTCAACTTCATCCCTCAAAAAACACCTGGCCTACATTAAGAGTAATTCATACAATTAGTGCCACTTTTACAGTGTTACTGAGGTTATATAATTTCCTGTCTCTTTCCCATTTTGCTTCCAATATTTCATAACTAAGGAGGAAAGAAGTGTATCACCATCCAACCAGTCATTTTTGAGTCCGGTGATGGGAAGAGTTTTTCATGGGCTGACCCGAGCAGAGGCCAAGAACTCAATTATTTGGGTATTTCCACCAGCACAAACCACACAGCCTAAATGCAGAAGACTATAGTGGTGGAAAGATTTGCTTCATTTGGCAATAAAAATAGTATCAAGTCTAAATGTGATATCTATAAAAAGATCTGTTCCTAAAATTCATCATAACAACACATCCCATAAATGACAAACTTCAAACAAATTAAAACAACTTCAGGGAGAAGGTTCAGTGGTTCTGCTGCATTTGCTTAGCACTGGGCTAAACTAAAAATACTTTAGTGGAAGAACACATTGATTCTTGCTTAATATCCAATCTCAAAATTTTCTGAAATTTACATTTGCTGCACTGTCATAATTTAATTTACAAACTCCTTTTAAAATGGTCATCTTCTTCAGAATCTAAATTAAATACAGTTCCTTTGTTGTTTGTTTTTTGGGGTTTTTTTTGTGTCCTCTTTTTTTCTCCCTGTAATCAACATCATGTGCTGCACTATCCACATCCTTCCAAGTCTGAGATACATGAAGCAGAGATATTAAATGCTGTGAGGAAAAATGAACACACAAAGCCTCCCTTACCTTGTAATATTTAGATATTGCCTGACGTGGCAGGAACCCTGTTGTGACTCCTTCTGGGGGATCCACGCTGAACACTGTCTGGAAAATGGAGGGAAACAGAATCACAGAATTATTTAGGTTGGAAATGACCTCCAAGATAGTTGAATCCAACCTGTGACCTCGTCACCAGCCCAGAGCACTGAGTGCCACATCCAGGTGTTCCTCTAACACCTTCAGGGATGGGAACTCCACCACCTCCCTGGGCACTCCCTTCCAATGCCTGACCACCCTTTCCATGAAGAAACTCTTCCTGATGTCCAACCTGAACCTACACTGGCACTGCATGAGGTCACTTCTTCTTGTCCTGTCCCTTGCTCCCTGGGAGCAGAGCCTGACCCCCACGTGGCTGCACCCTCTTGTCAGGGCGTTGTGAGGGTGAGAAGGTCCCCCAGAGCCTCCTTTTCTCCAGGCTGAGCCCCCACAGCTCCCTCAGCCTCTCCTGGTGCTCCAGCCCCTTCCCCAGCTCCATTCTCTTCCCTGGACATGCTCCAGCCCCTCAATGTCCTTCTTGTCATGAGGGGCTCAGAACTGGACACAGGATTCAAGGTGAAGTCTCACCATTGCCCAGCACAGAGGGACAATGACCTCCCTGGTGCTGCTGGCCACTTCATTTTTGATACATACATACACATACATCCTTTTGGTAAAACCCCTAATGTGTCTTTGCATTGAGAAGTGTCTCCACAAAAGTTACTGCTGCAATAACCTTAAATTGAGTTCCTTCCTCTTGTTATCAAATAAGACAGAGAACCTTGAATAAATGTGGTTCTTCCAGGCAATTCCTGCTAGTCACATGGTGCTCTCATTGTTCCAAAAACTGCAAGCCAGTATCTAAATATACGCAAACTATACAAATGATAATATTATTATTCACACTCTTCATTATTCTGACTGTGGATAAACAAACACTCTAAGGAGATCAGTCACAACCAAGCACAGAAGAACTTTTTGAGTTCCTTCAGTTTAAAATTTCATCTGTGGCCCCTCTGCTAATAACACTCTGCTTAGAAAAATAATCAAGTTGTAATCATATTTAATTGTCCATATATTAAATTAAAAGCTTATATCAGAGTTATGCTTTCCCCCCCTTTCCTGCATGTGATGTCTCATGACTACAGATGATGCTCTTTAAAACATAAAGCATCCCAGTGCAACTTCAATGAAAACAGCTGTGGTTCTCAAATATTTACAACTCTGTTAATTTTTCTAAACAAAATTTATCCAGACATTGATAGGAATTACCCAAGCTCATAAGAGTATCAGCTAGTTACAAGATGTTCCCCAGCAAATAAAAAAAAAGCACAATTCCTGGAAATATTTACTTCTGAAAAATAGCCAAAGATATGGTGTACAAAAGATATTTTGATAAGTGTTCTTTGAAAAGGAAGAAAAAAAATTACTATTCATTAAAACAAGCTGGTGATAAATTAATATTCAAGGACTCTGCAAGAAGCAAACACTGTTTACCCAACAAAACTCTGTCCATGTCCCACCTGTCTCAAGATGGCAAGCTTTCCCCTGGCAGATCCTTTGCAGGCACTGTCCACATGCATGTGCTCAGCAGCAGAAAAGGGATCTGAGCTTTCCCCGCCAAATTCAAATCTCCTTTTATCTATCCAAGCCCAAAAGAGCACACACAGACAATTATTCCCAGTCTTGGACAACAGTTCCCTGGGATCAGGGGACCTGGTTTCTACTTCTGAATTTACTCAACTCTCAGCTTTCAAACCTTGAGAAACCAATTTAAATTAGGCTCACTTGGCCTTCCCTCAGAACAGAAACATCTCCCAGTACAAACCATTTGGTACCAGTGTACACAAATCACTACTTCTGTACTGGAACTCACATGAAGGTTTTGTTTAACCACTGCTAGAAAAATGAAAAAACGAAATTCTGCGTATGCCACTGTGAATGCACCCTCACAAACACCCATGTATTCAGAGTTCAGTGCTGCAAACCTGCCAGGACCATTCAAAACACACCCAGGTGACTGCGTGCGGTGGTTTGTTGTTTTATAATAGTTCTTTGTTAATCAGTTTATGATAGTTTGTTCTATGTTCCCCGTTCTGTTCCCCTAATGGTTTAGCCCTAAGTTGTTTACTCCAATATTTTCCCACCAAGTCCCTGTCAATCCCCATGTCAGTCTCCCCAGTCCCTCCCTTACCTCCTTGTATGTCCCTGTCAATCCCCACTGCACTGCTCCCTACCCCTGCCCATCAAGTTGAACACACCGGTTTGTTCCAGAATGTTCCCTGTCTGCTGCCCCATGGGACTGTTAAGCCTGCTCCCTCCCCTGTGCTGCCTTCATTGGACTTCCCCAGTTGTGTTCCCCTCCATCAAAGCTTCCCTTCCCTACTGCATGAGAGTTATTTCCACCCCCATACCCTCCCCTCTTTAAAATGAGCTGCAACCCTCAGTCCTGTGCCCACTTGTCCCTGCACCCTCCTTGGTAATAAACTGCCTTGAACTCATAGCAGTGGCCCCTCTCTGATTCTTCATCTTGGATCCTCATCTTGCTCGGTAGCTGCGCTCCCCACACCACAGCTTGCTGCAGGGAGCTGCTTCTCCTGAAAGCACTGCCACCCTACAGAGGTCTCGGAAGAGACCTGGGGGCAGCCACTCTCGTAGGGCCCTGCGGCCACTGGGAGTGTGCTAGCCGGGAGACCTCCACGCTGTGGCCACTTGTCTTTATCATACAGGTCTGCAAGGTTTGAATAGGTTTTTCATTTTCAGTTTAAACAGGGTGTTAATCTCTGGTGCCCTTTTGCACACATATATTAGACAGACTACTGGCCCACTGCACCTTTGAATTTTATGGGGCTTGGGATTTTCATAATCAAAGTTTTGGAAGTGCACAACAGGGAGATGACAGCATTATGTGGATACCCATAAGTGCCACATTCAGTTCCTATGGAACTGAAAAGATTTTTGTTTTAGACATCTCCTAAGTTAATAATTTTTAAAATACCATAAAATTATTTTTGTTTGCTCTTTTCCTTAGCCTCTCTTGTTATTTCATGAGATGATCTCGTACTCCCAAACACTGCTGCAAACAAGTTCAATGACACAGCTCCACCTGGTGGATGCTAAGCCCAGCATCTCCAAAAGGGAGACCAGAACTACAAAAGAACAACCTAGGTAAAAATCAGATTAATCCATCCCATCAGGCAGCAGCTTTCTCCTCCAAAACTACAAACTTGCACCATTGCACAAGTGTACATGCCAACAAGAATAAAATTGATCCAGTATCTTTCCACATTTTTTAACCAACTCTTCTATCCTTCAGATATTTATAGAAGCAGCATTAAATATTTACCTGGATAATATCTGAGACCTTATGCAATCCAGATGTATTGACAAATATCCCAGTACCTGGAGAAAGCAACAGAAGATTACTCTTAAAACACAAATATACATCCTCTTGTGTATAGCCACACCTTATCTGAACAGCTCAACACTCTGAATATGACTTGAAAATATTCTCAGAAACAAATAATTTATTTCAAGTTTTTCATCATTATCCAGGATGCAAAGAGAAATATAAAACTGGCATTCCATGTCTGACACACTGGGAAGCTGTCACCCCAGAAAATTAAATACACTTAATAACAATCTTCTTTCCCATTTTTAAGATGGAGGAGCTAATTAAAGCAGCAATTAGAGGAGCAGTTAACATATGAAATATACTGATGGTGGGGATTTTGCAGCAGAAATGATCAACAGATGCACCGGTCAGGCCAGAATGCAAATGGCCTAAAAGGAGAAAGGTGCTGGGCAAAGAAAAAAAGGAAGGGTGGATGTGTCATCCAAGGATGTCCTTGCAGAACTGACAGTCTGTATTCTACTCCCTTCAAAGATTTTTCTGAAGAGTCTGCTGGTAAGAGCCAAATAATTTTCTTAACACATGTAGAAGCTGAAACATTTTCTTTACAGAAAAGCAATTTAAGAACAAGATGCTGACAGACACTAGAAGAGAAGATTGTTAAATCAAGGAAGAAAAAAACCCCATATTATACAATTCTCCACCTTCCTGTTTTGTAACTCCAGGACGAAGGAAGAACTCAAGACACGAAAAGTATCATCAGCAAAATGTCAGCAAGCTTCACACCACAATCCATGTGGTTTTGGAGAAAAACAGTGTCTGTGCAAAAGTCCTCTGTGTGCATGGATGGACCCATACGTGGGTAGGCACTCGTGTTTTGACACAAGGTGGTTCTCAGCATCAGCTCAGTTACATGAGCAGACATAAAATATGTTTCCCAGCAGAGGACCCTGCACGACTAAATAAAAAGACACAAGTCCTTAAGGTCAGATTTTAGCTTATAGAAGCTTTATAATTTGATTGTCTCCCCTAACAACACAAATTTCCAGTTTCTTACACTAAGTAGAAAAGTCTGAGTAAAACAGCTAAGAAGTTCATGCACTTACGGCCTGAAAGAAACTGTAAAATCTGCTCCAGTGACTCCAAGAGGGAGGATTTGGTCTGCAGTGTTATTTGGGCCTCTGCAAACAGATCAAAGATGTAGCTGCAATTTACAAAGAAAAAGCAGAAATGGGTAAACACTGTAAAGAATCAAATGGGCAAACATAATGTTACTCTTTCAGAACAACAATTTCACCATCAGGAAGCAAAACACATTCCTGTCTCCATGAGAATGAAAAATTTCCAAGAATAAAATTAAGTACTTGCTTATAAAGACAGTGCACAATACTGCCATGGCAGAAGCACACAGATCACATCATTCCCTTTTTCCATCATTCCTCTCCAACATAGAATCCATTATTAATTTAGAAGCAGATTGGCATACAATTTCTGTGATTTTTTTTTACCATGTACAACAGGTACCAGTTTAGAAATGGACTTCCAGAGTTCAGACACATCACTGCAGCACTGGTACCTCTGCTTAAATCATGACACAAAATTGTAAGAAGCACAAAGAGGAGCTTCTTCCAGCTCAGGAAACCCAA
The DNA here is from genome assembly GCF_031753505.1 of Anomalospiza imberbis. NCBI lineage: Eukaryota > Metazoa > Chordata > Aves > Passeriformes > Viduidae > Anomalospiza > Anomalospiza imberbis. Next base: position 7,752,037 of record NC_089697.1, on the reverse strand, counting down.
GCAGAGGATTTTTAACTCTTGAAATACTAAAAAAGGGAGTTCCTCCAAAAATAATGATTACTACAGATAGGGAATTTAAGGAAAACCAAAATCTTGAATAAATACTATTCCCAGAAACTAGAATGGAGCTATAACCCCAACAGCTGTCCCAGCTGCAATTTGCTGTTCTTTTTAACATTTAAACACATTAATGAGAAGAAATTTACCTTCCCTCTTTGGTGACTCCATTACCATTTGCTGGCAGCTCCACTGCATCAATAGCATTTTCAAGCTGAAGAAGAATTTCTTTAGGAAAATTAAGAGGAAAAAGTTAGGGTGCACAGAAAGTCATGTCTGGGACACATCTAAGTCACTTTTTCAAATGTACTTTATTACAAAGGCTGTTACAAAAGAGAGCAGCCCTGCTGTTCTTCTCTCAGCTCTGTAAACAAATTAAAACCAATTTCCTGGATACCACATTTAAATATTCATATTCAACTCTAAGAACTTCTGTGACCTCAATTCCAAATGAAGCTGAAGTCAGCAGCTAAATGTTAAACTCTTTACAGACAGGGAAAGTTGTTCTTGGAAATGCTTTATATACATGAGCTATCTCAGGCTCTTGATGTTAACTTCAGGTGCTGACAGCAGTATGATGCAACTGATGCAATTCCAGCACACTGAGAACATTAGAAAATATGGGAACTTCTAGCAATGAAGGAAAAGACACATTCATCTGCCAAATCTCTCTTCTTAGGAAAAAACTAACTAAACATTCCAAAAAGTTCTTGAGAAAAGCCAGATAACTTAAGCGCCAATGAATGTCTCCGTTATAAACAATGCATGTGGCAATGCTACATGAGCTTGATTTGTAACTGCTGACCTTTTTGAAACTATTTCAACACCACAAAAAATACACTTACTCTTGATCTTTGCTATATCTTCCAATTCCATGTTCAGTCCTGTTGAAAAAAGTGAAGATTTCAAAGAGGTTTTTCCACACCTATTTCATTCCCAGTTTCTTTATTCCTTTCCAGAAATTAAGGCTATGAAGGTTAGAACTGTGTGCATGGAAAGATATTTTTTGTGTTCCCCTCACTGTTCTCTTTTGTAACCTCTTATGTCACATTGCTTTGATCAAATCTTCCAGTGTCTGGCAACAACTACTAATTAACAGCAATTTATTTACTATTGAGAGTGTAAATTTCCCAGAAACTTTCTCTAAAAGTTATTTTCCAGTTCTTGGTAGTGGCCCTTTATAATCCCAGAGAGACAGTGATGTGTCACTGTCAACACACCTGAACTGGCCAACTCCATGTTGAATTCAGCACTGATTTCATTCTGTTGAACCACTTTGGCTTGCTCCTCCAGGACAACATTTATTGCATCCATTGCTGAAGCCAAATCATAGGTAGTCAAGTCAAAAGAAGAGGACTCCTCACACAACTTCTCCTAAAATAAAAGGAATAGAAGAATTATTCTGGCCACTCTGTGTGCTGCTTATTCAGGCAGTTTAAGACATCATGAAGTCCAGACAACCAGGCTTGATTTTATTTTTGATCTCCAGCTCAGGCCAGAGGATATTTTATAAACACCTGAAGACTTTGACTATTAGTAAACAACATTTTTTTTCTGAAATCTAGAATAGATTCTGCCTCTTCCACACTGTCAACATTCTAGAGCATACAGACAGCAATCATCTGATGTTCAAGCAGGAAATTCTTTTACTTAGACAATTTGTTTGTTCTTCCAAAAAGCTATTTCTCTACTTTCTATTTAAAAAGTAGTAATGGTTTAAACACTTAGGATTAGTAAGTTTGACAAAATTTTCTCTGACTTTGAAAATTAAATCACATTTTGCTTTGGCAGAAATTTTCTTTCACAAAAAGAATCATTTTCCCTGAGGAATGATGATAAATAATAAGACCTAACCTACACAAATATTTGACTGTAATAGCCATGAAGAAATGAGTTACAATGAAAATAAGTGCTGAGTGAGCTCCATGTGTAAACAATCTAATCAGAAAGAAATTAATTTTATTTCAAGGTAATCACTAAATTTCCACATATTAATCTGGAAGAGACAGCACCATCAGATAACTATTGCAAAAATGAGATGCTGTTCTGGCTAATTTCTCCATGTAGACATCAATTAGTACTTCTTGCACACTATAAAGGGAAAAAAACATCCAAACCCCAAACAAATGTGATAGGATTTCCACACATTTTTTCAACAGAAAGAGATGCTCTGACGAAAAGAGCAAATCCTGGATGCAGCAATGCAGGGCTCTCCAGTGAAGCAGAGCAGACCTGGGTTGCTGTTTACTGAAAGGACACCAGGCACTCAGACAACAAACCACAGCTGTTCAGCAGAAGTCCCACTGGGAGACTTTGGCTTCGTGTGGCAGAGAAAGGGACATATTTCAAATGTTCCTTTGCATTTCATCATTTGGGAAAAGAGCTGCAGTTTCAAGCCAGCGAAAAGAAAGAACTCCTAAGGCTGCATTATTTATTTTTTTCTTGTTTTCCTCTATGAGTGAGGACTTGGAAATATTACAAGAATCCTGTTTGCCATCTACTGCACATGGCAGAGGCAATCCAGCTGAGCTTCAAGAATGAGTCTTTAATGATTTCTTTCACAGTGTTTTCTTAGAAGTCTCCAAGAAAAGAAGCACCTCATAAATCTGGAGATGTACCCTTTAGAAAGAAACCATCACCTTGTAAAAAAAAAAAAATCGGCAGTGTCGAAGGACTGTTAATTAAACTTCAAAAATTTAACTATCACAGAAACAAGAAATGTTCATGATAATGAATATTAGCAACATACATCTGAATACAGATTTTACAGGCTGTTTGTAATAGGATGGGGTCTGTTTTACTCTTCGGGTGCAGATTGAAAAATGGTAACAGACCAGAACAACTCACCACATTATGAGCTTCATCAAGTATCACCACAGTCCCCTTCAGGTCCAAGTTGTGTGACTTCCTGCTCTAAAGACAAAATCAGAACACAGAAATGGACAAAAAGGCCACTGAGAAATATGGATTGGACTGGCTGAGAAAGGGAATGATGAGACACTTTTGGGTTTTCATGTATTTTGTAGTTGGGTTGATTTTTTCCTTTGAGAAAACAGCAAGTCACAGCTGTGGCTGCCCACTACAGAAACCACAGAATCACTTTCTCTGGAAATTAAGGTGCTAAAATGTATCATGTAAATGTTTACAGAGGTTACAATTTGTAATAAAGAAAAAAACCCATGGTGTGCCATATTTGGATTCGTTTAACTAATTTGAGATAGTTTAATGATTAATTTGAGTCACTTTGAGTCATTTTTGGCAATAGAGATCTGGGAGAAGTGGGCTGTAAAGCAGAGGATTTGCCTTGTATTTACAATTTTATATACAATGCATCCACTTGCCAGGCATCACTCTTCACTGTTTATCCACTAAAGGCCAACATAAGACAAACAGAAGAACAATTGTATTTAAAAGCAAAGTTAGATGTTACCTTTGAGTCTAGTAAATAATTGTAAGGCATAAAAATAATGTCTGCTTGCTGCTTCAGGCTTCGAGAGAGATAATAAGGACAAGCTCTGTTAAAAAAAACAGTACAGACTATATTGCTTGCAGAAGTATTAAGAGGGCATTCAACATTCATGCACTCTGATACACAAATGGATTAATAAAAGTGAACAGAGAAAAAATTTTCATTATTTTCACAAGTCAGGGGGAAGAAGGTCAGAGGGGATCACTCACCTGTGCTTGTTTCCATTTTTAACCAAGTCTTCAATATCCATGATTGATTCAATCAGTTCTTTCTCTGTACTCTTTTCTGTAAAAGATGACATTGAAACCACCAGCTTAGGTGGAGGCATCACACAAAGATTTGTTGTTACCTTGATCATCAAACTCGTCCACTAATATTTCATTCTTGAAAGACAGTAACAGAGAAAAACACAGGTGGATTTTGCCAACTCTTCCAAACCTCTCCACCTGCCTAGCAAATCCCTCCCTCTCCAAAAACCAGGGCTTTGCTTCCAGGGGAAGTTAAAGTAAGCCACACTCACCTTCCACATTGTTATAGAAATGACAAGCACGAGCCATCACTTTCGTTCTGCACATGTAGATCTGTAAAACAAAGCCTATTTCAGCCCAGAGTAGCACAGCTTGTCAGGCACTGAAAGCAGGTTAAGGAGTGGAATCAGTTCTAACACCAGCAAATTAATAAATGCTAATCTCAGCTCTTCAGCTTTAAAACCACATGTCCTGCTCATCTTGCAAGTTAGGCTCTTTTTTGCAGCACAGAACACTCACATTCTCAGAGAAAAATGTGTTATATTTTACCATTAATACTTTCCAAAACATTAATCTTTGATACTGTAAAAATAAAAACTAAATCAATAACTGAATCAATGTTTTGAAATTATTATTGCTCTTGACATACACATAAATAGCAGAGCAGAAACTACAAATTAATAACTGTCATGTTCTATACAGTGACATCTTTCTCTGGATAGAAAGTGTCACCAGAGACTCAGAATTACATTTTGCACTCACAAAACTGGAAACTAAACACTCCTAAAAATACATTTACAACTACTGTGTTTTCCCTGCAGCCTCTTGTAGTTAAACAATGTCAGAGTAAAGAATGACACAGAAATGACACAAAAGCCTCCATGTTCTCCCTGAACATCCTCTCCAGGCTCTGATCTCACCTGCATGTGGTTGCCCTCCTGCCGCTTCACTTCAGGATTGATGCAGAGCTGCTCCCTGGATCCCAGCACACAAACCTTTGGCCTGGATACACAAAATTGAAATTAAAAATAAGGCAAGAAAGAACAGAGTTGTACATGCTTAGATTCAATATCTCAAAAGTGAAAGATTCAGGAGAAACAGATGAGTCCAAAGCAAGGGTCAGAGCCAGAACAAGTCAATTAGTCTGTCTGTATTGCTCTGTGTGTTACTGGACTTTGAGGCACTGCATTTCTGCTGGCAGCAGTGGGTGTTAATGAGCAGCAGCAGCTCACAGCAAGAAGTCACAAGCAGCAATTTACACCATCCACCATAAAATCTGGGTTCTGTTATGACAGCTCAGCCCAGGCAGCTGGGGCCTGTCATCCATTACAAGCTTTTCCCAGCTGGTTGTGATGTTCAGAACAAGGTTAGGACAGAACTGGTTCACTACAAACATTCACCATGGTTTGGGCTTTTCTGATTATTACAAGGTTGTATCTTTCCAAGAACTATATAAACAAATGACTCTGCCTGTCCAAAGAGCTCAGCCACACACTGGCATGTGAACAGCTGAAAACTGTGACAGGCACTGGTATAACAAAACCACAAAGTTCTTCACAGATTAACATCAGCCTTGGGAGTGCAACTTGGTAATGGCTTCCCACTGCCTTAAAAAATGCCCCCAGAAAAATATAAAGAAGGAAAATGAAAAAAGGTAATTTTATAAGTTAATGCGTCAAGTAAAAAACCAAAACCAGACTAAATTCAGAAAATTCTATGACTGAAAGAGAGAAGCTGTGAAGTATTAAAATAAACCAAACCCATCAACAAAGAAAACCAGGTCCTAAACATGCACATTAAAGGAACTATATTTCTCTGGCTATCACTTTTTATGCATTCATCCACAGAAGTTCAAACAATAACTACACCAGAGGGGTTTCTCTACCTTTTCTTTGAATAAGGACACTACCCTAAATCATACTCACCTGTACACTGTGTTCTTTAGCTCATTAATGACCTGTGTAAGCTGGGAGTGAGTCCTGGAGGCATAAATTATTTTTGGAATGTCAGTGTAATAAGCTGCCAAACAGAAGAGAAAAAAAAGCAGAAAGACATTATAAGCATAGAAAGGAGAACTAGGGATATTCTTAGCCTCCTTCCCCAGCTGGTACTATGGTAACAGTTTGCCTTGTAGAGACAGCAAGAAATGCTGTCATCTAACTATTCACATACATAAAATGAGCTAAATGATTTTCTAAGAAAATAAAGAACTAAATGAGCTCCAAGAAAAATTCAAACTAGGTAAAACACCTTGAAAATGTATAAAATGGTGAAACTGTGCTTTAGCTGCTCAACAAGAGCTCTGTAACTTGTACAAGTGCATATTTATTCTAAAAGACATAAAAGCACGTGTTGACTACCATCCCTGAGTGCAGAGGTGCTGGTACTCACTTGGGACATCTCCATCCGTGGCAGCAGTGCCCCAGGAGGACACAGGTCTGTCAGGAAAGAGCTCCAGCCCATTCATGCGCTGCGCGATTTTCCGGGCTGAGATGGTGTCCTTGAAGTGCTCCCGCCAGGCCAGGGTGGAACACAGCAGGCAGAGGGTCTTCCCTGTGCCTGTGGGGCTCTCCAAAATGCCATTTACCTTCTTTGTTGGAGAGAAATAAGAGAGGGATTTAAGGGTTCAGTAGGACAGGTCTTGGTGCAGCACTGCATGTCCTCTGCCAAGGAGCAAACACCAGCTGGCAGCCTCACCAAGGAACACCCACACACGAGGTCTAATCAACTTGTAGGACCCTCTAATTAATTTAATGAGGTTCAATCAGAGCCAGCCATCAGATTTATTTAGCACAGGAATTCAATTCTCCACTCTTAGAGCCATTGGAGTGTGTCACATTTCAGTATAAAATACTGAATGAAATGAAAATATGAGAAGTTATTAAAAAACCAGCCCAGAAAGTGGCTCTCAGTTAACAGAGTGATGGTTTCCTTTAAGAGTAAGGTTTTACCCCATGCCAGTTTAGCCACAGAATTTGTCAGCACTTGGAACACCTCGACCTACAGGACGTTACAATTTTTAAGTGTGTGGCAATACTAAAGATTGGAAAAAAGCAGCTGCTGAGCTCAAGTGTATGAAAGGGATTTCTATCATGAGCTCACAACACTTGGAGTTCGATGAGAGGAGGCACCAAGCAGATACCATGATCCAGAGCAATGCAGAGCCAGATGGAAAGCCAAAGTTCCCACAATAAGCTTGCTTGCTCCCTCAGAACAGGGACCATGAAGATGTGACCAGAAAAAAAGGTAACTACTGTGAAAAAAACCCATTTTGTTATTTTGACATTCATTCAGTAAAATTATCCACTCACACAGAAAATGGAAAATTATACAAATAGTCCAAATACTAACAAGATAAGACCAAGTCCCTCCTATGAGGAAAGGCTGAGACAATTGGGATTGTTCAGCCTGGAGAATAAAAGACTCCAAGGTGACCTAACTGGGGCAGTCCAGTTTCTGAAGGTGGCTACAAGAAACATGGAAAGAGACTTTTTACAAGGACCTGTAGTAACAGGACAAGGGAGAATGGATTCCTACTGACAGAGAGTAGGTTTATATTGGAGAATAGGAAGAAATTCTTCCCTGTAAGGATGGAGAGGCCCTGGCACAGGCTGTCCAGAGAAGCTGTGGCTGCTCTATCCCTGGAAGTGTCCAAGGCCAGGTTGGAGGGGGCTTGGAGCAGCCTGGGATGGTGGAAGGTGTCCCTGCCCGTGGGAGGGGGTGGAACAAGGTGAGCTTTAATGTCCCTTCCAACACAAACCATTCATGATTCTGTAATCAGTCAAGGACAGACTGCATGAACACAAGCAGCCTTTCTTCCTTTACCAATTTAGGCAGGAACATCCCATCTATATTTCTACTGACTGCCACCTGCTAGCCATGATTTTCATTACCACAGAGTAAAATAAAAATACAAGTAAAAGGTCAGAGAAGATTTGGAAAGGCAGCATACAAAGCACATAAGGAAAACTTGAATTGTGACAACCTCTTCTTAGAGAAACCATTTAGTGCAGTTAGCAATGACACACAGTTGGACACTCACTCACCTTTTGCAGGCATTCCAGCACCTTGGCCATGTAGGCTTCCTGGCATGGGTAGGGCTGGAAGGGGAAATCCACTGTGATCCCGTTCAGAGTGATCCTGGGCATGGCTCCCTCCCTCAGGTGCCTGCAAGGAAGGGCAGACCGTGCTGACCCTGCTGTCGTGGTGATATCGTGCCGTGATAAGGCTGAAGAGACCTGGCAGCTCACCTCATTCACCCCCTGCCGTGGGCAGGGACACCTTCCACTATCCCAGCCTGCTCCAAGCCCCGTCCAGCCTGGACACTCGGGATGGGGCAGCCACAGCTTCTCGGGGCGCCCTGTGCCAGAGCTGTCACCCACCTCAGAGGGAAGAATTTCTTCCCAGTATCGCACCTACCCCCGCCCTCAGGCAGGCTGCAGCCGTTCCCCTCTGTCCTGCCGCTCCAGGCCCCTGCAAACCGGCTGCCTCCACCTTTGTGCGGGCCCCTCCAGGCCCTGCAGGCAGCAATGAGCTCACACCGCTTCGGGACGGGCCGCTCCCAGCGGCTCCGCAGGAGGCTCACGGGCACTCGGGGCCGCCCGTTCCGGCCCGTGCTCCAGGGCTCCCTGTGTCTCCGCGTTCCCGGCGGTCCCAGATCCCGGAGCTCCGGTGTCCCCGTGTCCCGGTGTCCCCGTGTCCCCGTGTCCCGGTGTCCCGGGGTCCCCGTGTCCCCGTGTCCCGGTGTCCCCGTGTCCCCGTGTCGCGGCGCTCCCTCACCTCCCGCTGCGCCGTTCGGAATCCCCGCGCCGCCGTCACGTGGCACACCCACACGTTCCGCGCGTCACTTCCTGCGCGCGCTCTCGCGAGAGCGGCGGCGTTGCCCCGGTAACCGGCCGGGAAGGCGGCGGCCATGGCGGGCCCGGGCCGGGGGATCCCGGTGGAGCCCGGGCCTTGGTGTCAGGGAGCGAGTGGGGCTGGGGGCGGCTCATGAGGGGTCTCGGGCAGGAGCGGCGCAAGCCCGGTGGGGTTGGAGCGCTGCCGGGTCTGAAGGAAGCCGGTTCCGCTCCCCAGCCAGGCCCTGTGGTTCAGCCGGACGGTTCCGCAGCCGCTTCCCCCGGGGCGGAGGCCGAGCTTCGGCCCCGGAGAGGCGGAATATCGGCTGTTCGCTCGCGAAAAGCTGCGTTTCCAAAGCCTCCCCGCCCTGCAGGAGTCCCCCGCGCCGGGGCCACCCGGGACTGGCGTTTCTCCGGTTTTGAAGGGCGCAGGAGCGTGCGATAAGCGCTGCCCTTGGGCAGAGCTGGCGTGCAGGGCCCTGCTGGGCTCTGTGCAGGGCCCTGCTGGGCTCTGTGCAGGGCCCTGCTGGGCTCCGTGCACGGCCCTGCTGGGCTCCGTGCAGGGCCCTGCTGGGCTCTGTGCACGGCCCTGCTGGGCTCCGTGCAGGGCCCTGCTGGGCTCCGTGCAGGGCCCTGCTGGGCTCCGTGCAGGGCCCTGCTGGGCTCCGTGCAGGGCCCTGCTGGGCTCCGTGCACGGCCCTGCTGGGCTCTGTGCAGGGCCCTGCTGGGCTCTGTGCAGGGCCCTGCTCCCCTTGGGCGGTGCTGCGCGCGGGAGAAGGCCGAACGCGGCCGGATTCTTTGTGAAACCCTCGGCGTTTGAGGTGGGAGGGTTCTGTGGCTTTATGTTGAGCTCCTGCGTTAGGAACGGTAATGAATTCTGACGGGTCTCTTTTGTTAGGGGTGACTGTGCCGCTCCTTTGTTTTTCTGCAGCACGGTGCTCCCACCCTTCAGTCCCCTGCCAGTGCATCCAGGCACATCCAGGACCGGCTTTTGTCGGTATTCCAGGTGCTCAGGCCGAGTGACTGGTGAACTGCACTGGATTGATGGATTACCCAGTTTTGTAAGAATCTGGTTGTAATAAATGCATTGGCGTGGCTTACTTGTATCCCCAAATTTTGTTAAACTGTGTTTTATTTGAGAGAGAAGTCAGGAAGAAAATACTTTGTACTCATCTCTGTGGTTTATTGCTGTGTCTCATGCTGTCACTGCAAAGATGTAGAACAGGATGTGGCTTCTTTTATTGTAGCTTTAAAATGCTTTACTCCTGGCCAGCTGCACAGCTTATTTGTGTGTAGAACGGTTCTGATGTTAAAAGGACCAAACCTTAAACTATATAAGTTAAACATTGTGTGGTCTGTTCTGTTCCCAAGCTCGTGGTACCTCCTGTGTCATGGTGTTGGGTCAGGGGAGCTCATGGGTGTTGCTGTTTTGGTGGTCAGCCTTTAAATTCCTCCAGCTGAACTTCCCTGGATCATAAACTGTCTTTAATTGCAGGGAATGAGCTGGAGAACATCGAGTTGTTCCTGTGGAACTTTGTGTGCTCCACACTAAATTTAACAGCTGGTTTTGCTCATGTTTCTGACCGTGAACTCTTTGCTGTGATACCGGTCACGCATTATGAAGCTGCAAAAGAAATTAGTTTGTAAAGATTGTGAAATGGGAGTGTGGGATAACCTTAGGGGAGAAAAAAGATTTAAAACTCCTCATAAATACTTGGAATACTCTGTTATTGTTATTTCCTGTAAATACATCTTTCCCACGTGGAAGAACAATATCAGTAGTGTATCAAAGGAGAATGTTTTGCCTCGTTTCAGTGCTGCTGGAAGAAGCAGTGTCACCTGCTGAGAGAGGGGAGCTGGGAGGTGAGCAGGAGTGGGCTGTGAGTCAGCAGCTGCCCGTGTCCAACAGCAAACATGAGTCAGCACCTGCAGCTCCTGGAGGCTGCTCCTCTGCACCAGTGACCTCACCTGACCAGAGCTGCAGGCTGCCTCCAGCACTGCTGGCCTTCTAAAAACAGAACAGAGGAAATGGGTTGGAAGCTTACAGAGGAAAATATATTCCTTGTTGCAGGGGTTTAGTGAAGCTGCAGCATCTGTTGGGATAAAGACATGATAAATAAAGGTGTTGGTTTCACACTGGATTGTCATCTTTGTGTTTGTCTGCCTAGGATAGACACTGAGTTCTTGCAGGGTCTGTAAGAATGGAGTTCTTACAAAGCCAGAGTTTCAATAGGGAGGGGAGATCTCAAAACTGTCCGAGCAGCACAGAGAGTTGTGTGACAGCCCAGCCTGACCCTGCCAGCCCAGCCAGGAGGAACCAGCCCATCTCCACTTCTCACTCATTCCTGGGTTTTAAGATCTTGGATACACTATTTTTCATTTTCAAGAAAAAGAAACCAATGTACAAAATAAAAACCTTGTGAAAGTTGGTCCTTTAGCTCTGTGGGGAGAGGCTGAACCACACCAGGGACCCCAGCAAGGGGAACACTGATGCTGTGCCGAAGTGCAAAGTGAATAATGGCCATGTTTGTTCAGAGGCTGCCCAGGCAGGATCTCTCTTTCCAGATGAGATCCAGATGCTGCCAGAGGAGCAGAAATATTCAGGAATGAGGCAAAAGAGCCATGAGGGCCATCTGTGAATCTCCTGTGGTTGGCATGAAGGTCATTTACCTCTTTTCAGATAGAGGAGGATTGAGTTGCCATTTGTTGTCTTTCTGAGTGTTTTGTTTGTCCCCCAAATTATTTGATTTCTTTTAATCCTGACAGTCCAGAGCTTTTCAGTCCATCTACTGTTGGGAAGTAACAACATAGCTTTACACCTTGACCCTCCAAATCATTTGCTCCCCATTTCTCTCACAGTGTATTCCAGTGGGACACATGGCCATGGCACCTTTAAATCATTCCAAACCCTTTCCTCAATAAAATGAATAAAATGTGTGCTGGATTGATGCCAAAAGATCCAGAATGTTGCAAGTGGTATAGTCAGACCCTCTTGGGACTGCGGAGAATATCAAAGCCAGAGTTCATCCTGAACAGAAGGGGGAAATCACTCCAGCAGTCAGGTGCCTGGGATGGCTGCCTTCCTCTGATCATGGCAAAGGTGTTTTGAAACACACACAAGATAACCTGCCAAGTCCTGGAGATTCAACCCAAGGACAAAGTAGAGAGAGTAGGAACTTCAAAACAAGGCTTGGACAAAACAGGGAGCAGTTAAAGGTAATTTTAAAAAGTCTTGTTGCAAACACATATGGAAAATGTGTGGATAGTATTAATTTTATTGTGTTAGACATTTTGTCTCTTTTTTTTTTTTTCATGTCAGTGTTAGGACACTGGGGGATTAGAGAAAAAATAGGAAAGTAGAAAAATCTCTAGTCTTTCTAACTGAATTTAGTAGGCAGTGTCTGTGGCTTCTGCCCCTGAGCAAGCCAGAGCACTGGCAGGTATTCCAACAACCTGTGGTTCTCTGCAGCAGCTGGAATTGTTTGGGAGTGTCTGCATTGCAGCGTGCCAGGAGATGTGTGGGTTTGGGAGGATTCCTTGCTCCCAAGTGTGTGTGTGTTGCTCTAAAAGCACAGAAGCATTGGTGCCTGGCAATAGCCACAAATGGAAATGATAGAAATTATAGAGAACGGACAGAAAATTATAAGAAAATACGTCCTGATGCCTAGGGTGGAGAAGAAACCCAGAGAATTCTCACTGAAACCGAAAGGCTCATTCTCCTTTACTTTTACAGCAGTTTCCTCCCCAGACTGCAGCTCCTTTAGTGCCTCAGTGCTGGTGCAAAAAAAAAAAAAAAAAAGAACTAATCCCATGCCTAAAAACCTGCTGGGACCCCTCCCTTTGCTATTTGCCTAAAGCTGCTACAAGGTTTGGCGTTTGGGTTTCACACCTCAGCCCAGTCAAGCCAGACCCCTGACCTGGCCCTGCAGGTGAGGATGCCTTGGTTAAAAAAAAAAAAAAAAAAAAAAATATTTTGCTTAATTCTACTTTCAGCAAGGGAAAAAACAGTTTAGCCCATCTCGAGCAAACAAGAAAGGGAGGAAGAGGAGGAAAAAATCCTCTTTCGCCCGCGCCCGGCTGGGTGTGTCTCGCCCCCCCGCCGTGGGGCTGTGTTCCTGGCAGGCAGGCTTGCCTGGGAGGGATCTGCCGTCAAAGCCTCCCAGGAAAGGAGGCCTGATACGCTCATTAATATTCTGAACTAGTGACCCTTCTTTTTCTTTCCACCCCTCGCCTTTCTCTGGGCGCTCCAGCCTCTCCCCGCCGCGGATGGCTGCAGCCCCCTCCAGCTGAGTCAGTCCTCCCTCCCCGCAGCATTGCAGCACCTCCGCAGCTCCTGCGCTGCCTCCTGCTCCTGCAGCACCGCTCCGCTCCCGCCGCAGCATGGCCAGCACCGTCTCAGGTAGGACAGGCGCCTTCTCGGGGGCTTGGCATCAATGCACTTCTAAAACCATCGAGTTTTGTTAGATTTTTAATCATTATTCTGAAGGTTTGGATTGGTTTTTGGTTTTGTTTTGGTTTTTTTTCCCCGTGGGTTTCGGGGGAGTTCTGTGCTGAGGAGGCAGCTGGTATGGCAGCATTGTTCCCCTTCCTCCCCCATACACACACCCCTCTGATGCAAGATAGCAGGTGGGCTTTTTATTTTAATATGAATACACTTGTAATAATCTTGCCAATTTAAAGTATTGCTGCAATTTAATTGTGCCATTAGAAGATGCTGCCACGTGCCAATTAAATATTATTTTTGTAACATCGTAGAGCCTTTTTTTTTCTCTAAGAAAAAAATGCACACGGTGCAGCTGGATGTAAGGAAATCAGAAATTACATTTTGTTTTGTGAAGATCGTGTGTTGCCTGAATGGGTAATGGAGAGGAAGACATGGGCAAGAGTCAGTAATGCCCTAAAAAATCCCCCAAAGCCAACTAAAAGAACTGGGATGGGTTTTTGTGTATTCTCCGGGCTTCCCAGCCCCAGATTTCTTGCACAGCTCACATTTCTTGGTTCGAAGATGCTACAGGGGAGCGGTCCTCTGATGGCGTTGGGTGAAATGAGATGCTGCAAGAGAAGCCCTTCCTCCCTCCTGCAGCAGTGCCGGGAATCACAGCGCGGCTGCCCGGGAGCCTGCTCGGGTCTGGCTTCAGGATGGCAGCCCAGGATGCTGTGCTGCTTCGGTCCAGCTTCCTAAAGACCCGTCTTGCCCCCTTTGACTGGGAAGGAGGGATTCAAGTGGCTGAAACTGGCAGTGTGGGTGAAGGAGAAGCTTGAAATGGTACAATGAGCAGTGGGTGGGTTTAGAGGATCTTTTTCTCTCAGAAATCCAATTTTCTTTCTTGGAATGACTCTGAGTTCTGCAGCCTACAAACAGGGGCTTGGGAGGGGGAAGCGAGATCCTGGAGGGCTGAGCAGGAGCGACAGACAAAAAGGAAGAGCAGGCAGTGCTTTGTGCCCCCCAGGCAGGGAACCAGCCCACAGGAGACCAGGCAACACTTCTTGCTTCTTTCACTGCCCTTTGCCGAGGTTTCCTGCCATGTATTTTTCTATTCCTTGCACCTTTTAAAAGACCAGTAGATGCAGGAGGAAGAAGCACGGAGAGACGGAGGGGTGTGTTTGGTGGGGGAGTATAAGGGCGTAGCTGATCCTGAGAGGGCTTTGCATGCAGTTAAAGACATAAAACAGCATTGTAAAAATGTGTTTATTATAGAAAACCTCCAGCTATTGTATATATTCCTGCGAGTATCCCTGTCTCAATGAACGTCTGCAGCAGAGCACTCTTGGGAGGTGCCACCCATCTCCTGCCTTCCCTACCGAGCTGGATTGGACCTCGTTTGCACAGTGGGGGTGGGAGGGAAGGCTCAGACTTACCAGCCCTCTAAACCAAGGTTGCATCGAACTTGAGATGGACGAGGTGGTGGATGAAACACATGTAGGCAGAACATGCGATTTCTAGTTGGTGCATTCTCACCCTCCCAACCCACTGCATGCCCACAGCACAACTCGTTCTCCCAGAGATGCAGTTTTACTGTCAAGGAGACTTAAGATCATGAAGAAGCGTGAAATGGGGCTTCCTTGTGACTCAGATCAAGTAGAGAAGCAATTTCAAGGAGTAGGAAGTCAAGGAAAGCAGTGCTGTGGCAGGAGGGAAGAGAATAGGGCGCTGTGTGCCAAGGGAGGGTCGGGGCTGAGCCTCGCCCAGCTGCCTTTGCAGGAGCAGCTCCCCATCTCCTACAGCTCGTACGGCAGCAGTGGAGAGTAGCCTGGAAAGGCAGGAGGAAAATAATTATGAATCCTTCAATTAAGGAATGAGTCTTGTTTGCTTTCTTCATTATTTCCTTCTTTATTCTCAGCAAAAGCCGATCCGTGCCGAGGGGAGGGCAGCTGCAGTCTGCGGCTGGCGCCCGGGGGCTTATCCCCCTCGGGAAGATCTGCTTGGTTTGTTTAAACAAACAACCAAATCCTCGGGATGAAAAGAAACAGGGCTTGCTCCCCCGAGCCTGGCCGCCCTCTCTCTTTTCTCCCTGTCACCTCAGGCGTTTTCTCCCGGCGCCGGGGGCTGTTTGCGGTGCTGGAGCCGCGGGATGGGCGGCACATGCTCAGTGCCGGCTGAGCTGCGGTGCCGGCCCCGCTGCCGGGCCGCCCTCGCAGGGGCAGAGCCCTCGCAGGAACAGAGGGGGCAGAGCTCTCGCAGGGGCAGAGCCCTCGCAGGAGCAGAGCCCTCGCAGGGGCAGAGGGGGCAGAGCCCTCGCAGGAGCAGAGCCCTCGCAGGAGCAGAGCCCTCGCAGGGGCAGAGCCCTCGTAGGGGCAGAGGGGGCAGAGCCCTCGCAGGAGCAGAGCCCTCGCAGGAGCAGAGCCCTCGCAGGGGCAGAGGGGGCAGAGCCCTCACAGGAGCAGAGCCCTCGCAGGAGCAGAGCCCTCGCAGGGGCAGAGGGGGCAGAGCCCTCGCAGGGGCAGAGCCCTCGCGGGAGCAGAGCCCTCGCAGGAGCAGAGCCCTCGCAGGGGCAGAGCCCTCGCAGGAGCAGAGCCCTCGCAGGAGCAGAGCCCTCGCAGGGGCAGAGCCCTCGCAGGGGCAGAGCCCTCTCAGCAGAGCCCTCGCAGGAGCAGAGCCCTCGCAGCAGAGCCCTCGTAGGGGCAGAGGGGGCAGAGCCCTCGCAGGAGCAGAGCCCTCGCAGGGGCAGAGCCCTCGCAGGAGCAGAGCCCTCGCAGGGGCAGAGCCCTCGCAGGGGCAGAGCCCTCGCAGGAGCAGAGCCCTCGCAGGGGCAGAGCCCTCACGGGAGCAGAGCCCTCGCAGGGGCAGAGCCCTCACGGGAGCAGAGCCCTCGCAGGGGCAGAGCCCTCGCAGGGGCAGAGCCCTCGCAGGAGCAGAGCCCTCGCAGGGGCAGAGCCCTCGCAGGGGCAGAGCCCTCGTAGGGGCAGAGGGGGCAGAGCCCTCGCAGGGGCAGAGCCCTCGCAGGAGCAGAGCCCTC
The DNA here is from genome assembly GCF_031753505.1 of Anomalospiza imberbis. Lineage (NCBI taxonomy): Eukaryota > Metazoa > Chordata > Aves > Passeriformes > Viduidae > Anomalospiza > Anomalospiza imberbis. Next base: position 7,735,971 of record NC_089697.1, on the reverse strand, counting down.
GCAGGGGCAGAGCCCTCGCAGGGGCAGAGCCCTCGCACCTCCTCCCCGCAGCATCCGCGCAAGGCTTTGTGCTTCTGTGCGCCGCGGGCCGGGGGCCCGGCTGGGCTCTGCAGGGCTCCGGAGCTCCCCGCACGGCTGGGCCGGATAAAGGCACGTGAGACTGTGAAATGGTGCAGAAGGTGACATCCCCACCGGCTTTCTCCGGCACTGGCGTGTCTGGAGGGTGGAGCCAAGAGGAAACACCAGGTTGTCATGACTGGGCATGGTAAATGGGCCTTGGCAGATCCCAAGGTTTTCCCGTCCTGCACTGAAATGTCAGAACTTGAGGGACTTCATGTTAGCTCTGGGTTCCCCCCTGATCTCTTTTCTGGGTGGCGTTGAAGGACACCATATGGTGTTGCCCTGTCCTGACGTTTCTGCTGCCCACACTGGAGAGTCAGAGTCCCTTTCTATCAAGCTCTCAATCTCTCTGTACTCTCAAGAAATAACTATTGTCTTTTCTTTTGGCTGTTGAAGTAGCCTTAAAAAATTATGGTTCTTTTATTGGGAATTCAGTTTTACATGCCAAAAGAGCCTATTATTGTAGGCTTTTTTTTTTTTTTTTTTTTTTTTTTACCAGTGCATCCAAACAAGGGATCTAAATAATTAGCAAATACTTGTTATTTCTAAAATATAAATAATATCTTGTTTCATGGCACCATGTAGACTCTGGGAAGATGCTTCTGATATCTCAAAGGAGCCCTTTCTTGGAATCTGTCATTGTTGGTTCAGATCTGGTGAAGGCACTGTTTTATCAGATGAATACATTTTCATTCTTTTGAGTAAAAGCTGAGATTTAGTGGTCTGATGTGGCAACCAGAAGGCTGCAGATAAGGCCACTGTGACAGCAGTGTGGGCAGCAGAGGGGTGAACAGGGCCAATGATTCTTCATGACAATCCTTGGAGGGACCTGAAACTCACTCAAACTTCTATACTCCTAAATGAACTAGAAAAACATGCCTGGCTAATCCCTACCAGCTGTCCTACTGACATGGGCTTTACTCCTCCAGATGTGAATTATGTTTTAAAAATTAAAGTCTCCCCTCCAGAGGGGAGTTAAACCAATGGACTGTGATTTAGAAAATAAAAAAGAGCCAGAGAGCAACCAAAGACCATGTGCATGTGCTGTGGTAATTCAGCATCTCCCAAATGATAAAGAGGTGCTCAGCATATTACAAGTAATCCTTTTATTCTTTCAAGGTACCTCTACATGATTATTGCCCTACTAGAGAATCCTATCCTCTCTGAATTTGTTTATACAAATAGTAGCACTATATAATGGGGAAATACAATAATCCTCAGTTAATGGGAAGGAAACCAAGATCCAAAGAGACCAGATGACTGTCTGTGGTCACAGAGCACATCTGTCCCTGACACATCAGGCACTGGGCTCTGTCTTTGACTGTCTCATGAACTGCTGCCTCATCAGCTCCCCAGCTCTTTCACAGCTCTTTGTCTCACCCAAACCTGACCATCCAAACCCGTGTTTGCCTCAAATCCACAAACACTCTGGGTTAGCTGCTTCCATTTGGTTCCTCCCTCTGCTTTATAAAGCAACCCAGGCCATGCTTCTCTCTTTCCAACAGTAATCCCCCAGCCAGGGCTCTGCTCCACAGCTTGGGCCCTTCTCTGTTGCTGAGCCCATACCAGAGGAGATTTCCCTGGTTATTTTCCTGGGAGCAGCCCACATGTTCCAGTGCTACAGCTTGAGTGATTTGCTGATGCACTGGCTGTGCACAGCCCGGGTTGTTGTGACATTCATGAGCTGCCAATAAAACCTGGGGGGAAGGAGGTGGGTGATTGGAAACCATTCCTGGGCAATAGTTTAGCAGATGTCTGACAGAAGGCAGCGTAAACCTCACATCTGCCTGTTCTCATGGATGATTCCACATGAGCCCATGGTAACTTCTGGGCCTGGATCTCGTGGTGTCCCTATACCATCAGTGAGGGCCACAACTACTGAGCTGGCAAAAAACCTCCAAACCCCTCAAAAAACACAAACAAAAAACCCACTAGTGTTTTCTGGTTCCGTAAGATCTGCTGCTGTCTTGTTTGTGGAAGCTGGGGAGCAAGAAGGTGGAAGTGCATTAGACTGAAGGTCTGGCCAATATTTTTATGATAGGATTCATAGCAGGAGAGAATATCTGAAGGCTGCTGTACTCTCAAGGCTTGTTGAGGACTCTGGTTGCTTTTGTTGTTTGTGTGGCGTTGCAGTCTGTACTGGAGGTCTCAATTCTCTGTCTCTCTGTCTTCTGTGCCTTCTGTTTAAGCTTTGATTGCATTTATAATTGGCCTGTTCTTATTTTTGCATGAGATAATATTCATTATGGAAGCAATTCTTACTTCTCTAAAGTTATCTTCACAAACCAAATTATTTCCTTGTAATAACCTTCCTCTGACCTTGCTATCAGACAGAGCACATCCAGTCTCATCCATTTAAATTTCCCATAAATTAACCTTGCTCTGCCTCTAGTTCACTGTGACTGATGCCATGTCAGTGTTGTGCCGAGATGGCCTCGCTCTGTTTTGGTGGATGCCATCAAATACCACCCCAAAACCTGGCAGCAGCTTAGCTTTATGTATTTAGGAAACAGAGAACAAAACTTTTGAATGAATAATAGGTTTCAAGCCCCACCATCCAGGCACAGGAAAAATGAATGAGCATGAAAATGAATCCCATTTCTCCTGCACCACACCATTCCCAGCTGTTCCTCCATCTCTGGCACCACCAGCACTTGGGGAGCAGCTGGATAATGTCTCCGGGGGCTGACTTGGAGATAAACACTTTACATGGATCGATGGTGTGCACAGCAGTGGGGATATGGAAATGCGGGATGTTCCCTGCAGCACTAGAGAGAGCACAGGAAAGGAGTCACTAGAGACAGCTGGGAGCACCCTGAGCCTCCTGGTGCCTTGGGGAAGGCTCAGGACACCTCCTGATGAAAAAATTTAATAAAGATTGATTGGCTTATGGGGTGTGGGGTGGAATACAACCAAACCAGAATCAGCCTGTGCTGATTACAGGGCATAAATGTTCAGAAGGGTTGAGGAACTGACTGCACCTTTATGGATTGTAGCTTAATCACTGCTCAAATTCCTCTAAAGCCAACAATTATGAGCTCACTCCACTTTAGAGGATGAGACACTTATATATTTTCTCTAACTTCTACAGTTTATTCACTTCTTGATTTACACCACTCAGTTATTTGCAATGTTTCACCCCAATTCTGATATGACAGCAGTGAAATGTCATGACACAGTGATGAAAGCCATACCACAGTGAGTGAATTTGCTGCCGAGACAAACAAATGAGAAGGAATTTTTCTGCTGATCCTTCTATTGTAGTGCTTGCCTTAAAAGAGAAGTAAAATGTCAGTAAGCCACACCTGAGTAAGCAGCCTGTCCTAATCCTCTGCCCACCAGCGAGGCAGAGTTCTTGCTGCACCTCTGAGACTGAAGCAATGCTTTAGTATCAAGTCCCTGAGGACCTGAGTCAGATGAATTTATACAGAAATGAAATATTTGCTCAGTGCAAGCTGAATTTATTTTTACTTAGTTAACAGAAGTAAAAATGCTAATAGATGTTCAAGTAAAAAGATCAGCATTCCCTGTCTAATTGTCCTTAAAATATGTACATTTGAGAACTAGACCCATCCTTTCTGGGCAGGAACACCTTGGCCATGTCATATTCTGACCAGCCACATGTCTTTTCCTGGTTCAAGGGTTTTGTCCACTGGCATAAATATGTCCTCAAAACCTTAAATCTATTGCAAATGGGAGTGCAGATACTTCTGAAGCAAATTCTAGTGCTGAGGTTGGCAATCTTTTACCCCTGAGTTTTAAGCAGCTGTGATTGAGCCCAAGTCTTGCTTCAGGAGATCTCAGGTTTGATCTTCACTTCACAGGTTCCCAAATAGCAACCCAGAGGTTAGGGATCTTTCTTTTAGTTACTGAATCAGAGGATGTACCTCTCCTCAGAGGATGCCTTTTCTTGTCTTAGCCTGATAAAACAATTCTTTGTCACAGAGCGTGTCATGAGCGCAAGGCCATCACTGCGATGCTCCTGTGTCCCACAGGTGTAACTGCTGGCTCTGGAGCACACGTGTGGGGCTTTCAGGGATCCATGTTGTTCTCAGGGCATGGATCAGGGGCTCCTCAAGACATGAATGTCGTTGAGGGGTTGGACTGTGTTCGGAGAAGGGAACAGAGCTGGGGAAGGATCTGGAGCACCAGGAGTATCTGAGGGAGCTGGGAAGGCTCAGCCTGGAGAAAAGGAGGCTCAGGGGGAACCTTCTCATTCTGCACAACTCACAGGAGGGCACAGCCAGGTGGGGCTTGGCCTCCTGTCCCAATTAACAAGTGACAGGACAAGAGGACACGGCTCAAGTTGAGCCAGGGGAGGTTTAGATTGGACATTAGGAAAATGTTTTCACCGAAACGGCTGTCAAGCCCTGGCACAGGCTGCCCAGGGACCAGGTGGAGTCACCATCCTTGGATGGATTTATAAGCCGTGTAGATGGACACCTGGGGACATGGTTTAGCGGTGGGCTTGGCTGTGCTGGGGGAACACTTGGACCTGGTGATCTTGGAGAGCTTTTCCAATCCCAACAAACCTGCGACGATTCTGTTCTCCTGTGATTCTATAATTTCGTCAGGAGTCAGTCCATCCCCCTCTCCATGCCCGGAGGTGCTGAAGGGACAGCTCCGGCCGGGGTCCGGCGGTGGCGGTCCTGAAGGGACAGCTCCGGCCGGGGAGCGCAGCACCGGCGGCTCCCGGGGCTCGCTCCGCTGCCCCTTCCCGCTGCTTCCCCCGCTCCCCCCCGGCACTGGGGGCTGCTCGGGACCATCCCCCGCCGGTCCCCGGGGCCGCGGCAGCTCCGGCCCCGCTCCCGGCCCCGTGTGCCGCTAATTGCATCTGACGGCTGGCGCCGGGGGCAGCTGCAGGCTCCGGGCGGGGAAGGACGCAGAGCGCTTCCAGCGCTCAGCACAGCCCTGCCGCAGCCCGGGGCCTTTTGTCCTCTTGCTCCTCTTCATTTTAATTGACAGAGAGGGTCAGTTTGCTCTACAGAAGGGACAGGACAGGGGAGATCCCGATGGAATGGAGGCAGCTGTCAAATCACCACAGCAAACCTCCTGAAAGGCAGGGAATGCAGCATGGAATCATCTGCACACAGTGCCAGTGCTGAAGCCCAAGTCATGAAATACAAAGCACTGAGCTCTGTAACAAGTGCTGTCAGACAATTAAATTGAATTAAATGAGGGGGTCGGGGGTGTGGCACATCTGCCTCATGCCTTGGTTTCGCCCAGGACCAGACATAATGGTGGAGCAACGACCTTGTTGACTGGTTTGTTTGTATTAAATGAGAATGTCTAAACGATAATAAATGATAATGTCTCTCATCTATTCCCAGGGATCCTCCTCAGGGCTCTTGGCAGCACATTAGGAGATGCATTAGCTGCCTGCTCCATGCCATGACTTTGGGCCTCTCAGAGGCTCTCCAGAGTTTTTTTTCATTAAGAACAAAATCGAAGATGTCTGGCTGCCACTGCCGGTGTAAACTATTCCTATTTGGTTTACATTTAACTGCAGGACTGGGCAGGAGGTTCAAATCAGAATGGGGAGCAAGTTAAAAAAGTGTTAGTCAAGATCTGAGCTTCAGGGATGGTGGTTTAGCAAAAGAAGGGCACTAATTATGGTGAAATTCTGTACCTAGGAGGAAAAATCAGTGAAAGCATGAAACTGGCATAGGTTTTCCAACTCAGCTGTGGGAAGGCAGAGGAGAATACATGAAAGATGTTCCTAAGGGCACGTGATACACACAGTGTTACTTTTTTCAGAATTGTTCTGTGTCTAATGCCTCTTCAGATCACAACGTTCTGGGGATTTCCCTGTCCTGGCCCAGGGGAGGGTCTTGCTCTGAAGGTGGCATTGGAAGCTGAGCTGCAGAGTCACCTCTGGCTGGAGCATGAAATGAGCTCAGAGCAGAGGGCACAAACCAAGGCCAGAAGCACCAAGATACCTGGGAAATCCAGAGGCAGAGCCAAGGCAGGACAGCAGAATGCCTGTGCCGGTGGCAGGGGCGGGAGCAGGGGCAGCACAAGGACGCTCAGGGCAGGTTTGTCAGGACATGCAGCCATGAAGACACTGTGCCCACAGGAGCCTGGGTGTCCCCCAAGGAGTCAGCCCAGGACAGAGCCTCACAGGACCCATGAGGCAGCAGCACCACTGCTGAGCCCCAGCTGCAGACCTGCCACATAGGAGTGATTCTGTGAGGGTTTCACTGATGTGATAAAGAACATGACAGCCTGACAGAGCACCTCACTGGCTTCAACTCCATCTATTCTGAGGTTCTTTGTCAGCAGTGTGCAAACAGTTCACTGCCTTAAGTGTGCTGAACTCCAAAAATACAGGTGAAGATTGCAGCAATCTGCTTCTGGGGCAGTCTGTGTTGGGGCAGCACTTGTGATCACCGAGGATGCTGTGGTGCATCCTCCAGTCACAGGAACGATGAGCAAACTGGAGGGCTCACAGCAGCAGAGCTGGAAAGGGTTGAGTGTTTTCTGTCCTTTACAGAAGGATGGTTATTGTGGTCACAGACTGTGCCAACCTCTGCCTGTGTGGGCCGAGGTGGTGGCAGAATCCACTCACATCCTCCCTGATCTGCTGCTGCAGGGCAGGAGGTGCCTTGTCAAGTTGGGGTCCAGCTCTTCCCCTGGTAGCAGAGCTCCTGAGCATTTTCATCACTCAAACGCCCCTTTGTTCTCTACATTGCTGATCTCCTCTTGCCTCTTCACCCTCACCTCAGAAATGCTGAATTGTGAAATATTCCCAGCTTGCCAGGGATTGGGCAATGTTTCCACGTGTCAGTGGGCATCATTTGTCTCAGAGACTGGAAATTCCACTTCCTGAAAAAGGGTGGGGCAACTGTCCCAACATGTTTAACTAAACAGGCTGCAGCATCCCAGCTCCTTTGGAGGGAAAATTCTGCACAGAAACTTACACCCCTGGATGTGATAAATCCCTGCTGTGAGTGTTCCCATAACATTTGCCACACTGGCAGCTAATTTAGACTGTTCTAGACCAGACACTCCTTGGGGACCTTTTGGCAAACTATGGCAGCATGGAAACGTCTCCACAGAGTCTGGTAGCTGCAAGTGGGTTTTCTGGCAGCATGGAAAAACCTCCATAGAGTCTGATAGCTGCAGATGGGATACGTGCTTAATTTCTCCATGAAAAAGAGATGCTGTTGCCATTAGAATCTCTCTCACTGCTATTTCATATTTTTCAGCCTACAAGGAGAAAATGAAGGAGCTGTCTCTGCTCTCCCTCATCTGCTCCTGTTTCCACACCCAGCCCCATCCCAACACCATCTACCAGTATGGAGGTAGGTAACCTTCTCCCACAGGAGCTCCAGCAGTGCTTGGATTGTTCTCCCACAGGCAATGTGGGAGCTTGCCAGAGTCAGAGTCTCTCTGCTTCATGCAAGGGTGACATACAAAGTATTAACAGCAATGTGACCTTTCTGTAATTATGCCATGACTTTAAATTAATTGCATTTGCATGGAGGGGATGAAGGTGATCACTAATCAAGAAATTCTGGAGATAAAACAAAATCACCCAGATCAGGACATGGGAAGATCCTAATTCCTGTGTGAGGAGTTTGATGACCTCAGGTCACTCTCCTGAATGGCACCGGTTCACAGAGTCACTGTTTTTTTTCCCCACAAAGATATGGAGGTGAAGCAGCTGGATAAGAGGGCATCAGGCCAGAGCTTCGAAGTGATCCTGAAGTCCCCTTCAGATTTATCTCCTGAGAGCCCAATCCTCTCCTCCCCTCCCAAGAAGAAGGACCTGTCCCTGGAGGAGCTGCAGAGGAGGCTGGAGGCTGCAGAAGAGAGGAGGAAGGTAAGGAGATGTCCTGTAGAAGCAGTGACTTTTCTGCTGCTAATTGCACCAAACCCTAAAACTCAGCAGGAGTAATCGGAAACAGCTGGGAAATGTTCTGACGTGTGTTATTCCACTGTAAATTGTCAGGTGAGACATAGGAATCATGGAGTGAGGTTCTGCACTGTGATTTAAGCAGGGAATTCAACTCCATCATCATTATCATGTGATCACTGAGGCACTTGGGAGCATGGGTTAGTGGTGGGCTGGCCAGTGCTGGGGGACCTGTTGGATTCATTGATCTCAGAGGGCTTTTCCAACCTAAACAATTCAATGATAGCAGGAAAAAGGCACCAAAAGTATCTTCCAGGCAAGAAGATTGTGTTACGGGGTGGAGGAGGGTGGCAGAGTGGTTTGAGCAGAGGGAGTCAGGAAGCCTCTCTGGGGAGAGGCAGGCCAGAAGAGCCTGTCCAGTGGCTTCAGCCCCATCCCTCGGCAGACCCAGGAGGCGCAGGTGCTGAAGCAGCTGGCGGAGAAGCGGGAACACGAGCGGGAGGTGCTGCACAAGGCGCTGGAGGAGAACAACAACTTCAGCCGCCTGGCCGAGGAGAAGCTCAACTACAAGATGGAGCTGAGCAGGGAGATCCGTGAGGCACATCTTGCTGCCTTGAGGGAGCGGCTCCGCGAGAAGGCGAGTGTGACCCCCGGGACAGGGCTGGGGGCTGGGGGTGCTGGTCCTTATGGAAAAATGGGGTCTGGTCCCCCCAGTGTGATGGGTGCAAGGGACAGGGTGTTTCCTTGGTGGTGGCTGCTGAGGAGGAGCTCTGCTCCAGAGCAGTGTGAGGAGGGGGGTTATGTCCTTCAAGGTCAGTAGAGAACATAGCCTGGATAATCCTGATAAGTGCAAGTCCAAAGCCACAGTGTCAGGCCCACCATGGGCTGTGTGGCTGAAGGGTTTTGCAGGAGAGAGGAGCACATTTGCTGGAGGTTCCATCACCTCCAAGCTCCCACAGATGATCCTTCACTCCTTGCAGGTATAAGCCCCTGCCCTCGGGATGTTTTGGATGAAAAACTGGTCTCTTTTTTTAAGTCTGATGCAAATCCTGCGTGCAGGAGGCAAATATTGATCACAAGAGCAGGGCGTGTTAGCCCGGGGTCATTTCTCCTGTCTTTGCAGGAACTGCACGCAGCCGAAGTCCGCAGGAACAAGGAACAGCGGGAGGAGATCTCTGGATAAAGGGCTTTTCTACACATCTAGCACCTGATTCCTGTTAACAAACCAACCAGTTGACCAACCAACACATTTTATTTTGTTTGTCTAGATGCGGCATTCGGTTCTCCATCCCCCCTCCCCGGTGTTCGTCCCCCAGCTACACGCTTCTCTCTGCATCCCTAAATGTCAGTGCTTGTGGGGATTCACAGATCATAGGGACCTCTAAGCAGAATAGCAGCTAGTTCACATCAAATAGAGAATCAATCAGTCGATCAGTCAATCAAACAGCTTCTTTGGAGGGTTTTGTCCTTTTTTTAAAAAAAATATTTCTTAAACTGATGTAAAAAAAAAAAAAAACGAAACGAAGATATTAATAAATTCAACCACCAGTGTCACAGAGATACGGATTTCTTATCCAGGGCTTTTCCTCCTCTTGGTGTTTGCTCTGAGCCAAATATCAGTTTCAGAAAAATGGGAATAAGTGATAATTCTGTGTGTGAAGTAAAATAGGGAGCAGTCCCCTGTTTGCCCTTGGTAGGAGAGAGGAAGGAGAGGGATGGATGGCTCAGGAGTTTCAGTGTGCAGAACCCCCATCTTTTGGCTGCCTTCAGAGCCAGCCCAGGTAGGCAGTGACCACAGTCCTCATCTTTGGGTGATTTTTGGGAACCTGTGTGGAAGCAGCTGAGGGGCTCCACCCAAAGCTTGGTACCAGGTGCCACATCACGGCAAGTCCCTGTCACAGTGGGCACTGCCTGATACCCTGGGTGGCCACTGAGCCACCCTCTCCCCAGCTGAGCGGGGACTGAGAGGTCTTGGCTGCTCTGCCTGGGAGAGCTGTGGGTGGTGATTGCATTTCCAGCTCCGTGGGAGCCCTGGGAGAGACCCTCGGTCCTCTGTGGGTTCCCCAGTGGACTGGGGATAGGATCCCCACAAGATAGGATTCCACTCTGCTGGGAAAGTGAATCCAACAGAGACGGTGCATGGTTGTGAAACTGCCTTTTAGTGAGCAGAAGAATCCTTCCCTCTTTCCAGTGATGGATGTGGCTCTTTGGGGCAATCACAGGGCAGATTGCTGGAGACCAAATCCTGGGGCTCTCTTCTGATCTCCACTGAATTCCCAGCTGGATGTGGGAGGGATCTCTCCATGGCCATGGCTTGATGTCAGGGGACTCTGCTCCTAAAAGGAAGGGCTACCTTACTCCCAAAGCCCTCCTCCTGGTCTGGGGGGACAATAGGGCTGTTAGAAAGCTCCTGTGCTGTCAGTGACAAAAGAAAATTAATTTAGGGCAAAGAAGGAAACTGAGGGTTGAATTTCTTAACAGTAGCTAATGATCAGTTTATAGTAGCAGCTGTCTTAGATAAGCATTTGTGTAGAGCGCGGCATCGCCGCCAGCATCACCTCATCCATATAGTGACGAGAAATTTTAAAAAGTTTAAAAAAAAATTTAAAAAGTAATTTAAATGAAATGTTTGTGTGTAAGAAATGGTTGAAACTGTCAAATGTCTGTGTCCCACGTTGGTGGGATCTGAGAAGGTATCTGCGAGATATTAACCCTGTCCTACTCTCTGTGGTGCTGAGTGTTTGCTTGGTGTGTAATTCCGACCTGGAGCTTGTTGTAAATACTGTTTTTAGTACTATGATTATTATGATTATTATTATCAGAAACGTTGTACTCATGAGCAAGAGTTGAAAACAAGAGAAATGGCCATTTTCACTCTCTCCTGGGGGCTCAGAAGGAGTCGGAGGCTGGGCCAGGTGAAGGCAGGGTGCCAGCGGGATGCTGGACCAGAGAGCAGCTGGAAAATGGTGGAATTGGGAGCTGGAGGCAGCCGAGTCCTGCAGGCAGGGCAGTGAGAGCGGGGACGGCTGTTCCTCCTGCTGGGAGGAGAAGGAAGAATAGAGGTGATGCTTCAATTCTAGTACATCTAATTTAGTGTTGATCTAAACCTCCCCGTGTGGAGGTTCCAAGTGGTTCCCTGCAACCCTGTGGAAGCTGGAGGATCTGTCAGGTTTAGCATGTGCTGGAAGAGACCTGTAACAGGTTGTGCCGGTCAGAGCCGTCCTCCCAAACAGCTCCTGAGTCTCCAGACTCAATTCCTGCCTGGATTTTCCCTCTCGGTCCCTTGTGCTGTCCCGTGTCCCTCTCTTCCCCCTCCCTGGAGCCCAGATGGGTCTCAAGTGGAGACTTATTCTTGCAATAGCTTTTCCTGGCAAAAAAATTCCCATGGCAAGTGCAGAATGGCCTGGCAGATGGTGCTCATGCAGGTGTGAGCACTGGGAGACTAATTTTTCTCCCCTCCATCAGGTTGGTGCAGTGAGGGATGGTGGAGATGGCTGGAAAATGTGTTACTGCAGGAGGAGGTCCTGCACCAGAGGAGCAGGGATGTGCAGGGAGAGCTGTGCATTGGTAATGTCAGGGAGGTGCTGCTGAGACACGCCGTGCCAAGGAAACAGCCTCACCTGTGGGGCCAGAGGCTTTACGTGTCCTGGAGCCATGTTTGCCTGGTGCAGATGGATGGAGTAGGGATGTTCAGGAGCTTGTCCAGTGCCGCTGGGCATTATCAGGGAAATGTGTGACTGCTTTGGCTGCGTGGTGTTGGCTGGATGAGGAGTGTCCACCCACTGCTCCAAACCCATCGTGGCCAGGAGCTCATGCAGCACTGTGCCCAACCTGCAGCACGTGGCATGGGCCAGGATCATGATTATTCCATGCCTTTCCATATCCCTTCATGCTATTGGCTATGTGCAGCTGCATACTTCATGCTTCAAATGAGACTAATTAAGTATCCTCATTAACATCCTTACTGCCTATGTCATTCCTGGAGCATTTCCATGTACCGTGGATGTGGACACAGCATGCAACCCCTCCACTTCTCGGGGTCACCTTCCTTATTGTGGGGTTTGAGGTCTCCACTGATCCCTGAAGGTGTTTATGAATCGAGTCCTGAACCAACAGTTTCCAGCCCCGTTTTAGCAGCATCATATAGACATGGGAATGTGCCTTGTAGGGGGAGCATCCTCAGGGCACCCACAGCATCCCTGCCTGGACCTCAAGTGTGGCAGCAGTGTGAGGGAGGAAAGTCAGGAGGGTGACATCATTATGTGCATGCATAGGCCTTCCAAGAGCCCTCCTGGAGAAGAGCCTTTGATTCAGGCAAGAATGAGGAGCTGAAGCTAAATGAGCTCCCAGCTGGCACCAACAGCCAGGCGATGGGTGAAACTGTAGGAAAGGCACAACCAGCCTGTAGTCCAGCTGTAGTTCAAGCTACAGCTCTGTGCTCACGTTATTCCACACAGCAGAGCTCAGCTCTGCCTGTAAATAGGCACTTCCAAGGATGCTGGCCCCTTCGACTGCTTCTGGACTGAGCCTATTCCTTGTCTTATTATTTTGGAGTCATTAAAAAATCTTGCTCTAACCCAGTTGTGAGGTTCCCTTTGAGCTGACCTTCCAGGGCCGGTGGGAGTTGAGGAGTTGCATGCATCCTACCTCGGGGGTAGGTCGGTATTGCTGCTCCCTTTCAAATGTAAACTTCAGCTTGCTTGCTTTAGCTTCGCCCAGTGTGACTCTCTGGCCCTGGCTCTGCAATCCTGTCTCACGGGGTTTGTTATTTCCCTCCCATGGCATTCCTGTCCTCCTCGCAGTGGCTGTGCACCCGGCTGTGCACACACGCACAGAAACGCATCCGTGGAAACAATATATGCACATTCACTCTGATACCACTTGAAATGAGTCAGGGAATGGCTGTTTACGGTGCTAGAGATTTCTTACTCTCCATGCTAGGGACGAGATGACATAGTAAGACCAATAAACTCCACCTTTGTAGTCAGTTGTCTAAGTTAAGCAGCAAAGGGGCACTGGCCCATGCCTATGTGTGGGTGCTCCGTGGTCCCCGGGGTGCAAGGACACGGGGGACAGCTGGGTATCCCTGCCCTGGCATCCCCCGTGCCTCAGTTTCCCACACCCTTTGACAAGGGGACATAGATGCTCCCTCCCCACGGGGACCACGGGAGAGCCAATGCCTCCACGTCTCTAAAGTGCTCTGAAATGGAAAGTACCAAAGTATGGAGTCGGGATACGCAGCTGTGCACCCCGGGAGGAACGCCCCGGCCCGTGGCTGCAGGAGAGGGTTGGAAGATGACTGTGTGGGCAGAGAGCTGAGCTGTCACCCCAGGGCTCAGCACCCCAGCTGCCCTCTGGGCAGGATATGCTCCTCCTGCCACAGCCGGGGTCACATCCCTTGTGCTGGGTGGGGAGCTGGCGCAGTGTCGTGGAAAGACTTTCCATCCCTAACAGAGCCTTGTCCGGTTCCCTTTGGTCCGCCACGTGCATTTCATTGTCAACTTGAGGTTGTTGTTGTGCAAAAGAAGTGATCATGAAAAAAAAACAAAGGAAAAAAAAAGAAATAAAGTTGGTATGAAACCGTATGTGTCTGTCTCTCTCTGGGTTGTTTTAGTTGCAAGGCTTCTCTTTGTATTGTGAGAATACCAATAAACAGCATTAAACAGAAAATTGACCTAAAGATTTAACAAAATAGACCCTAATCCTCTGAATGTTCAGTGACTGCTTTTTCATACAGCATAAAAGAGGCAGAAATTGACAGTTTATCACCATTCTCAGAGGGACAACATAATAAATGCTTTAATGAGGGTCCTGCTGCCACCCCCTGTGGCTGGGAGTGAGGGTGTGCAAAGTCTTTACACAGGAAGATCAAAAAAGATACAAAACAGTTACAAATACAACTGCAGTTCTAGAAACCACATGAACTTCTTTATTAAAAAATCCAATGCTTCCTTCATGAGCTTTTCCTGGGAAAGGATCCAGCCTGAGCTGGACAGAGTGGGAGGGAGCAGGGCTGTAGTCCTCAGGGAGATGGGCCCCAACCCACGAGACCCTGCATGGTCAACACTCCCAATCCCATCCCTGGAGCCAGGTACACAAAAATGTCCAAAAGCTGCAACTGAAAATAGGGAAGTTCATAATCCACAAGGACATGTGGGGGAGGGTGCCTGGCTGCTTTCCCTGCTGCTGGGGAAAGGTTCCCCCACTTGTCTTGTGGGGAGGGCTTTTGCCACCACAAGTGGTGCCCAATGTCACTGGCCACTGTCCTCCCTGTCCTTGAGGGGATATTGAAATGGCAGCATCCTCCTGGGCTGCCCCACATCTTGTGATCCCATCAAAATAACCAGTATGGGAGACTTTCCACAGAGCTCAGCTTGGTGTACAAGGAGACAAACTGAGGAGAAGGCAGGGGGGATTTTAATTTTAATTCCCAGGGCAGTGCCAGGAGGACAGTGCCAGGACAGTGCTGGGGCCATCACGGTGGTGGCAGTGGCAAGCAGCCCATGCCTGATGCTTTTCCCATGTGTCCTCAGGATGCTGCTGCCCGCACAAACAGGAATTCTATTTTTGCAGCTTGACCTTCCTGATTCCGGAGATAACAACCTGACTGCAAACGCAGCATTGCTCCCTTTTCCTCTGAGATTTGACACAGTCCACTGACCCAGGCTCTTCTAGAACATGGAAGCAGCAAAGTAAACCCCTGCATTTGGTCTTAGGAAAACAGGCACAGTCCTTGGTGCCAGACAATTCGAGACATATTGATGAGACCAAGCATGGTCACCTCCTAACTAGTTAATTCAAGACACATCCTTTTGTGATCTGAAGGAGAAAACCACAGAGGCATGGGATCTGCTGGGGCAGGATGGGGCAGGAGGAGTGGAAGGAATTGTGGACAGGATCCCACCACCTTCCAGCCCTGCCTACCATGCAGCCCTGCGGGGCTGAGTGCTGAAGGCACAATACTGAAGGCTTGAACCACACTCTAGCACCCACAAAATCATAGATTCAATGAATGGTTTGGTTGCAACCCCCTGCAATGAGCAGGGACACCTTCCACTATCCCAGGCTGCTCTAAGCCCTCTCCTGGCTGGCCTTGAGCATCTCCAGACATGGGGCAGCCACAGCTTCTCTGGGCACCCTGTGCCAAGGCCTCCCCAACCTCACAAGTAAGAATTTCTTCCCAATATCCAACCTCACCCTGTCCCCTGTCAGTGCCCCTGTCACTCCATGCCATGTCAAGAGTTCCTCGTGGAAAAAACAAAACCAAGTCGAGAAAGCAAAATACCTACGTAAGTCTTGAAGGGATCCCTACAAAGTGCTTGAGCTGCGCCTGAGCAAGGGAAGGGATCAGAGACTCTGCCAAGGTGAATGCAAAGGCTCACCTGGGCAGGCAAAACCCAGAAATTCTGCAGTGATTTGGTTTGAAACATAACAGCTCACCCTGTTTCGGCAGCATCACTGGCACCATGGCTGGAGCGAGTCTGCCCACTGATAAAGGGGCAGAGCAGGGAGCAGATTAGGTGCCAGGAGGTGAAATCATCCCACTCTCCATGCGAGGAGGAGCCCAGAGACTTTCCTGTGTCCTGGGATCTGACAGCAAAAGCCAGGTTTTGCTTTCCAAGAGGCCACTGACTGCTGGGAAAACTGGTGTAGGGCAGCATTCCTGGGGGTTTGCTGCCTTCTTACCACCCGGATAAGGCCACTGCTCTTGGGCACTGTAGGGAGACAGTTTTAGTGGAAAAAGGGACCTTTTATCTGTGCTGTCCAACCCCACTGGGGTCCTGAGGATGCAGCAGTGGCACTGGCAGACAGACAGATGTGTTTCTAAGGAAAAGGGAGTCACCATTTCCAGTGGGTGATTTAACCTTGCTGGTTACCACTGGTTATCTTGGGGAGGAAAAGAAATACAATTCCTTGTGGAATAGCACTTTAATGATATTAAAGTGGGTAGACTGGTGAGGGGGAACATGAGGGAAATAGAGGTAGCAGCTGGTTATCAGGCAGGGTTGGTTTGCATGGGGACAAAAAAAAGAGGAAGAGCCTTGGAAAAAAAAAAAAAAAACAAACCATTAAATAAACCACCACAAATATATCAGACAGGATCATTAGAAATTTGTGTAAAAATACTAAACAGACCAAATGCCACCTGAACACCTGTCAGGAAAAGCCACCCACCCAGTAGCTGTGAAAAGCTGACAGAATGGAAACACAGCGAGTGCTTCCAAAAGGGATTCACGACTTTTGGGGCCTCTGGCCTCGCTCATCCGTTCCCAGAACATGTTAACCACCTACTCACAGAAGTGCAATGTGGTAAAATCATGCTAAAAGTCCTCGCTGAGAAATTCTTGAGTGCCTCCCAAACCCTGGGCCTCACAGGCACAGAAACGGCAGAAATTAACCAAAACTTGTGACAGCTTGTGGTGGCTGGGGAAACCAGAGAGCAGAGTCACAGCTCGAGAGTTAGCGCTGCTAAGGACCAGCAGCACCTTGGGATGGCTCAAAGAGCAAAACAGGCCCTGAATCAAACTGCTCAAGGGCACTTTTTAAATGCTGGAAATTGTTAAATCCTGGCCCTGGTGAGGCCTTAAAGCCTCTTCCCGTGCCTGAAGGGGTTCCAAGAGAGATGGAGAGAGGCTTTGGACAAGGGCCTGGTGTGACAGAGCGAGGGGGAACGGCTTCACACTGACTGAGGGCAGGGTTACATGGGGTATTGGAAAGAAATTCTTCCCTGTGAGGGTGGTGACAGCACTGGCACAGGGTGCCCTGAGAAGCTGTGGCTGCTGCCCCATCACTAGGAGTGTTCAAGGAACAGCCATGAACAGCTGAGGACTTTCACAAAACCCTGGAGAGCCACACAGGGACACAGGGCTTGGGGGACACACAGAGGAGACACACCCAGCCCAGGGGGAACATGCAGGGGACATGAGGGGGGTGCAGAGCCTGTGAAAAACATACACAGAGGACATTGGGGGGCACAGAGGACTGAGGAGGGGAAATGCAGGGCACAGGGGACACACGGACAGGACACGGGGGGGCATGCAGGACCTGGAAAAAGGACATGCAAGGGACATGGGGGGCATGCATGGGACAGGGGGGACATGCAGGACCCTGGAAAAGAACATGTAGGATAAAAGGTTTCATGCAGGACCCCAGATGGGGACACGAAGGGGACATGGGGGCATGTAAGATGCATGGTCGCATGCAGAGGGCACACAGCCTGGGTGGGGGGGACATGTAGGGGACACGGGGAGCATGCAGAACCCTGGAGGGGCACATGCAGGGGACACGGGGAGCATGCAGAACCCTGGAGGGGCACATGCAGGGGACACGGGGAGCATGCAGAACCCTGGAGGGGCACATGCAGGGGACACGGGGAGCATGAAGAACCCTGGAGGGGCACATGCAGGGGACACGGGCGGCACGCAGAACGCCACGGTACGAGGGCAGATAGGAGACATGGGGGGGTGTGGGGGGCACAGGGGACACACACAGGGGACAGGAGGGGCAGCAGGAACCAGGAGGAGGACACGAAGGGCACGGGTCGGGGACAGACGGGCGGCACGGGAGGCACGGGGTGGGGCACAAAGAGGTAAAGGTGGCACGGGGGGGACACGGGGGGGGTCAGAAGGGGGCACTGGGGGAACACAAGGGGACACGGGGGAACACAAGGGGGCACGGGGGGGACAGAAGGGGGCACGGGGGGGGACACAAGGAGACACGGGGGAACACAAGGGGGCACGGGGGGGACACAAGGAGACACGGGGGGGGGACACAAGGGGGCACGGGGGGGACACAAGGGGGCACGGGGGGGGACACAAGGGGACACGGGGGGGACACAAGGGGGCACAAGGAGACACGGGGGGGACACAAGGGGGCACGGGGGGGACACAAGGGGACACGGGGGGGACACAAGGGGGCACAAGGAGACACGGGGGGGACAGAAGGGGGCACGGGGGGGACACAAGGGGGCACGGGGGGATTCCCCCGCAGGACCCCGCGCGCGGGGAGCCCCCGGCGGCGCGCGCCGCGCCCCCTCCCACCCCCGCCCGACGGCGGCGCAGGCGCAGAGCGCCCGCCCGGTCCCTATTTCACGGGCAGCGCGGGCCGCGGCGCCCGCGCCAAATAAGTCTCGGTAGCCGGTGCGGGCCGTGCGCCTGCGCGGGGCCCGAGAGCCGCGCGGCGGAGCCCCGCTCCCCCCGGCCCCGCTGCCGCCCTGCCCGCGCCCACCGCCGCCCGGCCCCAGCGCCCGCCGCCGCAGCCCGAGCGGGGCCCGCGGGACCCCGGCCCGAGGTAAGCGCCGGGCGCGGCCTCGGCCTCGCCCGCCGCGGGGCCTCCGCCGCACGCGCCGCCCGGGTCCCTGCGGAGCGTCAGGACGTTACGGCGGCGGCGGCAGCGCCCGGCCGCCCGCCCGCCCCGCGGCCCCCCCGCCTCCTCCTCCTCCTCCTCCTCCTCCTCCTCCTCCTCCTCCTCCTCCCTGCCAGCGGGAGCGCGCCCACGCGCCCCTCTCACCCCCCCGCAGCCCCCCCCTCCCGCGCGCGCCGCCCCGCAGCGGGGACCGGGGCGGGGGGGGGGGGACACACCGCGGCGACACTCGGGGCACCCCCGCCCGCCTCGGCACCGGGGGACCCCCCTGAGCCCCTCCCCGGGCAGCCTCCACGTGCAGCGCCCTCCACCCCCGTGCACCCCACTCCGCAAACCGCCCCCACCTCCTCCTCCCCCAGCCGTGCAGCCGCAGCCCCCCCGGGCACCCCCTCTCCGTGTCCCCCTGTGCTGCACTCCGTCTTCTTCCCCCCTCCTCGAGGCCGCTCTCTATCGTCTTGCAGCTTCCCTGCCGCTCTCTTCCGGGCAGCCCCCCAGCCGTGTCCCCCCACCCCCGTGCAGCTGCAGCCCCCCACCCGTGCTGTCTGTGCTGCTCTCCATCTCCTCTCTCCATGTACCCCTGGGCGCCCTCTTGCACCCCATGACCACCCCCTCCCTCCCCCACCCTGTGCACCTCTGTTTAACCCTCGTGAAGCCACCTCTCCATGCATCCCCTCTCTCTCAATACCTCTCAGCATCCACACTGCATCCCCTTCTCTGTGCTCAGCCTTGCTGGCTGCCCACAGTGTAATCTGGTCTCTGCCCTCTTGATGCTGCACCCCAAAAATCTCTCTGCTCTCCTAGCTGTGCTATGCTTTTCTTTCCTTTTATATTTTCTTCCTCGCTTCACCCCAAATCTTTCCCACAGCCCTCGACAGGCTCTCAGCACCCTGCAAGGTGCACCAGGAGGGACAGGCATGGACACCCTGCGTCCTGGTAGAGCTGGCGTGCCCCTCGTCCCCCTCCACAGCCCCACTGCTGGTGTGTTTTTAGCCAGTTTTTCGATTACTTATGTTTTCAACCCACTTTTTCTGCATTCAGTGCTGCTTCCTGCCCAGAGGCATCTGAGCAACACACGCGGACTTCAGTCCCGTGATGCTGGGCAGGATGTCTGGGACATCCTGAAACTGAGTCCCAGCTCAGGGGTGTTGTGAGTGATGCTAATCACTAGGGTGGGAGGAGTTTTACCCCAAAATGAAGGACAAGGGTAGGGATAGAGTGACAACAAAAATTGGAGTGGTTGAGCTGGTGGCAGCTGAGCATCTGTGCTGCTGTGAAAACTGAAGTGCTTCTGCTGGTGGCTTTGTGCTGGGCTGGCACAGAAGGGCCATTCCACCTTGGATAGACCCTGTGGGCTCTGTGGAGGTAAGGAGCACCTGGTCGTGTCCCTGTGGGTCAGGCAGGTGTTTCTGCAGGGCATGAACTTGGTTGTGAAGTCACACTGGACATGCTGGGGTCAGTGCTCTGCTCCAGCCGTGGCCTGGGGAAGTGGTGGGAGCCAGGTGGCATTTCTGCTGTGCTCTGTGCCACTGCTTGGAGTTCTCCATGGGGGTCTGATCCTGGAACAGCCAAGCCTGGATGAGGTGTTCCCTTACCTGTCTCTGTGTGGGCTGCACCAGTGCTGTAGGTGCTGTAGGAGATGCTTAATAGGCACCAACTTCTCCTTACCTGGGCATGGGCTGATCCCCAGCATTGTGGGCAGCAGGGCAAGGGAGGGAATTCTGCCCCTCTGCTCTCCTCAGGTGAGACCCCACTTGCAGTGCTGCATCCAGCTCTGGGGCTCTCAGCATCAGAGGGATGTGGGGCTGCTGGAATGGGTCCAGAGGAGGTCATGGAGATGCTCTGAGGGCTGGAGCATTTCTGCTCTAAGAGGCAGGCTGAGAGAGCTGGAGAAAAGAAGGCTCTGAGGAGACCTGAGAGTCCCTTTCAGTTCCTAAAGGGGCTCCAAGAGAGCTGGAGAGGGAGTGCTGTCTTACATCTCTTGCTGATTTATTAGAAATGCACACTTTGAAATAGTTTCCAGATGTCACTGTTTCTGCGAGCTTGACGTGCTTTTTTAATTTGATTTTTTTGTGTGTGACTTTGGAGGAGGGAAGAATCCCTGTTTTACTGTGGAGGAGACAGTGACAAGCTCCTCCAACAGTGTGAAATTGTGAGATAGTTTGAAGGTACGTTTCCAAATGTATTTCAGACTATCTTCATAGGGTTTATGATGGATGCCAGGAACATTTTTTTTTTGGACCTCTTTCACACTCTGCCCTTCACCTCCTGCACCCCAGTCCCACCCAGGCCCATCATTCTCACCCAGCCTGCAGAGCATGTGTTGGGTTGAGTTCCCCCTCATCTTTCCTCCTGGGATGGAGCACTTGGGGATTTGCTCATCCCCTTCTCCTTAGGAGTGTGAGGTCCCTGTAGTCCCTTCTCTCCTTGCTCCCACCACACCTAGGACCCTTCCATGACCGAGTTCACCTCTTGACTCTGGGCTTCCCCCATTTCTCCACAAGCAGCTGGTGACTGAGCTGGTGGCTCTCCCGCTCCGGCCACGATGGCGACGCCGGACGTCAGCGTCCACATGGAGGAGGTGGTGGTGGTGACCACGCCGGATGGAGCGGTGGACGGCGGTGGCATGGAGGAGGTGAAGACAGTGCTGGTCACCACCAACCTGTCCCAGCACGGGTGAGAGATGGGGCTGGTGCATGCTGAGGGGATGTGCTGGAAACTCTCCCACACATGGTTGTAGGTTGGGATTTATCCCCCACTGCTTCCTCCTGCATCCCTCCTCACTGTGGGGACCTCAGCGGTGGCCATGGAGTGTCCAGTTCCTTGCTAGGGCTTCCCACACAGGGCTCTGTGGCTCTGTGCAGAGCAGGCTCCACTCTTTCCCTCTTTTGAGGGGGGGAAAAAGACCAACCCCAAATTCCTTTTTCTGAGTGGATTTGGGTGTTGGAGTGGACCCAAATCCAATTGGAACAGGACACCAGCAGCTAAATCAGTGTTTTTCTGCTATTTATTTCATGATGGCTGTGCTGAGCTCTGAACTCCAAGAGACAAGTTTGTCCTCACCAGGTTGAGGGTGGTGCAGCTGAGCTCCCCTTCCCTGAAGATTGAGGAAGTTTGGGGTTGGCTGGTTTTTGGCTGAGTTCTGCAGGAACCTCCATTGCCAGCAATAGGAGTGAGAGAGGTATCCTTGAAACAGTGTTGCCCTGAATGGATAGGCTCAAAAAACCCCACAGAGTGAAGGTCTGATTGTTCAAGTGCTACTGTTTTGCCCGATTTCTGCCTTTTTTGTTGGCATTTTATATTCAGGGCTGCTGTTTGTTCAGGTCTGGTCTGTTCAGTGGCAGGTTGGCCAAGGCCTAAAAGCCTGGCTGGTACCTTGAAGGCCCACATAGCAATGGACTCCTTGCTTTGTTTCTCTGTGGTTTTTTGGGTGGGGCAGAGCCCAGAGCCCGTTTTTGTGTTTTGTTCTTTCAGTGGGCAGAATATCCAAGTTCACACCTGGAGCTGCATCCAGGCAGGCTTGTCTGAAATAAGTGGGTGTTGAATAGCTGTTTATTGCTCTCCACAAGGGGTTTGTCTTCTTTTCTCAAACGTGTCTTTGTGTCAATGCCCTGGGGCTTTGGGCAGGGCAGAAGGTAACAGCTCATTCCCCTTGTGCTCCTTAAACTGAGATAAAGCCCATTAATAGATCAATTTTTGGTAAAGAATGGGCAGGGACTGGCAGAGGCAAGGGCTGTTGGTGCTAGGATGGGCAGGATTTGCCCTGGTCTTCCTCCACACCCTGGGTCTGTGAGTGTTTCCAAAACCTTTTCAATTCCCAGAAGAGTGGTGATGGTGGGTAAGAAGGGCTCTACTCCTCTTGTTTTCTGTCCCATGGAGACTCCCTTGTCTTCCCCAGTGGAGAAGCAGCCAGATGTGAGACTTGGGATGTGGCTGCTCTTGGATGCAAAATGGTTCCTGTTTGTCATGTGGCTCTGAGCCTCTACAGACCCATGTGCAGCATTGTGGTGTTGTCTGGGAAAATGGATCATGGCAGAGGCTGGCTCAATCAGTTGGTTTCCTTTCACTCTAAGTTTCCTTCCTGTTTTTCTTTGGAAACCTTTTCTCACCCTCCTAGTGTCCCCTGGATGGTCAGGAGCAGGACAGCTCCACAGAACACAGAGAAGAATGCTTTCATTTAGTCACAGCTGTGAGCAGAGATGTCTGGGCATGTATGTAGAGATTCCCTAAGGGTTTTCCATGGAGAAGAGCCCCTGGACAGGCTCTTTGCTCCCCCATTCTTGGGGATGGTAGTGGGTTAATGGAAAGGATGTGAATTTTGGTGTCACAGAGTAAAACCTGCCTGACTCCCCTCACTGAGCAATGAGGGCTGGTGGTGGGTGGCAGCACGAGCCACCCATGGTCTTTCTGTGGCCTGGGACAGTTGCCCCCCCAGGCTCTGCTCCTTCTGGGGCACTGTCACAGTGGTGCTGGCTCCTTCTCCCTTTCCCCCTGATTTCCCTCTGCAGCCCCAGCTGGTGTCAGGAGAGCAGCTGCAGGCATGGGCTGGCATCCCTTGGTGTTGGCTCGGTCACAACTCACATGGGGAGCTTTCCGTTTGCCTGGTGTGACACTTAAACCAAACTCAGCTTGGGGGTTGGTGCCTTTTTCTAGTGCTCATCTGGGTATGGGTTTGCTATTAAAAAAACCCTCTGTACAACCAATTGTTAAGAGCTTAATTAGTTCATGTGTTCTTAAGAAAAATGCTGAGGGAAATAGGAAAAAAATAATGAGAAAGAAGCTTTTCTCTTTGGTCTGTGAGAGGAGAGGATCTGTGCTTGATGCTCTGATGAGGTATTTCTGATCAGCACAGGATTCTGGGGGAGACTTTTCTCTCTCAAGTTTCCAGGCAAGGCAGGAGCAGAAAAGAAAGGAGATGTCAACCCGCTGAGTTATCTGCACATGCTTTCTTCTCATCCTCCCATCTGGTTTATGGATCCTCCTGGGGAGGAAGATGAGAACCATCCTCCCTGCCTTCGTCATGGCAACTGGCAAAGGCAGGGCCAGCTGGGGGGCTGCACTGCTGGGGCTTGGAAGGTGTTTGTGTTTTCCCTTGCATCTGCCTCAGTCTGTTTCCCTGGAATAGGATGGGAGAAACAGCATGGAGACACTTGCCTTTTTTTTGTGGTTTTCTCTCCTCCACGTGTCTATGGCAGATGCAGACTTCAGTTGCCTGAATTTTTCATACAAGCTGGGAGTTGGTTTGTTTGTTTACTTCTGGAGGTTAAAGGCGTGGGCTGGGTTATTCCTCCCCATCCAGTTGCAGCTTTTGGTCATTTTTCGGAGCAGTGTAAATGTGGTGGAGTCCTGGAGGAAGCTCTGAAAGGTGCTGACTTTTCTGCTGGAGGGTTTCTTCTGGGTAAGTTGGTGGAGGTTCTTGATCTGGAGGCAGGTCAGGGCTGTGGGGTGCTGGGCTTTGCATGCCAGAAGGGGTTGCTTTCTCTGGCATCCTGCTGAAGTGCCACTGCTGGCCTTTCACCTGGAGAAATGCAAGAACCCAGCAGCAAACTGATGAAAAAACCCAGGTTAGAATTCTTCTGTTCTTCTGTAAGACTGCCACTTGTGTACAAATCACCTGTGTACAAATGCCTTAGCTCAGAGTTTACCTTTTCACATTACCCTCCCCATGTTCTGCCAGGGCTCTGGGCTGCAGAGTTGTGTCCATCTTCCTTCTGTCACAGCAGGAGCTGTCTCCCCTCTCTGGAGCAGCATCTGGGAGCCACTCACCTGGTGAGGCTGAGCTGCCACCCACACCATTCCTTATCTCTGTGCTGCTCCCCACAGGTACCTGCCCTGCAGCTGCTGAGGGGAGGGATGCTTTGAAGCTGCAGTTCCACCCTGGAGCTGTGTGTTAGGAGCCCAGAATGGAAAAACCAGTTGCTCTTGAATTTCCTTGTCCCCGTGGCATCGGCATCGGGGGTGAGAAATGTGGTTGCCAGTGAGTCACTAGGACTGTCTTTTAGTTCATCCGTGGTACCAAACCGAGGGAGGTTTCAGGTTTATTTTCGCT
This sequence comes from Anomalospiza imberbis, assembly GCF_031753505.1. Lineage (NCBI taxonomy): Eukaryota > Metazoa > Chordata > Aves > Passeriformes > Viduidae > Anomalospiza > Anomalospiza imberbis. Next base: position 7,711,585 of record NC_089697.1, on the reverse strand, counting down.
GTGGAGTCTTCCTAGGGAGTTTATATGCCAAAGTATGTGAAAAGCTGGTTGTGTGTCTCCCCCTGCCCCTGTGGGTCAAGCTTTCTGCAGCAATTAGTCGGCTTCAGTAACACCACCAAACATACATCTTAAAAGGAGGGTAGACTTAGATTAGATGCTAGGAAGAAATGGTTCCCTGTGAGGGTGGTGAGGCCCTGGCACAGGCTGTCCAGAGAAGCTGTGGCTGCCCCATCCCTGGAATTGTTCAAGGCCAGATTAGACGGGGCTTGGAGCAACCTGGGATAGTGGAAGGTGTCCCTGCCCATGGCAGGGGGTTGGAACAAGGTGAGTTTTAAGAGCCCTTTCAGCCCAAACCATTCTGTGTTTGTTTGAAAACCCATTAGGAATGGTTCCTGCTGAGCACTGGCTGTGATGTACAGGTGGATCCATAAGAGCACCAGTGTGGGCTCCCTCCCTTTGGGACCTCACTTCCAAAGCCGAGGAGGTGAGGAGCGTGTCCCAAATCCCAGCTAGAAGTGCCTGTTCCCTCTGAGAGTGGGAAGCTCCTTGGAGAGGCTTGGGGCTTCATATTGCTGTAGCAGAGCTGGGAGAGCAGTGAGGGAGTGGGTGCTGTGCAGGACCCACTGTGTGACTCCATGGAGAGTCACACAGTGACTCTGGAGAAGATGGAGATCTCAGTGTGGGGACAATGGAAGCAGCTGGATAGTCAGCTATTAATGAATGTCATGAATATATCAAGTTTTAAGAGGCTCAGTGATTGTATTGCAAGTGTCTGTAACTCATGTTATGTTATCTCTGCTCACAGATCTGCTCTTGGGGTTTATCCAACTCCTTTATAGTGTCTCTGTGGCTCCTTGAGGTCCTGCTCCTTGGAGCATCCTGCATACGAGGGAATTCAGCCAGTCCATTGCCCAGACAACAGCAGCGTGTTTCACACATGTTTTTCCTGGGGAAATCTCAGGCAAAGCTTCCAAAGGCTGGCAGTGACTTCTGAGCAAGGGGCTGTGCTGACAGCGTCTCTCCATGCCAGCTCTCCAGCACGGGCTGGGCTGGAGGCAGATCCACAGGGCTGGGATTAAAGGGGAGGCAAGAGAGAGCTGGCCAGGCTGCTGACAGGGGCTTGACTGCTGTGGGGTTCTTCATCTCCACATGAAAAAATGGAGCTGAGCCTCCCAAACCCAGAGCTGACTCTTAGCTCTTGTGGGAAAATGTGATTCAAGGGACTTCTGAGGCAATGTCTCCACAGGGCATCGGGTGTGGGGGTGGCACAGCCACATGGCTTAAGAATGCCTCTGCCTCTTTTCCCAGTGGTGACATCAACGAAGACACTCTGGAGACTGAAAATGCAGCTGCTGCAGCTGCTGCTGCCTTCACAGCCTCCACAGACCTGAAGGAAGCAGTTCTAGGTAGGTCAGCTCTTTCCACTGCCCCTTGGTGGCAGCTCCACCACCCCAGTGTGCCACAGCCCTGCGCTGGTGTCAAATGGGACAGTCCAAGTGCTGTTGTACAGAGCTGCTGGGGCTCCGGGGTGTTCTCTTGTGGGCCTTGGGGATGCTCTCCCAGTATCCGGGGGCTCGGTGACCAGCAGGGAGCTGGCAGTGGCTGGCTGGGCTGCTGCTGCCCTCTCCTGGTCTGGGATGAGTCCTTGTGTCCGCCCATCCCTGGCTTCTGCCATTCCAGCTTGCCACGGGGATGTCAGTTTTGCAGCAACTTGCTGGCTTTGGTTGCCAGTAGAAGTGAGTTTAGGGAGCAAAGACTGATCAGCTGGGCTAGCGTTGACTTAAAACCAGTTTTACTTTAAAACCAAGGGTGACTGCATCCAGGTAACATCATTCTCTTTTATCAAGAATGGATGACTTCTCATATTCCCTGTGCTCAGCTGCAGCTGGATTGGCATAAATCTGCCTGGGCTGTTATGCCTGAGAAATTTGTGTGTTTGGATACTTTTGAAGCAAAGTACAAGTGAGTGGTGGCCACAAACCCCAGCACACCCAGCCATGCATCATTACTTTTTTTATATTTCTGAGTTTCAAAACTATCATTGCATGTGTGGCTCAGGCATGTGAATCAGGAGCTGTGGCTCATGTTTCTCTTTGATCTCTCCCTTCCTCTGATCCCTGTGAGAAGTGAAGATGGCTGAAGATGAGGACAGTTTGGAGGCAGAGATTGTCTACCCCATCACCTGTGGGGACAGCAAAGCCAACCTCATCTGGAGGAAGTTTGTGTGCCCTGGAATCAATGTGAAGTGTGTGCAGGTGAGAACAGAGAGCCCAGCACTGGACTTGTGCTTTCCCCTTGCCCACATTGTGAGGTCACCTGGCTTGTCCTGGTTATGATAAGCTTTGATCAGCTGCTTTGCATCAGGACCATGTCATGGTAGGAAAGGATGACATTTTTCTGGTGCTGGGTACCTGATATTTGTCCTGACTAAATTGTGTCATTCTGGCTGGAGAGATGGTGCCTCAATTTAATGTGTTATTGAAAATTTGAGAAATTTGGGTACTTGCAGTATCTGCTCAGTTGGAAAGTTGATAGTTTAAGAAATGTATTGATTGAGGACCTACTGAAGAGTTGCTGCTGTGTCCTGGGTAACTCGTGGTTAAAATTTACATGAATTCAGGAACATGCCACGAGTGAGTCATTGCTGGCATTTGTACACAGCCTGAACAATAGCCTGCTGAGGGAAAGTCTCCTTGGGCTCCCAAAGGATAGTCCTTGCCCTTCCCAGCAGAGGTGGTCTCCTCTAGCCATGAGGCAGAGGATAGATGCTGCTGCCTCCTAAAATCTGTTCTCTCTACACTGAAGCCCTTGTCCTTGTTCAGAGATGCAGTTTCTCATGCAGTAACAGTGAGTTGCTCTATATTGGTCAACATGATCATGGAAAAGAGGAGGCCTGGACTTGGGAAATCCTTTGAGATGGGCTGTAATGCAGCTCTTAAGAGAACTGCCTGGGTCATGGTTGGGCTGGAGAATCTTGGAGGGCTTCTCCAAGATCCACCCTTAGTGATTCTATAATTCTGTGATCCTGCAGGTTGCTGTTAGGTTCAGGCATGTTTGGGTGTGTAGGGCAATAAAAGAAAGGGAAGATTTGGCATGGTGTGTGCCAGCTCCCTGAAGCTGGTTTGCAGTAGCAGTGGGTGTGCACGGCCAGAGAGGCCAGAGGTTCCCTGATACCAATGGTTGGGCTTGGGAGCAGGAGGTCAAAGACCAAATGGGCTTCTTCTCTCTCCCCTATGGGGGATAACATCCCCCTAGACCCAAATGTTAGCAGTGCAGCCCAGCTTTCACTGAGTCTGTTAGTGGAAACGTGCGCAGCTCCCTACTGTTAGTGATACTTTGCACAAACTATGGGTGTTTTCCCAGCTGTCCTGCCTGAGCTGGGCAAACTCACACACCCCTGAGGCCTTGGTTTGGAGCAGCTGTTAACTAACCATTGGTGACAGCAGTGTTTGGCTTTAATCTTTCCAACTTGGGCAGTGTCCTCTGGGGTGGGGAGTGCCTGGCAGCCATCTGTATTGGGGGGGCCCAGGGGCACATGGGGGCTGCAGCTGCTGCTGGCACCTGGCTCCAGCTGAACCCTGCTCACAGGGCACCCTTGGCTTGTTTGTGGCTCGTGGCACTGATGTTGCACCCCTGCCTTTTGCAGTTTCATGATCACCTAATCAGCCCCAAGGAGTTTGTCCACCTGGCAGGCAAGTCGACCTTGAAGGATTGGAAGCGGGCGATCCGGATGAATGGGATCATGCTCCGGTTAGTGCCTTCCTTTGTGTCTCTGGACACTTCTTTCTGGGGGATTGTGGGGAGGAACAGAACCTTTGGAATGACAGTTTTGCTGCTGAGGGAGCAAATTAACCACTATAAACGTTTGTCTTAATGACAGCCGGATCCCAAATGTGGTCAGTCCAATGGCTTTGTTCTGTCCTTGTGCCTAGGGAATAATCTGGGGCAAGAAATACTTCTCTAGCCTTTTCAGGGCTTGAACCACACTGAGTTTCCAGCTGGTGTAGGGACATTGGAAATTTTAATGGCTGTTGGTGGCTGGGCCATGGTATCTGTGGATTCTCAGCATGACTCACCAAATGAAATCAGTCTGGTCATCACCAATGCTCTGGTTGCAGCACTCCTGCTTGACATCACTTCTTAATAAGTTCTTGGCAAAAAAAAAAAAAAAAAAAGCTTCTTTATTGCAAACATTTCTCTTCTCTAGTATTAACTACAGTAATTCAATTCCTCTATGGTCCTTCTGAACACAAGCCTGAGACTGTGATTTAATTAAAGTCTTTCTCTGCCTTTGGGCAGGATAAAAAAGAATCACCTCTTTCCCCAGGAATTGACAGTGGTTTTGTGCTCTTTTCACAGGGTGACATTGCCTTTCCCTGTATTATTCTGCTTCAATGCAGGCATCTCCTGTATTCCTTTTAAGCAGCTTTTGCTCCACATAAATTTTGCATAATAGGTTTAGGCTTTGTCAAGGCAGGGCTTTGAGAGGGGGAAAAAAAACTTCAGGGGAATGTCTGAAGGCAAACCCAGCAACTCATGGGAGCAAATCTCGGGAAGCTTAGGTGGTTGTTGGCCAGCAAGGCTTGGGAATGTTTTGGAGATAACGTTTTTTGATTGGAAGATGCCGTGTTCCAGTGTTGCCACTCCCTTTGAAGGAGATGAGACCTGATTTTAGTTTATAAATAGGGTTATGTCCTATCTCCTTTTGATCTATAGAGTCCAAAAGGCAAGAAAGAAGCTCCCTGTGGTCTCACCCTGAACTGATACTCCAGCTGATCCTTTGGTTGGAAGCTGTGGCTTTGGAGGGGATGTGCTAGTGGCACCAGATAGGGGCTCTCTCTTCCCCTTCCTACCTCAAGAAATGAGTTAATCAGTCCCAGTAAGGGCTCCTGTTGGCTCTGCCTGCTCTCCTGGCATTTTGGGACTCAGAAGTTTGGGGTGAAGGCTGCCAGGAGCGATCTCAGAGCTCTTAGCTGTTGCTGATGTGCCTGTCCTTGTGCTTGCTCCCTGTCTTTCAGGAAGATTATGGACTCAGGAGAGCTGGATTTTTATCAGCACACAAAGGTCTGTTCCAACACCTGCCGGAGCACCAAAATTGACCTGACAGGAGCCAGGGTGTCTCTGACCAGCCAGACATCAACAGAGTACATCCCTCTGACTCCCGCCTCTGCCGATGGTACGTGCAGCCATTCCTCACCCTCAGCAGGGCCCTGACACATCAAAGCTCACGAGTGCCACGTAACCAAGGTCCCTGTGGCTGCCCCATCCCTGGAAGTGTCCAGGGCCAGGTTGGACAGCACTTGGAGCAATCTGGTCTAGTGGAAGATGTCCCTTCCCATGGCAGGGGGTTGGAATGAGATGGACTTTGAGGTCCTGTCCAACCCAAACCATTCTCTGATTTTGTGAATTTGACCTATAATTACAGGCAGCTGTTTCATTGGAAAGCATTCTAATTTTGAAATCATTCTGTATTTAATTCCTTTTGCCCCTGAGCATTAAGAACAGCCTTGGCCCCACACCCCAAGCTCCTGGTGGTGCCTCTGGGACAGGATAAGACCCTTGGCTGGTTCTGCAGAGCACCCATCCACCACTTCCTGGTATTGTGGGGAAGCTGATGCACAGCCAGCCCACTCCAAGAACCCCTGTTAAACATGAGCTCACCAATGGGAGATGTTTGCCAGCTGCCGGGCTGTGCTGAAATAACCAGAGCCCTGAAAGCTGTGGAGTAAAGGAGCAGAGGGACTGGATTTAATACCTGCAACTGAGCATTCCAAAGGCTCTGCACAGCTCTGTGGGGCTCTGGCCAGATTCCCATCCATCCCGCTCCTGCGCACGGCACGAATGACGCCTGTTCCCCGGCTCTATGGTAACAAAACTGCTGAGATTTGGCAGAGCTGGAGGGAAGGAGGGATCCCCCCTGCATTCCTGTGCAGTGGGGGGATGCTCTTCCCTTGGAGGCTTTAGAAACCCTCCAGACAAATGGTGGCTGACTAAAAAGGGCTGCCAAAAAAATCAGACTCTAAATCTGTTTGACTTTTGCCCTGAGCAGTGCTGGTGTGTTTTCAGAGGGGAACAAGAGGGAAATGCTGCTCTCAAGCATGTGTTCTTGTGCTGCAAAGGTTGCAGGAGCAATCCCTGGGGATTGCACTTTAATGTAGGAAAATAAGTACAGCTGGCATGGCAGCCACTTGGGCGTCTCTGTTCAGCGTTGAGATCTGCATTCAAACAGATGTGATCCTCTGCAATATAAAGGAGAAGTCACAGAAATGCAGCAAGGGAGTGCTTCCTTGGAAACAGCCTGTGAAAATACAGGTTAAAATGAGGACGTGGGAATTTTTTTCTCTTCTTTTTTCCTATTGGTTGCAGTGAATGGATCCCCGGCTACAATAACCATAGAAACATGCGAGGATGCCAGTGATTGGAGCACCAGCATTGGAGGTATGGCTTGGGATCCCGCAGGGCTCGCTGGGTGGAGGTGATGTGGGGAAAGAGGGAAGCAGCAGGGTAAGGAGCAGGAAGGACCCTCTTACCAGAGCAATCATGCATGAGTCTCCACTGGGATTATTCCTTCTCTGCTGATGGAATAGCTCTGTGTTACATCCCACCGGTGTGTGGGCTGGCTGCGCAGCCTTGCAATGAAGTTGTTTGCAAGCACCAACATATCAAAGCCAGGGCCAAATGTGGCTGTAGGGTGTAGCGAGCGCGGGTCTCCAGGACGGTTTGGATGGATGAGAGATCTCTGAAGTCAGGTCTTAGAAGATGTGGTTTATTAAAAGTGGGGAAAGGCCCTGCTTGGAGTTGCCAGGCGCAACTCGTGGCAGGCCCAAGGAGAGAGGGAGAAGGAGAGGGAGAGAGCGAGGGTTCCAGGTGAGGGTCCCAGGGGAAGGTCCAAGAGAGCATCCAGTCCCTCGGGCACACCTTATCAGGGGGCTTCAAGGTGGGCTGGAACAGGACTTGGGCCAATGGGGTCACAGATACCTGATACTTCAGGGGAGGGTCACAGGTGTGGGATGAACCATACATTGGGGGTGAGACAGAGCATTCCATGTGACCTTTGGACCTATCTGCAGGTAAAGGGCATTGTTTAATCAGAAGGGGGATTGCTTTCAGCCTGGCTATACTATTGTTTTCTAGTTATTCAGTAGTCAAGGTTTGTTATTTCAAATCTAGTTCTCATCTCAATGTCTGTATTTTCCAAATCTTTTGCCAGGCAATCATATTTACAAGGTTTTCCTATTTCATCTTCCCCAACAGTAGGGGAAAAAAATTCTTATCAGAGAGGTCATGAAATCATTCTCCTTGGTGCTGCTGGCTGTAGCGAAGTGTCCTGTTGGTGTGGGACAGGGGTGGGGAGAGCGTATCCTCCTTTGTGTTTGTGCTCTGGGTGGGCTTTGCCCCAGCCCTGTGACCTCAGGGGTCTCTCCCAGCCCAGCAGGACTGCACCCCTGCAGGGGTGTCCACAGAGAACCCATAGCAGATTACCATTAAACCCTGCCAATGATTTTGAGGTTCTCCCTTGCTTCCTCTTTCTCCAGATGACACCTTTGCTTTTTGGCAAGGTCTGAAGGACAGTGGTCTCCTGGAAGAAGTGATCCATGAGTTCCACCAGGAACTGGTGGAGACTATGAAGGGCTTGCAGCAGCGAGCACAGGATCCCCCGCTGCAGCTCGGGGGTAAGGACCTGGACACGGGTGGTCAGTCATCTTGGGAGAGGGGCTTGTGGATTTTTTTTTATCCTTAGGGATATCTGGATGGCACACATAGCTCATCATAAAATATCACATTTCTGGCTGATTGGTGAGGCTGGGCTCGGGGGTAATTTAGGTGACCTCAGTTCTCCAATTCCCTGTGCCTGGGGCTCCCTTTCTGCTGGCACTGGGTCTGGACAAATGCTTGGACTGGGAATTGAGGTGGAATTTAGGCCATTGGAATAACGATGCAGCAAGCAGCTACTGTGCCAGCAGATTTCTTATCACCCCTGCTAGGCAGGAGAGGACTGTTTACACGACCAGTAACCTCTTGCCCTTTCTCATGGCTTCTGCCTTCTCCTCTTCCCCAGCCTCTTGCATTACCCTCCTGCAGATTTTGGCTGTCTCAGCTGGATGTGTTTGTTGTGTGGCTTTTGCCAAGCCGCAAATAGTTTGTGCAGGGAATTTTGCTTCCTCAAAGATTCTGTGTTTTGTTTTTAAGATGCTGTTTTACTCAACAACGTAGTCCAGAACTTTGGGATGCTGGATCTGGTCAAGAAGGTCCTGGCCAGCCACAAGTGCCAGATGGATCGCTCGAGGGAGCAGTACACACGGGATTTGGCAGGTATGCCCTGGACACACCAGTGTGGCACCGGGCATCGCTGCCAGCGCCTTATCTTTTGGGCTGAGAAAGTGGGGGTTGTGTTGAAGCTGGTGGTTTTAAACCAGCCACACCAGGCATTGCCACAGACCTCTAGGAAGCTTGTCCAGGTTCCAGGCTGAGCCAAACCTCTTCTCTCTCCAGCTCTGGAGCAGCAGTGTGACGAGCACCGCAAGCGAGCGAAGGAGCTGAAGCACAAATCGCAGCATCTCAACAACGTCCTGATGACCCTCACGCCCGTCTCTGTTCCCACGCCTCTGAAACGCCCCAGGCTGACCAGAGCCACCTCCGGGCCAGCTGCCATCACCTCCCAAGTCCTGTCCCAGCCAGCACAGCTCACTGTCACCCCCGGCGTGCCAGTGTCCCAGATTGCCAATCTCCCTCTTGGCAAAGTGGTCTCGACCCTCCCTCCTTCGGTGCTGGGGAAGAGCCCAGCCCAGCCCCCTGCTGCCAGCTCCCCGGCCTCCCCTCTGCTGGGGGGGTACACGGTGCTGGCCTCTGCCGGCTCCACCTTCCCCGGCACGGTGGAGATCCACCCGGACGCTTCCAACCTGACGGTGCTGAGCACGGCTGCGGTCCAGGATGGCAGCACGGTGGTCAAGGTGGTGAGCCCCTTCCAGCTCCTGACTCTTCCAGGACTTGGCACGACCATCCAGAATGTGACACAAATAGCTCCCAGTGGGAGCACGGTCGTGACTGTCCCGTCCGGTGCCACTGAGGCTGCCGGGGACGAGCACGCTGCCGCCGCCATCGAGGTGACCGCAGTGGCTGATGAGGCGGAGCAGAAGTGAGAGGGGGGACTTGCCTGGAGGGACGCTGGCCGTGCCACTCTGGGGGGAACTGCCTCTTCTCTGGCTGCGCTGTGGGACGAGGAGTGGTGTCATGAGGGGCACGGGCTAACAAGACTCAGAGTGGCTCGTGTTGGGAGCAAGGAGGTTCAGGTCAGAGGGAAGGAGGGGGGAGGAAGGATGCCTGGAGAAGGGAAAGGCAGAAATGCTCTGCCGTGTCTGGAGGAGGGAAGAAAAAAAAGAGCTTATTTTTTTATAAAGCTTTCCTCCCCTGTTCTCTTGGAGTAGTTTTCCTGCTCTGGGTTGTCAGCCCAGCCTTGTTGGCTGGCATAGCTGGAGCAGTGTCCATTGGAGGAGTGGGCAGGAGCAGGGAGAAGGTGGTAGCAAAAAGAAGCTGCTGAGGGGTCTGATGTGCAGGGAGCTGGCTGCTCCCCGTCCCTAGGGGCTGCAGGAGTGGAGAGGGATGCCAAGAGCAGGAATTCTGTGGATGTGTACAATCATTGACACCAGGAAGGGCTCTGGCAGCATGGGCACAGGCCCTGGGAGGTTGGGTTTTGTGCATGACACTGGCTTTGGGTGGCAGAAACAAGCGGGAACTGTTGTGACAGTGGGCATGGTGGTTGCCCAGGTCTGCTGGGGAAGGAGCAAGAAGACAGTAACCCAGAGGACTGAGAAGAGCTGTGACTTCTGAGGATTTAGGGTCTTTTTCTAGTTTTCTCAAAAAAAAAAAAAATCCATTATTGGGATTTTTTTTTAAGCCAACAATGATTTTTAAGCAAAGCCCCAGTTGGGAAGCTCGTTCTGCATGGCAGAGCCATGCTGCGGAGCGTGCAGAGCTGAGCCCCGTGGCCGTGCTCCAAGGAGCTCACACTTCCTCACAAGGGCAGACCCTGCTGTCCCCAGTCCCCAGCATCCCGTGGGAGCCGGACACTGCCATCCCCTCCCTGCTGGGTTCAAGCAGCCGTTCTGTAACGGGGTGGTCGACCCTCCCAGTTCTCCTTCAGCCACCCCACTTGCTGCGACTCTCACCAGGTCTCATGCCAGGGCCTGTGTGTCTCACAGTGTCTCTGGCTGGAAGGAGTCGGGTGCTTGGAGTGTTGGGGTTTCTCCAAACTTGATCTGGCAACAGCAGCAACGACAGGTCACTTTATTGAGTAATAAATATTTTTTTGAAAGAATGTTGCTGGTTTATTGTGTTTTCTATGTCTAGGTATAACAGTTGGGATTGTGAAATGAGGCTAGGACAGGAACACACTTTATTAAATATAAATGTATGTGTCCTCTCTGTTCCCTCTGGCCATGGGTGTGCAAGGAGCCTGAAACGTGGCTCCAAAGTCTGGTTGTCCATGGCACAGCTGGAACGTGGCTGCACCCAGTGCTGATAACTACTGGTCCCCAACCTGTGGTTAGGAGAGTTTTGACACGTAATCAGGAAGAAAAGTGATCTATTCCTCTGAAGCATTAGATTTTGTTTCGTTTTGGCCGAGACTCAGCTGAGACCGCAGTTGATGAGGAGGAGTCCTGCCTTATCAGAGGTTTTTCCCTCCCAGCTGGCTGCTGCTAAGATATCGCCGTCATATCTCTGTACTTGGGACAGCAGTAGCATGTCAGACCGAGGACATATAAAGGGTTGTGATCACCCTGAGCTGCCTTTTGCCTCTCCAGCGTGAGCAGCAGTGCTGAGCCACACCTGAAGTGGGTTTCCAGCCCGAATTCCCCTCTTCCTGTGCCGCAGTGGTGAGTGAATGTCCTTCTGCAGCACAGGGACACCTTTCCCCAGCAGTGCCAGGGCTGAAAAGTTGTGGTGCCTTTGCGCAGCCCTGGAGAGCTGTGGGCTGAGCATACCAATCCAGCCATTTCTGCTTTGGCCAAATTCATCTGGGTTATCCAGGGGCTGTGGGAGAGGGAATGATCAGGGGGAAAGGGGGCAGAAGGCGAGACCTCCTGGCTCTTCCTTATAGGTATCTGAGAGGTGGCAGTGGAGTGTGGGGTGGGACAGGATTTGTGTCAGCTCTGTGTTGGTGTGGTGCAGCAGTGGGCAGCAAGGACCGGGGCAGAGCAGAGCAAGCAGGAGGCAGCAGCTCTTCTCTGGCTCCGTGCACCTTTACCTGCCCTGGAGACTATAGATCACCTCACCGGCAAAGTATTCCCAGCGTGGGTGTACTCTGCCCTGCAAAGCAGCTCTTCCTTGGGATGTAAACAGCTCCCCAAGCAATAAACGCTCGGCAGGCAGATTTGGGCTGCTGCAATTCTCCCCTCCCTTTGCAGCAGCTCTTGGGGCAGCCCTGTCTCCCTCCAGAGACCGCCTGGGACGTTCAGGGGTGCCCCGGTGAAATGCTCCGCTCCTGGGGTGCCTGTGCTGCTCCCGAGTGTGCCGCGGTGCTTCCCCGCCCGGCCGAGGGCAGCTGGGGGCTTGCAGAGTCAGCAACTCGCGGCAGGATGAGGGCTGAGAAGGAAAAGCAAAGAAGGGAAGTTGTCTGCAGCGAGTTGTATGCAGAGATTATCAGTGTCTGGATGAGTGGCCTTGGGCTGGATGCGGCCGTGGGCGATCTGGCGACATTCCCTGGCCGGGGGGAAGTCCCATATGAGTGTGGCAGTAGATCCTGGTCTTGCAGCCCTGGTTTCAGCAGGGGTGGTAAAGCGTTGCTCGTGGAGAGCACATTCCTGTGGATCAGCTGTCCCTCCCCACGGTGCTGAGCTCTGGGGCTCTGCAGGGGGGAGCGCCCTAAGCCCCCCCCGGGTTGCTGCACCCCTCACTGTGGGCTCCCAAGGCTGCAGTGGGTGTCGTGCACCCCACAACTGGGACATTGCTGTGGAGCCCAGTGGGTCTACCTGCTCTGTGAGCCTGGGGTCCCTGGGCAGGACTGGACTTCTCAGCACCCATCCTACCAGCCTGGTGCTGCCGGCACTGCCTTCCTGGGTTCCCCTTGGGTGCTCAGGCTGAGATCTGCTTCCCTTTCCTCCCGTGGGGAGCCCAGGGCTGCTCTGCTCACAGCCGGGTGTAGAGGACTCGCACCCAGAGACAAAATTACGTAAGGGCTGCGGATGACTCATGCTAAATCCCTTCTTTTCCCTGGATTGTGCGGTGATGGAGACTCAGCCCCTTGCATTTTCTCCTCCAGGTATCCACGGGAGCAGAGTGCAGTGCTGGGGGAAGAGCAGAGGCTCCCACTTCCCGGCAGCACCGCGAGCAGAGCTTTGCCACGGTCCTGCCTGGCAGCTGCCTGTGGGGTACCGGGGAGCGGGGGCTGTGAGAAATCCCCAATTCCTCACTCTGTGCGTCTCTCTGGGCAGGTTAGGGCTGTTACCGGGACAGGAGATGCCCCAGCATCCTCGCGGGAAGGCTCTCCCAGCTCCCAGCAACTTCCTCGGACAAGCGGGGGGTGTGCAGCGCACAAAGGGCACCGTGTCTGGCGCTGGGGCGGGCAGCAGCAGCGATGGTTTCCTGGGGAAACCGCTCCGTGACCGTCGGCCGCGTCACCTCAGGAATGGAAACCGAAACTCGGGGCTTTCGACTCGGTGTTTGTTTGTCTAAAATCGGCAGATCCTGGGTTTCGGTTCTCCCCCGCCCTAATGCTGTGGATGTGGTGACGCTGCTTTGCCTCCTCCCTGCTCCAACAGCGGCTTCCTGCGCTCCGCCGCCAGCGATGGAGGGACGGCACAGCCGGCGGCTCCCTGGGCTGCTCCGCTGCTGCCTGTGGAGTGATGAGCAGGCCCGGAAGCTTTATATAATACAGTGAAAGCTGCTTGCTTCTAGAGCTGCAGGGAAAATATCCCACCTGTAAAATCAGTGAAACCTCCAGATATCCCACCTGTAAATCCAGAGTGAAGCCTCAGTGCCAAGGCTGATCTGCCTGGGTGAGCTGGGCACTGCCCATCCTAGCTCGGGCACCTCAGGGGAGCAGTGCTAGGTATTTTGTTTGTTTTTCACTGCTGTCTGATGCTGTCACAGAGAGCTTAGCTGTGGTTTAGAGTCAGGGCGGCAGAGAGATGATTCCTGCCCCAGGCAAGTAGCAAATGGGGATGGACTCCATCACTATGGACCACTCTGATACTGGGGCTGGGCTTTGCTTGGTCACTCCTTCCCAGGCAGGGATGGGATTGGTGTTGCTCAAACCATAACAGTTCCCATGGCAGCTGCAAGGACAAAGCTGGGGAGCTCTTTCCTGGAGGGGAACACTGAGCACGGGGGCTCCATAGGGTCAGATCCTGCTGTGGGGCTGAACCACCCACTGCTCCTCGCTGGCAGAGCACAGAGTGCAGCAGAGCCTGGCAGGTGGCCCTGTGCAGGTGGCCATCCTGCCACGGGTCCAGCAGTGACCAGGGTGTTGTTGCACAGCCCTGGTGGCTTTGCTGCCCAGGAATGCCTGGTTTCCACAGCAGCCCAGGGCTCTGCTGGAATCCATCCGGTGCCCTCTGCTCTAGTGGGGTCTATTCAGCACCCACAGGCCTGGGCTGCCCCACTCCTCTCCTTGGTGGGAAAACCCTTTTCTTGGTTGTGCAGGGTGCTGCTGGATGGGAGCAAGGTGAGAGCTCCCTCTGAGGCACCCAGTGGCTGTGACTGCAGAAAGCAGGAAGGTCAAAAACATAGTTTCTCTTCCTCCTTCCACTGGTGTTGACAAACGTGCCAGAAACTGGTCTCTGCCCCTTCTTCCTTCCTGCTGCACTGCCGGCTGCCCTACAGGCTGGCTTTGTGTTTCCTCCTCCCATTTGCTTTGAGGAAGAACTTTTTTTGTCGCTAAGGGTGGCTTTGTGTTGAGGTGGCACCACCAAGGACGACCCGCCCATCAATTGCTGGAAGGATTGAACAGAGTCCCCGTCAGCAGGGACACTTTGCCTCTGGGGCCTGCGATTTTTTACAGCCACTTGTAGCTGGAGGTGTGTTTGTTTTCCCTGGTTGTTTCCAGGGCTTGCAGCTGGCTTCTGGCATGAAGATAATTCCATTAGGTGGGAATACTGGGGCTGGACCGCAGTGTTTGGCACAGCACCTGCTTTACAGGTCATGGCTTTCTGAAGCTTTGTGTCCTGGCTGATGAGATGCGGCTGCTGTTGTGGTTTCCTGGGGCTGGGGCTGTTAGAGGAGCTTCCTGGGATTTTGCCTGGATGCGTGTGTTTTGGGGTCATATCGGGTTGCAGGGTTTTTTGGTTCTGTGTGTATTACCCGCACATGTGCCCCATCACCAAACCGCACAGGGGGAGGATGAGGGCTGGGATGAGATGCTAAGCTGTTGTGGGATGGGTTTGGTGAAGTGCGAAGGGGCTGAGAAGGAGCTCCACAGTCCGGTGGTGAGGATCCCTCACTTCTCGGGCGCTGAGCATCAGCTGAGGGTGCTTGTGTGGTAACACGTGCCCACAAAACTGGGGTGCGGGGTGTTGACCCCCGGCTGTCGGTGCTGCCCCAGGAAACACGATGCAAATGAGACTCGGCTGCTGCTGGGGGTAGATTTGGGGTTTGAGGGGTTTTTTTTGGCTCGAGGCTGAGCTCTGCAGCGGGTGCATCGCGCCAGGCAGGGAACCGAACGGAAAACGAAAGTGATGAACAGAAAGGAGGGCAGCGTTCTGCACCCCACCCCCGCCCCCCGAGCCCCGTTAAAAAGGAGGCTGCCGGGGGCGCCGGGCTGAGGACCGGGGCTGCCGCTCAATATTCCCTTAAAACTACGGTGCCGCCGCTCCCGGCTCTGGACCGAATCTGAGCGCGGGGAATCCCGATCTGCGGGTGAGCAGCGCCCCCGGGAGCGGCCCCTCTGCACTTGGGGGGACAGGATCGGGGGGACACTCGGCCCCCGATGCGCGGGGATGCGGGGGTGGGACGGGACCGGGGTGTGAGGCGGTACCCCCAGGAGCGCCCGTCCCGTTCGCTGCGCGATGCGGGTGGTGCTGTCCCGCCGGTGCCGCTACCGGTACCGGTACCGGCTTCTGCTGCCCTGAATGCTGCTGCCCGTCTCCCTTGGTGCCCCTTCCCCCTGGTGCCTGTCCCCCACCCCGCTGCCTGCCCCTCTTGTCCAGTGCCAGCTGCCCCCTCCCGGTGGCGGTCCCGGTGCCGGCTGGGGCTCCCGCCGGTGCCGGTGCCGATCTCCCCCGCCTGGTGCCCGCTCGGTGGCCGTACCGGCTCCTGCTCTCCCCGGTGCCGGCGGGCGGGGCGGGGCGGGGCCGCCGTGATGCAATTTCCGCGAAGTCCGGCCCCGGTTTGAATGCAGGGAGGCCCGAGAAGCGAAACTGCCGCCGGCGGCGAGCCCCCGGGTCCCCGCGGGTCCCCCCACCGCGGCGGCGGCGGCGGTGAGAGCGGCGGGGGGCGTTCCGGGGGGAGGGGAAGCTCCGAGGATGGGCGGTCAGCGGAGCACCCTGGGGGGCTGCAGGACCGAGGGTGCCCCCGGTAGCCCCGCAGCGAGCCGTGGGGTGCTGCAGGGCGTGCGGGATGCTGCAGGGCGTGCGGGGAGCGCATCCCGCTCAGCCCCTGCCCCCGCTCGCAGCATTCCTGCCTGGGCTGGGATGCGTTCGGGAGAGGATGGTCATAGCCAGAGTGCAGGTTTTGAGGTGCAAAGCCCTGTTTGGAGGGTGGGGAGAACCCCGGGAGTGCACAGTGCTGCCTTCGGTGAGCGATCCCCGGGAGCGGTATTCTAACCCTGCTGCCGCCTCAGAACTCCGGGGATGGCATCTGGGAGCTCCCGATGAACTTCTTACAGCTGGATAAAAGCAAATGCAGCATCCGGGGGTCCACGTGTCTCGGGGCTCTGCACACACTGGAGGGTCTGTGCCTGCACACACACTCGGGCAGTGGTGTCACGGCGGTCACTGCAGCAGCCAGGC
This sequence comes from Anomalospiza imberbis, assembly GCF_031753505.1. Classification (NCBI taxonomy): domain Eukaryota; kingdom Metazoa; phylum Chordata; class Aves; order Passeriformes; family Viduidae; genus Anomalospiza; species Anomalospiza imberbis. Next base: position 7,695,641 of record NC_089697.1, on the reverse strand, counting down.
TGGTAGTGCCGGCTCTTGGATGGGATGTGGAGAGAGCTGTCTGGTTGAAAAAGGCTGGGAAAGGGGGGCGCCAAGAACTTTGGAGGCTGTTTTTGCACTGGAGGGAGATTTCAGAGGGGTGTGGCTTCGGTGCAGCCAGGAGGACTGAGGGTGGTGGGGTGGCACTGGCCAGCATCTGCCAGGCAGCTCCTCTTCCACCGTTTCCAAGCCCTCCCGGCCAGCCCGGCTGCACCGATCGCTGGTGAGGTGCTGGAGATGCTGGGAAGGTCTTGCACTGTTGCTGCTGCTTGCAGCTCTAGAAAAACTTCCAAGGGCCAGTGCTTGGCTAGGTCCGGTAACGGGGGTGTGGGGCTGCAGCCCCCCGAGGCACATGGTCCCCTGTCCCCATCCCACCCCCAACACGCTGATCCACGTCACTTGCTCTGATCGAGGGGCACTTGGCTTACTCCAGCGTAGCGCGTTGCCCAATATTTTGTCAATAATTAACGAAGCCAAGAGCTCAGAGAAGGGCCACCTTCCTCCTGGTGGGATAGGATGGGTGCGGAGCGTCGGGACCCAGGGGCACGGTGAGCATTTCTCTACCACAGCCATGCTTTCCCTCGCCATTTCCAGGGAAATGTGATTATCTCTGGCTGCAGCGTGCCCTGCAAGGCGCCTGCCAGGGACGATACTTGGACACAGCATGGCCCGGCCATGACCCAAAGCATTTTCCTGAGCACGGAGGAAATGCCATCAGCGAGGCCATGGTGTGCTCTGTTTGGGTTTGGTTTTTGGCAAGGCTGAACCAGAGCTGGGCAGAGGGTGTGTGGGGCTGTGTTGGTGCCTGGGAGAGAGGCAGAACTCGCACAGATGGGGCTGGGGGTACAATAAACCAGCCTCTGTCTGTCATGGTGACTTGTCACCCATCAGCAGGATGTGAGTGGCTTTAAATGCCAGGCTGAGCTTTTCAGGATCATTGTAAAAAAGGTTGTTTTTTCTTGAAATATGCAAAATTCAGCTTGTAAATCATGGTCTGTGGCTTGCTGGTAAATACTGCTCCCCTTCCACTCTTACCTTCCCTGAAGCATTTGAATTTTGCCCTGTTGACATCAGTTTTATTCCCAGTGGGACAGCTGTCTTGGGGCAGAACTCCCTGAGCTTCCCTGTGCCTTGCATCTTCCCTCCACCCGAGCTTGGATTGCAAAAGTCCTCTTAGCTGCTTTTTTTTTTTTTTTTTTTTTTTTTTTTTTTTTTTTTTTTATCCCTCTCCTTTTCCTTTCTTTCTTTCTTTCCTAGTATAAGAGTGCTGTAGAGAGAGAAAAGCTTTAATTTGGCGTCAGCACTAGTGCTGTACAGAGACTTAGAGCGGGGTTTGCACTTCCTCTTCCCTCCCACCTCCAGACCCGGAGCATGTTCTGGCAGTTTGCTCAAAATCAAACGCCTTCTTAAAAAAAATAAACAGCAGAGGAATTGACCCCTTTAAAGGTGGAATATTCCCTCTTATCTTTTTCCAGCTGGGATGCCCTGCCTAGGCATGAATTCCAGTGGCACCCTGGCTGTCCTGCTCGGTCTTTATGGGCAGTTCTTAAGCGTTTAACCGGGCGGGTCGGTACCGGCGGTGCTGCAGGACCGCGTCTCCCATGAGCTCTGCGGCCGTGGACGTGTCCGGGCCGGGAAGTTCGGCTCCCTGTGCACGGAGCCCAGTGCCAGCGATCAGGTTTCTTCCTCTCCCGTGTGCATAACTGAGGTTTACTGGAGTTTTCACCAGTTCCAGTGTTGCACAGATGTCGCACAAACCCTGAGTGCCTTTCCCAGGAGGGCTCGGCCGGAGGCGGAGACTTCCAGAGGAAGGAAGGTGGAACTGCTGAGGGAGGGATACCAAAGCGTTCCCGCGACTGCAGAAGTCAGTTCCACTGGGAACGTGCTGCCCTCGCCAGCTTCAAAGGAGCTGGAAGGCTCTCGGCGGCTCAGCGTGACCTGTGTCCCGCTCCGGGCGCTCCCGCTGTGGCGGTTCGGGAACAGCCCGGCCCCGCGCCGCCGCCGCCGCCCTCTGTGTCCCCCCTGCCCTGTGCCAAGGCCCCGGGGCAAGCTGAACCTGCGGTCGCGGGGGACACTCCCTCTGCCCTGGGGTCCCGCTTAGCTCCAGTCCATCCCTGATCTCCCGGGGAAAGCCGAGTGGGAATGCTCCCTCGGAGCAAACAGGCTCCCCAGGCTCAAACAGGAGGGATTTTGACCCCCACAAGGTGCAGGGTTTTTCCATCCCGCAGTCCAGCCCTCGGAGCAGGCTGTGTCTCCCCAAACAGTTGCCTGGTTTCCATTGTCCGGGGGTTTTCCCGGTGCTCACAGCCTGGAGCAGTTTGTCAGGAGCAGCTCCAGGGGGTCTGCAGCCCTCACCAGCACCGTGCTGCCTTTGCTGTCTTGCTGGAAATCAGAGGAGCATCCCTTGATGCCCCTGGGCATGAGACAGCTTGTTCCACTCTCCTTCCTCTCTTTATAGGTGCTTATTTTCAAATTTTCCCAAATTATTTCATTTTGGAACAAAGCATTTTATCTGCATCAATCAGCAATTAGGCAGCACCAGAACCTCAGCTGTGGCTCCAATTTTTCTTTTTCTGTAGTAGAACCAGAACAAACAACAAGCTCCTGACCCCTGGACTACAGAAAGTTTTATTTCAATGACCATGACCTTGTTACAGCCGGAGGATAGGGATACCCTGGCTGTCTGCTGGCCCCAGCCAGCTCGGGGTCACTGCTCTTCTTTCACTGCCAGCCTGCACTGAGTGCTTCAAGTAAAGGTTTGGAAGTGAAGGCGCAGAGCTGGGTCTGGGTGATTCAGCTCTGGATGCAGAGCTCGTGGCATGGCACACTGGTGTGGCACACTGACCCCAATCAAGCCAGCGTGGCGTGGGAGTCTGCCACGGAATCCCACAGCTTCCCAAAATGGAAACCTGCAGCTCTGCCCAGTGCCAGGCTTGCTGCCAGGCCTTGAGAGATAAACCGAGCGGGTGTTTATCCACCGAGCACGTGTCTGACCTGATGCACACAGAGAAGTAGGATTAGATGACTCCTTCAGGGCTTAGCAGCCGGTGGATGCTGTGACACTGGGATGGGAGGTGAGGAGCTCTCTAAGGGTATGCTGGGAATGTGGGTGATGCTCCAGCCACTTCCAGCTTGGTGTTTGTTGTCTGGAGCTCCAGCTGGAGCAGCAGCCTCAGCACTCCCTGCCCACTTTGCCCAGCACCCTGTTTATCCCAGAAAAGAGCAAAGGATTCTTAATAAAAAATGCAGAAGGCAAGTTTTGCCTTCCTGTTCCATTGTCCACTGGCCCTCAGCTGTAAATCCTGCTCTTCCCTGGCATTGCCAGAGACCCAGTCTATGGTGGCTGCTGGCCAGGAGCCCGAGTTGGGTGCTCGGCACGAGGCTGGTGGCTTTTCTTGGCAGCACACCCTGCCAAAGGATGTGCCCCGGCATGTTCCCTTCACCCTGACACCAAACCCTGCAGAATCATTTCCAGGGCTGCTTCTGGCCCCTGATTAGCCAGGAAATGCAAATGCCGGAGCTGGTGGCTGGAAAGGACAGTGAGCCATGGGTTGCCTTCCCCGCCGCTAGGGCCGAGCTCTCCCAGTCGGATGTTTACCGAGCTGTCAGCTGGAGAGATGCCGGCAGGCCCCTGTTCCAGCATGCCCATCTCCCGGCCTTGGGTGCTGCATCCCAGGAGCAAAGAGAGTGGTTGCTTCAATAATTAATTCCAATTAATCTTTTGTGCTACAGGACGGATAGGCTGAGGGGCTGGAGCTGGGTTCCTCCCACTCAGCGTGGCCAACTTGGGGATGAAAACAGGATAAAGAAAGTTGGCAGGAGGGACCCAAGGTGGGGCAGGTGCTGGCAGCAAGAAGAGGAAGTTGGATCATGTGTCCATGGTCGGGGGGAGATCAGTGGCTGCTGTGGGGAGTGTGCTGGGCCCTCTGGAGCAGTTACTGCTTTGCCACTTTGGATGGTAAATGCTGATGGTCTATAGGGATATCGGGGACCAGGCTGAGCCCTTCTGGGAACCACCACCACTTGGCAGCCTGATCCCTGTGCAAAACACCCCCCTGGGACCTGGGCTGGTGGGGGAACAGAGCTGGGGGAGAGGGTGCTGAGGCTGAGGTTGCCTGGGTGAGGTTCCTGGGTGTGCCAGTGCCTCTGTGTGCACCTAGCCAGGGATTGTCTGATGTTTCCTGCTCAGTCACTTGTTCCTTGTTCCTTTGTCAGGCTTCATGAGCTTACACCGATGACCGGCAGGTATGCAGTGAGCTAGGACAAGGCCACTTGCTCCATGGCACCTCCTCCCCACGGCATCACCTTCTAAGATCTTCCCACCATTAATTTTGCCCCACTCAAGCTGCTGCCAAAGATGCCAATGGCCAACGGCCCAAAGGTGCCTCTTGGCAGCCTCCAGCAGCAGCTGGAACTGCTCCTGGTCTGCTCCAAGTGCAGTGTGAAGGAGAACGAGATCACCTACCACCCGCAGGAGGTGGAGCACAAGTGCATGTACGAGATCCTGCTGGCGCGCTGCCGCAGCCGCCGCAGCACAGCATGGAGGAAGGTGTGCCGGCGGCCCGGCTTCCCCAACCCCGCGCGCTACGCTGTCTGCAGGTACTACGTGATGGGGCTGGGCTGCAGCAGGCACAAGAACCAGTGCACCTTTGCCTGGAGCGCGGAGGAGGCCATGGTCTGGAACTTTGAGAGGGAGCACCAGCTGGAGCGGCGCTGGCTGAAGGCAGCGGTGCTGCAGGCACAGCTGGGGGGCCACCCTGCTGCCACCCCCCACCTCACTGCCAGTGCTGCCAGTGAGATCACCAGCGAGTTTGGGGGGTACTTCCAGGAGATCTGCAAGCATTGCTTTTTTGGCCGCCCCCAGCGCATCACAGTGGGTGGCTGCAGGTGGCTCTGTGAGTCCCACCACACCTGGGACCCGCTCCTGGTGCACGCGGTGCTGGACAGCCAGAAGAAGCAGCAGTACACGGCCATCCGGCCCTGCCCCGAGTTCATCGAGACCCTCTCCTACTGCCGGTTCGTGTCCCGGGGCCAGCCCTGCAGGCACGGCCCGCAGCGCTGCCAGTTCGCCCACAGTGATGTGGAGATGGCCATCTGGGAGGCCGAGAGGGAGCACGGATTGCTGCGCTCTGACCTGCTGCCATCTGCGGGCACCGGCAGCACCAACGGCGAGCCAGCAGCGCCTGCGCCCGTGTGTTTCTACTGCCACATCTGCCTGGTGACCTGCAGCTCGCAGGAGAGCTTTGAGAACCACTGCTCCTCCATTGAGCACGTGCACATGCTCTCGGCCGACAGCTCCATGCAGTGGGTCCACCGTGCACCACCGCTCGGGCTGACCAAGTTCTCACTGTGTAGCAGGTAAGGCATCCAGCAGGGAAGAGGGCAGGGGCAGCAGGGAGCTGCCGGCTCCCTGAGGATCCCCATGCCACCAGGCATGGGTGGCACCTGGAACACCTCTCTCCTGACAGAGCGGAGGTGTGTGAAATGGGGAGCAGCTGCACCAAGGCTCATTCCAAAGAGGAGCTGCAGGAGTGGATCCAGCGGGTGAAGGTTTCTGTGAAGAAAAAGAAGCAAGCCCTGAAGGATGGGCTCTTGTCCTACCAGGACCGGCTCCTTGCTGAGTATCGGGTGTGCTCCAACGAGGTGTTAATTGTGAGTGGCGGGCACAGGGTGGGAGCACTTTGGTCCAGGGCATCACAGGAATTCTCTGGTATGAGAGCTTGGGAATGGAGACCACTGCTCAGCTTCCTAATGGGGATGCAAAAAGGGATGTGGCATCCTCCTTCCTTCATCTCTTTGGAGACAGCAACCTGAGAGCCTGCTCAGGGTACCCAAGCTATGCCGTGGGTCCTCTTGGTTCCCAAGGCTGCTGGGTGGGGACCCAGAGCAGCGGTGGGGAAGGATGGAGTATGAGGATGTACTCTTGATCTCTCTTGGGAGGATGTAGCATGAAGACAAGGATGAAGATGGCACTGTGGAGGGCTTTGAGGTGTATCCCTGGGATGCTGCCTTCAGTCCCTCTCCTCTCATGACTCCCCACAGATGGCGGAGCACGTCGAAGGTGTCCAAGTTGTGTGTGAGCAGCCTCTGCATGTGCAGCTGGAGGACAGGAAGAAGAAATACCAATGGCGGTTCAAGATCCATTCTCAGGTAAGCTCAGTCCTTTGTAGGGTTTTGTTTGGCTGGGGAGTTTTTTAGTTATTACTTCTGCAAGGGGGAGAAGAATGGGGATTTGGGATGTTTAAATAAGAACAAGTGCTGGGTACATAGGAGCTGCTCAGGTGGTGCCTGCACTGGGACTGTGTGCAGGGGGTGTAGCCACTGTGTCTCCTGTCTTGTGCAGTGGTCCTGGGGCAGACCTGGCTGGTCTCAACACCTCCCCTGTACCATCAACAATAACAACATTCAGCTGCTTTCCTGACCAGGATTTTGTGGATGTTGGGGGCAAGAGCCTGTCTTCTCCAAAGTAGATTTCCTATTTACTGCACACTGGTTGATATTAAACTGGAACCTGAGGTTCTCTGAGACTTTAGAGTAATTGCTGTGTGATTGCAAGAGGAATAAGTTGTGGTGAGACTGGCATAGAGTTTGGTTCCTCTAGCAGCTTTTTCTAGGAAATGCTGCTGGAGAACCTTACCAGCTGCTGGGCTCTTCCTGTGGGCTGCCCTCACTGTGTCCCTGTCTTCTCCTCAATGGCAGATGCATCTGCAGCACGTGGCCCTGCTGAAGCGGGACCCTGGAGTCAACTTTTACTTCTCAGGGAATGGGCTTTCCCGGGGCCTGCAGTACATTTGTGGGGAGCACGTGGCCATCGTGTCCTCCTCGCCCCGCACTGCGCTGGTGGAGGTCAGCATGGAGTGCTGCATCCTGGGCATCTTCGAGCAGTGGGTGGTCTTCGACTTCGGCAAGCGCCCCGTCCTCATGCAGAAGATCAAGGTGAAGGTGGGCCGGCGGGAGACCCCCCGGCACGTCCCCAGCACCAGGGAGAGCACCCGCCCCGTCAACTTTGTGCGCTGGGACCGGGGTAACCGCATCATCGTTCCCAGCATGCCAAAGACTAGTGAAGAGGTGGTTCTGCTGGCTAAGTACAAACCTCCTGCTCTGGCACTGGATTACCAAAGTGAGGGGAGTGCAGTCGTTCCCATCACTCGGCTCAACTATCGGGAGAGGATGCACAGCTTCCTCTTCCGTGAGGAAGAAGCTGAGCAGGCTCTGATTGCCAAGTAAGTGCCAAGAGTGAACCCTTTTGGAGTAACCCTTCACTGGGGACCACAAGCCTATTGCTAATCCTTGGGGCCATGCTGCTCCTGGGGTCCTCTGTCCATTCTGGGTTGAGTCTTGTGGTGCCTTCCCAGAAAGCTGGAAACCTGCCAAGAAGGATGGCTTGCTGAGTCTCATCCTGTGGCTGTGGATTAGCTAGAGCATGGTTTCTTTCTCTATGTGCTTGGGGGGCTGGCAGACCCTCTCTGGGTGTAGGTGGCACTCCCCCCTCCATGGAGGAGGGCTCAGGAACTGACAGATCCTTTCTTTACTCTTCATTTGGGTGTTTCCTCCTTTCAGACTCAACCTGCGTGTGCTCATCTCGCTGACCCCCATGCTGCAGAGCCTCTCCATGGGGGTGAAGTTTGCTCTCTCTGGGGAGCTGTTTGCTGAAGTGCCTACCCCTTACAACCTCTCGCCGGACACGGATGAGGGGTACCTGCTGAGCAGGTCTGTGCCCACTGCCTTCCTGGCGCTTGACCCACCTGTGGACAATCGGGTTTATGAAGTTTTTGTGGAACGTAAAGCCACCACGGAGAAGACTATCTGGCTACAGATACCACGCAGATGCTGCTTGGAGCTAAACTTCAAGGCAAACACTTCCCACAAGGTGGAGATCCAGTTCCAAATAGACCAGCTGCTGTTCCGACACTGGCACCAAGCTGTGGACAGCCTGTTCGACGAGAAGCTGGTCCTGCCAGATGTGGCCAGTTGCTCCATCCCCTACTCTCTTGGGTCCCCGCAGAGAGGGAACAGCAAGCAGAAACAGGCCATCTCCTTCATCACGGGCCAGCCGACCACCAGCCGCCAGGTCCCACCTCTGCTCATCTATGGGCCTTTTGGCACAGGGAAGACATTCACCTTGGCCATGGCCACCTTGGAGATCCTCAGGCAGCCCAACACACGGGTGCTGATCTGCACTCACACAAACAGGTTAGCAGGGAAGAGGCAATGAGAACTTTGGGCAAGCTGGTGCATTGCTTGCTGAGGGGGTGAAGGGGAGCCAGGGTGTATGAGCCAGAGCCAAGCTGCCCTTTTCTCAGTGTTCACTTCAATTGTTTGTTTAAATAAATTAGTTTTTGTTGAATTTGTCTTAAACTGCTCTACTTCCTGCTAGGAGGAAATCTGGCATGGGTGGAAGTCTTTGTGGAAGAGGCAACACAGACTCACAGAATCCCTGAATGGTTTGGGTTGGAAAGGACATTACAGCTTGTCTTGTTCCAAACCCTTCCCCTAGATCAGGTTGCTCCAAGCCCTGTCCATCCTAGCCTTGAGCACTTCACATATTCCTACCTCATCATAAAATGGGAATGTGGCTGGAGAGACAGTATTCTCCAGCCTTTACTGTGTACTGCAAGAAGTAGAAAGCTGCTGCCTGACCATGCTGGGATAATGTTGTGCTCTAGTTGCCCTTGAAGACTGTTTGGCTCTGCATACATGCCAATCTATTGACTTTCCCAGAGAGAGTTTGGGGAAGAGAAAATGCAGATCTGGTCTGAATGCCATTGGATCTGCCTTCAGAGAAACCAGGCCAAGACTGTTAAAATTAGAGCAGTTACACTGAAAAGAATGTCCACATCTGATCCTGCAGGCTGTTATTGCCTCAGTTTTTAATGCATAATAGATGGTGACTGCTAATCTTAGCCTGTTCCAGGCTGTTTGCTTGCACGGAAGCTTCTCCTGTAGGTCTTGTCTCACCAGGAGATGGGGATGCTTTGCTGTCAGAGGAGAGCTCCTTGTCACTTGGCCCTGCACAGCATCAGGGCCACAGGTTTTCTTGGGCACATCACATTTTTCCATAAGAGTATCAAGAGATGTCGTAGTCTCAAATACCAATTCCTATTTTAAATCATGCTGTTGAAAGAGGCTGGGAATTGGTGGCTGCGTAGGCACTGGTTCCTTTGTGCAGTTGTGAATGTCTGCTGTGACAAGTGTGGTGTCACCAGAGCCAGGAGAGAAACTGGATGTGTGTTGCAGAATGATGAGAGAGAACTTTGTGTCACAGAATTTAAGAACAGCACCAAAGATTCCTTGATGCTTTTCCCTTTTGTTCCCCTCCAGCGCTGCTGACATTTACATCCGCGAGTATTTTCATAACTATGTGACCACGGGGCATCCATGGGCTGTTCCCCTGCGGATCATCTCCACCGACCGGTCCGTCAACATGACAGACCCCATCACCCAGATGTACTGCTGCCTCTCGCCAGACCAGCGCTCCTTCCGCCTGCCCACGCAGGCCGAGATCGACAAGCACCACATCATTATCACCACCTCCATGCTATCCAAGGACCTGAAGGTGCCCCCCGGCTACTTCACCCACATCATGATCGACGAGGCTGCGCAGATGCTGGAGTGCGAAGCTTTGGTTCCACTCTCCTACGCCACTTTTGAGACCCGCATTGTCCTGGCTGGGGACCACATGCAGATAACCCCAAAGCTGTTCTGTGTTGAGGGTGGGCAATCTGCTGATCACACCCTCTTGAACCGGCTCTTTCAGTTCTACCAGAAGGAGAGGCATGAGGTGGCCATGAAGAGCAGGATCATCTTCAATGAGAATTATCGTTCCACTGCCAGCATTATTGAGTTCATCTCCAAGCACTTCTACATCGGCAATGGCAATGCTATCCAAGCCAGTGGGAACATCCCACCCCATCCCGAAATTTATCCCCTCATGTTCTGCCATGTGTGTGGTGTGGCTGAAAGGGATATCTCCATGATTTCTTGGCAAAATGTCTCTGAGATAATACAAGTGATTGAGAAAGTGGAAGAGATCTATCAGAGGTGGCCAGATGAGTGGGGTGTCCAGGATCTGAAGAAGATCTGTGTGGTCTCCCATGGGACGCAGGTGCGTAGAAGAATCCTGCATTCCACCTGAGGGGGCTATGCCTGCCCTGCTGACCAAACACTCCCTAAGAGAGACCCTTTTAATCTATTTATTAGTATTTGTGCTAGTGAAAATAGGAAATCTGGGGTCTCATGTGCCTTCAGTGTTTTTTTGAGGCACTCTCCATTTAGGTAGAGTGTCCTGGGTGGTTGGAGCAGAGAGATGGTGGGATGGCTTAGTTAAACACTTCTATCAGCATCTTCTAGTCAGGTTAATGACAGGGCAGTGGGAGCTCTGGCTGAAGTCAGCCCAGATGTGTGGCTGCTTTCAAGTACTTTGGGGAACCTGCAGCTGGGCAGGATGAGGGACCCTGGTGTTTGGTGGGTGGCGTTTCTGAGCTGTGTTCACTTGTGCCTCTTTCTTACCAGGTTTCTACAACAAGACAAGAGCTGAGGAAAAAGCAGCTACAAGATGTGGTGGTGGAAAACTATGAAAATTTGCCAGGTTTGTGTGTTATGCAACAATCCCTCGTGCCTGGCTGCATTTTAGGGTGGTCTTCTGGGTGGGAGTCATACACAACTTTTGCAGTCCTGCTGGTGGACATGGGGATCCATAGCAGCTACAGCCATGGGGTAACAGGCAGGCCGAAGAGACACCGGGGTATTAGCAGAGGAGTTTCCAACATACATTTTCCTCCTTGTTAAAATGCAAAATATTGGCCATTGTTGTGTAAAAATACCTCTATGGGAGGTGCTGCCAGGCAGAGCTACCCCGCCCTCTCAGTGTCTCTGCCATCACCAAAGTCCAGTCCACGTAACACGGATTAGGAGGGAGTGCCTTCGGCTGATTTCCATACCCTTCTGGTTGGTAGATCTTTGATTTTGTCTTTTCCTGAGTGAATAAGATTTCGCACTGAATTAAATCTGTACCCAGCTGTCAACTCATTTCAAATATATGGACTTTGCTTTGTAGGAGGGTACAAACCCTGTAAGTGCCATCCCAGAGACTTGAGTATGTGTGAATCATGTGAAGCCCTAAGTACCAGTGAGGGAGGCTAGTGACAGAAGTGAATTGAAACCAGGATGGGTACCAATCACAGAACAGCTCACTAGAGGAGGAGTCTCCTGCTCTGGATGACAAGAGAGGGATAAGGCTGGTTTTGTCCTCAAGGACCTAATTTATGACTCATCCGTGTTTTCATTATCTTTTTTTTTTATTGCGCAACATGGTGAGAATAACTGACCCCAGGGGGTGTTTGTGATCTCCACACCCTTTCTTTGCAGCCTCTTCCCAGTGCTGACATCACTAGGATGCCTCTTGTTGGTTGCTATTTGTTTTGTGATCAGCAGAGTTCTTCCTGAGGGGAGAGGGATCCTTGCAAATGATCACTGCTCTTGTTCCTGCAAGACCCTCAGTTCCTCAGGGAATTTGAGATTCACAGCAAACTCTACCCATGTTTGCAAGGAGGGGCTGCTGGTGGCACTGGGCATGCTGGACTACGCTATGAGTGCTCATGGCTGCACTGGTCCAGGGCTCTGCCTTTATCCCATCTCTAAGCTGTCCTTCCCTCCCTGGTGTGTGGGTGATGGTGCCTTGTGATGACCATCCTGGTTCATGCACAGAGGATCTCACGATCCCCAAGAGCTGCTTTACTCACATTGGGTGACCCCCATGTTTCAGCCAAGCGGGGTTACATCAGTCCATGGCCAGGTGACACAGTGTAGACAGGTGGCAGCCAGGCACAGTCTTCCCTGCTGGGTTCTCAGAAGTGATTTTTTCCCTTGTCCCCTCTGGTGCAGGCCGTGAGTTTCGGGTCATAATCATCAGCACAGTCCACACCAGCGAGAGCCTGCGCGTCTCAGCCTCCCACCACCTCGAGTTCTTCAACGAGGCCAGAGTGCTCAACACCATCATGACCCGGGCTCAGTCACTGGTGGTTGCGGTGGGGGACGCTGTGGCCTTGTGCTCCCATGGCCAGTGCAGCAAGGTGTGGAAACGGTTCATCCAGCAGTGCATCAACAAAGGGAGCATCTTCCCGGAGAGTCTGACAATGGCTCAGATCAAACAGGCTGCATGTGACAAGGAGAGCTGGAGCAGGAGCGTGGAGGGGGATGAGGAGGACAGCGACACAGACTCCTCGAGTTCTGAGGGCGAGAGCATGAATCCCGATGACCCCATCCTCCAGGAGCTCTTAGATGAGAGCAAGAACATGCTGGTGACAGTGTCTGATGAAGGGCTGCTGAATGTGAAGGCCGAGGCTTCAAACCAGTGGAAAGACAAGTGGGAGTATGTCAGCTTCTCTTCTCAGATGATGCAGCAGTACCTGCATATGCACCCCCAAATGTACAAGAGGTGTGAGCTGGTCAAAGAGGGGTTTGACAGAGCTTCTGCCTTCACCCTCAATGACTCCCCTGCCATGAATATCCAGATCAAAGGCAGAGTTAACTGTGGGACAGCCTTCACTGGGGATGAGGTGCTAGTGGAAATCCTGGAGAACAGCACAGGTGACAGCAGCAGTCACCGCCCACAGGGGAGGGTGGTGGGCATCCTGAAGCGTGCCGAGAGAGAACCAACCTTCGTCTGCATGATGGATGAGTTTGATCCCCGTGTGATGATACCCATCGATCCCACTGTCACCAAAATATTTGTCCCAGGGCTGAAGGAGAAACCCAATGTCATTCCCATCCGCAAGCTTGTCAATGGGAAGTACAGAGTGGTCAGCTGTGAGAAGATCAGCCAGGAGACAAGGAAGTGCCAGTTCTTTTGTGTCCAGGTCATCTCCTGGCGGGAAGGCTTTTACTACCCTTTGGGGATAATAACAGAGGTCCTGCAGGCAGCATTGACTTTGGAAGAAGGCTTAAAGATCCTCACCTTGGAGTATGGTTTGGAGAAAAAATACCCAGCTGCTGTCACCAGAGAGTCAGCCAAATACACCTCCAACAGCAACATAAACCTCACCAAGGAAACTCGGAAGGACTGTCGGAATTACATGACCTTCACTATTGACCCCCAAGGTGCCAGGGATTTGGACGATGCCATCAGCGTTAGAGATCTTGGGCGTCACTATGAGATTGGAATCCACATTGCAGATGTGGCTGGCATAATTCCCAAAGACAGTGCCTTGGACCTGGAAGCAAAGAAGCGGGGTGTCACCTTCTATGCTCCCAAGCAGGAGCCTCTGTGTATGTTCCCACCCAAAATCAGCCAAGATGTCTGCAGCCTCCTCCCGCAGAAAGATCGACGGGTGATCTCCTTGTTTGTCACCGTAGAGAAGGAGACTGATCAGATGTTAAAGGGAATCTTCACTATCTCTGTGATCCGCTCAGACAGGCAGCTGTCCTACGAAGAGGCAGAACTCTGCATTAAGAACTGCTACAGGGGAACAGCAAAGGCCCTTCGTTTTGATACCCTGGAGGACTGCATAGCTGTGGCTTATCACTTCTCCAGGATCCATCGGAAGTTTAGGCTGCAGGAGGACTGTTTCTATGATCGGCTGGATGAGGAAAGTTCCCCAGGTAACAGGGGGTCCCATCAGATGATAGAGGAGTTAATGATCATGTTCAATAGTTTCGTGGCTGAGTTCCTCACCAACCAGGAGGTGACCAGAAACATCACTCCTCTCCGGTGTCAGTGTGAGCCAAGTCTTGGACAGCTGTCACACATGAAAAACAAGTACAGCCACCTCATTCCTTTGTCCATTCATCTCTTGCATCACCTTGGAGAAATGCCTCCTGGTCAAGAGTCTCCTAAAAATGTGGAATTCAGTCTTCTGGGCCCCATCTGGGAGCACCTGCAGTCAGCTGCTAGTGCCCGTGACTTCCAGAAGATGCTCGACCTCGTTGTCACTGATGACATCCATCCAAAGCTGGCTCCCGTGGCCCTGGAGTTCAGGAGACTGCTCAGCCGCTCCTACTTCTGTCGCTCCAACTCCACTGTCCAGTCGAAGGCAGGTCATTACTCCCTGCACGTTGACTCCTACACCTGGGCCTCCTCTCCCATCCGTCGGTACGTGGATGTCGTGGTGCAGCGGCACCTTCATTCTGTGCTCCGCAAGAAGCCCCTCATCTATTCTGCGGATGACATCGAGTTTCTCTGTCACGACTTCAACAGGAAGAATAGCCAGGCGATGATGTATGAGAAGAGAGCCCACTCCCTGCAGATGGCCAGCCAGCTGAAGGACCAAGTCCTGCAGAAGATTGCCTTTGTGGTGGATATCGAAGAGATGAGCAGGTTTTTTAAAGCCCTGTTTCCCCTGAACAAGGAGAGTCTTCCGGATCCGCAGAAAATTAGTTACAGGTCCCTTCAGCTGATAGAGCAGCCTGTGTTCATCCAGCAGCGGAGCAGCATCAGGCTGACCTGGAAGAGGAGGATGTACTCTGCAGAGACAAAGGAGCAGAGCCTGCGGGAAGGACCCCTCCGTGACATGAGTGTCACCCTCTTCCGCACCCAGGCGTGGCAAGAGGTGCTGACGGCCATCAGGAACGAGGAGTTTGACAGGGCCGCGTCCCTCCTGCAGCAGAGCAAGGAGCTGTACCACCGGCAGATAGGCTGGGTGCGGAAGAGCTCCTGCTCCCACTACATGGAGCTGTCCCTGGAGCTGAGCGCCGGTGACGCGCTGTGGTTCCAGCTCACCACCGACGTCAGCCGCGGTTTCCTGGTGCCCTTTGTGCAGCTGTGGTGTGTGACACCAGAGTTTGACGTCTGCCTGCAGCACATGGAGAAGCCAATCGACTGCTTCTCAGCCTATGCCACGCTGCAGTCCAAGGACAGGTACAAGAACGCGACGGAGTACAACAAGGTGTGGGTGCCCATGAGTGCCATGGAGTCTGCGTCGTGTGCCGTGGCTGAGAATGACTCAATTGTCCTCCGTGATGTTAAAATAAAGTGGGCAAAGCAAAGGACAAGCAAAGGACAGCTGCAAGGGAGTTTTGTGCTGAACAAGAAGTGGTTGGAGGACTGCTCCATTGAAGTGGACTTCTTCCACTGTTACCTGTGCATTCGTTTAGGTGGGCTGAAGCTTCCCAAGAACCCTCAGAGTGATGAGGAATGCCTTAGCCATGGCCTCCAGAACCTGTCTTTGCTTGACAACGGCAAATCAGAGAACAAACTTGTGGTTGATCCTGATACCTACACCTGGGTGGCTCATGGGGTCATGGAGGAGTTCAACGATGACAAGAAGTCGGACAGGTCTGGTCATCAGACTATGAATTTTTACATCCACTATATGTCTATGGAGACCATCCCTGTGGAGATCTCACAGAATTCTGCGAGGTTCACAGTGGAGCTCATTCCAAAGATGCTGCCAGACATGTAAGTGGGCTCAGCAGTGTGCTCTGGTTAACGTGGCTTCCCACAGGACCCCTCTGCTGCACCCCCAGGGGCTTTCCTCACTGCTGTGGCTGATCCCCTGAAAAACCTGCCCTTATCCTTGCTCTGACTAGCCATACTGTTGGGCTGTGGGTCTTTGGAGGGAGTGGCAGCACTCCTCGTGTCTTTTCTCCAGAGGGTCTCATGCTCTTCTGGTTGTCCCTGAGAATGGGGAGATAAGGGAAGGTGATGAAATTTCCCTGAGCACTTGCTTCTTATGTTACTGGGATGCTGCAATATGTGTTTTAAAAGGCCTAGTGAAGTCCTGGAGTGGGATTTGCTCAGTGGAAGAGTTCCCTGATTTCCAAATCATTCCCCTTTGTTGTTGCTGCAAAGCAAGTTCTGCTCTTTTAAAATCAGAGCTGATGCCTAGTTTGCCCTTCCTCGTACACAGCATAGGCTGCTATGCACCCCCAGTGCTGTAGCATTCTCAGGGCAGAACGTGCTTCCTTTTGCACCATGAATTCTAGGAAACATTGGAAGCTAATCCAGTAAAATGGTGTGGGCCATAACAAAACAGACTTGGGACAGGAGTTGTGTTGCTTGCTCTCAACATCTTTGCAGGCTCAGCTCTTCAGTCAGTTGAGAAATGGTCCTAGATGCAGAGGCGCAGAATAAGTTTAAGTTATTTGTGGTTTAAGTTCTTTATGGAAGGAGCTAATGCAACAGCAAAGCAGAGAGAAAGAATAAGTAAGGCAGTTAAGCAAAGCTGTATTACAACTTTTGCTATTTTATGCTGTATTCCATTAATTCCTATTTTTCTTTGTCTGTCAGACGGAAAGAAAAAGCACTTTGGAAGCTCAAGTATGCCTCTGACCTTGCTCAAAGCATTGCCCTTGGCCACGAACCTCCTCAAAAATGTAAGTGCAAATATTAACCTTTCTTACCTTGTGGCTACTGGCTTCTGGCCAGGCAGGTGCCCTGGCAGTTTCTGTGGGCCCTTGCCATAGGGGTGATGCTCCCACACCAGGAGGTTCCCCCGACAAGGGGATGAGAGGAGCTGCTATGTCATTTGGGATGCCCTGCTGGTGGCTGGCACAGCTGAAATTGTCATCCCCAGGACTCACAGAGATGGTTCATGGGCAAAGTATCTTGGCATGGGACAAGGATTATTTCTTGGTGGTCTTGTAACTGACCACCATCATTAGGTACCTGCTGCACTCTCTTGCTGAATCACTTCTGTGCTGCCCTCAGTAACCTTCTTTAAATTTGTTTTCTTGGCTCTTTGCACTAACAGTGACAATATCCAGATTCCTGCAGCAAAAATCCTTTGATATCCCTGGCAGCAACTGGAAACTTAACAAGAGTCAGAACCAGGCTGTTCTGGATGCTCTAAAAAAATCCTTCATGCTCATCCAGGGCCCACCAGGTAAGGGGGTCAGCAGAACACACCTGCTGTGGTATGAATGGCAGGTGAGAGGTGAACTGCTGCTTTCCATAGGACCCTTGGTAAGCCAGGAGAAGGGAGCATGGGTTGGCATCACCCACAGCTGTGCAAGGCAGTCCCCTCCATTCTTGATTTTGTTTTGTGGCTGATCAGCTGGATGCAGATCCAGAGCATGAGTGTTGTGGTTAAAATGTTCTCAGCATATTCCTTTTTTTTCTAGGCACAGGGAAGACCGTTGTTGGAACTCACATTGTCTACTGGTTCCATCAACTGAATGAGAAGAGTGTTGAGAAGGACAAAACACCATGCTTGGAAGATGACAAGGACAAGAAGACAAAGTGCATCTTGTACTGTGGCCCATCCAACAAGTCTGTTGATGTTGTTGCTGGTAACTATCAACTTTTAAACCCCTGAAGTGGCTTGCACTGGTGGCAGGGAGAACATGTGGTGTGGAGGGGCCAAAAGTAGAGCTGGTCCTTACAGAAGACCCTGCACTGCAGGGCGAGGACCAGTGGAGATGGGATGATGAGTGAGGGGCAGGGAGAGACAGGCCTGAGCACCACCAGTGCCTGGTGCTGTCTGAGCAGACCTGCCCTCCTTCTCCAGAGATGCTGCTGAAGATGAAGAAGCTGAAACCACTGAGGGTTTATGGGGAGGCCATTGAGACGATGGAATTCCCATACCCGGGGAGCAACCGGAACATCTCCCGTAAATCCCTACGGGATGCAAAGCCAAAACGTGAGCTCAGGTAGGACAACGTGGCCCTGCAGGCTTCTAGGGTGCTGGGGAGAGGTGGCTTCTGTATCAGTGACACTAAACAAACCAGAGCAAATAGTTTCATTGCACCACTGCAGAGCAGCACTATTAACTTGCTTTCTAATTAATTTGTAGTGATTTTTTTCAAGCGAATGTGTACACTCCAATGTGGCACCTAGTCAGGAAATCCAGGTGGTTGAAAAGTCCCTAGATGTTTTCATCTCCTTTTGGAACAGCCCTGAACGTCTCTGACTTCATTCCTGCTTGCAGCCGCTAAAGGGAAGCGGTTGTATTTTATGTCCTCAAGGTTGAATTATTTGGTCTACAAAGATGGGAAAGATTGGCTGTGAGTTTTTTAGCTGATGGGGTTTCTCCATGTAGGCAGGTGGTGTGGTCTGCTTCACTGTAGAAGAAATTACTGAGGTCTCAGTGTTGAGGGAAAATATTTATATATTGACTCTTTATTCAGCGAAATAATCCTGCATCATCGCATCCGGCGGGCGCCCAGCCCCTTCTGGCAGAGAATCTGTCACTTTGACGCTCGGGTGAGGAACGGAGAGGAGATCACAGAAGAAGAAACAAAGGAGTGAGTAGGAAGAGACCCTGGTGAGACATGGCTGACTTTGGCTGTGTGCCACCTCTGAAGCACAGATTAATAACTGTGTGTTCAGAATAATGATTAAAAGTGATGAGATCGAGGTTACAGGTACAGCACAGAGCCTCAGAATCACTTTTGCACTGGTGCTGTTGTCCATCTGGACCAAAATTCCTATTCTGCCTGTGTGACCCTTGAATCCTTCACCCGGACCCCCTGCCCTGTTGAGTTCAGGACAAAGTACATTTCCTACAGTGTCCATCCAAAGCCCTTTTCTGGGAGCATCAGCTCATCCTGGGGAGGGAGGTGAAGCCATAATCATTTGGGAAAGCACAGCCTCTGCCTGGTTCTCGTGTGAGGTATCTGGAGGTGTTTCCCTTATGCGCAACTTGGTGTTTTCTGCATCAACACTAGGTACAAAGGTTGGTTGACACAAGGTCGTTTGTATCAGCTGGCACGTCACGATGTCATCCTGTGCACCTGCTCTGTCTCGTCTGCCGGCGCCCTGGAGCACCTCAATGTCAAGCAGATAATCATCGACGAGTGTGCCATGTCCACAGAGCCCGAGACCCTCATCCCCTTGGTCTGCCACCACCGTGCTGATAAGGTATGTCCCTGCCAAAGATGTGTCTCTGAGACAGCTGCTCGGGGCTCTCAAACCTTTTCCATCCCTTACCGTGGAGCTCTTACAAGACCTGTTAGGATTTTAAGGTTTGTGCTTCTTTATGGGGTGGGTATTGCAGCCACCGAAAAAATATGCTGGCTCAGGTACAAAGTATTAACATGACAAGAAGCATAGACACAGTTAGGGCTGTTCAACCTGGAGAAGAGAAGGCTCCAGGGAGATCTTAGAGCCCCTTACAGTGCCTAAAGGGGCTCCAAGAGCAATGGAGAGGGACCTTGGACAAGGGCATGGAGTGACAGGACGAGGAAGAATGGCTTCAAACTGAGGACATAGTGACAGTGGCTATTAGGAAAAAATTCTTCCCTGTGAGGATGGTGAGGCACTGGCACAGCTTGCCCAGAGAAGCTGTGGCTGCCCCATCCTTGGAAATGTTCAAGGCCAGGTTGGATGAGACTTGGGGCAACCTGGGACAGTGAAAGGTGTCACTGCCCATGGCAGGGGGTGGAACAAGATGAGCTTTAAGGTTCCTTCCAACCCAAACTATTCTGTGACTCTAGAATTCTATGGTTCTTTGTGTTCCTCCCATCAGATGGAAACATTATCTAGGACAGGATCTTTATGTCATGTCCAGTGTGGTCTTTGGCTGAGGTTGCTCTAAGTGTAACATAAGTTACACTTATGTAACTTATAAGCATCAAACATGCAAATAGCCTTTCAAAGAGCTGATGGCCTTTGCAGTGCCACCACCTCGCAGCTGAGGTGTCTGCTCTTCCTTCCAGGTTGTTTTGCTGGGGGATCACAAACAGCTGCGGCCGGTGGTTAACAATGATGTCTGCAAGACTCTTGGCATGGAGACGTCTCTCTTTGAGCGCTACCAGGAGCAGGCGTGGATGCTGGACACGCAGTACCGCATGGTGAGGCCCTCCAGTGGATTGTCTTCTCTCCATCACAGAAAATCGAGGCTTGTCTTAAGCACCAGATAGTCTCCACTAATGCTTCCCCTTCCTAGACACAGGATTATATCTAGGAATATGCCAGTGCCAGCTCCAGCAGTATGGCATTGTGTTGAAGCCTGCCCAGAAAGATGCTGCAGGCTGAAAAGTTTACTGGGTTTTGTTCACCTCAGTTTCCCTCCTTTTCTCTGCCAGCACAAGAGCATTTGTGAGTTCCCATCCCAGGAGTTCTATGAAAGGCGGCTGAGAACATGTCCTCAGCTTGTTCGGAAACCCAGCGTGCTCCACCACAGAGATAACAACTGCTGCCCCATCATCTTCGGGCACGTGGAAGGGAAGGAGCACTCCCTCATTATTTCTACTGAGGAAGGAAACGAGAACTCCAAAGCTAACCTGGAGGAAGTGGCACAGGCGGTGAGCAGGGGCCTGGGGAATTGCTGGGGATGCAGAAGGGAGGGCGTTGTGCTGGAATTGTGGAGGGATGATAAAGATGTAAAGATCAGCAGTGTCTGCCTGGTGCCTCCCGGGTCTGGAGCACACCAGGACGCCCCTGGGCAGAGGCAGGTGTAGGACAACGTGATCGTGAGGCAGGCGCCATCGCTGGCCCGGGGAGGGGTGCTGGGGGGCTCTTCCCTCTGGCCCCGCTCCCAGGTGAGCAGGACGCCGGTCGCTCCAGGTGAGGTTAGCCAAGCAGCTGACACTAGATGGCACCATCCGGCCGGACAGCATCGCCATCCTGAGCCCCTACAGCGCCCAGGTGTCCGAGATCAACAAGAGCCTGCAGAGGGAGGGCATCCGCGGGGTGACCGTCTGCACCGTCATGAAGAGTCAAGGTGAGGGGACAGGAGGGGGAGGGTTGGGTCTGTCCCCTCCTGCCTTCCTGAGGAGCTGCTCACAGATACAGTCTTGAGCAAGCCCTACCCCGGGGTCATTTCAGCCATGGAAGACCAGATTTCTGAGTAATTTGTGATTATAATAAATCCTTAGGAAGCCTCTGGAGTGCTTGGGCAGGGTGAGGCTGCTGAAGGCAGGAAGGTGAAGGATCTCTAGTGGAAGATTTCTAGTGAAAGGTTCCCTGCCCATGTCAGGGAAGTTGGAACAGAAAATGTCCCTTCCAAATAAAACTATTCTGTGATTCTATATCTGAAAAGGGTGTTAGAGAACTACCAGAAGACTTTGTTCTCTTTGGAAAGCAATGACCAGGAGTCCAAAGGCCTCCAAAGCTGGAGAAACCCAGAGGGTGGCAGTAGAGAAATGAGTGTCCTGTGGGGTAGAGAAATAGCCAGATGCTTCCTTCTAAGAAAATCTGGTTTGTTTCCACTTTCTAGGAAGTGAATGGAAATATGTGATCCTGTCAACTGTACGCTCCTGCCCCCGGTCTGAGATCGACAGTAGGCCCACAAAGAGCTGGCAGAAGAAATACCTGGGGTTTATTACTGACCCAAACCAGGTCAATGTTGGCATCACACGAGCTCAGGAAGGACTCTGCATCATAGGTTGGTATCCGTGGACCATGCACAAGCCTTCAGGGGAATGGGATTCTCGGATAAAGGGATGGTGATCCAAACTAGTACAACCAGTGATCTTGGTTTATTCTTCTGCCCTTTAGTCTGGGGTTTTGAAACTGGGGAATCTGGGCAAAGCAGGGCTTATTCACAGCTTGAATACAGCAAGTATAGTTAGTTTTTCCCACCCTTTGTTTTGGACCATGTTGTTTCTGTTGCTTTCATGCTAGAACTCTGTCCTAACAAAAATCTGGCCGTTCATTTTGCTCCTAATCACGCTGGTGTAGGCTGTGATGCGTAGGGAAGCTGCTCACAGATATGACAGCATGGAAAAGGGAGCTGGGATTTTACAGATATGTCCCTGCAAGTGACCCAGCTGGCTTAGCTAGAGGTTATAGACAAAAATGGTATCAGCCAAGCCTCTTCTAGCCACTAACCTGCTGTCCCCATCCCGCTGCCCACAGGGAACCGGTACCTCCTGGAGTGCAACCCTTTGTGGAAGAGACTGGTCCAGCATTACTGCCGCCACAACAGCTGCACTACAGCCCAGGAGATCCGTGTCAGGAGGACCCCAGCCCTCTCCCGGTGAGGATGGGCCCTCTCTGCCTGAACTGCATTATGTGTGCCTTGGGAAGGACCAAATCTTTCCATTATTCAATGACCTACGGAGCCAAATGCAGCGGGGGATCTGGGAGCTTCCTGCACTGTGACAACTCAGCTTCAGCGTCTGCTTCAGCATCTTGAGGTGTTTTTAATCAGTGCAATCTTGGGCAGGAACTTTCAATTCTGGCAAAACGAAAAGGCATTGGAGATAGATGATGGGCATGTGACTTTACTGAGGATGATACTATTTTTGTAACTGTAAGTTGCTCATTTGAACCCTCATCCTACTGCAGCTGCAGTTTGGGGGGACCAAATATTTACTCCAGCTGTCAGGGTTGCTCTTTGGGGATCAAATGCTCAGTCTGTTCATCGGGGTGGAACGACTGCACGCAGTGGAGCAGCGCAGCAAGATGCTGTTTGCCGTGGAGGACCAAAGCTTCTGAGTACTGCCTCTCATTTTAAATCCAAGGACAGGAGATTTTTAAGACTTCTCACTTTTTACTTTTTTTTTTTTTTAAGTGAAGGAGGAAAGCAACAAGAGATGCATGCACCACTCTTTGTCTAGCCAAAATGATGTTCTCTGAGCGTGTAAATATCACAGTGGCAAGGCCAAGGTGATTTTGTAAATAGATTTACGTGTTCTTTGTACAAAGGAGGTTGTCCTCACCAGCATAAAGGCAACGAAAAGCGGGGACCTCTCCTACTAGGAAACATTGGGATTTGTCAGCCCATTTTAAACTGTTCAGAATTTTATTTGAAATCTCCTGTTGATCCCCCCTCCCTTTCCTACCCCACTTTTTTTAAAGCTGCTTTTAATTTATTAACTTTTAACTCTGTGAATTTGTTTCACAGCCTTATGGCCTGAGATTTTAAGAGCAGTGAAGGAGTGTATGTGTATAATGTATTTTTATATTTTCTGTAGCCAAACTGCTGTGAGCTGGAAGCTGTGGTTCACCAGAGAGGCTGCTTTCACCCAGTGGCATGTGGCTGGTAGAGGTTGTGGTGAATGGTGCCCTCTGAAAATCATGGAGCTGCTTTTGGAAGCATGACAATTTTGAGGGAGGGTGTCTTTTATCTCATTTCAATTCTGAATGTATGAAGTGCCTGCCTCGGCTCTCCCCAAACCACATGCTTGGCTGTCCTTAGATGTTCATGTGGGATGGAGCTGAGATGCAATCACACAAGTTTTCCTTGTGGTGTGGATCCCTATGATGTCACAGCACTATGGCAGGAGGAATTTTGCTCTGTTTGCAACTGAAATCCAGTGTGGCTCTTTCCCATGTGGAGGAATGGCAATAGGAAAGCATTGTGTCTGTAAAAGTCTCAACTGAACGCTGTGTTTCTTCTCATGACTCTGTGTTAGACTTGCCTCCAGAACCTATAGAGAGGTTTTGTTGTTCTCTTCCTAGTTTAAGCTACCTTCCTGCAGTCTCTGTCTGGGGGTTTGAGCTGTATGCCAACGTCCACCCAGGCTTGCTCTTGTCCTACTGAAGCATAAAAGTGGCATATGGCTGGCAATTCTGTGAAGGATAAAAACCCACAGCAAGTATCTCCTGCTGGTTCTAAAGATGCTTGGTAAAAGCTAGTAAGGTGTAAAATTCATTGTTCCTCTTTGAAGTCATCCTGCATGGGATCTTAAAAGATTCTGCACCAGCCTGATTAGCAAATATTATTGCAATTCCAAAATAAGATTGTCTGTGGATCATTCTTTGGACTACTAAAATGAAATCATCTAGCTCCAAGATGCTATGGAAATTTGCAAAAAAATGCTGGAATTGTTGGGATAACTATTTTAGGACGGTGCCAGCTTCATTTAACAAAGCCTTCTTGATTCCTTTAGAACCAGTGGGTCTCATTTTCATTATCTCCCGTAAGTGAAAAGTTTCTCCCCTGGGTTTTGTGGTGGTTATTTTATACATGTAACACAAACAAGGAGCCTCACCCTTGATGTAGTGACTTAGTCAGTGCTCTTGGAGGGGGTTTGGCCAAGAGGGAGCCCTCATAAAGCAACTCCCTTTGTCCTTAGTGGGGAAAAAAGTGTTTATTTCTCCTCCATGGAGGTAGAATGAAATGCTTTGCTGGGTAACCTCTGTGTTGCAAGACAACATATATATATATATATTTTTTTTTTTTTTTTTTCCTTTGAGGATGTATTTTATAACTGGTGATTAGGAAATGCACCCAAGCAGCAGCTACAGCCAGGCTGGGCCCTCGGGCTGCTGGTGCTGTCAGCAGGTTCCTGGAGAGCTGGTCATGCAATAGTCAGGGATAGCAGAAAGTGCAATTAAACTTTTTATAGACTGTAGTGACAGCTGACTATCATGTTCTTGTCCTTATGCTCATGGAGTGAATCATAGAAATCAACAGAGGGAAAAAAGTTCAAATTAGCCCGGTTTCATTTGCATGCAGAGTTTTGAATTTACTTCTGGAAGAATTTTATGTTTGAGCAATATTCTTAAAATACCAAACTTTTGGTAATCCTAATAGGAACACCCTGGCAGCGTGGTGCCCAGGGCATCTGTCCATTCACAGGCTCTGTGTTCTCCACATCAAAGACAAAAGCACATGGCTGCAGGACACAAATGCCAGTTCATCCAACAGCATTAACTTAATTTCCTCAGCACGAGCTTGAGCACAAATTGAACAAGGGGAACCTGTGCAGGCAGCCAGTAGTGAGCCCAGCATCAGGCGGGCTGGACTGTTTTTGAGGATTAGGACAGATCTGTGTAGGACAATCAATTTACTGCAATAAATCGGTGGGGTTTTTAAAAATAGAAATGAAATGTCAAGTGTCATGAAGTCTGAATTAAGGAACTTGAAATGGGGCAGGTTTTTATCTTTTATATGTCTGTGACTCGCAACAAACCTCAAATGACCTTTTGGATACCAATATTTTTATCTGCTTTGACTGTTCATAAGAATGAATCTCAACATTCCTTTTTTGATATTTAAGCCATAATTGTAAAAATTATTTGAATTTATTTAAATAATAAATTTTATTACTAAAAGGTCTGTGTGGGGACAGCTCTGTTTGGACTGAACCAAATGGTAAAAAAGAAAATTAACTGCAGGTTTTCGGCAGAAAATATTTTTTACATATTGATGTATTACCCTTCCCTGTTTGTTGGGAAGCTTGGGGATTATTTATTGTTGGGTTCTGGTTGGTGGTTTTTTTTTTTTTTATTAAAGTGATCTTTTCATGCACTATAAAGGGGTGAAGTCATGCTTAGGTACCTATATGGCACAGGGTGTAGAGGGTGAGAGAAACCAGTGATGGACATAAGGATGGGTGGGTGATTTGAAGAGCTTAAGAGTTCAGTTCAGGTATTTTGGAAGAAGGACAATACAAACCCAAAATATCATTGGAAGAAACTGACACTGAGCATCTTTTAGTGGATGGAAGGCACTGGATGGAAGAGATGCTTTGGTCTCTTGTGCTCTGCTTCAGAAGTGTCCTTCAAGATTTTCTGGTTCTGGCTGCTCCCACCATTGCTTCTGGCAGTGGGACAAAACTGTTGAGTCCCAAATGCTGCCTTAAAGATGCTATTTTTTGTGAGAAATTTCAAATGGGTTACTGCTAACCTGGAGAGATTCTGGGAAGGCACCTGTACAATTGCTGTTGAAAACAGAATGAGTTTGATTTAAAGCAAACTGTTTAAACAATTTATTTTTAATTATTCTTATTAATCTTTTTCATGAAACCATTAAAACTGTTGAGCCGCCTCATCAGGCTGCCTCATCAGGCTGAGGTTGGGGGCTTCCTTGGCATCTTCAGCAGGGTGAGTTTTTGTCTTCAATATAATGCAGTCGTGCCACTGTGAGTAGACGAGCATGGGAGTGTAGGATCTCCTCACTTTGAACTCATACAACCTGCCAGGCAGCAGGTGGTTGATTACACACACGTTGGAGATGACTTCCTGGGTGTGAGCGTGTCCTGGTTCTGTCTGACTGTCATCTGTCACTAGCTTGATCTCCAGCTGCCATCGTTCAAGGTGCAACTCTTCTTGACTTTCAGTGGACCACTTGAGCTGGGCCCAGGTCTGGCATGCGAACGACTCTATCCGATCAAAAATCGGCGGCTTCTTCATATAGAGAGAAAAAGTAATGGGAGGGTGTAGGGCACCTCCAAGATGTATCTGTGACACCAAACTGTGCTTGACATGGAGCCTCCTTGGCTCTTCCAAGGAAACGAGCTTCTTGAAAAACATGGAGAGCTTGAGCACTTTCTTTATATTCAAGTCCCACTGGGAGAGGAAAGCTTCTACGTCACAGATCTGTACGTAATGGCTCAGCTCCTCCCGACCTTGTTCCAGCTCTTCCAACAGCTCAGTTAAAAGTGCCAGCTGGATTTCAGTCTGTTTTTTTCCCATCTTCTTGATCTTCTGGAGTTGGCAGGGGTTTGCTATTTGCAAGATGTCAGCAAAAATCATCATATTGTTCTGGTCTCTCACGCACACGTGACTGGGCTCAAACTTCAAGTAAAAGTAACACTTCTTCAGAAGATGAACTTTGTTCTGGTGGTACTGGAGGAGGTGGGAGTTCAGGTCAGAGTGCAGGAAATCCAGAACAAGCTTTTTGTTTCTCAGGTACTGGTTCATGGTGGTATTGTCGTCCTGTTCTTCTCTGGGCGGGGTACTGTCCAAAGTGGTTTCAGTCTCAGGCAAAACCTTAGCCATGTTTCCAAAGCTTGGGTGCTGTGTAGGAAAGCAACAATAATGACATTAAGAACCAAAGGAAAAGCAGCTGTGAGGGAGTACAATCATGGCTGTGACTCTTCTCTCTTAATTAAAGCTTAGCTTATAAAGAACTTATAAAGACTAGATGTAGTTCCAGAGGATTTTTCCTTTATACTTGGCTGGTGTCTAATGTTTTGTATCCTCTACTTACATGTGTTCCAACTGGTCTCCCTCTACCCGCCCTTGAGAGGTTCTGCCTCTACTTAATAGATTCACTGACAGGAGCTATTCTCTGATACACTCTGACAAAATTTCTCCCTATCTTATTATCTTGTTTCATTCTAATTAGCTGCCTTTGTACTCCTGTAAGCAATTTCTTTCCATTCTTCTGCCTCTCTGGAGATGCCTATTTTTCTCTCTTTGTAATCTGCCAGGCTGTTGAGGTTTGAGGCCGATCTTCTCAGCCAGTTCCTACAGCTACATAATCACATTGGTGATTCAAATTAACCCTCTGCCCCCACACGAGCTGGAATGCAGCAGGCAGAACAACAAAATCCACCGAGTGCCACCTCACAATAGCTTCCAAGAGGAATGACAGCGTTTTCCTTGTGCTTCTACCTTCACCAGTGGATTGACAGTCATAACCTGACAGTGCTTTCTGTGATGTGCTGCTTTCCCTATCTTTGGGTTTTGTTTGAATCATCTCAGACCATGAGGTCTACTTGGATTTTCTGCAGTGTACAGCAAGAGGATGACACACATGTAAAGCACCTGTAAAGAGGTAACAGTTTGCTGTGGGGGCGTTTAGGCAGTGGTTCTTGCAGCAATACTTCTGCTGGCTTAATCTTAGCTGTTTACAGGGGTCTGGAGTGACAGGGCAAGGGGGGAAGGCCTCAAACTGACAGAGGGCAGGGTTAGATTGGATATTGGGAAGAAATTCTTACTTGTGAGGATGGTGAGGCATTAGCACAGACTGCCCAGAGAAGCTGTGGCTGCCCCATCCCTGGAAGTGCTCAAGGCCAGGTTGGATGGGGCTTGGAGCAAACTGGTCTAGAGGAAGTTATCCCTGCCATGGCAGGGCATTGGAATGAAATGAGCTTCAAGGTCCTTTCCAACTCATACCATTCTGGGATGATTTTATACTCATTTACTGGCAAAGATGTGCCCTGGGTGATGGTGCCATCTGTACCAAGGTGGAAGGTGTTTCTGTGTTGTGCTTTAGCTGAAGTGCCTGTGGCTCACACAGCTTATGTACCACAAACAGCAATTACCTAAATAAATGCCCGTGTCCCTGTTGTCAGTGATACTGTAATGAAAACCCAGATGGATATTTAGGTGGCTTTCACAAGCTGAATACACTTGATTTGAAAACAAAATAAATACAATATTCTGAAACTAAGATCTAATTGGGATATCTTAATTCTTACATGCCCTGTAGAAGCTGGATGGTGAGATCTACTTAACAAAGCCATTTTTATTGGCCTCATTTTCCCTAAATTCATAACAGAGCTAATAACACTTCCTCATAGGAATTCCAAGCATTTGTAAACCTTTCAGCTGTCTGGCCCTGAGCTGCACCACAGTTTATAGTAAGTCATTCATTTGCAACTTTGTCTCCCAAGAGAGCTGTCAACAGAAGAAAAACAAGCTGTATTTCCTCTTCACTTTTTTCTTTCCACAAAAAAACCCGACCTAAACCAAAGCAGTGCCAGCTCCCAGCATCGTGTATGAAGCAGCAGGACCAGCACATGTGCCAGGTGACATTCCCCACTCTTGGAGGGATTTGGCTCTGCCGAGCAATGTGTTTGCCCACAGACCGAGCTGTCATCGTGCTTGTTTTCCCTTGCTTTTTCCCATGTTTTTACATACCTTTTTTTTTTCCTCCTGCCGGGGAGGGCTGGCTGTATTCCCTGCACTGCTGCTCTGTTTGCAGCCGGGAGGAGCTGCCTCACCCCAGGGCGGGTTCTGTGCTCACCCAGGCCGGGGTCTGGAGAGGTCGCAGGGGCACCCAGGGGCTGCCCGCTCGGGCCCGGCCCACCTTGTCACACCGCGGGAGCAGTGTCCAGGTGCTATCCACAGGCGGGGGCAGTGTCCAGGTGCTATCCACAGGCGGGGGCAGTGTCCAGGTGCTATCCACACCCCGGGAGCTGTGTCCAGGGGCTCCGGTGCCGGCGCGGCCCGGCCAGGCCCGGCGCCGCAGGACGCGGCCGTTGCCACGGCGACCACTCGGCCTGGGGAGCTGCGGCCGAACCAGGACACCCCCTGGAATCGTTCATACCTTCCCCTCCGCAATTCACAGACTCGTTTGGGTTGGAAAGACCTTAAAGCTCATCCCGTTCCACGCCCGAGCCGTGGGGAGCGATGGCAGTAAATCCCACTAATCTCCTTCCCAGCCGCTTTCCCCCCCGTCCCTCGGACCTTCGGAGGCCTCAGCTCGGTGACACCGGGCGTCGTGGGGAGAGCGGGCCTGCTCTGCCCGTGCAACGAGACGTGTCTGCGGCATCCGCGGAGCGGTGACGCTGCGGTGACACGGGGCAGCACCGCGGCGCTCGGTGCCCGCCGCCGCTGCATCACAATGGGATGGGGGAACCAGGGAAGGTGGAACGTAGCATGATGGAACCATGAACTCATGGGCTCACAAAATGGCTTGGGCTGGAAGGTCACCTTGTTCCACCCCCTGCCGTGGGCAGGGACACCTTCCACTAGCCCAGGTTGCTCCCAACCCCGTCCAACCTGGACACTTCCAGGGATGGAGCAGCTGCGGTTTCTCTGGGCAACCTGTGCCGGGGCCTCCCCACCCTCACAGAGAAGACTTTCTTCCTAATATCCCATCTAAATCTCATATAAAGCCCTCTGGGCTTTGTGGCATTGCTGCAAATGGGGGCTTTTTGGGGAGGAATCTTGCAAAGTCCATCTGAGGCCAGACACCAGCGCTTTACTCTCTACAGTGAGACGGAGGCTGTTTCACAGTGTCAAGAGTTTTGTTAAACACATAGTCCTTATGAAAGAGCTGTGTTGAAATAGGATATATAAAATGCTCCATTAAGTGCAGCGAACTTCCTTCTGGGAAGGAAGGGATTTTCCTGCTCTGCTTTCCTATGGGACCTGGCTGCCCAGGCAGCTGTGTTGCTGTGGAGAACAGAGTGCCTTGTCTGGTTCAAGGTGGCAAGCTCCATGCCACAACTGGTGAACTCATCAGCAAACAGGTCAAGCCTCTGGGGCTGCAGGTGCCTTCATACTCCCTGCTACTGAATCTTTGGGTCAGGGCTTAGCCTTAATGCTGTCTGGTGTGCTCAGCTGGAGCATCTCTGCTAAGCTTTTTTAATTGAATGACAGGCAGGATTCATAATGCCAGCCCTGGGCTCCTGCTTGAACATCAAGGGAGGAGGCGATGTGTCATTTTAAGAAATCAATGCATCTTCTCAAGGCAGCCAGAGCTTACCATTTCATTTCACAGCTGCCAAGAGATTAACTATACAACTGTCAGGTGTGATCCTCTAACAGACAAAGGAGATAACAAATATGAGTGAAAGCAGGTTGGTAGCCTTGTTTGGGGAGGAGGGCCAGCAGAGATTAGTATTTGATAATTACACAAAGTTACTGTGGGAAATGAATGTTCGTGCTCATGTCATGGGTCTCGATCTTGTTGTTTGGACTGTGTGTGCTGGGAAATGGAGCTGTCCCTTGCAATCAGCCTTGGTGGCCTGAGGGTATGAGAAGAGTCCTGTGGAGGTCCAACTTACCCTGACTCCTGTTCCAGTTGGGCCCTGTGCCAGATGCCCAGTCATGGAATCATAGAATCACAGGATGGCTTGGTCTGGAAGGGGCCTTAATGCTCATCTTGTTCCATCTGAGCACAGCACGGTACATGTTTGAAACGGGCTTTATGGCTGGAGTTGTGCAGAGACTTGCACTGAATTTGCTTGTACTTGCCATAAATAGTAACCTGAATCCCAACTTTAGCGTGGAAAAATGGAATCCCTTTGGCTGCCCCTACCCTGAGCTGCTGGCCAAGCTGTTTTCTTGGCTTTAGGGATGGGAGAATAAACCTGCTTAGAATCCACAGCTGAAATGTTAGTGTTTTCCATCCCTTTGCAACAGGGATCATCAATTCAGCTGTAGGATTTTATAGCATTCTATGAACCTCTTTGAATTAATACACATGCAAATGTGTTTGAAGCCTCCAATACCATGTAACCCTTTGCCCCCCTCATCAGCTGAGCTGTCTCTGTGACAGAGCTGATAACCACTGTCACTCTGTCACTCTTCCTGTCTTGTCCACAGCATCAAAACAAAGAACTTGTTAGTCCTGTCTGAGATCAAGATATAAGCAGACAATTGATTTTCCTCCTTCTTCTCATTAGTGAGTTCTGACACTTAATAAAACATATATTTCCTCACTCAGGGTAAGCAAAACATCCAGATAGTGCCTGTCAGAGAAGGCTGGGAGCAAGGATTAATCTTTATGGGAAATCAATAGCTGGAACAGAAAAAATGGCAGAACCCAAATTGAAAGTCGCTGGCAATTTCTGTCTTCATATTTCACATCTGCATTTCTGAAAAAGATATTTGCTGTAAAGGCAACAACCACAGAGGCAGGGAGGAGGGTGGACTTTGTGCCCGGTTCTTCTTCTGCTGTTTCCAGGTGGTACCTGGCAGGTGGAGGTGGGTGCCAGGTTTGGAGCAGCTCTTTGGGTAGCACCTGGTTCAATGTGATCCCTGTCCCAGGACAGAGGGCTGACACTGACCTTTCTGCTAGAGGTTGTGTCCCAATGGCAGCACTGTCATTAAATCTCCCAACATCACCTCCTCCAGGTACCTGAGTTATCCCTGCAGCCCCAAATAGTACCCATCCTTCATGATATTCACCTGGCTGCGTGGAAGCAGGATTTTCAGAGCAACATAAAGACTCCAGCCCCCATCATCACAAGGGTATGACTGATTTACTTACTGCTTGCTCCCAGTTTCACTGGTGCCTCAGATACCTGAAATAAATTATACATTCCAAATATATTCCAACTCTAAATCACAACCACACATCAGTGAACTCGTGGCGTTCGTCAGACTCTGATTCAGAGGCTCACTTTGAGAAGGAAGAGGAATTGAAGTTTTCTAAGGAACCCGGGGGGAGGAGGGAGGGAATTGCTCTTGTGGGATGCAAAAGCCCCAGCTGGACCAGGGCAGGAGAGAGTTAATTGTGTCCCCGATGCAGCAATTATCTCCACCTCATTACACCCACTAATGGCACCCGAGGAGGGAGCCCCAAAGCCTGGACGTGCCAGAGTTTGTAGTGGCTGTTTGCATATAGCAGGTCAATAAATTTGAGGTTTTGGAGGCTGGTTTGGGAAAAAAATCTCTGCTCTGAGCCTCTCGATCACGCAGGGCTGAGAGCCCCGTATTTCCTTAGGAGAGTCCTAGGCTCTGCTTTCCTCCCCTGCTGATGGATGGACAGCCCGGACAAGTCTTGGCACCAAAGGGGACCCGTGGGGTGGACACCCCCTCCTTTTTCCAGCGGTGACATTAATTTAAGCACATGTGGACATGAGAGTCGAGAGCCCGTCTGAGCCGCAGGCTGCAGCGGCGCTGGTTTATTGATGATCTTGCTCAGGGAGATGGAGCAGGGTCAGGGGAGCTCCTTTATCTTGCTGGAAGCTCATCAAGCGCCCTTTCGGATCTCTTTGTGCTGTGCTGAGCTTTGCAAGACAGGCGTCCTTGAGCGTCAGTTCAAGGCAGGTTGTCCCGTCCCGGATCCCACGAGACATCCCTTGCTGGCAGCCTCATCCCAGCAGCGAGTGTGCTTCCCCTTTTTCCAGGAAACTTCCCAAGGGGATCACGTTTCCTTGGATGTGGGAGAGCAAAGACGGGAAGGGGGAAGCTTGCTGAGCCTGCAGCTTTGTCCCCTGGTCACTGCTCGGGGCTGTGCCTCGCGGG
Organism: Anomalospiza imberbis; assembly: GCF_031753505.1. Classification (NCBI taxonomy): domain Eukaryota; kingdom Metazoa; phylum Chordata; class Aves; order Passeriformes; family Viduidae; genus Anomalospiza; species Anomalospiza imberbis. The sequence goes on along the minus strand of NC_089697.1, from coordinate 7,663,141 downwards.
GAGCACAGCCGGGATAATGCCGGGGTGCAGCACGCCTGGGGAGCTGGAGTCTGCCCTCCCCCGGGAATGGGACATGGACACAGCTCGGGGCTGAGCATTGGTCCCGCTGGGAACGCGCTGACCGGCACAGCGGCAGAGCAGGGCAGGCAGAGCTGCCCGGCTGTGATTTATCGCCCGGCTGCGCTTGCGCTCCCTCCCATCTGTCTGGGCTTCCATCTCCCGCGGATAAATCAGCCTGAAGCGTTTGATCCCACAACAGCCTACAAGCAAGGGGGACTGCAAACTGCCAGGGCAGGAGCAAGGCAGGGGCTTTTATTTCTTGAATGCTACAGTGGTTTGAGAAACACTTGGCTGTGTGAAGGGCCAGGACTGGGGCATGTCTGTGCCTCAAGGAGGGATTGAGGCTCACAGAGAGCTAATGACGAGCGCCTCTCACACGACCACAGACACTGGCCCTTCCTGGATTAACAGGAGTGACTGTGGGGCTGGATCTGTGCGGAGGGAGCAGAGTCAGAGCCTGGAGTGATGTTGGGCTTTGATGTTGTCTTGCTGCTCACGGGGATGCTCTCCCCGGGGCCTCATCCAGCCCCGAGGCTGGGGCAGGGGCTGTGGCACGCCATGGCTCTGGTCTGGGGGGTTGATCCAGGCGGGCTGGAGGGGCTGCAGCACAGGGCCAGAGCAGGGGGGCTCCCTCTGGGAATCCTGACAGCCCCTGGCTCCAGCAGCAGGACAGAAGGGTGAAGTCATGCCCATGTCATCCCATCCATCTCTGCTGCTTGCAGGCTGGTCCCGGGGGAAGTGCAGGCTTTGGCAGCTCTAAGTGGGGTTGGAGGCGGATGCAATTCTGGAGAATAAGATTCCGTTGCAAAACCTGTAAAATAAAAAAAAATTAAAGTTCTTGGCTGAGAAGCTTGTTTAGAGATCTTATCTCTGGAAGAGGAAATAGTTCTTAATTCCCTCCCTTGCTGCCTCCCAGCAATTTCTGGGTCCCCAGAGGGGCACAGGCTATCAACTCTGTCAGGAAACGAGCTGGGGAAGCAGCTTTTGTTCACGGAACTGAGACTGACCCGAAGTGGCTCTGAGTGAAGCTGCTGCTGCTGCCACGTGCAGTTCCTACTGTGGGGAGAGGCAGGTGGGGTGTGCGTGGGGTGGGCAGACTGCACAATGCATTTGAGACAGATTGCAGGCAAAAATTACATTTTTTGAAACCTTGGGTGGAATCAGGAGGTGGTTTGGGCGATGCTGCTCCCCCTGCTCCATCCCCACGGTTCCCTGGGCAGGGCTGCCTGGGCTCTGCAGAAGGAGGGACAGGGCTACAGCCATTCCACACACGTGGGGGGCTGCACTGCTCCTGTCTGAGCTGGTGAGCTGCTGGGATATTGTGTGCAATGGGATTACATGTATTTAAGATTGGTGCCATCCACGGCCTTGTCTGCCGTGTGGCAGAGCTCTGGGGCTGGGCTGTCCGAGGACCTTTGTGACTGTCCTGCCATTGAACAGGAGGACAGAGGGTGAGGAGGGTCCAGGCTTCTGCCTCACAGTGGGTCAGTGGGGAGAGAAGAGTCCCTGCTCACTCAGCTTTTGTCCCTTGTGTTCATTGACACCTCCGCCCTCACCGAGAGCCTCCTCTGAGTCATCTCCCGGCTCAATGGAGTGTGTGGGTTTAGTGCAGCTTTAGCTGTTCATCCTCTGCTGTGCTAGAGCCTGACACGGGCAAGTGGAGCAATTCATCAGCGTGGGGATGAGGCAAATGAATGTCCTTTGCCGATACAATGGACCTTGCTCTCCTCCCACCAGCTCAAGCAGCAGCTGGTGTCGCTCTGGCCCAGTGAGGGCTGCTGAAGTGGCTGCTGCTTGAGGAGCTCAGGAGATCTTAAAAGAAATCTGGATTTATGTTTTGTGATGAATGACTTAGTGCTTCAGCTGTAAAAAACAGCCTCAGTGGAGAGGAGGCTCTTGAAAATGTTCCTGTGTGCAAGCAGAGAGAGGGAGAGCAAAGCCATGGCTGCAGCAGCACCACCTCACATGTACTCTGAGGTTGAATCCCTCCAGGTGAGGTTGGTGCTGGCACTCAGGACTGTGACTGGCCTCATGGCCATAGTGGCTGCCAGGGCTGTCCTCGCCTTTCCCACCTTTCCCTGCTGCCTGGCCATGGCCTTTGCCACGTGCAGTTCTGCCCCAGCATGTGCCCCACTCCTGGTCCCTGAGGAGCACAGGGCTGGTAGCTCCTGGGGGGATTCTGTCAGCTGTCAAATGCTTGAAGCACCTTTGTGGAGTTCAACAAACCTCTTTGCATATGAAATAGCAGGTCTCCAGAGAGCAAATCCAGAGTGAAACATCTCTCCTGGTGACTGACATCAACTTCCTCATTAATGGTGCTTTTCTGCTGTGCTGTGTGGTCACCTGCCCTTACCAGCTCCTCACCTGCAGCACACGTGAGAGGTGAGCCAGGCTCCAACCCCAAGCTCCTGCTGGGGTTCAGTTTTATCCCATTTGCAAGGGCTGAACTGGGAGTCAGGGGCTGTGGGGCTCATGGAGCACATTTTGTGTCTGGTCACAGAGACGAGCAAGATGCCATGAGCCTGAAGGCAACGTGATCCTTGTCACTGGGGTAGCTTAAACCAGGGGGAAGCCACAAGAGCAGAAGTGTTCTTGGAGGTGCCGCAGCATTTGTGACAGAGGTTTTGGGGATGACTGTAGTGGTGGGGAACAGCAGTGTGGCACAGCGGGTCTCTGCAGCTGCACTTGTCACCATGACAAGGACAGCCTTGGGGCTTGTCCCACATTGGGGGCCAGTGTGACTGGAGCCAATGCAGCCCCTTCCCTGCCTGCAGGCAGGATACTCTGGGCAGGACTGGGGGGGGGATGTTTGAGCACCCCAGGCTGCCCCTCACAGTGGGTGCTGAGCAGTCAATGCCCGAGATAACTCAGCAGGAAATAGGAGGAAACACAGCTTGGGGCCCCCTTGCCAGCCAGTGCCCCTCGGCATCGCTCCGGCTGTGGTCGACCAGCCTCCCTGCGGCCCCACTGGGCTGAAAACATCCATTTTAGGTGCCTGTCGGCAGCGATTAAGGAGCACAATGCTGACGGCCGTGCGGGGGGAGCCCACGGCCACCGGCCGGCAGTGCTGGGGCTGCCGCAGGGGAGGACTGGCTGCCCTGCACGTCCCAGCGGCTGCCGCGGGTCGTGCCAGGCTGCGGGGCCGTTACGCAAGGGCTGGCGGGTGCCGGGACATCCTGTGTCCCACAGCGGCTCGGGGTGGCCCCAGGCTGCTGGACTCCCGTGGACATCACTCACAGGAAAACTCGTGGCTGCGTCTCAGCCTCGTGATGCTTTTCTCATCGTGGATAGCAATTGTGGCACTGGAGGCTCCCAGCTGCTGTGACCAGCTTGGCACCTGGGATTTGGGGCAGAGGATCTGTGCAAAAGGTAGCAACTGATTGTGGCTACTCAAGTGGCAGTTCTGCTGGGCATTTTCCTTGTGGGGTTTGCAGGCACCTCCAGAGTGGGCAGCCAGCTGGGTGAGGGGCTGCTGGTCCTTTCTGGCTCCTGAACCATGGGATTGCCAGCTTGTGGCCAGATGAGGAGGAAGGGGCAGGATAGGGAGGTGTTTCTGTATGGGCAGAGACCAATCTTGCCTGTCCCACTAATCACAATGTCCTACTTGGTGTCTGCATCAAGAATGGGGCTAATCCTAATCCAGGGCAAGGATAAAGGGCCACAAGTGAACCAGGGAGCCACATTCTGGTTGGCACTGGCCAGAGTGCCTTGGTTTAGTGCCCTAAACCCCGAGGTCAGTCCAGCTAGCCCAGTTCCAGCTCAGACTTAGCTGGATCTGCCCTCCAGGATGGAGCCAGAGCTGCTTTAGCGCCTTGGTCTGCCCACTGCTGCCAGGGACACCCTTCCAACCCCACTGCTGCCAGCACAGCAAAGGACAAACACACAGAACTCATGTTTCAAGTTGTGTGTGGCTTTTCAACCCCATCAAATAGCTTTATTCACACAAACGTCCCTTAATTTACAAAGCCTCTGCCATTCATACACATCAGGGGATCCACAGTGTTCAAAAAACTTAAATAGAACTTTTCATACCAACCCAAGGAAACCAAGTACAAAAAATATTTATATAAAGTTGTTCACACATAGGTCCTAGATAACCAGCTTCTGTGCAAAAAAAAAAAAAAAAAAAAAAAAGAAAAATACAGATCATTTACTAATATTATCTTTAGTTTGGAGTCTGGGTTTAAGCCTTCTGCTCTTGCTAGCTCAGAACAGGAGCTGTGGGGAGTGGGGAGAGCCCTCATCCTGGGGCTCACCCAGAACCCCTCTGGTGTGGTAGTGAAGCTCACCTTGCAAAGCTGCTGTTTTCTGCTGGGTGAGTGAGCTGAAGGTCCATGCTGGCCTGGGCAGCTGCTGGGAACAGGTGCCAGGCTAGGGACACCAGGCACTCACATGTGGCCCCTGTGAGCTCTTCCAGCAGCCTAGACACCCTCAGGGCTAAAAGCATTTGGGCAGGCTGCAGAGAAATGATCTGGCAGAGCACAGCTGGAAGAGAGCAGCTCCCTGCACTTCCCTTCCAGCTACACCCACCTGAAGTGCAAAATGCTCCCTGCACTTCCCTTCCAGCTACGCCCTGCCCTGAAGTGCAAAATGCTTCTGGACATGAAGGGCCCACACGCTGGATGCACCTGTAACCAGCTGAGGAGCACAGGAGCCACCGGCACAACTCCTCCCACACCAGTGGCACAAGCATTGGCTGCCCCCGGTGCAAAGGAAATGGGGGCTCTGCTTTCCCAATGCTGCCCTGGCTGATGGGATGGGGGCTCTGAGGATTGGATCACTGAGCTCTGCTCACCCATCCCATGCCAGCATTGCCAAAAAGGGGACCAGGAGCACCCTTGCCCCAGGCAGCTGTAGTGTGAGGCTTGGGCAGCACAGGCCTGAGGTAAGGAAGGAAAGCAGCAGCATGTTTCCCTGTTCTCCTGACCTGCAGAAAGCCCAGGGAAACAAACCCCAGTTTGTGCTCTGCAGCAGCTCCCCTGTGATGCTTAGCCGGCTTAAACCCAGACTCGTACTGCATACGGAGGAGACAGACACTGCACACAACGGAGGATTTCCACGACGATGGTAACACTTGTTTTACATCTTATTGCTCCAGAAAGGCTCTGGGAGCCTGTGATATGTGAAGGAGCTGGGTCCTGAGGAGTAAAGGAAGACCACAGGGGTAACTCTTATCTGTCACTAGCACTGCTGAAACTCAAACACAGCAGCAAGGGGATGTAGGGGAGCTAATCTAACCCCTCTAGGCTACAGCCACCTCTGCTTTCCTCCCCATGGACCAAAGCTGGCTGGGAGATCCCCGTGACACCTGCATGATGCTGGTGGTGTCGGCCTTGCTGCAGGCTGGTGCAGATAACACAGTTCCCAATCCTCCCGAGGCTTGGCTTGTTCCCCCCACCCACCCCACACCCCTCTTGTAAACAGCAAAATCAGAAGTAAACAGTTTCATACAATCACTCCCCTGGCATGGGCACCATCTGGGGCCACATGAGCCCAGAGAGTTCTGCAAGGGGGGCTTGGCTCCCCCCACACTAACCAGCTACCCCCAGCACCTGGATGCTCAGCATCACTGCAGCCAGGAAGAGACAGACAACATGACCCTGAGCTGGGAAATGGGCCACAGGCTCGGTGCTGCTTTCTTAAACTTGGATTTTCCCAGCAGTGCATCCTAGTGCCAAACATCCACAGCAGAGTGGATGGCCTGCAGGGCTGGGCAGGTGAAGCCCAAAAGACCCACCTGGGAAGAGAAGCCTAAACATTCTCCATCTCACAGCATATGCAGGTTTGAGCTGTTCCCTGTTCCCACATTGTTCTAGAGGGAGTGCTGGTCTGGGCCAAAGTAACTGAAGGAGAGATGTGGGGAGCTGTAAACACAAGGCAGGTTCCTATACAGTCCGGGGAGTTGAGCACAAACAGCAGCAAAATCAGAGAAATGCTCTTAAAAGGACAAACTAATCAGGGAAACATCCACGTTGGCCAAAGGCTAGCAGCCCTAGGACTCCTCCTTGGAAGTGTTTGCTATATCCTAAGTAAGGCACTACGGTCTAGCTCACTAACATCAAGCTGCTTGAAAAACACATCTGAAATGCAAAAGCTGAGGTGGAGACGTGTGGTTTGAAGATGGCCTAAAACAGCAGTGGACCAAGAGGGCTGAACCTCCCAGGGCCTGCTGGACTCACTCCTGTCCTGAGAAGAACAGGGCAATCCACTGACTGCCTTCCAGCTTCACCTCCTGCCCTCTCACTGCACCCGTTCAAGGCCAGGGTTCGGTTAGAACAGCTGTAACAGTCAGGAGCAAAGGCTCTGCCAGGTGGAGGAAGGATGGTCCAGTGATCAGGGCACTAATACTGCACTTGTGAGTTAAATGGTTCACTGTCCCCTTCCTGTGGGATGCAGCACAGGAAGCTGCAGGAATCCCACCCAGCTGCAGCCCACAGAAGCATACCTAGGGACAAACACGAGCGTAGTGTGAGAACAAGAGTTTGGCAGTGCATTTGTGCTGTCCAAACCTTCATAAGTCACAGCCAGCCAGTTTGGAGCCTCCTGGTCCTCCTAAGAAGGACCAGGCCTTCCTGCAGCCACAGCTTTAGCTTTGTGTCCTGGAAAAGATGGAAGAGAAGAAAGAAGCCCCTCCATCCTTTCCCTGTTCTGCCTGAGCCCACCTGAATTTCCTTCCCTTTCCGTTCATTCCTGTGAGGTCAGCATAGTAGACTGAAGAGATACATGGAGGTGCTGCCAGTTAGGAACCTTCCAGTGATGGCAGAGGAAAGCTGCAGGCAAGGAGCAGTTCCCACAGCCAGGGATGAGGGGACCAGGGGGACCCTCTCCTGCCCGTGGCCATGGCTAGCTCCAGACTGAGCACCCTGACAGCTCAGCAGTGATGTTGGGTCACACCAGATCACTTCCCAAACCACTGCTGGTGATTTCACCTGCAGAGAAACATTTTAGGTGGTTTAGAAGCTGCAGGGTGGAGAAGAGGTGGTGCTTTACATTGCATTTACAGTGAGCAAAGCCTAAAGATCATCAACACAGGGCAGCCCCAGAAAAGGAGTTTTGCTTTAAATATAGGCAAGGAAATTGAGTTTTAAGTGCTCAGCCTGAGGTTCCAATCTCCTGACCTGAGCTGTGCTGTACTGTAGCCCATCGTGAACAGCAAGATTGCCTTTTGCTTCCTGGAGATCATTAGCTAGCAGGGAAAAGTGTCCTGGGGGAGGCTAGAATCCAGCCCATGACCAGTTAAGGCCAAACCTCCTCCTCTCCACAGAATTGTTCCTATCGACTGAAGTTTGGCATTAAATGGATCAGAGCAATGGACTGCTTTCTGTTTCTCTTGTACTCAGATGATGTCAACCTGAAAATGTACTCAGCAGCTCCCCAGTTCCCTCTGTATAGAAAGACAGTAACAAAGATGATCATGAAATCCAGCTTGGGAAGACCTGCTTTGCCAAATGGCTTTCCAGTTTGTTCATCCTACTACTCTATCCTAATGTCAGCTGCTCACAAGCTGGGGCAGCAGCACCTATTCAGGAGCTGCCTGGCTATGAAGTTATTTAGCTGCTTGCAACATGTGGTCCAAGAGACTCATTTTTCCTAAAACACTGCACTCCCAATGCAAACCTAGCCACCACTTTGTTCCCATTTTCCCTAGGCAAAATCAATAGCTTTGAACCCGATACTGTGCCCAGCTGGACTCGGAGCTGGTGCCTGGCTGCACACCTCACCATCAGGCTGCTGATTCCCACTTCCTTATGGAACCACATCCTAGAAACACCTACTGAGTCAAACAGCAGCACAGGAGACATGGGGAGGGCTGGGCAAGGGCAGCTCTGCTCTCTGGATCTTGTTTCAAAGTCTCGTGAGTGTGACAGCTGCCAGCTTGTGTTCTTCCACAGGTCCCTGCAGCCCCCTCCCACGCCCCCACAACACCCCTTCCCAACACAAAAAAGTAACACCCAAACATTTCACATTGCCAGAGATCCTGTAGACCAGGGATCTTCTGTATCATCATCTTCCCTTATCTTTGACTTCCTTGTTGCACGTAAAAAATGGAGATTATGGGTCCCTGGTAAATAAATCTGCAAGAAAAAACAAGAGAGGAGAAAGAGAGGTCAGGTTTGTCAGTGGTTTGTCTCAGTTACTACACTGTGACTGCAAGCATTGGCTCCTGGATGGAAGGGGTGTAGGACACCACTCCTGCCACCTGCCCACTTATCCCAGTTAGCCCAAAACAGGTGCTGCCACATCTCTCTACTGCCCAGTGCTTTGGCTGTCGATCCAGATAGGAACTGGGCTCAGTTTACAGTCAGTATTTTTCCCAGAAGGACTCAGCAGTGCATGGAGCACACTGCCAAGGACAGCACACATCCAGCTGCCCCAGGCCGGGGGCTGAGCTGGGACAGGCTGGCTGGGTGGGGCTGAGCATCTCCTCACACCCCCACCCCACACAGCTCCCTGCAGTGACTGTCCTGCTGGAACAAGGACAAGTGTTCCCACAGCAGAGCCTGGCCTTGAGAGTCCATGTGATGTGTCTGTGAGTGCTGGCTCCCTGCACTCCACCAGGAAAGGTGGAACAAGCTGCAGCCCCACAGATGCCCTGCACCACTTGCCTGCTGCGTCAGCAGCAGCTCAGGCATCGTGAGTGGCTCTGCAAAAGGTGAGTAAAATCCAGGTTGGTGCAACTGGAAGCAGAGCAGTAGAGGTTTGGTGGGTAAAATCCAGGCTGGTGCAACTAGAAGCAGAGCAGGAGAGGTTCACAGCTCAGCCCACAAGGATGCTCAGTGCCAGGGATTTTAGAGTTAGATTTGCTACACCAATCCCTTCTTTGGCCAAAGCCTCAACACACAACAACCCCCATGGCCCCTGTAGCACCAGAGGTGCTGCACCCATTCATCCACAGCCCTGGCACCCTCCTGTCCTCCAAGCTCGGGGACATGGGAATGCTCAATTCTGCACATAAGCCACCAGAGTTTTCCACACAGTTTGTTTGCAACCCAGAAAACTCCCTGTAGACAGCAGAAGAACAGCACACCTACGTATACATGATGTCACTTCTGTACTGAAAATACATCCTTTAGGATGTCCCAAACTCAAGGAGGCACCAGCAGAGCTGAGGGCAGTGGTTGTGCTGGGAAGCAGCAGGGGTGGTCTATGGGCTCTAAACGCAGACAGTTAGATGGGAAAAAAATGTGGGGGGTGGATTTAGCTCCTCCATTCAGCAGAAGCAGGTCCTACCCCACCAGGGATGGGCGAGGGGCTCTGCAGAGACACCAAGGGATCACTGGGAAAGACCCGCTGCAGAAAAAAAATGCTACTGCCCAGCAAATTACTGCAATACCTAAGCCCTAGGAAATCTCATTAAAGAAATCCCTTCCCGAGGAACACATTTCTAAAGGACAACGCATTTCAAGGCTGCTCAGAGCAGAGGGCAAGGTCATGGGCACACTCCTTTCCAGGAGAGGTTAACCAAAGGGATGCCACTTTTGCAGGCTGCCATCGGAATAAAGCCTTTCTATTAGAGGAGGCGAGAGGCACACAGACATCAGGTCAGGGCAAACACACAAGGATCCTTCTGGAAGGTTTCTCCTATTATGCAGCTTCGTTAGCAAGTAGGGCAGGGTTTCTGTTTGTGCTTCCCTGGAGTAGGAACATTATCAGGGAAGGTGCTTGCTTGAGCAGCCCTGAGCTCACTGCTCTGAGACAGGAGAGCTCGCCCCACTGACGCACATTTTTGCAGGGGCTTGTTCAAGAGCTTTTAATCCCTCCACTGATGCCACTTATAGTTTTAATCAGCTCGAATGTTCATTCGGCATCAGCAGGATGTGAACCAGCAGCCCATGCAGCCCTCACCCAGCACACAAGATGACAGCAATGTGTGGGTCACACAGAGGGGCAGTGGGGTCTGCACAGCAGAGAGGACTCAGTGCAGAGGAGGGAGAGATAACCCAGCAGCTCCTCGTGTTGACCATGTCATCTGCCCCTGTGCGGGAACACAGAGTGTGAGGGAAGGGAGCTGAGTGCCTGATTTATCTCCTGAGCCTTCCCTCATGCTCTGTACCTATACTTGTGATGCATTCCTTGGGTGCATCCTTAAATCCAACTGCAGTGACCTCTCCCAGAAGGCAAAGCAGGGGTGATAGTGAGCAAACACAAATACCAATAAAATTGGCCAGAGGCAACATGGTCCATGGTCCAGGTGACTCTCAGGGCTTCATTTTACCACAGGTAGAATCAACACTGCCTAGAAAGGTGTCACCATTCTATGGGGTGGCCTCTGTGATGCTGCATTCACTGCTATGGCTAAGAGGAACTGACCTTGCTATTACTGTCCTGTGGCTTTTGTCCATGCCAAGATCCACAAAACACACTGAAAACTGTCCAAAGTCAAAACCAACATTGCTTGAGGAATGAAATTGCTGCCCTTTAACAGGCCAGTGAGTAAAATTTGAGCTGAGTGATACTAACAGCCAAGACCTAACTTGAAGGAGCAATCCCTGCTCACTGACAGCTTTCAGAGCTGCTGCTGTGTCCCTGATCCCTGTCCTTCCTTCAGCTCTGAAATTCCACAGGGCAGCAGTTTATCAGCAGTGCTGGGGGTGGTTGGGCACAGCACCAGAGAGCTCTGGCCAGGGTAGACACCATCATGCAGGGTGAGCAGATAAGCTTGTTCAGCATCAGCTCCTGGTGCACATGTAAAATGCAAAGAGCAGAACAATGCAAATACAAACAGCCACTTTCAGCTGAAACTGGAATAATCAAACACAGTGACAGAGGAGTGCTGGAGAGAACCAGACTGGTCACAGCTATTGAACACCTTCCTGATCATGACAGCCCCTGAGATGCTGCAGCCTGCACAGATTCTTGCCATTCATCTTGAGCATCCACACAAAATCAGACCAACTGTTTTATCCACAGTGAAAATGTCATGGAATACAAGTCTACCAGAACAAGCTGCCTCTACACTGATCACAATCATTGTAGTTTGATGTCCTGTGTGAATCAAAACTACAAAGTTTCTTAAACACCTGTCAGTGGTGGGTGATGCTGTACTCACCCTTTGTGCTTCCATGGCCAAGGCCCCTGTGTCACTGCAGGGAGCAGCAAAAGGTCACACTGCCACTGTACCTTTTTCCTCTACAACCTGCCTAAGGGTTGCACAAAGCCACCCCATCAGAGGATCCCACCAGAGCAGCATCTCTGGGAGGCCCCTCACCATCCCTAGGGAATCTGGAGGGCAGCTACAAAAGTGACACAGAAAGAAAGATGTTCACATTGCAGGAAAGGAGACTCATTCCAGCTCTCCAGTACTGGGAAGGAAGGGTGAAATACTCCCCAGTGGGCAGTGCAGTCAGTGCTGGGCTATCACAGAAAGAGACCTGTCAGCAGATACCCAGCACAACCCAGCCGCTCCCTAATTGTACTAGAAAGGCTTTTGTCCTCTGCCTAAAAGGCAACTTTTGCCAACAACTCTAGAAATCTGTAGATAAACTTGGCTTTATCTAAACATTTGCAGAAGGTAGGGAAGAAGTGTTCAAATTAAAAAGAGAATTCCTTTGTTTCTCCCACAGAAATGCTGCCCACATGTGCTGAAACTATTTTCACTAGTGCCACTAGCAGTGGGAAAAGCAAGGAGATAATGAGTTATCTCCACCTCAGGCAGCCCAGTGTCCAGCATAAACCAAGCCAAAACCACTTTTCTGTCTGCGAACTGACATTTCCTATCTGCATTTTGGAAGGGTAACAGAGCATGAAGCTCTCAGGTGCATGCAGCATCCGTGGCAGAACTAAAGCCGAAGCTGCTGAGACATGAAGTGAAATCTGAAGAGGTCAGTGGCATAGCAAAGAATAAGCAAAAATCCAATTCCCTGGGTCAGGGAGGGTTACAGTTTTTCAGGTTATGACATGAACCAACGCTGAGCAGGTCTGAACTGTCCCGGGGAAGAACCTGTTGCATGACCCAGCATTAGCAAAGCTACACGCCAGTGCCACAAATAAGCTGGAAGAGGTTACATGAGTTTCTCGGTCAACTAAATTTACCTGAGAGCAGAATTCAGGCTCTGCTCTAAATCCCATTTTAAGCTTCTCAAGCAGGTTTCCAATTTAATGTTTGCATTTAATAGCAGCCAGAAGAAGGCTGATTTGAATACACAAGTACACCAGGAAAACCATACAGCAAAGTGCACCAAATATTCTGGCTGTCCCACGAGTGAGGCGGAGGAATACTCTGGATTTGCAGGGAACATATGGCTGGTGCTGGGCTCTATCTGGGCCAAGCGACCACGCTCCATGTGCCAGGTTGGGTTATGTAAGAGCATCCCTGGCTGGTGCAGCTGTGTCATGACTGAGCGATCGGGTGCAGACTCATGGATGGAGTGGGAGGGGGGCTGCAGAAGGCAGCTGGGTTTGAGCAAACAGCCGCGGGGTAGGACTGTCCCCTCGGTGTTTGTTATCCCTTCATGTACTATTCCGCAGAACTGCGCAGGATGAATTTTCCCCCGAGGGCAGGGGCTGGTTGCATAACGCAGCAGCATCGTGTCAGCACAGAGCCAGCGCAGATGGCAGAGCCCGGCCTGACCCTCCACATGCGGGCAGAGCTGCTCCCACAGCCCCACCGGCCCCACGGGGCACAGGGCAGGGTGTCTGCTCTTGCCCCAGGGCTGGAGCACACCCATCTTATAAGGGCTCACATTTCCACAGATTCATTCCCCCACCCTAATCCCCAGCCCACATTTGCACTGGGACCAGTATCCAGCCCCAGGCAGCAGTGCTTGAATCAGTTACTGGCACTTGAGATGGGTGTTAAATATTTTGTTCGTGGTAGAGTGCAGAGGAGGTGGTCTGTGGACCAGTTTGGAGAAACCAACAGAGAATAACAAGACCCACCCAATGGGTCTTTTAATTTCCATCCCTATTGCTCTACATACAGCACAGAGTGCACCTGGGAATGCAGAGAGAGGGGGGTCAGGCACCAGAGCGTTTTCTGTAAGCTCAGGAACCCTCAGGTAGCAGCAATGAGGGGTTTTAGCAAAACCTGCCAAAATACCTCCACCTTCTCCACCACCTGCTGCTGGGGGCTTGCTCTCAGAGCTGGACAAGCACACAGCCATCAGCTGAGGGCTGCTGAGTGCTGGCCAGGGACACAATTTCCTCCCTCTTTGCCCTCTTGCATCCATGGTCAGTTTCGGTCCAGCTGGCTGCGTGTGGTTGTGGAGTGAGATGAGGGCTGGGCCCAAGCTGTGATGCCAGCACCTGACACAGGCTGGCTGTCAAAGATCTCCTGGGACCAGTGATGGGCAGGCAGCTCTGCAGGAGCCTGAGAAAGGATGTGGGCTGGAAAGATGTCAGCCTCACCCCGGTAATCTGTAATTCTTCAGTTTCTCTGAAATGTTTGGCTGGGAGAATCCCTAGTAACAGCTTCTGTTTACAGACAGCTTTGCCATGTAGGCAACACCTCCCAGTCCTTCTGTGTCACTGGTGAGTGACACTGCCAGCTACACCACATCCCTGGGGTCCTTCCAGACCATGTGTGACCACCCAGGCCTCAGGATCAGGACCTCTGAGCTTGAGACTGTTTAGGAGCGGGGGGAGAAGGGAGGGGACTCTGGACAGAACTGAGCTCAGTCTGAGCAGAGCTGTTTTTAAGCTTCCTTCCTGAGTAGACACAGGTCTACAAACACAGATGCTGGAGACCAAAGCATCTCCTGGGTTTGGGCCACTGTCGTTCACACCAAAGGGAAGTCCTGCCTTTAATAGGGAAATGAAACAGAGCCACAAGATAGACCCACGTGCCTCATAGGTGAAAGCAAAGAATTCTGTGCCAAGGCAGATGTGCCACTTGGTGCCTACTCACTGAGCCAGCTGGGCCCCAAGGTGTCCTGTCCAAGTGTTACAGGGGAGGGGGATGGTGCTAGACAGGGAGCCCCAGCACAGACCATGGAAATTACATCACACAGCAGAGGAGGCAGAACTGGCAGATCCCTCCCTGACCCTGAGACAGATGTCACCAAGGCTTACAGCAACCGCTTGCAGGTGTCTCTGCTGTGCCCCAGCCTGTCTCAGCCACCAGCCAGGACCTCTGAGGAGCAAGGCTCCTGCCCAGCCCTTCCAGCTCCACTGGGCCCTTGGGCAGTGACAGGATGTGCAGCTGCTAATTCTATTTCTCACCTGTACTTTATTTTTGCAGTAGAATAGGTGAAAACAACCTCAGAAGCAGTGCTCTGATGAGTCACTACAGAAATAGCTCTAGGAACATAAAAGACTCCTTTGTGTCACTACAAAATGCACTATTGGGCCAGTACAGCCGACAGAAATAAGACAAAAAATGTGAATCACTTACCCAGCTGCAAAGCACAGCGGTGCCCTGCCCTGAATTTAAGCAGCACATGTAACCTGGTCCATTCTGGTTTCAAGCTCAAAGGCATCAGGTCGATCCTGTGGGTTAGCAGCCAACATGTCTTTCAAGAGCTGCTTGATCCCCTCAGACATGGAAGTCCTGCGTTTCTGAGGGATGTGCAGCTCCATCTTTGGGTTTTCTAGCAGCGCTTCCCCAACGGGCACAATCTCAGACCCCTGCTTGATGTAAGTCCCCAGCAGCTCCTTCTTGGTCTCGGCATCAATGAAAGTGATCCTCTCAATCATGGCCCAGATGATGATGCCAAGGGCGAAGATGTCAGCCTTGGCAGTGTAGTGTCCCTCCCACACCTCGGGTGCCATGTAGAAATCAGAGCCACAGGCCGAGGACAGCCAGTACTTGTTCACATTCACATTTTTGTTCTCATGCCCACCCTCCTTGCCCCGAGCAGTCAGGCCAGCACAGACCTTGCTCAGTCCAAAGTCAGCCACCTTGAGCACAGGAGTGCCAGATTTCTCAGTTATCAGGATGTTGTCTGGCTTCAGGTCCCGGTGGACAATGTGGTTCTTGTGCAGGAAGGCAATGGCACTGGTCAGCTGCAGCATGAAGCTCTTGTTGGTGGCAGGGTCGGGCCTTCGGGACAGCACGTACTGGTTGAGATCTCCCCCTTCGCAGAACTCCATGACGAACCACAGGTAGCAAGGCTCCTCTGCATAGCCCAGGATCCTCTCACCTGACCAAAAGGGATAAAAGAGTGGGTTTTTCAGACACATTTCAAAGTCCACATTAACCCAGGGTGGGTGAGGAACAGGTCTGGTTTATGTGGATAGCAAACATTTTGGGAATGTGACTGGGACCTATTGCACTGCAGGGCACCACTGCTGTGGCTTCAAGTGCTTTGGGATCCTGTTGAGCAGGACACACCAGCACCATGTTTATCCAAACCCACTGCTGGGAATCAGCTCAGGGACTTCCTCCCAGCAAAGTGCACAGAACACATCTTCAGTCCTACCAGCAGGCCATCCTCCCCAGGCTCTGACGGCCAAAGCAGCAGAGGTTAAAAGCACAATTACCAGTGAATCTACAGGAAAAATAAAATCACTTCTGTGAATGCCTCCTCTCCCACCTAAGCTCTGCTGCAGGAGGCAAAGGCTAGCTCGTTCCATACACTTTACTGGAACTGCACACAGGAGTAAATCACAGCCCCTAACACTGTGTCAGCACAGTCTTGCCAAGAGTGGTCACACCAGTGTCCAAGCCCTATGGCCTCTGGGTCTTCCCAGACCAAATTTGTGCATTTAAGGATTGCATTTGTCCTGGGGAAACTCTGCCACTTCATCCAGCTTTCATTAAGTTCCAGCAAGTCTTTAATGAAAGGAAACCGGAGGTCTAAGCTGCAAACAGTGTTTGCTGAGTGTAATCTCAGCCACACTTGTAAGTACTCCTACTACTCAGTATTACACCTCAAACAGCTTCTTCCTTCACCAGACATCAAACTGAGCTCCTCAAGTTCAGAGCATCTCAGGCTTTACTCCATAAAACTCCTGCCTAAGGAAGGACTCTCTTGCACATCAATTAGATGTGTGAAGAACACAAGAGCATAATATCAGCTAATGGGGCCAAGTCTGCCACTGGTGCTCCCCAGAGATGCCAAGATGCCCCAGGGAGCACTGGCAACAGACCCATCCCCATTAGCTCATGCCAGGAATGCAAACCCCAGGGTCAGACCCCAAGTCTCCTCCAGAGAGCACCCAAGTGATTGGCAGAGCCTGCACACACCAGCAGAGCATCATTTTGCTCTAGAAATTGGTTTTCTTATCCTCAAGCACCATAAGAGGGAAGCTGGAGAATACCACTCACCTCTGCCACAGCTAAAAAATCCCACAGCTGAACTCAAGTGTTTTTGAAAGCAGTTAAATAACTCCACCCATTTGACAAAGTTGAGTTTTGTTTGAGCAAAGCCCTAGAGAGCATCTAGGAAAGCAAAAAAACTTCCAGCAGCAGGTAAAGCCAAGGACTACCAGGGACACCCAGCCCTGGGCTGCACTGGTCAGCAGTTGGTGTGGGTGGGAATATTGGTTATTTGCACAAACAGTCTGTATCCATGGCTACTGCTATGGAAATGGAAAGCTGCACAACAGAAGGATTTGGCTGCACCTCCCCATCCTCAGCAATTTTTTGCTGAGATTAGGTCTGAAGGTTAGATCTAAGGGATGAAAAAACAGGGTGGAGTTACACAGGGCACTGGATGCACTTCCATGAAGGCCCAATGACCAGCTGGGAGCAGCACAGGACAGCTTGGCTCTGGAGACCTAAGTGCTCACCAGGAAAGGCAGCTTCTCTGGAGCAAGCCACCTTTGGCATGACAGCATGGGGGCTGAAGGAGAGGCTGCTTGTCCTGGGAGCAGAGACCCTGGCACAGCCAGGACAGCCTCAGCTCACACAGCTGCCACCACTTTGATTTGTTAAATCCCAGGGACATCACAGCAGGACACAGGGTTTGGCTTTCCTGCTCCCCTCTGCAGCCACACAGCCCCAACACAGAGAGCAGGAGTGTCTGTCTCTTCTCTGCCAGGAATCAAACCATGACAGGGAGCACAGCAGAGCCCCACATCCCTCACACACAGCAAGGTGAGAGCATCCACACAGCACTGCTGGCAGCCCCTTCCCACAAGAAGTGGCTCAAACACTGGCTCAGCAGCAGCCAGGACCTGTTAGCTCTGACAAGCCAAGGTTTGTTTTTAGCATAAGGAAGGCTCTGATTTAAAACTTGGCCCCCGAACCTCAGCAAACACAGGAAAGATGATGGGGATCCAGCAGTTGCTGTGAGCACCAGGCACTTCACTTTGGGTGGAGCATTGCGAGTAGAGACTTAAGCCAAAAGTAATATTTCTTCATTTTCTTTCTATAATCTGAAAGTGTTTTAGTTGTTAAATCATCTTCCTGCCTTCAAAACAAACAGCTTTAAACATAAAGAGCTGGCAAGACGCTCCCTAAAGATGAGATGTTAGCAAACTGAAGACAAGCAGTCAAGAGCTGAGGAGATGCCAATGACAGGCTGGACCTGTTCTCTATCACCAAGCCAGCATCCCCATGTGCTCCCTGCCCAAACACAGCATGGCACACACATTCCATCTTTCCAGCAGCACACACACACCTCCCCCACCCCATCCTGGGGAGCTCATTAACAGCATGCTAATTTGCTTAGCTTCACAGGGGAAATAAAAATCCTGTGAGAGCAGAAGCAGCATCCCAGTGCCCACAACCACATGCAACCTCTGACTCCCCCTGCGCAAGGAGGCTGCACCAGAGAGATAGGAGCTGGCAGCATGGAATTCCAGGCAGCTGGAATGATGGCAACACATGTAGGTGACACCAGGGCAGCCCATGAGTGAGGCTGAGTGCCGGTGGCAGGTTGATGGCCCCACAGATGACATGGGAGGAACAGGAAGCAACACCTTATACCTGTTCACTTAAGGCAGCTCTGCCACTGCTCTAGGTTAGGAACAAGGGGGTCATGTCATGTGCACAAGCACTGGAGGTGCTCCTGTGACAGGGCTCGGGTGCCTCTCCTCCAGCTCGGTGCCGAGCTTCCACCTTCCTTTTCACACCCTGCCCTTAAATTTAATTACTCCACATCTCGTTAAAATGATAAAGGTTCAGGCTCCGCGCCGTAGCTGAGACCAAACCCCACCTGGTATCCCGACAGTTGTGCTCCCAATTCAGAAAGTCTCAGATTAATCCTCGCCGTGTCTGAGCCCCAGCACGTTGGCAGAGCATCTGCGCTGGCCCGTAAATAGCCCAGCTGCGGTCGTGCAGAATGGCACGGCAGCAAACTCCACGGCCACCGCCGCCGCCGCCCCAGCTCTGCTGCCGCCAGGGAAGGAGAGCAGGAGACCTGCAGGGCTCATCCGGCTCCAGACTTTTGTTTTGAAACTATTTATCCACCTCTATCAGACCCGAGGCTTGGGAAGGAGTGAGCACAGGCTGCCTGGCACAACACAGCCCCGAGGGCAGCCGGGCAGATGGAAAGGAGAATGTGCTCCAGCTTGGTTCTGGGAGTCAAACTACTCCTGTCCAGGCTGGGGGTGCAGAGCCCAGCTCCGCTCCCCTCTGAGGGGCTGCGATAGGACCAGGGCAGGCAAAGCCCTCCCCCCACTGCTGGGAATTCAGGAGGCTCAATCCCCTCCAGAGATGGGGCATCTATGGGTCTCCTTCCCCAACTGGAGATGGGGCATCTCCAGCTACCCAAGAGCATTCCCCAAGCCAAGCCTCCTCAGGGCACGGACCATGACAGAGGAGGCAGGACCCCCTATTCCTGCTACAGCTGGACATACCCAAAGGGAAGAGCTGGCTCCTCTCCCAGGGAGCTGTGTGCCCTGGCTGTACAGGAATTTGGACACTGCCCTTCTCAGGGAGCCTCCCTTGGGTGGTTGTGTGAAGGAAGAGCAGGAGATGGGATGCACAGGGAGGGCCAGGCACGTCTGGACATGTCCACCCACCAGGGACACAGAGGGGACAGGCAAGGCAGGGACAGTCAGAGCCACAGGTTTGCTCAGAGGATGGATCCCAAGAGCTTTGCACAAACTCTGTGCCTGGCACAGGGTCTGGGGGCTGCCTACACTGGGGGCTCAGGGAGACTGAGCACCCCAAGGAGCTGACAGGAATCCTGGCACACAAGTTTGGTGAAGGAAGGATTGGGGTGATCGGCTCTGCCCACAGCAGGCTGGGAGGCACAGGGGCATCAAGGGCACAGGGCTCCTGTATTTTTCCACATCTTCACAGCACATTGGCAAAGCTGGGTCTGACAAGCAGGCAAGGGAGGAGAGGGAGGGAGGGAGCATTTTGGAGATGTCACCATCACAACCATCGACTGTGACAGGAGAAGGTGACCTCTGACAGCCCCATGATGCTGCTGAGGGTCCCCAGGGGAAAATGAGAATATCAGCCCGGGCAACAGCATTAGTGCTTCCAGGGCTGTTCCCACAGAGCCAACAGTGTGGGGGGACACGGGGACAGTCCTAAAGCTGTGAGATCTTTAGCTGAAACAGGCTGCAGCCTTGGGGTGCCCAGAGATGGAACAGTACATTGGGCAGAGAGGGGAAGATGTCCCCTTGGTGTGACTGGGGCACAGGCTGTGAAGGTCCCCAGGGGGATGTGTGTGGGCTGTGGCACAGGCCAGGGTAGCAGATGGAGCCTCAGGATTTAGGGTGTAAGGGAGGACAAGTCAGTGCTGGCCAGGAGTCCAGCACACAGGGATATCCGCCCAAGGGTTAAGTTTGAGCCTGGAGGTGGCAATGGGGCCCCTGAGGACTGGGGGAGGGACTGCAGGGCACATAGAGGGACTCCACTGGCATTGCTGCAAGACATGGGTGGAGCTTAGGGAATGGTTCCTGGGAGCATCACACAGGAAAGGAAGAATGGAGGGGATGGCACAGCATGGGGGGATGGAATCCAGAACCAGGGTCCCTCAGGTGCGTTCAGGGTGAGTGGCAGCAAAGAGACCCAGTGGGAGAGCTCTGCAGGGCCAGGACAGAGATGGGTGAGATACCTCAGAGAGGACCCCAAGAGCACAGGGGCGATGGGTGCTCAGGGGCACAGCGGAGAGAGCCCAGGGGCGGATACACAGGAAAAGCAGCGAGTCAAGGTGGGAGGAAGGGCATTGTGAGAGCTGGGGGGAGCTTTGGGTGCTCTTAAGCACAGGCAGTGCCCAGGAAGGATTTGAGCAATAGGGCGATGGAGAGCAAGCGAGGGCAGCAGCAGTGCCTGAGGTGTGGATATTGTGGAAGGGCGTCCATGGAGAAGGGAGACAAAACCAGGATGTCCTGCATGGGGCATCCCAGCAGTCACCTGCTCCGGGGCCTAACCCGGGAGGGGAGCAGGAGGATCTGGGTGTGGGGGTCACCGGTGGCAGCAGGGAGGGGCAGATCCAGGTGCTCAGGGGTGGGGATGGGTGACACGGGTGTCAGGGACAGGGCCGCTGGAGGCCCTGGGCGTGGGAGGGCAGCCCGGGGGCGGCCCAGGAGGGCGCCGGGGCCGTGCCGGGGATGCCCCGGGGGTGCCGGTACCTTTGAGGGAGGTCTCGACGAGGCGCAGGTAGAGCTGGCTGCGCTTGTTGCCGTGGCTCATGCGCTGCCCCAGGCCGTGCCGCTGCAGGACGCACTCCTCGAACCGCACCACGTTGGGGTGCTGCCGCCGGAGGCTCGTCAGGGCCCAGAACTCGGCCAGCGCCAGCTCCACGTTCTCGGGAGCGTCGCAGCGGATCCGCTTCACCGCCAGCCGGGCGCCGCTGCGGCCCGACACCGCCTCGTACACCACGCCGTAGGCGCCGCGGCCGATCTCGGCCAGCAGGCTGTACCGCGGGCCGCCGCCGCCGCCGATGCCCGGCCCCGCCGCCACCGCCGCCGCCGCCATGGCCCCGCGCCGCGTCGCCCGCCGCCGCCGCGCCGTCCTTTGTGTCCCGCGGCGGCCGCCGTCCATGGCCCCCCCCGCCCCGCGTGCCGGGCAGCGCCGCGCGGGCGAGGGGGCACGCGCCGATGCCGCGGCCGCGCCGCGGGGCGGAAAAGCGCGCGCTGCCGGCCCCTTTAAGCGCCCGGCCAATCGCGGCCGCGCGGGGCGGACCACCGCGGCGCCGGGGGGGGGCGGCGGCCGCCGCGACGGGGCTCGGCCTCTCCCCGGTGCCGGCCCCGTACTCGGAAAGGGAGGTCTGGGTTTTCCGCCCCGGCCGCGGTAGCCGGGTCGCGGCGCCGCCAGCGCGGCTCGGCGCGGCCGGGGCTCAGCGCGGCGGCAGGCCCCTCCCGCTCCCCCGCCACGGTGGTACGCGCCGCGCCGGTGTAAACAGGCCGGTCATGGGGGCCCCGGCGTCCGCCGCGGGTCTCCCCCCGTCCCTCCCTTCCCTTCCCGCCGGGTGCGGCCCGGGGGAGGCGGTGCGGGCTCGGGCCTGGCCCGCGGGGCTCACCTGGGGCGCGGCGGCGGCGGCGGCTCCGGGCCGGGCGCTGCGCGGCGGCGTGTGAATGTGCGGGGTGGGGGAGCGGCGGCGGCGGTGGGATAAGAGCGTGGCCGCGCGCCCTGACGTAACCCCTTATGTAACGGCGGGGGGGTGACCCGCCCCCGCCAGCCCCCTCCCACCGCCCCGGGACGGGCGGTGCACCGGGAGGGCGGGATGCCCCGGGATGGGTTGGGGGGAGCGGTGCACCGGCGGTAGCCGTGCGGTGCAGGGGGTCCGGAGCACCGGGAGGGCTGTGTGTGATGCCGCCAGGGGAGTGATGCTCCGGGACGCGGTGCACCGGGGAGGGGGGCGGTGCGCACGTTGTAGGTGATGACCCGGCGGGGTGGTGATGCCGTCAGGGAGGTGGTTCCCCGGGACTCAATAAATCCTCGGCACCCGGTAAATCCCCGGGTCGCGCTGCGCCGGCGGTAGCCGCGCCGTGCTGGATGTTCGGCGAGCTGGCGCTGTGCAGCCGCGCCGGGAAGGGCGGGCGCGCGGCTCGGGGCCGGTTTCACAGCTCCGGCAGCATTCGGGGGCCCCTCCCGGGCGCCACGCTCACCCCGACGGTTCGACCCCGCTGCCGGGGATCACCGGGGACTTTCCAACTGGAAGTTCCCGGGAAAGTGGCTGCGATCCCGAGAGGATCCCCAGAGGATCCCTGCGGGCCGGGACCGAGGGTTTTGGGAGCACCCCAGGTTGGCGTGGAACGGCTCGGCACCCACCGGGTGTCCCTGTGGTGGGACGGGCACGACAAAAGCGGGACCCGGCGACAGCCCTACGTCGGGACCCCAAGGGGCAGCGAGGGCTAGGGGGAGACCGCGGGGCTGCAGTGTGTCCCCCCGGGACGGCCGTGTCCCCGCGGGGTTGAGTCTTGGCTGGTTTGGTGGCATTTCTCCTGCGAGCAGGTGGGGTGAACCACAGAGGTCCCTGAACCACGCACTGTCCCGAAATTGCTTTTCACTCCCCGGGCCGTGGGCATCACACGTTATCTGCCCACTCCGGGCTGCCCGGAGGTCTCATCCTGTTCCTGGCGCTGCTGGCAGCCCTCCGGGCTCGGGGCTTTGCACGCCGCCGTCTCTCTCCTCGTGGATTTGGGGAGGGAATGGCGATCCGACCCCGCAAAATGGACTTTTCTAGCCGCCTCTCCCGTGTTTTCCTACCCCCCGCGCGGTGCCGCTGGCAGCGGGCACTGCGGCCGGTCAAAGACAACGTCTGCAGAGCCGGTTCACGGAGGAACTCTCAAAATTCCCTGTTTTCTTGACCCACTGCTGAGCCATGTGCCGCTGCCATCACGCAGCCCCAGCTGCGTCACGCTGGTCCTCCCGGGGAAGGGACGGCGACCCCCGGAGCCACCGGCGACTCTAATGCGGGGCTGCCCCGCGGTGTCACGGAGCCTGCTGCAGCTCCTGCAAGTGGTTTGACCTCAATTTGTTTTTAAATGGAGCCACTTCGGTTTCCGGGGAGGCTGCGGGGGTCGTGCCGCAGCCCCGTGCCCCCGGTGCCGCTCGGAAGCCCAGAGCGACGGGGACGGTGGCAGCGCCGTGGCTCGCCTGTTTACGAGAACGCCGCTTCTCGTACCGCCGTCGAGTGGCACTTGTGCCTCCTGCCCACGCAGGGAGGTCACCGTGTGCCCGCCTGGGCAGCGCTGACCGCCCCCTGCTCCGGTGCTCCCTTTGCCGAAGGCTCGCTCCGGTGCGGTCACGCTCGATCGGAGCTCCCGCGGGCGGTTTGGAGCAGAATCCCGGGCATCGCCCACCCAGCGTTTCTTCCCATGTCCCGCAAAATGCGTCTGAACACCTCCCTCTCCTGCCCACGGCAAGGCCAGGCAGGAGCGCAAACGTTTTGGGAGTTTCTGGAAAAGCCCTGTCCCTGGATGGGATAAAGCTGACCATGCTGGAGGCCCCACAGCGTAGCGACTGTCTTCCTGGGGAAGCTCCTGCCGGCAGCTCTGGGTCGCGGTCCCTCTGCCTGGGGACAGCCCCGGCGGCTGGCAGAGCTTGTACCAGCCGCAGGGGCGATTTGCCCCATCCCGGCATGAGGTGCCCTGTCTGCTCTGGGGCAGAGTCCTTCGGGGGGGCTGGGGGCTCAGGGGCAGAGTGGCAGCGCCGTGTGACGTGAGCTGACATTAACTCCCACCTGCTTCCGCGGGTGCCTGGCACGCTCGGCCCCCTCCTCGCCGAACGCGCCTTTCACTCATGTAGTTAGCAAAAGTTAACTTTTCTATTACCGCACATTTCACTTACCCAGGTACTTAATTGCCATTGTCCCAGGGAAATGTCAGTGTGACTCAGAGACACTTTCCCATTAGGAAGAGACAGATGAATATTAAGTTGAATTGCTGGTGGGTGGGCTGGCTCCCAGCTCCTCTCCCGGGGGACCCTGTCACCCTCCACACCCTGGACCCGTGGAGGACCCTCTTACCCAGCTCAGTAGATCTGTGGCACTTTGCTCTGGGGAGCGGAGTAGCTCGACCTCCCACCCGGAGCAAAGGGAAGGAACCTTATTCCAAACGACTTTTCCCTCTGCGTCCTTAGGATTTGCTCGATCTCTAACACATCTCCCTCGTGTGCAATTACCCTGTGCGGGGACGTGACTGCACCCCAGGCCGCTGGGTGCATATATACATACATATATATATATCCATATAAAAATAATGGCTTTGGTGTAGAACTGCTCCCCCCTGCTGTGTCTGTGGTGCCCGCACGGCCATCAGTCCCAGCAGCAAGGGTTAAACTGCCCGAGGGCTGCCCACAGCTCCTCGCCCAGGGTGTTGTGGTCGTTTGCAGATGCGTTTTGTTCTTCTCAGCTTTGTTCTGTGCCTGCACAGCCCAGCACACCCGACACGGTGAGGCGGGGCCGTGGCCGCCCTCTGCCCCTGCGGGGTCTGAGCTCCATCCCCCCTCGCTGCAGCACCAAGAATGGAGGGATGGGTTCCTCCGTTGGCCCTGAGGATGATGCAGGGCTCTGCCCTCCCCCCCACCCCATGCCCCGCTCCCTTGGTCCCTCCGTGTTAGCACAGTCCCAGCCTGGATGAGTTAAAATCCACCTCCCGACAAAAGCCGTGGGGTCCCGCCTGCTTTTCAAGGAGCTGGGCGATGCCGACGGACCTGATCACCAGCCCTGACAGAGGACCACGGGCACAGGCTGCCGTGGCTGCTAAGTGCCCAGCAGAGGGTCCCAGCCGTGTCCATGGCCCCCACTTCCCTCACCAGTGCTGGGAGGGCTGAGCAAGGGGACACCAGGTCCAGCAGCTGGTGTTCGAGCTGGGAGAACAGCAGGTTGCTGGGAAACATCCCTCTTGAGCTCCGATAAAAATAGCTCCATCTTCAAGGCAAGAGGACTGGCTGCACTGCCAGCGATGCAGGGGATGTGTTTGCACCCACCGGGGTGTGGGGGGCTGGTGCAGGATGTCCTGTGGGGTCTGCACCTCGGACCCCCATCCCACACGTCTGTTGTGACATGGTGCAGTGGAACAGTGGTGCAGGGGCTCGGGAATTGCCTGTCATTGCCCCAGTGCTGTTCTCCTTTATCCCCAAATCAGACTTGGAAATGTGTGAGAACAGGAATCAGGGCTGAGTGGGGAAAGTGGGGGTGACTTTTTCCCCCCACCCAGCTCCCCCTGCCTCTTTGGCTCATCTCAGTGTTTGCCCTCATGAGGAGGGGGTTCAGGGAGATGTGAAGCTGGGCTCTGAGCTCTGGCATTGCAGAGGTTGGGGGGTTTCTATGCAAAGGCTTTTTCACCTGACAGCAGCTAGGCTGGGTGGGTTGGGACATCCCTTTCCCGGGGCATGAAGACCCTCTCTCCCTTCCCAGCAGCTTTGGATGGGCTCACTTCTCTCCCCAGCATCTCCACGAGGACGGTGCCTCTCCCCAGCCTGGGGAACAGGGTGAGAGGAGGTCAGGGATTCACGTTTCCCCCTCCACCCTTCTTGGACACGATTTGAATTCAGTGTCCAGGGGATTCACACCCCCAGCAGCCAAACCCCTCTGGGACGCAGCTGTGTGGGAAGACCGACAGACCCCATCCCAGTTCTCTGCCACCTTCCTTGTTCGGGGCACGCGTTTCGGCCCCGAGCACCGAGGCTGGGCACGACGGAAGTCTCCGAGGGATGCAGCCGCAGTGGTGGGATGTGCACCCCGATTCCCGGGGCGGCCGGGGGCTGCGGGGAGGCCTCGGCGGTGCGGGCGAGCCTGCTCGGGAGGTGGCGGGGATGCTGCGGGGCTGATTATTCACAGCTTCCCTCGCCCCGATTGGCTCTGCCGCCGCGCACAGCCGGGCCCCGCCGCAGGAGGAGACTCCGTGGCCATAAAAGCGGGGTGAGAGGCAGCCGGCAGCGAGTCCGGTGGACAACCCGGGCAGCACCGTGGGGCCACCTGCCACTGTGGCCTTGCCACCGATGACTGGCGCAGCCTGACGCCCGTGGAGGGACATCCATCAGCCACGACCCGTCCTGACTTGGCGAAGCAGGTGCTCGGCGGGACGGGGAGCAGCGGCAGGTAGGGCTGCCGGGGTTGTCATCCCCCTTCCATTGCGTAGGCACAAACAGGGGATCGCTCTTGCTCCCCAAAAAGCAACAGTTTAAGAACACCCCCATGAGCAGCACTGCTGAGAGTGGCTTGTGGTTGGACTTGTGTTATTTTGGGGAGCTTCCACATGGCTGCAGGTCCCTCTCATCCCTTGAGTGGTTTCAGAGCCCATGAACAGCTGTCCAGAGCTCTGCTGGGGTTCATTTCCATGCTGATTCCGTCCTGGCAGCAGAATCACCCAGGGCTTGGAGGGACAAAGGGAGTGGGCAGAGAGGATGGGGGATTCTCTCTCCCCCTCCTTGGGTCAAGCAGCAGTGTGGCTGCAGTGCTGAGTTTTGAGTGATTCTATTCCAAAAGTTACCAGCTTTTTGGAGAAGCCTTGTCCTGACAGTGTTTCCAGGGAATTTTTAGAGGTGAGGAAAGGAGATGCTGGAAGATTGATCTTCTCCACCAGAACTATGTGCAGGATCAAAACCTGTGGAGTTGGACCTGTGTGGGAGGAGGGATCTGCTCAGTCTGGGAGAGCTGTTCACATCCTTCATTAGGTGTAATCACAGGTTAGTCAAGATGGGGCCAGTCTCTGCTGTCCAGCACACAGTCCTGATTCCTCATCCCTCCTTGGGTCACCAGGTCTGTAATTGGCCCCTGGGGTGCATGGATGCAGCTTGGGGGTTTTCCAAAGTAAAGCCTGGTCTTTGAAGACTCAGGTGGAAATGGGACAGGGGAGGAAGGGACACCGGCAGGCACCTGGCACAGGTAGAATGTGCTGAGAGTGGCCACAGAGACTGGGACTCAATGCTGGCATTGCCAGACCCTGCCACGATCCTTCCAAGGTGTTCCTGCAGGAGGGATGGCTCCGGAGCCTTGGGCTCCTCCAGGTAACACAGGAGTGAGCTCGAACTCTGCTTTTCTTCTTCCTCCCTTTGTGTTCTTTTTGCTTTTCCCTCCCCGCTGCTTCTTTCCTCTTTTGTCCAAAGCCCTTTGTTTTCTTCTCCTTTTCCTGCTCCCTTTTTGCCAGTCCTCCTTATCCCAGCTTCAGGAGCAGGCAGAGCACTGCTGGGACATTTGTGGCACCACCTGCACACGGTACATTTGCAGTGGGGTGTCCTAGGATGTCCTTGGCATGTGCTCAGAGAACTGCAGCTCCCCTGAGTGCCATGAAATCCTCTGTCGGCAGTAGGGTGACAGGGATGGGACACACTGTGTCCAGAATGCCAGAGGTCTGACTGTGCAGTGTGAGACAAACCAGCAGCTGTTCCCAGCATGGGAACATTCCCGGTGCCGTTCCTGCGCACTGTTCTGGCGGCACCCACGGGGATACCGGCAGCGGAGGAGCAAGGGAGGGGAAGCAGGTGTGGAAAGGGAAGGAAAAGGTTCCCGGTGGGGCTCCTGCAAAGCAGTCATCAGCTCTTTTTGGGAGCTTCCTTCCCCCTAGTGCTGCAGCTGGCACCTACCTGTGTGGCTGGCATGTCCTCACTCCTCGGTGCTGTCTCGGTGGCCCTGACGCAATAAGGGACTGTCCCCATGTCTCAGTGGCGAGGGCTGGCTGAGGTCCCACCGTGCCCCCGCCATCCTGGGCAGCTGCCATCCTGTTCCCTGCCACGCTGCCAGGGCACTGGGAGGATTCACGGAGCTGGTGGCTGTGCAGCCAAGGAATTCAGACAGCTCAACACACGATGGTGCAGATAATTCAAATTAAATTTTAATCTAGCATGAATTAATACTGTGGCATTAACAATTCTTCATCAGTACCAATTACAGTACATTAGCAGCTACTGCTAGAGAGCACAATAGTCTCTAATATGCGTCATTAATGTGTAACAGATCCCTCTGGGTCATGCCTTACCCACCCTAGATAAAAGCAGCAATGGAGGCAGGCAGGGGCTTGCAGCCTGTGCATCCCTTTGGGGCTGGCTCTTACTCCAGGGCTGTCATGGCTCCAATGGCATGGTGATCCTGTGGCACTGCAGCTGGGGTTGGCAGTGGCCCCTCCAGCCTCACTGGGGGTCAGGTTTAGCACTGCCACCTGCAGAACCCCTCTCCCAGCTGAGCACAGTGTCCTCGTCCGTCCGCAGAGGCCAGAGGTTCCATCACGGCTCTCAAACTTCTGGAGGATGGCGATGGTGGTCTGCAGGTAGGCTTGAACCCAGAGTCCTCCTTTTTCCCCTTTTCTCCTGACGCACCAGCCCAGCAGACTTGGTGGGTGTGAGGGAGGGGAGATGAGGCTGCACTGGTGTGGGGTTCAGCAGCCTGGGGTGAGTTCACACTGGGCCATGGCCTCACCCCATCCACTTGCCACCGCAGCTCCGTTTGCTGTGGTTCTTTTCCCCAAGGCCAAGGGGAAGAGCTGGTGATTCATCTGCCTGCACCATGCAGACATGGCAATCACAGAGAAACCCAATGCTGGGGAAAAAAGGGACTTTTCTTTCTTATGCTATAGTAAGAGATGGAGAGGATAGATGGGATGGAACTGAGATGAGATGAGATGAGATGAGATGAGATGAGATGAGATGAGATGAGATGCAACAGTGGTCCTGCCCACAGTGACTTGGTGGCCACCAGGGACTGGCTATGGCTCTGGGCTTGTGCCAAGGACCAAGGCTACAGCCAGGGTAAGGGGTCACATTTTGTGGTGTCCTTGCTGGGAGCAGCACCCGGAGGTGAGTCACATGGGAATGGGCACAGGCACAGGTCCCTGTGTGTGATCCCAGGACCAGCTCACAGATGGAGGTGGTAGGTGCCCAGTGCCTGTGGAGTGGTGATGGCCTCCCAGAGCTGGCACAGATGTGGTGACAGGCTCTGTGCTGTCTTCCGTCTCCAGGCAGCGGCTGCAGGACGAGATGGCACGACGGGCACTGGCATTGGCACTCTGCCTGTCCCTGTCTGCGGTGGCATCTGCTGACTGTGTCACCCAGTGCTCTCTCTGCGCAGCCCAGACCCGCGGTGCCGACAGCAGCGTCCAGCCCCTGGTGAGTGCTGGCCCCACATGGACTTGAGCCAGGGAGCCACAGCAGTGGAGTGTCACAGGTGCAGGGTGGCAGAGCTGGGTGGCACCTGGTGTGGTGGTCATGGGCACCCCAGGGTCCTGAGGTTGTGCAAACCTCAGCTTCTCACCGAGCTGAGCAGCACGGTGGGCACAGCACCCTGGGCTTGGGGTGGCATGGGATGAAGGCAGGGGCTCAGCCCGAGACCTGGGGCCGCTCGGCCGCTGTCTTACAGATGTGCCTGTGGGAATGCCAGGGCTCCTTGTCACCCGGCCCCGAGTGGGAGATGTGCAGGAAGGCGCTGGCGCTCCTGGCCCCGCTGGTGGCCCTGGCCGAAGGGACAGAGCCGTCCCCACAGGAGGCAGAGGAGGATGAGGCACAGCCGGAGCAGGGTCTGGGCCCTGCAGAGCTGCCGCTGGCGCCGGCCAAGCGCTACGGGGGCTTCATGAAGATGATGTCCAAGGCGAGGCTGCTGTCCCTGCTCCGCGAGAACGCTCACAGCAAGGGTGGCCTCAGCAAGAAGTCCGGGGGCTTCAGCCGCAAGCCGGGGGAGCGAGCGGCCCCCGAGGACTACCCGAGGCCGGCAGGGGATGGGGACGAAGAGCCCACGGGTGCCGGGGCCGAGGGGCCGGAGCTGGCGCAGCTGCACAAGCGCTATGGGGGCTTCCTGCGCCGCATCCGGCCCAAGCTCAAGTGGGACAATCAGAAGCGCTACGGGGGCTTCCTGCGGAGGCAGTTCAAGGTGACCACGCGGTCGGATGAGGACCCTAGCGCCTACTCAGGGGAGGTCTCAGACCTGTAGAGCCAGGCGTGGGACGGCAGCACCACGGTCCCCACACTGCCACCCCGACTGTGCCATCGCCCCCAGCCCTGTCCCCTGCCCAGCCCAGTGTGGCTGGTGTCACTCTTGCCTCATTCCCCTGAGGGGACCATGAGTTCCATCCCCAGCTGTCCCTCTGGTTCACCTGCCCATCCTGTGCACGGAGGGGACAGTGCCACTCCTCCGGCTGCTGGCGGTGTGGCTGTGGCCCAGCCCAGGGTTCCCGGGGGTGTATTGCTGGGGACACATATCCTCCATCCTCCCGCGGCTGCTGGAGCACAGCAGGGTCTGGAAACCATCACAGCTGAGGTACAGGTCAGGGGGCTCCGAGCACTGGGAAGGATGAACTAGGGCAGGGTCAGGGAGGTGTCGTGACCACGGGCAGAGGTGGCTGGTGGAGCCACAGCACCATCACCAGGTGCTCAAGCAGTGCCGAGCCCAGCCCCCACTCCCCTCCCCGAGCCTCTCACAGTGTCCCACTAATCCCAGCACCCACCTGGTGCCCCTGGGCTCCCCCTCCAAGAGCGACTCTAGAGGCAGGGTCAGCCCCGTGCCCCAACACCCAGCTCCCCCCCGCAGTCAATAAAAGGCAGATGCCAATGAAGCTGAAGCCATGCTGGGTGCTGATCGTGCTCTGCAGGGCAGAGCAAGCACCCCAAACTGGGGTGCCCAAATGGGCCAGGGTGCTGGCTGTGAGACCTGCAGGCAGCACATGGTGGTATCCTTCTTGTGCTGTGGGTGCCAAAAGGAATATGGGACCCCACCGACCTCTGGAGCCATATCCTGAGTGTGACAAGGCCATCTCATCTGAGCAAGTGCAGGGCAGGCATGCTCAGCCTGCTGCAGGGGCATGTAGAGTGCTGGCAAGGTACCTCCTGCAGCAGCAGGCAGGGGAGACTCCCTTGGGAATCACAGCTGCTGCCCCAGCTGGGAAGGGACGGTTGTGCTGAGGGCAGGGGGCAAACTGTCCCTTTTCTGCTCATATGTAACCCCCTCCAACAGCAGCTCAGTGCTGAGGAAGCCCAGCCTGGGCAGCAACTTCCCTTTTGAGTGTCTATGTAGCCCCACAGGGCAGTTCCTGGCTCTGGTGAGACACAGTTCATGCCCCAGACACAGCCCAGGCACCAGCTCCAGGTTGGGAAAGGGGGGGAAGGTCACTGCACAGCACTGGAACACTCAGCTCACTCATAGCACGGGCTGGAGCCAGCACCCAGCCTGCCTGCACACCAGTCTGGGCATCCCAGCTCCAGCTCAGCACCTAAAGATGCAACATGGCCAGCCCCTGCTCAGTCCCTGCCCATGGGGTGCACTGCTCCCCTCCCTTACAGTGCCCAGAGGAGCCAGCACCATAGCCCTCATCCCAGCCTTGACCTCCTGCCTTCCTCTTCCCTCCCTCCAGCGCACACGACAGGGCTGTGCAGGATGAGCCCTCCTCTCCTCCCTGCAGGACACACAGACTCCCAACCCCACCCTGCAGCCCCAGCCCCAGTGCCAAGGTAACCCCCCTGAGCACAGGGACACGCTGATGTGCGGGAGCAGCACAGGACTTTTCACTTTTATTATAAAAATATCTTGCAAGCAAAAAAAAAAAAAAAAAAAAAAGGTCTGTACAAGCAGTCACATTGCTCCTCAAGGACCCCAGGTGCCCTCAAGCCCCCCACATTTCCACTGCTGCAGGAGCCAACAGAGGGTGAGACCCCACACAGTGGCTCAGGTAGGGAGCACATGAAGACATTTGTCCCCATGGGTGGGCTGGGGGGAGCCTGTCTGGCCCCCCAGACAGAGCTGGGGTGGGGGGGAGCATATAAGTCTCTTATAAACTCTGTAGGGTTTGGGGGATTCTTTACTGAGGCCTCAGTCTTAATTTTGCACATCTTATTCTAGTGTTAAGTACACAGCAGTACACCCACGTACAACACAAAACATTGGGGGTTTCAGCTCTAAAAATTAACAGTTACATGTCAAACAGTCAAAACATGTTACACGGTACCTGCGGGGAGCTCCCGAGGGGAGCCAGGCTGGGGGGCCCCTTGCACGCTTTGTACAAGCCTGGGGCAGCGCTGGTGGGTCCCAATGCAGGGCAAGGCTGTGCACAGGGAGATGATGAGGATGAGGAGGATGCTCGGTGCTGGGGAGCCAGACCTGGAGCTCCCCTGGACGGCAGGGTGGGGGCCTTGGCTCAACGGCCTTCCAGCCTCTTGGCCTTGTGGCGAGACAGAGGTCCCGCAGAAGGGACACTTGGGAAGAGAGGAGGACACGTCGGTCCTTCCTTTAAAGCCAGAGTTTGGTGTCCAGGCGTGGTGGCAGAGCCCCAGAAGGCAGTGTGGGGGCCCTGCTGGTCCTGGGGAGCCATGGGCCAGGCAGTGGCATCCCCATGAGAGCTGGTGTGGAGGCACTGTACCTGTCCCCTCAGCCCAGCTGGAGCTTCCCAAGGAGCTGCTGCTCCGCTGGCTGAATCTGCTTGCGGGCAAACCCGGCACACTGAGGCTGAGCAACCCTTGATGGGGGTCCTGAAGGGATGGAGCTGGCGGCCCCAGGACCAAACTACCCCCAAAAATCATGTCTCTCTGGATGGGAGAAGACCCCCACAAGTATTGCGGGCTCCATTTCCATCCTAAGACACAGGTACCGCAGCGCATCTTCACATCGCTCCCGGTGCTTCCAAGAGAACAGTCTTAGGGAGGAGCAGAGCTGCTCCCAGCAGGACAGGGGGTCCCAGCAGCCACTGCTCACTTCCTGGTGATCTGGACGCTGGCATACTCAGAGCTGGCCTCCTCGGGGCGCGGGGCCGGCCGCTTGGGCGCCTTGCTGAGGTGCACCATGTCCAGGTCGGCGTAGGTGAGGTTGTCGTCGCCGTTGGGTGCCTGGTTGGTCTGGATGCAAGCGTACTCCGACTGCTGGCTCATCTCCACCATCCGCCGGATGCTCTTCCTCTCCTTGTCGAAGTTCAGGTCCGCATAGGTCAGGTTGTTGGGGTCGGATTCCTGTGTGAGGCACCAAGAGTTCCTCCTCTGGGAAGATGCCCTTGTACCCACAGCCCTGTTCTGGAGTCAATCCCACTGCAGCTCGGCCTGGGGCACCTCAACCTTGCTTGTATGGGGGAACAATACCAGCAGCCACCACCCTGAAGCCATGCACTACCCCATGCTACAGCTTCACATCATGAGCCTCTCTATCACCCTGCTCTGGCTTCAAAACCACTGCCACAATTCCAGAGCTATCACTGAAGGCACTCCATCCATCACTCCATCCCAGCAGGGCCAGACTGCCCAATGATGCCCACACGGGAGCTGGCAGAGCCTGGGTGGGATGAATAGATTGCTGCTGATCACGACTTCGCTCGTAGCTGCGTCACCAAATGCAAAATAACTCCACAAATAGCCTGGCTGGCTATCGCACAGCTGGTTCTCCAGGCAGCATCAAACACAGACTTTACTGGGAGAAGGAGGAGGAGGAGCAAGGAGGGTGAAGGCAGAAAAGATTCTGGGAAGTGGCTATCCTCTTCCTGGGGCAGCCTCTCTTCCACCTCCAGCCACAGAGGGGAGACACTGAGATGAGCCACCACCCTCCACTCCCCTCTCCAGTGGCTCCGGGCCACTCTCCCTCCCCAGTCCCAGGATGACCCACCTGGGTCGTGGCCTCGCTACTCTTCTCTGGCTCATGTAACCTGGAAGGAGGGACAAAAACAGTCAGATGGATGAAGGGTCCTGTTGCCCCTTCCCTGGTGATGGATCAGCTGAGGAGGTCAGATGCAAGCCAAAGTCCTTTTGCAGCTGCACCCAGCAAAACAGGTCCTGAGCATTGGCTTGTGCTGGTCCAGCTGCCTCTCTGCTGGCCAGAGACCAGCTCCCATAAGCCTGCTCAGGCCCACCACAAGCAAAACATCCCCAGAAGCCCAGCTGGGGAGATGGGCAGAGACTGTGCTCCCGCCCTCCCTTTCACAAGTTTTGGGGATACAGCTCTGTCCCAATCCTGAGGGACTCTGTGGACTGGACGTGTCCAGCGCAGAGTCCCCATAGGTTACCCAGTGACTAGAAGAGATCTGCACTCACCTGGCAGATGGTGAGCTTTTACCTGCTGAAAGAGAAGGAAAAAAATCAGGAAAAAAATTAGGGGAAAAAAATTGAGGAAACAAGACAAATGCCCCATTTCCACGGGCACAGAGAACACATGCAAAGACTGCTTCAAGGACAAGGACACATTTTTTCTCAGAGGCAAGTGACTGCAATTCCCTGGAGTTTCAATCAATTTCATTCAGGACTGTTCCTGGGGGAGCACAGGAGGTGCAGGGCAGGGTTTAGACCAGCCAGAGCTTTCCCTGCAGCCTGCAAACAATCTGGGCAGCTCTATCCATCACCTGTACTGGGCAGGACCTGCAGCTGCACTGCCAGGAGTTACTGTCCAATGGGGCAGTGTGAAACCCATGGGAAAGAGAGGAAAAATGGGGTTGGGAGCATCTGCCTCCCTGCCACATACTTGGCTCCCTTACCCTTGATCTGCTTGGTCCGGATCAGGTATAGAATCGCAGCCACCAGCAGGGCCAGCACGGTGCAGACCAGGCCCACCACGATGTAGATGAGCAGATCATCTGAAACATCAATGAAAAGGTCAACATGGCCCAAGAACGTGGTACCTCCCAGTCCTTGCAGCCTCACAACTGGAATTGGCTCAGTGATGCATGAAGCACCGAGGAAGACAGCTCAGTGCCTGCCACCATCACACCCCCCAGCCCCCTGATATGGAGATTTGGTCCTTCAACCAGATTTTCCTGGGGCTGTGAGCTTCCGCAGGGGGTGACACCACACAGCTGCCCTGGCAGGCACCCCATCCCAGCAGCTCTGACGCACCTTTAGTCACCTGGAACCCGTTGCTCAATCCCCCCTGGGCCGGGTTGGAGATCCACAGGAAGGCTGATTTGTTGGCAGGGGCCTGGGCATCGTGCACCACCATGCAGGTGATCGTGGACCCGTTTTTCTCCTCAGTGGCTTGCACCTCCACCTGGCTTCTCAGCTCAAACAAACGCTGGGGGAGCTCCGATGGCCGGGAGATGTTCTCCACCTTTATCTCAATCCCATTCTCCAGCCAGGAAACGGTCACATCTGCTGGGTAGAACTCCTTCACAAGGCAGGTGAAGGTCACGGTCTGGTTCACCTCAACGGGGCTCGGCTCAGCGCGCACTTCGATGCTGGGGGGAACTGGGAAGAGAGGCAGAGCTTGGTGTTTGCTGCCCCAGCTCTGCTGCCCACAGGGCGCCCTGTCCCTGCCTCAGGGACCCCCGTCCTCCTCCCAGGGACCCCAGCCCCACAGCAGCTCACACCCAGTGTGAGGCCCCCAGCCCTCACCTCGCAGGACTCTGCTGAGCTGGTAGCTGCCACGCAGCGGGGCCGGCAGCGTGGAGTGCCGCACCTCACAGATGAGCTGAGAGAGGACGTCTTCCTTCTGCAGGGTCACCATCGCTGTGCTGGACATGTTGTAGGTTTTCATCTTTGATTCGGTGATCTGGGGTGGCTGACCCCCCAAGGGGTCCTCGTTCTTGAACCATTTCACCCCAATCTTTTCAGGAAAGAACCCTCCAGTCGTGCAGGTGAAAGGCACCGACTGTCCCGACCTCGCTCTCTGCTCAGGCCCAGACACGAGCGGGGGGCTGGGTTTGGCTGTGGGGAGAAGCACGGGGCCATCAGACCAGGCTCTGCCCCCTGCCCAGCCCTGGGCCTGCCTGGAGCAGAGTCTCGTACAAGGGCATGGGGATGGCCCATGGGATCCTCTCCTGGACCAGCCCTGAGCCCCTCTCCCCATCCCTGCTCTACCTGGAACTGCTCCAGGAGCCCCACTCACCTTGCACAGACACCTCTGTGCCATTGCCATGCTGAAACACCTCATCATCACCAGTGCTCCCCTTGACAAACTTCACACAGTAGTAGGTGCCCATGTCCTCAGGCTGAACGTCCCTGATGTGGATGGTGAAGTCTGTGTCGGACCTATCCACTGCTCTTGTCACACGGGAGGAGGGATCCTGCTTATTCTGGTCATAGACAGTCTTGTTCCCACTGCCCCAGCCCTTCAGCCACATCACAGGACCTGGTCCAGCGATTCCAGATGTGGTGCAGCTCAGGGTGAGCGTCTCCCCCGCTGCCACCGTCACCTTGGCCTGGGGCTGCTGCAGACTGAAGTCCTGACCCGCCTGGGCACCCATACCTAGAGAAAAAAGAGACCAAGTCTCACCTGGCACCACACATCCAGTCTCCTGACTGTTCTCCCAGCCCTGGGACAGGCTGAGCACCCCAGGTGATGGGCTGTGGCCATGGGCACGCTGCTCTGCCTGCAGGGCTCGGCAGCGGAGCTGGATGGAGCTTTGCTTGGTGACTGTGCTGTGCTCTGTATGGATAAATCATGGAGCACATCCCAGCTGTCAATGTCTCCAGCACGCTGGGCTGCCTCCCACAGCCACCTGGCTTTGTCAGCCAGGAGAAAGAAGTGCACAAAACGAGGTGCTCCAAAGAGCCATCTCCCATCACCAATGTGACACTGCATTTTCTATCCTGAATCTGTCCCATTTCTGCATGGAATCCCAGCCCCGATGATCCCAGCAGAGCACAGCCTATCCCCCACCAATGCCAGCCAAGCAGGCACTGTTCCCGCTCAGCAGCAACCACAGGGAGACCTCGTCTTTGGAGCGTCTCCATACCACTGGTCCCTAATCCAGTCACCTGTGCCACACCTCCCTGCACAGACAGTAACATCCCAGACAACCCTCACTACACACCCATGGGTTACCCAGGGGTTTATTTTGTCAGTTCTTTCTATGGCAATATAGTTATTACAACCAAATTCACAAAAGATATCAGTCCTGGTCACTGCTTAAAGGAACATTTTTTCAAGCCACGCAGGGAGAGAAGTGGGGGACCCACTTAGATCCACCTGCTGTTAACAGGTGGCTGTGGCACCCAGAACCAGTGTCATGGTCACACAGAGACCATTGTGTTTGAGCAGGTAATGCTGAGCAGCACCGGGAGCATGTGGACCAGCACCCCACATCCCTCGCAGCAGAATCATGGGATCACAGAATCTCTTAGGCTGGAAAAGCCCTAAGATCGCCGAGTCCAACCATTAAGCCAGCACTGCCAAGCCCCTGACCAAAGCACGACCCCAGGCGCCACATCCACACATCTTTTAAACCCCTCCAGGGATGGTGACCCCACCACTGCCCTGGACAGCTCTCTTACCCTTTCCCAAATATCCAACCTAAACCTCCCCTGTACAACCTGAAGCCATTTCCTCCTGTCCTGTTGCTTGTTATCTGGGAGAGGAGAATGACCTCCACCTGGCTACAGCCTCCTTTCAGGGAAATCCAGGACAGCAACTCGTGCCAAGGCTTCCCTTGGGACCCAGCAGGATAATCTCTGGCTGGATGCTCCCAGGAGGACCTGCTGCAGGACAAGCTGCTCTGACCCCTCTGGCCACAGCTGGCTGTCACAGAGACCAGAGCTGATTTTTGGCAGCTGTTAATCCCTCCTGACTCACAGTGGTATGTGCTGTACACACAGATGTTCTCACTGTTCCACCGTGTGGAATTACTTAATCTCTATGGCCAGAATTACCAGGACCAGTTTCTCCAGACTGCCCCAGTTAAAGGCTTTTTGCCCAGGGCATCAGTCCACAGCATCCTCAGCCAAACCCTTCAGGCCTTGGTGTTTCCCTTTGAAGCCATGTCAGGGTTAATGCGGCATCAGAACAAGTTTTTCCCACAAAACAAGGACAGAGGGACAGAGTAGCTTTGTGCCACGTTCCGATGAGTCATTCACTCTGAGAGCCTTGGTCTGCACCTGAGCAGTGGTGCCCTGGGCACCTGTGAGGCAACCCCGTCCTCTCAGGTGACACCCAAATTGAGGGGAGCAGCCCTGGAGCAGAGGCCTCGTGCACTCCATGTGCTGAACACAGCAGTGACACAGGGCAAACATCGCTAGATCTGCTTCTGTGGTATCTCCTGAACTTCTCCATCTCCTGCTGCCGAGAGACCTTTCGCAAGAAATGGCTGAGAAATACACAGAGGAAGTTCACAGGCACAGAAGCATCATCGGTCTCTCGCCAATCCACTGCACGTGGATGTGACACAGGCAGGGACCAGGCTGCTACAGGCAGAGACTGGAGCCCCCAGCCAGCAACCACACAGACCCTCAGCCCTTCCATGTACCCAGGGGGCCACAACACCAAGTACTGGCTCCACCAAACTGGGCAAACAAAGCTCATTAGCGGGCAGCACTCAGCACAGCAAGGGACACATCCCATGTGTGGCCACAGGAGCAGGAAGCCAGGGCCACTCCCACCACACACTCCGTGCCCTGTGATGAGTGTGTTACTCACTGCAATCCTCTGTAAAACCAACTTCTATGGAGTGGTTACCCTCTGTCCCCTTGAGGGTCCCCTGCACTGGGTAGAACTGCCTGCACAGCCCCACACAGCCCAACCTGAGCCAGCCGAGCACCTCCTCCTCATCCTCCCTCTCTCCATCTGCCCATCTCCCCATGAGGCACGTGGTGTGCTGAGCGGGAGAGCTGGGGATGTGCCTGCTTTGCGGCCCCAGAGCTGACCCCAACACCAAAGAGCGTCAGGGTGGGCACTGCTCAACCCCAAAGTTCATTTCTTGGTTGCAGTGGAACATCCACAGAAGCACTGGGAGCTTCAGCATTGAGCTGAGCATGGCTGGGTGCCCTGCCTGTGGGCTGGCTGCCATGCCTGGTGTGCAGCAAGGGCTCCCCACTACCTTGGCACAAGGGTCCTGCCTTCCTGGAACCGTAGGGATTTATCCCTGCAAGCAGCAGGGATCTCTCCCAGGGTCCAGATTTGCAGCCAAATGTGGATGGTCTGTATGCATTCCACAGCACCGAGCTCACGTTCCCTCCGCACCGGGGCAGCAGCGTGCCCGCCTCCCCTGCGCAGGGATTAGCAGGCACAGAGCATGCTGTTGTCCAGGGATAGGATGCAAGGTGTTTTCCTGCTTTCCTGACTGCTACTGCTCCCAGAGGATCGAGGGAAAAAGGGGCTTCACGCTGCCTGTCCAGAGGCTTCACTGGCAGCCCTCGGTCACTGCAGAAGGCTCCAGGGAGCCCCTCGGACAGGACTGAAATGAGGCTTTGGGGTATTTTTCCACGTGTTCTCCTCTGCTACTTCAGAGACCCTCGCCCAGCTCTGCTCAGATCACCCTGGCCAAGGATTTCTGGTCTGTGACACACAAGCTGCAGCCACGATCCACCGCAGGAACACCCCAACAAGGACCAGCTCGTACCTCCTGGCTCAGAAGCAGGAGGCCCAGCCACACCTGGCTTCTCCTCTTCCTGCCTGCATCCATCACCCTGCACCAGGCCCAGCCTGGCCCCTTCCTGCTCAGAATGACCCCAACCCCCTGCAGCAGCTCACAGCAATGCCCCCCCTCCCCAAAGGGAAAACACAAAGGGGAAGTTGGCAGAAAACCCCAGAACACACAAGTTAGAAAATGCAAAGTTTCCACCAAAGCTTCTTTCCTCTTTCTCCCTGAACACAGCTTCTCACATGCAGCTGATGCCTCTCCTTCCCCTTTTAAGGCACTCACCCAGGGGGAGCAAGAGCCCAGCAGCTTACGACATACTTGTGCACCAGGAGTGGGATGCTGGGGGGGCTTCAAGCCACAGAAACATGGGACACCACAATTTCTCACTGTTTCCCTGCTTCTCCACTGCTGCCTGATGACACTTTTTTTTCTTAGACTTGGATTTCAAACCGCCTGCAATTGGAACACGATCCTCTTGCCCCCAAGATCATGGGGAATTTAGGTGCTCTGACCTTGTAATCTGTTTTATCCTACACTCCAGAATTAGCCAAGGGTTTTAGGGCCCTGAAAAGCATCACCTGACAGTTCCCACGTAGGTGGAAGCACCCTCGCAGTGCAGACCCTCGCAGAGCACTTCCAGCCTGGAGCAGAGGCAGGAGCACGATCTGGCAGAGCCTGCCTCCTTCCCGTTATTCAGTTTAATTTGGGAGCAAAATAATCCCAGCTCTCGCTGCAGTGCAAGTTTTCCATGTCGGTGACACATTTTTTTCTATATTCCACCTTTTGAAGTATTTGATATTGAACAGATTGCAAGAGGCCGGGGTTTAATTCAGGAGAGGCTGCTTGGATGCTTCCTGGTAAAAATAGATTTTTTTCCTCTGAAGGAGCTGGGTAAGGAGCTCCGGGATGGCTGTGTGCTCCAGAAACGATGTGCAGCTGGTCACCGGCATCCGAAGCCCCACAGTCACTCGCTGAAGGAGCAGGCCAATGGGCAAGGGAACCCCAAAATAATCCTGCTGGAATTTCACCTGCAGCAGGGCTGCCAGGGGCGGAAACTAACAGGTGCTGCCTATAAAAGGCCTGGAATCTGCTGTTTAGGGAAGGCAAGGAGAGCCCTGGGGATAGCTGCTAAGCTCAGAGCAGACCCCAGGGCACTCAGGGAGGGCTGTAGTAAAGGCTGTGTTTTACATCTGTGACATCAGAGGAAGCCTTGGCTCACACACAGCCACCATTTCCAAGCTCCCCTCCTCCAGCATCAGCAGAAATTCATCCCAAGAGCCAGAGCCCCAGCAGGAAACTGAATTCCCCTTTGGAAGAGGCTCTGTGAAGCACAGCTGAAACCCTCTGTGGGGACAGACCAGCACGGAAGGGCTCTGCAGGGCACAGTTTCTCAATGGGGCTTTGCTGTTTGGTTTCCCACATCTCGCTGCCTTTGCCCCACAGGAAGGTCTCCTCCAGGACCTTTCCTTTTCCCCTTCACTTCTGCAGAAGCTGACGGAACAGCCGGCAGTGAGAGCCTGGGCCAACTCTGCTGGAGTTCAGCTTAGTTTGAGCCACGGCCCAGGAGGGACTCGCCATATGGAAAAAAAGGACATGCACGTTTGCACCTAAAATCAGGGATGCAAACCACTTCAAAACCCCAGGGTGGTTTTTTCCCATGGCTGGCTCAAAGAAATGGGGTTCTTACTCCAAGACCACATTTAATTAAGTTCAGGAGGCTTGCTGGAGCTATTCTTTCACGCAGGAAATCGCAGTGGCTCACTGGGAAGCCGCGCTCACCGCCAAAGCCTTCTTGGCTCTCAGCAGCCGGAGTTTTCAGTTTGGGGCCAACACTTCTCAGTTGTGATCAGGCAACTCAAAGCAAGGAGCGTTGTGCTGAAAGCATTTGCTTTCTACCCAAGTTTTCATCCAACTCTTTGCCCAAGCAATGCTTTGATGGTAACTATTTCAATGGGCTTGGGAGAATGTGGGTTTCCCCCACGGAACCTGGGCTGGGCTGTTTGTAGTGGGATCTGGCTGGCTGGAAGGGAAGGGGTTGGAATTGAGCAAAAAGCTCAGCAGCGAGATGCTCCTGAAGATGCATCATTATTGCTGCAGGTTTGCCTCAAAAACCCTGTTCCTCCCCTGGCAGGGAGAGCGATTCCTTCGAAATCACCCAAAACGAAACACCCTAGAAAGGAAACATCCTTGAAAGCAGCAGTCACCACAGGGGTTTGTTCCTCGTGGGATGAGACACTACGTGCTGCCGGCAAGGGAAACAGCCAAGAGTGGCACACTTTGACTGGTCCTTTGCTGTGCCCCCCAGCTTTTATAAGGGACTGGTGGAGCCATGAGCCCGTGGGAGGTCTGGGGCACCCTGAGCCTGAGGCGACACAGGACTACATGGCACAGGGTGCCCGGAGGTGTTGCAATTCCACTGCTTCAGTGCCCAACAATCAAACAGAGAAAGAGCCAACACTGGGGTGAAGCAGGAGGGCAGCAAGAAATATAAGTTCTTGGCAGAGAAGACAGGCAGCCCTCACCAGAGCCTCTCCATACCTTCTCCACTACCATCAAGTGGGAATTCGGGCTGCTTGCTGAGTTTTGCCTCACCCATAGCTGGCAGGGGGGTGCTCGCAAATGGGTGGGAACAACATGCCTCTTCATGCCCCTGCCGAATTCCCTGCCTCGCTGGGAAAGGGCATGTCTGCCTGCCTTGAAGTTTGGTTTGAGAAGTGCCGGGCAAGGGCCCCGCGGGAGCCCCTCGGCCACCGCCGCTCTCTAGGTCACCGCAGGAAAGGTCAAAGCAACCGTGCGCGGAGAGGCGGCGTCATGTCGGTACCGGAGGTGTGCGGGAGCGAGGAGAGGAGAGGATCGGGGGAAAACGGGGGACAGGGCAGGGAGACAAGGTGGGGGACAGGGCAGAGGAGAGGAGCAGGGCGGGAAAAGGGGGGAAACAGCGCAGAGCAGGGAGAGGAGCTGTGTGGGAGGGAAAGGTGGAAAACAGGACAGAGGAGGCAGGAGCAGGATGGAAAAAAGGGGGAAAACAGGGCAAAGCAGAGGAGAGAAGCAGCGTGAGAAAGGGGAAGACTGGGCAGAGCAGGGCAGGGGGGTGGGAGGGAAAGGGGGGAATAGGGCAAGGAAAGGAGCAGGAAGGCAGGCAGAAGCCATGGCTTACCGGGCAAGGCGAGCAGCAGCAGGCAGGGCAATGCCCAGGCGGTGCGGCCGGGATCCCGGGGATGCGGCTCCATCGGTGCGGGGAGCGGAGCCCGCGGCTTCACAGCGCGGCCCCGCGCCCGGCTCGGCAGCTGGGTTTGATAAATAAGACAAATTAAAAAAAAAAAAAAAAAAAAAAAAAAAAAAAAAGCAAAAAGCGCAGAACTGCAGCTGGCGAAGGAAATCGCTCTTCTCAGCCCCAAAATGAGGAAGGAGGCCGGGCTCCCCCCTTTCTCCCCCCGCGGCGGGCGGGCAGCGCACACGCACGCACCGACACGGACCCGCGGCCCCGCCGCCGCCCGTGGGCACCGGAGCGGGCTCGGGGCCGCTGACGGGGCCGCCGCGGCGGGGCCCCGGGCGGGCGCGTGCCCCGGTGCCGCGCGGAGCCGCCTCCCCCCCGCCGCCGCGCCGCCTCCGTTGCCGTGGTACCGGGGAGGGACGGAGCTGGCCCCAGCTTCGAGACCCCCTCCGGCTCCCAGCAGCCCCGGTTTAGCGCCGCTTCCCCCCCGAGGCGGGGGCGAAGCCAGCCCCGCCCGCCCCGGAGCAGAGTCCTCCGGTCAGCCCGGTGTGCGGCTGCCTTAAGGTGGGCTGGGAGGGGACCCCCGGGACCGGCCGCCAGGAGCCCCGGGATGCCCGGTCCCTGTCGGCCGGGGGAGAGAGAGGCGGCTCCATGGCCCCAGGGATGGGGGTTGGGGATCCCCTCACTCG
The DNA here is from genome assembly GCF_031753505.1 of Anomalospiza imberbis. NCBI lineage: Eukaryota > Metazoa > Chordata > Aves > Passeriformes > Viduidae > Anomalospiza > Anomalospiza imberbis. Next base: position 7,620,208 of record NC_089697.1, on the reverse strand, counting down.
CCACAGGCTGCCGGTGTAGCCGCCGCTTCGGCACGGCCACAATCACAGCCCTGCATCCCTGAGCTGGGATTGGGGTGCAGGAGCACACAGCCTTCGGGTCCTGAACACCCAGGCGCCACCTGGGGCTGAGCCAGGACAGCCCGAGGCAGAGGCACAAGCAGCCCGCGGCCCTGGCGGTCCCAAGTGCCCAGGGACCTCCCAAGGGACCCCGCAGGGCCGAGCTGTGAACCCGTGGCACGGGTGGTGTTCTGCAGGTCAGTTTGGCCAACGCGGCTCAGGGCCAGAGGGGACATTGGTGCAGCACAGGCAGGCAGAGAGTGGATGGGGAGGGAGAGGAAATTCCTGCACACCACGCTAGGGGAAGGGGGACATTCCCCACGGAATGGGCCCGTGATGTCCCCTCAGTGGGAGACTGCAGCAGGGAGAAGCGAGAGCCTGAGAACAAGGCAGCTCTAATGGTAAGCAGGGCTGAGGAAGAGGGTGTCAGCATCCATGGGATTCATGTCCCTGCACCGCTCTTCTCCCTGACACAAAGTCCTTCCCAGGGGACTCACAAGGACACATTCTCCACTGCCTGCACTTGTCACAGCTTCTCACACCACCCAGGGGGACTTCGGCCAGGCCGGGTACCTGGGATGCCAGGTGCAATGCTGGCAGCTCCCTAGCACCACCCCACTGTCCCCTCTGCCCTCCCAGGGATGGGGTAGGCACTGCAGAGCTCCCAGCCCACCCAGCACCACCTGCAGCATCCCCAGCAGCACAGATCACACCAATCGCTCTCCCACACCGGGCTGGGTCCCTGAGGACAGCACTGGGTGCCATACTGTAGGACCCGCTGCCGGCTCCCCCCTCCTCCCCTCCCTCCCTCCCCAGGCAGCCGCCAGGGCTGTCGGTTTTATTTAGAGCCTCGCACAAACACAGCCGAGATATCTGAAGTGACTTGGCACCATCAATCTGCGCACGGCGTCCGCCTGCGCATCCCCGGCCCCGCCAGCCTCCCCCTCAGCCCCAGCTACGCCCATGGGGCACATCCTGCCTTAATTTAGCACTGCTGGAACCGGGAACAGCTCCCCAGGCTTCTGCACTCACCTCCCTCTGCGATCCCCTGGCATCTGGAGGCTGCACTCAAGGGTTGTGGCCAGTACTGCTCCCACTGGAAAAAGTTTTGTGGCCAGCAGCACTGGTCTTGGAAAGCCCAATACAGCCATCATTTCCCTTCACAGAGCTGGCCAGAGTGGGCAACAAGGAGCAAGGCTCCAGAGGAGCCCTTGGACTTGGCCTTTTGCACATAGCAATAATTTCTTTGCACAGGGATGGGACAGGGACACATCGCTACAAGAGTCCACAGGCACCTCACAAGAAGAAGCAAAGGTGCTGAGCTCTGCTCTCTGGTGACCAGTGATAAGACTCGAGGGAACTGCATGAAGCTCTGTCAGAGAAGTTTGAGGTTGGTATTAGGAAAAGGTTCTTCTACCAGAGGGTGTTTGGGTTCTGGAACAGGCTCCCCAGGGCACTGGTCACAGCCCCAAGCCTGCCAGAGCTCAAAAAACATTTGGACAATGCTCTTGGGCACAGGGTGGGATTCTTGGGGTGTCCTGTGCCAGGACAGGAGTTGGACTCGATGATCCTTGTGGGTCACTTTCAGCTCTGGATATTCCATGGGATTAGGAGTGGTTTGTGGATACCCTGCAGCTACACCACCGTGGGCAGTGCATCCCACCCAGCCCAAGTCCAGAAGCAGGGACCCTCAGGGCAAGTGAGTGCCCAGCATGAGGGCAAATGCCAGGGACACACTGCAGCCATTCACAACCACCTTTCCTGGTTATTTTTACATGGAAGTACAGATCCTGGAGGCCTGGTTGGCTTCAGCCTGTCTGGGATGTTCTGCTCAGTGTGGAAGGTTCAGACAACCTGTTCTGAGGCGATTACGGAGCAGAGCCAGCCCGCACACAAGCAGCAGCCACCGCAGAGTGCTTGGGAAGGGAAGTTAGAGCTTTAAAAAGCTCTGCAAAAGAAGGTACAGCGCAGAGCAGATGGTGCGGCGCGAGCTTCCCGGGAAAAGCTGCTATTGCTCCCCATTAGGAAGCATATGGGCAGGCTCAGCTGCCTCCCCTCCTACCCATGGCCCTTCCACTCAGCATCACAGGGGCCCTGCTCCAAGGTTTGGAGGATTCACCCTGGCAAGGCAGCCCTTGCCCTGCACTGGGGGAGAGGAGCATTTGGCTCCTTGTGCGCCTGAGACAGAGGGACAATGCAAAATTTTGGGCGTGTAACTCCACCACCATCATCATCCTTCTGTACAGAACACCCACGGTGAGCAGGAGGCTGCAGCACTGCTTGGCAGGGCGGGCAGTGCTGCCAGCCTCTCTGTGCTGCCAGCGGGCACCCAGGCTGTGCTCACTCTGCAGCATCTCCATGCTTCAGCTCAAAACCCTGCTCTGGCAGGGAGGATTCTGGAGACCATGGAGGATTCCAGAGCTCAGCTCTCCCTGGCCCCAGGAGCTGGGCAGCAGCCAGCATGGGGGACAGGGCAGTTTTTCAGGAGAGCTTTTCAAGAATAAGTTGATTTTCACAGCTTTGAGGCACAGTGAGGAACTCACATCATGCTGCTAGCACCTGTTTGGGGTACGTACAGGCTCTGTGTGGCAGGGCTGAGCCAGGCTCAGCCACCCCCAGAGGTCTGGGTGCTGGGCAGGCAGGGATCTGCTCCCCTTCCCTATTCCCAGCCAGAACCACAGGCTCAATGTCCTTTTTGCATTCCCTTGTTCCCAGCTGGCAGCTCTGCAGGATCTGCTCGCTCCCCAGGAGAAGGTGGGGACCCATCCACACACAGGGACCCTCAGCCAGGGCAAGAGCACCTCATCTCTTGTCAGAGCCTGGCAGCATCCAATAGGAACAATTACAGCCTTGCCAGAGCGATCCCAGTGGAAAGTCCTGCAGCACTGGTTTTGCCCAGACTGTTCTTTCATGCCTTAATCAGCTGCCTGTCTGATCCTCTCCCAGCCCTGACTGCCGCCGGGAACAGCGGTGGCTCCCTTGGCTGGAGGGGATTCACAGGAGATGGAGGTGGGAGAGGTTCCAGTCCCTGCCCTGCAGGGCCAAACCTGGGCCTGTTAATGAATCACATTTCACTGATGGAGGTGACTGCAGTCTTTCTCTGCCTGGGACTTTGTCCCTCATGATCCCCGCTCCAGCAATGGGATGGCACAGAGGGAGGAGTACCAATAGCCTGAGTGGCCACATCAGCTGTCCCAAAATGCTCAGTCTACCCTTCAAAACCCAAACCACCTTAGGGATACAGAAAAACACCAATACTTTGGACATCAGCCTGGAAAATACCCCGGATTCAGCATCCAGAGGTGCTGTTTAGGGGCTGTGGGCACAGAGCCATGCCCAAGCACCAGCGAGCAGCCAGCACTTATGGGAGCCCTCCCCAATAATGACTGCTTATCTCATAGGTCTTTTCCAGCCTCAGAGATTCCTTGATAAACCAGAAAACACAGTGCCACAGGGATTCACCACCCTGGGGAACCTCAGAGCCATCCTAGCCCAGTCCCAGCCACCAGCGCCTCCCGGCCCAGCCCCCCAAGAGGTGCTACTTTCACAGCTCACCACAAGAGAACACCCTGTGGGACCACATCAGAGCACCAGGCCCACACAAGGTCTGTTCTGGCACCCACAAGGCAGTGCAGCCTCCATCCAGACAGAGAGCAGCATGTTCCCCCTATCCATCCTCCAGCTTCAAAAACAGATTCCAAGACCCCTCCAGCCTAAGATCCGAGTGGACACATCCTACAGCCTCCCCCCACCCCCACCTCTCAGGCTTCAGTCAGCACCCAAAGAGGGCTTTCAGCTGGGAGAGAAACACAAATGTCTCTTGAAGCGGGGAGCACCAATTACACTGCTGATATTTAGGGCTTCCAGCACAACAAATGGAGCTGCAGCTTCATTAGGTACCTTGCCAATTTAATCCGAGACATGCAGTACAGGGGAAGCTTAAATTAGTTTATCTCATGTTAACTTATAACAAGCAATATGTTAATGTGGGCATGGTTTTCATGGACTATGACCCAGGGAAGGGGCACACACAGCCCTCTAAAAGTGGATTTAAGAAGCAGGGGTATTATCCTACCTGTCTCCTCATACTCCTGTGATAGCATCCACCACCATGAACACCTGCAGCTGGGGAAGGGGTGCACCACATCACCCCCTTATATGGGAGAGACCCTGGAGAGGGTGATGAGCTGCAGGGGCCTCGTTGAGGCTGTGATTGCCAGGAGAAGGGTGGGGTAGGCTGTGGAGGATGCTCCGTGAGCAGCCTGTGCATGAGCTTTGCCCCTCACCTCTTGAGGGGGCTCATGGGAACTGCCTGTAATTGTTTTAGCCAAGCTTTTATTGGCTGATTTAGGAGTTACAGCTGAGTTATTTGAGCTCTCTCAGGTCTTTGTTAGGGCTCTGGGGCCCAGTTGATGAAGGGGGATGTGTAGGATGGAGGTGAGGTTCTCCCTGGCATAGGGCATTTTCTGAGGAGGCCCCTCTGTGGACACTGCCCAGACCTGCTGCCTGTTTCTGCCCCCTCCTTCAGGCTTCAAATCACAGCCCACTTAATTTTAGTGTCCCTCTGCCACTGAAATAATCCCCAGCACTGCCAGAATCAGCTGGTTCCCTCCAAGCCCCTGAAATTATTTTCAGGGAGGATGAGGGAGGGATACAGCTCTGCCTGCCCACGCTGGGCTTTGCTGGGTTGGAGCGATGCTCCGAGTGCCCTCGTGGCATTCACATGTTGTCACCCTGGGCTTCAGCAGTGGCAGCAGAGCCCAGTGTCAGACCACCCACCACCATCAGAATGTCCACCAGTGTCTACCAAGCAAGAAGGAAAACCCACAGGCTGAGCAGGGACCGTATCCACAGGGCAGCTGAGCCATGCCAGGGCCGGGCTGTGCTCCCAGGCTGCTCCCAGCCGGCAGTGGTGCCCTGTGGGATGCTGCAGACCGGGTGAATTGGCCGGGCTTCCTTAATGCAGCCCAGCACGCTCACACTCTGGGGGAATTCCTCACGGCTGTGTCACAGCAGGAAAGGTGGTTTATATCCTGTGCCTGGCCTGGAAACGGCCCTGGCTGACCTGAAGTGAGGGGTTTTAGGGCAAAACTGCTGACGGGCTGGGAAAACACAGCGGCAGTGTGGGCTGGGAAGGACAGGGCTGGCAGTGCTGGTGCCTGTGCCCGCTGAGGTGCTGCGAGCGCTGGCAGGGCTGTGCTGACCTTTCCTGGCAAACAGGATCCTGCCCCTTGCCCCAGAGAAGGGTTTGCTCTCTGCTGTGGGTCTGCAACACGTGCACAGCCCCGGGACTAAGCTGCACAGGAAATGGTGCAGTGACCATCCCTGGAAGTGTTCAAAAAACATGTGGATGTGGCACCTGGGGACATGGTTGGCTTGGCAGTGCTGAGGGAATGGTTGGACTCAATGATCTTAGGGGGCTGTTCCAACCTTAACTGATGACAGGGACAGGGGCACAAGAGAGACCCCGCTCAGGGCAGCTCAGCAGGGACACAGGGTGGCCCCAGTCCTGCACCCTTTGTGCCAGTGGTTGCAAAACTGGGAGACGTCTATGCTGTTTGTATGGGGAACATCTGGGCTCACCACAGCTCTGATGGGCTCCAGAGCCACAGGGAGCCTTGGTGCCCACCCTGGGACCCTGCTCCAACCACAGGAGCAGAAGTGCTGTGGAGGAGGAAGTGGCAGGGACGGGGGGAGGGCAGGCAGGGTGCAGGCACAGAGCTCCAGCCATGCAGGGACATTTCAGAGCTGGGTGTTAATCATTGATGGGCTCCTGGGAGCTGTTTGAACTAAAGCCTCCCTCCCACTTCTGGAGGGGGAAGTTTTGCACTGTACTGGCTCCTGGGGATGTGGTAGCAGTGCCAGTACCCAGATCCCCCAGCACACAGCCAGCCCCATGGAGCAACGCTGGAGAAGACCTTGATCTCCCCTTGGTGGTACCACCAGGACTGTGGTGGAGCTCGGCCGAGGGAAGAGCGATATCATCTCAGTTTCTAATGCCAGTTGTTGGGGTTTTTTCTGCATCCTCTCCAAGTTCTCTGTTGATTGCAAATCGTTATCATGAAAGCACATCCGAGGCTGCAGCAGCAGATAACGCTGTGCTGCCGGGCCGGCGGCTGGAGCTCATCGAGGCTGCACTGCCTGAGAGTCCTGCGGCAGCTGCGGATGGAAATAAAACTGCTAACGTGGGGGATTGATCATGTTCAGCCAGCTCAGCCCATTGCTTCCTGCTTGGCTGAGCCCTTGCTGTGAAGTGCTAAAATCCAGGCTCAGAGGTGGGATTTGTGCTGTGGAACCTGGCCTGTGGGCATCGCCGGAGGGATGCCCCATGGAGGGCTGAGACATGGCACATGAGGGGTGGGAGACCTGGTACGACCCCGTGCCACTTTTACTGCAAAGGAAGATGGTGTGTCCAGCAGTGGGGGCTTCATGGGGTCATTTGTGAAAGTACTGGATGTGATGCCTCATGGTGGAAATGGCATGACTGCTGGGATGCAGGGGGGCTGCACACGAAAACAGCCAGACAAAGCCCTTGGAAGAGGATGTTGACCAGCCCTCAGGGTCATCCCCAGCCCTGCTGCCAGGCTGTCCCTGTGTCACTGTCCCCATGTTGTCCCCATAGCAGCCCCAAGGCTCAGGAGCTACATTCCGGACCTGTTGGCTCTTTATTTTGGCCCTGTTGAGGCTCAGCACTCTCATCTCTGTGTGGCTGGGGTTATTCTGGCCCTGCTGCTGGAGGCTGGATTGAGAAAAATGCTTCTCCAAGGGGTTTGTGTTGGTCTGTCTTTTTTTTTTTTTTAAGTTGAAACAAAAATCTGGGGGATTATTTCTGGTCAGCAGGATCCACCACACTCCCGGGGACTGCATCGCTCCAAGGGGCTGGCCCTGATAAGAAGCTGCAAATCCAAGCTGCCAAGTGCTGCCATCCCGCTGGAGCCTTGGAGGGGGATCAGGGATTTAGAGGGTCTGTGTGATGTCTAACAGGTTTAGAAAATATTGCCTGGGATTATCCACTCGCGGCGGTGACCAGAGACCTCTGAGCTGCGACAGACACCGGCACCGGCTGATGTTTGCTGCGGGGGGTCCTGCGTGCAGAAATCTGATCTGCGTGTGCCTGTTCGCCTTGGTGTGCACGTTCCCTCGTGTGCACACGTGTGGATGTGCAGCAGCGGCGGCTCTGGGGCGACTGGAGCTGTGAATGGGGCTGGTGGCCCCCTGACACCGTGGGGGCTGAGCCATGTCCAGCCCCCCGTGGCTGCCAGCCCCGTGCTGGGTCTGGGGTGCCAGAGGGGTGCTCCAGCCTTCGCTGTGCTTCAATCCTGTAAGGACAGCTCCTGACCGCCAGCGTTAATGATATCCACCCAATTAGCCCAGCGTAGCCCCAAGGATTAGCGGATGGAATCATCATCCCAAGGCATAAGCAGTTAACGCTGCTAATTAGTCATCGCGTGAATCCTAGCCCAACCACAAACCGCAGCAGCCGCGGTAGCCGTGGGCAAGGGGTGATGCCCACCCAGCCGGGCTCCGGGAGACGGGAGCTGTTTACAGAGAATTTGCCGGGCTCGGGGATCCGTTATTTTTACACGTTGCCATAGCTACTGATACCATTATAAAATTAAGTCTGAACCATGTGGAAGAAATGGATCTGTCAGAAGGAATTATTTTCGGGAGCGCATTGTGGGTCCGAGCACTGCCGAGCCCAGCGGGGTGATGGGGGTTCCCGCTGGAGGCAGCTGCATCCTCCCCACGGGCACGTCGCTGGAACGAGGCGCCGGACAGGCTCGGAGCTCCAGGATCGCCTGGAGCCACCGGCGCCAGCACAGCCCCTCTGGGCTGGCAGCATCGCTGGGCACGTCCAGGGCGAACAAAAGCCTGCTGAGAGGGAGCTTTCAGGCCGTGCTGTGCTCCCTCCTGCAGCGCCTGCTTTCCCCCTTCTCCTGCCTCTCTCAATATTTTTCCCTTTCCCTGCACTTCTCTGCAGAGGGACACTTGTGCCGGGCTCGGGGCAGCCAGCGCTGGGGCCTTGGCCAAGCACAGCTGCACTTTAGGGTCGCTTGGTGCCGGGAGGAGCAGAGAGCACCAGGGACCCCACAACCTCCTGCCCTTGGGACAGGGAGCTCCCCAGAGAGTTTCCCTACTCTGAGCTCTTCTCGCTGGACAAAACCACCTGGAGCATCCCCAGGAGTGTGCAGGGCTCAGTTTGGGTACAATGTACATGGGGATGTTGGCAGGACCAGGACCACACCAACAGCTGATCCAGCATGAAGAGCCCTGGGAACTCCAGTGCAGGCAGGGCCCTCTCCCACCCACTCTGGGACCCTCACTCGGGCACTGGCAGGACCCAGCACTGCAGCTTGATTTGCCCTCCCAGAGGATGATTGTCTTTGAGCAATGTCCCATCCAACACTGAGAGCACAATGTGAGTCTTTCTTAAGCACTGGATGTTCCTGCTTGTCCCATGGCCCTGGAAACCCCTCTTTAATTACTGCCAGAGCCTTGGCCTCATGGTGTCCCGCAGGGAAGGACCGCACAGGCCAAAGGAGTGATGGGCACAAAGGATGTGCGTGACACTTTTCAATTTCACTACCTACCCCCTCCCCTTGCAATTGAAGAGATGAGGAATAGTCCTAGGGCAGGCCCCCATCCACTCCACACCCCTTCAGCTCCAGGGATTTAATTAAAATTATTCCAGGTTGGCCAGAGAGGTTCCCAGTAGCAATAACTGCAACACCACAACCTTCTACTGGACACCAGAGAACCCACAGGGAAAAGCAGCATCCTCCAAACACCTTCAGCTCTTCTCAACTAAAAGCCCTGGTCTGCAGCCTGGGGGTCCCAGTTTGTTTCATGGGCCTGGCTGGGCAGTGCTTGGAGTCCATCTCCTTCCTGAACATCCTGAGTGTCCCAGTGCCGTGGGGTGGCTGCCCCATATCCCGGCTGTCACTGGGGCTGTGCCTGGGGGGCTGGAGATATCCCCGCTGTGCTGGCCAGAGCCCCCACTCTATCAGGAGGGGACAAGGCTGGCAGTGAGGCTGTGGCACAGAAACAGTTCCTATGACAACCCCAAATCCCAGACCTGTTTATCCCCTTTGGTGAAAATCCACAACAACTGTGAAACCAGGGAATAAGATTCAATAGTAAGACCTGGAATAAATCAGAACCAGTGTAAAGCATGTCACCGTTTTACTCTGGCTTTGTTCCTTTCCAAGGAAAAGCCTGAGAAACAGGGAGCTGCAAAGGGGTGAGCTAACAGATTTGGAATTGGAGGGAGCAGGTTCCAACCATGCAGCATCCCAGGACTTCTCCCTCCTGTTGTCTCTTCTGGCAGGAACCCAGCCCAGGCCAGCCAGCAGGCACAAACAAGACCCATGAGGCATTTCTGGGGGACAATCAGTGTCTGAGACCCTCTCACTCCCTCTAACCCCCTCAAAGCACCCAGCTGCTCCTCCAGCTTCTCCTGCTGCGTCCTGCTGGCATGCTGGCACAATGTCCCTATGGCTTTGCCTGGTCCCCTTGGTGTCATGGGGTCCCTATGGCACCATGGGGTCCCCAGACCATCACTGGATGCCTGTGGCATCGTGGGGGCCTTGTAGGGTCCCTGTGGCATTGCATGCTCTTAGACCTGTGGCTATTTGGGTGACGCTGATGTGCAAAGGGACTGGCCTGTCTCTCCCTGGTGACTTGTGGGCACCACGGTCTCACGGTAGCTAGGACAGGGATGGGGACAGAGCAGGGGCACAAGGATGTCTTGGATAGAGACACCCACAAACCAGGCCCTTGGCAAGAGCTGCTGGCCTGTCAGACACCGGAGGAGACCAGATGGAGTGATGACTACTCCCGGAGACACAATATCCCCTGGGCACCCACCCCTGTGACAGACACTGCCACTGCAGAGCGCCTCTGCTTCTCACTGCTGAGCCGGAGCATGCCAGGACCGGGCACAAGGCATTTATCCCCGTCTCTCCCTTTTTCTCCTTGCCCAGCCCTGGCACCAGCACAGCTCAGCATTGTCCCATTCCCCGTGAGTGCAGCCAGCCCTCTCCTGTCCCCCAGGACACAAAGGAGACACTTGCATCCCCGCATTTCAGCCAGCCCACGCACTGAGACCATGCTCTTCCTCGGCGATAATTGAATCGCTGCTCCCCTGCCCTGGCTGCCGGGACCAGCCCCTCCCATCAGCCGCTCTCCAGGCTAATTGCTCCCTGTTACTCTGTGCTGGGTGGTGGAGGCTCATGCTCCCCGTGGCTCCTGGCACAGCCCACGCTTCCCACTCTGGCTCCGCGGCACAGCATGGAACAGCACACCATGGCACAGACCACGGCACACACCGTGGCACACACCATGGCTCACACCATGGCATATACCATGGCACATACCATGGCACACACCGTGGCACACACCATGGCTCACACCATGGCATATACCATGGCACATACCATGGCACACACTGTGACACACACCACGGCCCACACTGTGGCTCACACCATGGCATATACCATGGCACATACCATGGCACACACCATGGCTCACACCATGGCATATACCATGGCACATACCATGGCACACACTGTGACACACACCACGGCCCACACTGTGGCTCACACCATGGCATATACCATGGCACATACCATGGCACACACCGTGGCACACACCATGGCTCACACCGTGGCACACACCATGGCTCACACCATGGCTCACACCATGGCACACACCACGACACATACCATGGCACCGTGGCACACACTGTGACACACACCACGGCTCACACTGTGGCTCACACCATGGCATATACCATGGCACACACCATGACACATACCATGGCACACACTGTGGCACACACTGTGGCTCACACCGTGGCACACACCACGGCTCACACTGTGGCTCACACCATGGCACATACCATGGCACACACCGTGGCACACACTGTGACACACACCACGGCTCACACTGTGGCTCACACTGTGGCTCACACCATGGCACACACTGTGGCACACACTGTGGCTCACACCATGGCTCACACCATGGCACACACCACTGCCTAGCAGGCCCTGCCAGCCCTCTCACCCTGGCATCTCCAGGAGATGTTTCCCACCTCCTGGCATCAGATGCCAGAGCAGCCCCTGAGCATCCCCTGGCTGCCCAGAAGCCCATCACAGTGCAGCCCAGATCAGCCTCCCCAGCCCTTTAGCCCTTTTCCTTGGCCTTGCCATTACATGAGGTCCTGGCACCCGGCTCACACACACGCTGAGGAACAGCCGAGGTAAACCTGGCATGGCACCGCCCCAGAGTGTCCATGCACAGGGACACAGCCAAAAACCTGCTTGAAGCCAGCGTGTCCTCTCCCCCCGGGACACCAACACTCTCCCAGTACCCATCCAGGCGCCACCTCTGCTCTGCACCGAAGTCCCCAGCTGTGGCAGCAGAGCCTGGTGGGTGCCAGCCTCAACCCCGGCACTGCCCTGTGCCTCCCCCCAGCAATGGCAGCTCCCAACCTCCCACACACACCTTCCAACCAAGCAGGTCACTTAGTGGGACGTGACAACCAGCAGCACCAGGAAAACAGCATGGATGAGCAGTGACTCCATGACCCCAGCATTGCCTGGTGCTGCCTCCTGAGCCAGGCTGTGCCCCCCGAGCCAGGCTCTGCTCCCCGGCATGCTCCTACCTTGTGTCCGTGCCCAGGCGCTTGTTTGTGCTTTCACTGCCGGCACACCCCAGGCTGAAGGCTTAAAGGATTTTCCTTTAATAACCACCAAATCCCTCCCCTGGGCAGTAAGCCGCAGACCTGGGCCCTTTCCTAGGTGCAGAGCATTCTGCCGGTGCTCTGCTCACTCCCTGCTTTGCATATGCTCCTATCAAACTGAATTTCCCCCCTCCTGATTCAGCCCAGTGCTTAAAAAGCCGTAAATCCCCTTGAATTTCATTTCCTCTGGTCCTCGAGGTCTATCCCCGGTTTCAGTCTCACCCACGTATTTTACATACTCGTGCTCACAGCCTTGATGTGAGGTTTCTGCCAGTTTTGGTGCTGTCCCTGCACAGAGCCTGGGCAACCCAAGTGCTGCTCAGAGCAGCCAATTCCTCAGCTGGGAAATGATCCATGGCCCAGTCATGGCTCCACTCGGGAAATGATGCTGGGAGAGTCTTCATCCCAACACCCCAAACCTCCCACTGAGGGAGCCAGGCTGAGGCCAGGTGCTGGACCCCTGACCTGGCAAACTCATCACCACCACTGTGCCTATGGGGTGCTGGGTGTCCCCAGGCTGTCCCTGAGAGAGGACTGACCCCAAATTATCCCCACTTCACATCCCCAGAGCAGGTGACTCATATTCAGTCGTGCAAATCGATTTCTGTAGTGGCTTTTCTCCCCACTGTGACAATATTGTCCCCTCAAGGATTTCCCTGCCAGCCCTGCTCCCCTGGGTCACACTGTCTTATTTCACTTCTCTTTTCTCATTTCACAGAAAAAAACTGGTGACTGTTATCAGCTTTCAAGGTCACACAGCGGTGCTGGCAGCAGGTTCCTCTGCCTGGAAAGCCTGTTTTGGCCTCAGTTCCTCCTGCCAAGGGGGCTGCTGGGGCCACAACTGGTGGGAGCTCAGCTGCCATGGCTGGGGAGATTGTGGCTTGGGGGCTGTATGTGGTGACTGGGTGTTGCTGGGGGCTGCAGCAGTGGCCAGTGTGGAGTGTGACCTGCAGCTTCCTGCCATTGCCACCTCGGCCCTCTGGCTTCCTGCCACTGGCCCACTTCCCTTGGAGGTGGGTACCAAACATGTGGGCATGAAGCAGGGAATGTGCATGGGGCAAATGTGCATTGAGCAGTGCTTGTGCATGGAGTAGATGTGCAGGAGCAGATGTGCATGAAGCAGATGTGCATGGACTAGAGCTGAAGATGTGCATGGACCAGGGGAAGGGGCAGAAGGGCCAGCTGGTACCAGCTGCCTTGGCCTTAACAGCATCATAAGCCCCTTGAGGAGGGCAGGGAAAGGTGGGCAAGGGCTGGGCCTCAGCCTGGAGCAGCAGCATCAGGGGCCATTCCTGAGAGCCTCTGCTGCCTTGCCAGGAGATGCAGGTTTTGTGGGACTGGGCAGGTTCCCTGCCTGGGGCAGGTAGGAGTCGTGAGCTGACCTGGGGGCTCAGCAGTAGCGGGGGGGGAGGGCTGTGTGGAGCACACATACCCCCAGGACCCTGCAGGGCTGGCACTATTGCTCTTGCTCTGAGCACAGCAGGACTGGACAGAAGGCTGTTTGCTGGCTTTAGTGAGGGTGTTGAAAAGATAACACAAATTATGGACCTGTGGGCCAGGAAAGGGCCAGTGGAGGCCCATGCTGGTGGGCACAGGTATGTGTGAGGTCCTCCTGGTGTCATCAGCACCAAGCAGCTTGCACAAGGCAGAGGTGCTTGGCCTCGTGGTCTGACCCTGTGGTCAAGAAAGCTTCCAGGTCCTGGGAGAGCTCCCCTGAGATGCAAACATGGTGAGCACAGTGTGCCCAGCTGAGATCAGGGTGCACCACGCAAACAGCTCCACTTCTTCTTTATTGTGCCCTGCAGAAACGTCCCTTCTTCCACCCTGACACGGCCTGGCCGCGCAGGCAGCGGTGCCACGCGTCACTTGGCAGCTCCCCTGAGGCTGGCGTACTCGGTGGGGGCTGTGCCCGGGCTCCTGCCGCGCCGTGGGGCCGGGGGCAGGAGCTGCAGGTCGGCGTAGTGGATGTCGTTCTCCTCCTTGCTGCTCTGCTGCAAAAGTGCACACAAATGGGGAATGCTGCCGCAAGGAAAGGCTCAAAAAAATAACCCTAAATCAGAATGTCGAGAGTCGGAAGTGACCCACAAGGATCATGGAGACCACCCCATGGCCTTGCACAGGACAACACCAAGAACCAGGTTCAAGCCAGGCTGGTGATGCCGCAGCTGCAGAGGTGGTGCTATGGTGCAGAGTGTGCAGGGACCACGTGCAGGCAGCTGCTGCCCACCCGATGTCCCCCCTGGCCCCAGAGCCTTGCAGGGCTCCTGCCAGGGCATCAGCATGGGATGTGCTTCCCCATACTCACAGCTGACTCCTACCTGGCTGGGCAGGTGGGAGCTCTCTGCATCCAGGACTTCTCTGTAGGGGGAAGGATAAGGATGACCATCAGAACTAAAGGAAGGTGGGTCCTTTCCCCACCCAGCACAGCCCTCAATTCCCCTCCCAAATTTCAGCAGGATGTCCCTGTTGAAGGCAGAGAACAGGGACAAAGTGCTGACTGCACATCTGGGCTGGGCTCAAACAAATGGTGAGAGGCTGCAGGAGCTCCCTGGTACTTGGTGCTCCCTACCATGAAGCTCCCGTGCAATGCAGAGAGAACCAACAGAACAGTGCACCTGTGAGTAAAGGACCATTTCTGGGCAAGTTACAGCTCCAGACAAGAAAGGAAGCCAAGATAAAGCAGGTGGATTAGATAGTTTGCTCATTTAAGGGTGCAAAAGGAAGAGGTGCTGAGTACAAACCTGGAGGTGCCGGGGGTCCCTGCACAGCACTGCAGAGGGACAGATGAGAAGCTGCCCATGGCCACTGTCCTGGCTGGGCAGGGGCTGCCCACCCTGCCTTGGTGCTTCCTCCTGTACATGCAAAGAGCGATGAAGAGGCCGAGGAGGAGGAAAAAGCAGAGCACTACAGCTGCAGCCACCATTCCAGGAAGCAGGGCTGCCTCTGTGGAGACAAAGGCAGAGCAGGAGAGGGTGGTCGGTGTGGGGCAGAGCAGGACCTCACTGTGGGCAGGGTGGGGGCTATGGGATGGGCTCCCTGGGAGAGGTGTCCCACTGGGCTGCACTCACCATGCACAGACACCTCTGTGCCACTGCCATGCTGAAACACCTCATCATCACCAGTGCTCCCCTTGACAAACTTCACACAGTAGTAGGTGCCAACATCATCAGGCTGAAAGTCCCTGATGTGGATGGTGAAGTCTGTGTCAGACCCATTCACTGCTCTCGTCACACGGGAGGAGGGATCCTGCTTATTCTGGTCATAGACAGTCGTGTTCCCACTGCCCCAGCCCTTCAGCCACATCACAGGACCTGGTCCAGCGATTCCAGATGTGGTGCAGCTCAGGGTGAGCGTCTCCCCCGCTGCCACCGTCACCTTGGCCTGGGGCTGCTGCAGACTGAAGTCCTGACCCAGCTGGTTGCTCACACCTGGGCACAGAGACAGGAGGGTTCAGGGATGAGTGATGGGGTGAGGCAAGGGCAGCCTCACAGATAGAGAAGAACCAGTATCCCCCAATTTGCAGCTGAGAGATATCCTGGGATGTGGCAGAGACAACATACAGGCACTGGGAGGGAGGAAACCCTTCAAAAACTGGTTCAAAATGAACAAGGGGCAAATCTGAAAAATGAGCAGGCTGCCCAGGGCAGTGGTGGAGTCACCACCCCTGGAGGGATTTAAATGACATGTAGATGTGGCACTTGGGGACATGGTTTAGTGGTGATCTTGGCAGTGCTGGGTTAACGGTTGGACACGAGGATTTCAGAGGGGTTTTGCAACCCAAACAGTTCTGCAAGTCTTTGATTTGATAAATCTGCATCCTGTTCTGTCATTTGCAGGAGGTGCTGCAGCTGCCTGGAGGCCAGAGAGGTGCAGAGGGAGCCAAGGGGAACTCCTGGCAGGAAAAACTCCTGAGTGCTGTTAAACATTAACACCCTGGCTCTGCTTCACAGCCGCCAGGATCACTGGGGCTCTGGGAGGAATTGGGGTTCACAGCCAGGAGCCAGCCAGGAACCAGTGTCCTAGGAAGGGATGTGCAGCCCTGTAGCCCAGCACAGCCCCCCAACCCCTTCTTGTCCCAAAATCCCTCCTGCCCCCCAAAACCCCTTCGGTCCCCAAAACCCCTCCAGTCCCCAGAGCTCTCCTGCCCAAAGCCCCCGACACGTATGGCAGCAGCTCGGCAGGTTCCACTCGGCTGTGCCCATCCCGGGGCTGGGCATGCTCTGCACCCTCGGGGACGGTTTGACCCCAAAAGGTGCTCGGGGAAGGACCACCCTCCTCCCCGCCGGTGTTTCTCTTTGCCGCCCACTCGCGTTTATGGGGCAGACGGGGCAGGGGTGCCCCGAGAGGCTTTGGGGCGCCCCACTTCTGACTCACCCAAGAGCTGCCGCTGGACGGGGCTTCGCTGCCCGGACAGGAGCGGAGCTGCTGCCGCGGCCATGGGTTCTGCCCAAACTTTAGGGAAGGGGAAGCGGGACAGGAAATTGAGTCGAGAGGGTGGTTAACGCTTTGGTGTCTGCTCGGGGCGGGCGGGGGCCAGCAGAGCCGCCGGGCATCACCCCCGGCGGGCATCACCCTACCGAGACCCCGCCGGGCATCACTCCCGGCGGGCATCACCCTACCGAGACCCCGCCGGGCATCACTCCCGGCGGGCATCACCCTGCCGAGACCCCGCCGGGCATCACTCCCGGCCCACCTGGCACCGAGCGGCTGCCCTGGGCTCGGGACAGGGAGCGGCTTTGCGTCCTCCCCGGTCCGGTGAGGGGCAGGAGCAGCGGGGCTGCGGGATGTGGGACGCTCGGTGAATCCCGGGCACTGCTCTGCACCACCCACCCGTGAGAGACACCATCCCGCACCCCGATCCTGCTGGCAAGGGCTGGGAGTCCCCTTGGCACCCTAGGCTGCTGAGCCACAGGCTGGCCGTGTGTGGGCGAGCGTGCTGGATCCGGGGTCCCTCTTGCTGGCTGCTCGGTGCCTGTGCCCACGGGCGTGGCACACATCTGAGGGGAAAGTGGGTGGACATTGCCATTATGGACCAGCGTTGTGATAGGAGATGATGTGGTAGATGTGTGTCCCATTGAGAAGCAAATGGGACCTGATTGCATGGAGGAACTGGGCTGGTGGTGGCCCCTTTCCTTCCCCTTTGCTGAGTAAGAGTCCAGCACCCTGCTAAAATAAGCCCAGTCCAGCAGAGTCAACTGAGCCTAGTCCAGCAGAGTCCAACGGAGCCGAATCCAGCTGAGCAGAGCCCAGCCATCAGGGAGCAAGGTGTGGAATACCCATGGATCTGGTGGCACAGGAACTGCCTCTCATGTGCCTGATGCTGCTCCTGCTCTGCAGAGAGCCGGGTAAGTGGGGCCTGCACATCCCCATCACATTTCCCATGCACGGTTTCCCACCCTGCTGGCCTAGCAGTGCTTCCCTGTGCCCATGGGTACTCAGAGATCTCCTCTCACTGCCTCCCTTCCAGCTTGCTTTCATCTCCAGATGAAATTCAGTTTACTCCAGCAAGGGTCTGGGCTCTCCTCACGCTGCAGTTCCCAGCAGCCTGGGGGACAAGGGACAAGAATATCTCTCTGTCCCATGCTCCAGGCTCAGGGGGGCTGATGGTGCCTTGTGCTGTGCCCAAGCCCTGGGGCCTGTTGTCAATTCCAAACCTTTCTGTCTCTGTGCCCAGGTCTACGTGCCCAGGCGGGTCAGGACTTCAGTCTGCAGCAGCCCCAGGCCAAGGTGACGGTGGCAGCGGGGGAGACGCTCACCCTGAGCTGCACCACATCTGGAATCGCTGGACCAGGTCCTGTGATGTGGCTGAAGGGCTGGGGCAGTGGGAACAAGACTGTCTATGACCAGAATAAGCAGGATCCCTCCTCCCGTGTGACAAGAGCAGTGGATGAGTCCGACACAGACTTCACCATCCACATCAGGGACGTTCAGCCTGAGGACATGGGCACCTACTACTGTGTGAAGTTTGTCAAGGGGAGCACTGGTGATGATGAGGTGTTTCAGCATGGCAGTGGCACAGAGGTGTCTGTGCAAGGTGAGTGGGGCTCCTGGAGCAGTTCCAGGTAGAGCAGGGATGGGGAGAGGGGCTCAGGGCTGGTCCAGGAGAGGATCCCATGGGCCATCCCCATGCCCTTGTACGAGACTCTGCTCCAGGCAGGCCCAGGGCTGGGCAGGGGGCAGAGCCTGGTCTGATGGCCCCGTGCTTCTCTCCACAGCCAAACCCAGCCCCCCTCTCGTGTCTGGGCCTGAGCAGAGAGCGAGGCCGGGGCAGTCGGTGCCTTTCACCTGCACGACTGGAGGGTTCTTTCCTGAAAAGATTGGGGTGAAATGGTTCAAGAACAAGGACCCCTTGGGGGGTCAGCCACCCCAGATCACCGAATCAAAGATGAAAACCTACAACATGTCCAGCACAGTGATGGTGACCCTGCAGAAGGAAGACGTCCTCTCTCAGCTCATCTGTGAGGTGCGGCACTCCACGCTGCCGGCCCCGCTGCGTGGCAGCTACCAGCTCAGCAGAGTCCTGCGAGGTGAGGGCTGGGGGCCTCACACTGGGTGTGAGCTGCTGTGGGGCTGGGGTCCCTGGGAGGAGGACGGGGGTCCCTGAGGCAGGGACAGGGCGCCCTGTGGGCAGCAGAGCTGGGGCATCAAACACCAAGCTCTGCCTCTCTTCCCAGTTCCCCCCAGCATCGAAGTGCGCGCTGAGCCGAGCCCCGTTGAGGTGAACCAGACCGTGACCTTCACCTGCCTTGTGAAGGAGTTCTACCCAGCAGATGTGTCCGTTTCCTGGCTGGAGAATGGGATTGAGATAAAGGTGGAGAACATCTCCCGGCCATCGGAGCTCCCCCAGCGTTTGTTTGAGCTGAGAAGCCAGGTGGAGGTGCAAGCCACTGAGGAGAAAAACGGGTCCACGATCACCTGCGTGGTGGTGCACGATGCCCAGGCCCCTGCCAACAAATCAGCCTTCCTGTGGATCTCCAACCCGGCCCAGGGGGGATTGAGCAACGGGTTCCAGGTGACTAAAGGTGCGTCAGAGCTGCTGGGATGGGGTGCCTGCCAGGGCAACTGTGTGGTGTCACCCCCTGCGGAAGCTCACAGCCCCAGGAAAGGCTCCCTGCAGGGGGTTGGGATGCCTCTGCCCGAGCCCTGGTTGCTCACATCCTCTGTCTCCACTGCAGGTGACGACCTTCTGTCCAGCCTCCTCCTCCTGTGGATGGGTATCCTGCTGGAGAAGGGGCTCCTCGGTGGGCTCCTCTTCTTCCTCCTCAAGAGCATGAAGAGAAAAACATCGGAGATGTTTCCCTATCCCGCTTCACCTCAGTCCCCGGCTCCTGGAGCCGGGTCTCAGGGCTTGGCCACTGGCAGCAGTAACGTGTGAACCTGGAAATAAAGGAACCAGGATGCAGAGGCTGCTCCGCGCCGCCAGTCCCGGCCCCGCCTGTGGCCTTACACTCGCCCTGCTCTGGGGCTTGGCACTGCCCATCCCCAGGACTCCGTGCTGCACAGCGGGGCTCGGTGCTGCCTGTCCCGGGGCTCAGTGCCCAGAGTTACACACACGGTGCCCGGTGCTGCCCATCCCGCTCCCGGTGCTGCCCATCCCGGTGCCGGTGCTGCCCATCCCGGTCCCGGTGCTGCCCATCCCGGTGCCGGTGCTGCCCATCCCGGTGCCGGTGCTGCCCATCCCGGTCCCGGTGCTGCCCATCCCGGTGCCCGGTGCTGCCCATCCCCAGGACTCCGTGCTGCCCATCCCGGTGCCGGTGCTGTCCATCCCGGTGCCGGTGCTGTCCATCCCGGTGCCCGGTGCTGCCCATCCCGCTCCCGGTGCTGCCCATCCCGGTGCCGGTGCTGTCCATCCCGGTGCCCGGTGCTGCCCATCCCGCTCCCTGTGCTGCCCATCCCGCTCCCTGTGCTGCCCATCCTGGTCCCGGTGCTGTCCATCCCGGTCCCGGTGCTGCCCATCCCGGTCCCGGTGCTGCCCATCCCGGTGCCGGTGCTGCCCATCCCGGTGCCCGGTGCTGCCCATCCCGCTCCCGTTGCTGCCCATCCCGGTGCCGGTGCTGCCCATCCCGGTCCCGGTGCTGTCCATCCCGGTGCCGGTGCTGCCCATCCCGCTCCCGGTGCTGCCCATCCCGGTCCCGGTGCTGTCCATCCCGGTCCCGGTGCTGTCCATCCCGGTGCCGGTGCTGTCCATCCCGGTCCCGGTGCTGCCCATCCCGGTCCCGGTGCTGCCCATCCCGGTGCCCGGTGCTGTCCATCCCGGTCCCGGTGCTGTCCATCCCGGTCCCGGTGCTGCCCATCCCGCTCCCGGTGCTGTCCATCCCGGTGCCGGTGCTGTCCATCCCGGTCCCGGTGCTGCCCATCCCGGTGCCGGTGCTCACTCTGCGGCCGGTGCCGGTGCAGTGCCACCTCCTGGCCGGCAGGGGCCGCTGTTTGCGGGCCGCGCGCGGCGCGCCGCCCCGGGTGTTTCCGGCCGGGCGGGTTTGGCGGCGCACGCGGGGGCGGGCGGGGCGGCCCGGCGCGGTTTGGGCGCTGCACCGCGGCAAGATGGCGGACAGGGAGGAGGCGCTGAGGGAGTTCGTGGCCGTGACCGGCGCTGAGGAGGAGCGAGCGCGGTTCTTCCTCGAGTCTGCCGGCTGGGACCTCCAGGTACCTTTGCCGCTGCCCTCCGCCCTCCCCGGGCCGGTGCGGGGATCGGCGGAGCCGCGGCTCGAGAGGCCGTGGCGCTGGCGGGGGCAGCGTTGGGCCGGAGGTCGGTGTCCCGCAGGCTCAGGCCTCGCCCCCGTCCGTCGCCGGACTCAGCCCTTGTGGCGGAGCCGTGGGCTGGCTGAGACCGAGGCCTTTCCCGGTTCTGTCGTTAACTTTGTAGCGCGAGGTGCGGGACGGTGGCTCCGGGGTTTGCGGGGTTATGTAGGTTTTCCTGAAATGCTGGTGAGGTTGTCAGTGCTGTGCTGTTGGCGCTGTCAGCAAACAAACTGAGAGCGAGTCAGCCCCCGTTCTGACTTGCTCCTGTCCCTGCTCCTCCTCAAACTGGCTGTGTTAAATTCCGAGCCTGCTCATGGATGGCACAAAAGCTGCTGTTTCAGAGCAGTAATTTTGGCATAACTCCTGTAGAAGTGCTGCAGAAGAAGGGCCCTGACAGGGAGGGTGACATCCCTGCAGCAGTGAGTGTCCTGCCATGACACAGCCAAACAGCAACCTGCTGAGGCCTCGTCTTTGCCAGGACCTGCAACAGGGGAAGTGACATGAAGTGTCTTTAGTGTGAGGTGCCTTAGGAGAGGCAGCATGACAGATGCTTCAGCTGGGTTGTTTGTGTGTGTTTTTCCTGAGGAGCTTTGGTGCTTTTCCGTTCCAGATTGCTCTTGCCAGTTTCTATGAGGACGGGGGTGATGAGGACATCCTGACCCTTCCCCAGCCCACACCCAGCTCCATATCCAGAGGCACTGGAGCCAGGTGAGGAGGGAGCTTCAGCTCCATACTGGAAAGCTGACAAAACACACTCTCTAAAGCACTGATTGTGTTAATTAGCAGTAGAAGTAGCTCAGTGTTTAGGTTTGCTTCACCTTGTGTGGTTCTCTAGAAATTGTCAAAAACTGAGTGTTTGTACATCACAGGCATGGGTGTTACTGCACAACTAAGCCAGAGATCAGTGAGGAAAACTTGCCTCGTTGCTCAGGAAAAGCTTGATTTATCTTTTGACATTAAAAACAGTCTGATAGTGACCTTTCATTTAAGCAGATCATATCTCTGCAGGAAGAATCTTTTCTCATTTTATGTGACACCTGAGCTGATCAAGCTGAGCGTTTTACAAAACAAGAAAGTGAATTTTATCTCAGCAAATCCCTGTGCAGTAAGGGAATGCTGTCCAGTCCCAAAGAGGATCTGCTGCCTTTGTCAGGAAGGAAAAGTTCCTTCGGGTCAGGTGTTGGTGAACAGAGCCCACCTTGCAGAAGGAGCCTGTTGCAGTGTGGAATGTTCCAGCTGGGAGTGTGTCTGGAGGCTGACATCCTTCTTGCTGGATTTTTGCAGTGACCACCGAGTAACCTCGTTCAGAGACCTTGTGCATGCGCAGGAGGAGGATGATGAAGAGGAGGAGGGACAGCGGTGAGTTTGCAGCTGAAGGCTCAAATGCTGGGTGTTTATCCCTTCTGGGAGGACTTGCTGCCTGTGCACAGCTTCTTTGAAAAAACCAGGTTTACACGGATATGAAGTTCCTGTAATGAAACGTTTGAGGTCTGACAGGGCAGGTTTGTCAGTGCAGAGCCTCTGCACAAGCACGTGCTCAGCTCAGCTCTCAGCACTGAGAGAAAGCCTAAAGTGGGATGTGGAAGGCCTGGGTTAAGAATAGAAAACAGCCCAGATCCTCATTTGTGTCCTCAGGGAATGGAAATGTGGGAATTATGCAGGGATTGGTTTTCTTGCTTTGGGGTTTATTTTGGTCGGGGTTTTGGTTTTGGGTTCTTTTTTTTTTTTTTTGAAGTGTTGCTTAAGGGTAAAGTAATGGGGTGTAGAGTCAGAAATATAAACTTAGGGCCCCTTTCCAGGGGGAACATGTAATATTAGTAGGACAATGTCAGCTCTAAGTAGTTAAATATCCTTAAGGCTGATAGGCAAGGTAAATGGAATGGAACTGATGTATCTGAAGGGGTGGCTCAGCCTGCATGGGCTGTGGTCTGCAGGCAGCTGGGAGCTCACTCTGTGTGTTACAAGCCATCTGGAAGCTAATAAACCCAATCTTCCAGAAGTGCTTAATTGCACTTCACTGACTGTGCAACCATTGCTTCCAGTTGAGATCCATCCTTTGCGTGGCATGAACGTGTGCCTTCCCTCAGAATTCCAGCTGGATGTTGCTCTGTCAGGTCAGAGATTTGCTGGAAGCCTTGCTCAGCTGGGTAATCGAGCTGGTATCAGTGTTTAAAACTGGGCTTATCCCTCTGGGCTGCTCCTCTTCCCAGGTCTGAGCATTGTTACCACTTTATTGCTATTGATCCACGGGTAATTTACAGGAATTGACATAAAAATAAAGTCTTTGCAGCACAGGAGCTTGCACGTGGCTGCAGTGGGAGACACACTGGGGGTACCCAGTGTTTGTAGATCCAAGGGGTTTCCCTGAGCTGCACAAGCACCAGCAAGTGCGCCCTGATCCAGCCCGCTGGCTCCTGCAGAGGCAGCAGGCAGGGCTGACCAGGAGCCGGGTGCTTTCTGCCAGGTTTTATGCCGGCGGCTCAGAGAGGAGTGGCCAGCAGATCGTGGGTCCTCCGAGGAAGAAGAGTCCCAACGAGCTGGTGGAGGATCTGTTCAAGGGAGCCAAGGAGCACGGCGCGGTGGCGGTCGATCGGACGGCCAAGAGCGGTGGTGAGACGAGCAAGCCAAAGGTGAGGAGGGAGGAGTTCTTCTGTTCCCCGTTCCAGTTAAGGTTCCACCCTGCCAGCTGTTTGGTACTGAGGAGTCCTGGAATTGTCTCAGCAGCTAAGTCTGGACTTCTCTCTCTTAGTGCAGCTCCATTTTGTGGCAAGAAAAGCCCCTCTGTTATGCCACACTTATTAATTTGCTGAAGCTGTCACTGCCTGCAGGGCAGGAGATGTTGCTGATGCCGTGAAGTCCCTGTTCACCCACAGGGGTGGTGGGAACAGGGAGGCAGCTCTTTGGGTCTGTGTGGTTGTGTAACCCTGTGCCTGCCTCTCTCTCACAGCCTTTTGCAGGTGGAGGGTATCGCCTTGGGGCTACTCCAGAGGAGGAGTCAGCTTATGTGGCAGGAGAGAGGAGACCAAACTCTTCTCAGGATGTGAGTATCTCTGCTTGGGTTTGTAGCTGTCACTCCAGGGATTTCTCTGCTCCAGCTACTGAGCTTGCCAGCCCCGAGAGATACAAAGCTTCATAGACATTCACAAGGACAGAAAAATTGGTAAATCCTGCTTCCTGTGGGATTTCCAAGTAGAAAGTAGTAGATGATTAGGTCTTGGGTAAGCAGTTTTCTGGTGATCTTTTAATTAAGAATTTGAGCCTTTCTTAGAAGTGAAGATTGGGGAAAATAGTATGCAAAGAGCACTGGGAAATCAACTCTTTATCCATTATTATATACATCCAGTATATATCCATAGATGGGAGCTGACAGTATCAGTTCAAGATTCCCTTGTGCTTGCTTTGTGACCAAACAAGGTCGTGGCTGTGGTGGGAGCCTAGCTGAGGTTCCTCACCCAGCACATTCCTGACTCTTCAGCCACTTATCCAAAATGGGACCATGGTGCCACCTTCTAGGAATTGACACCTGACCATTGCATAAAAGCCAGTGCTTTGGGTTTTTCCCTTAGCTCAGAGAAACCTGCTGGAATGTTTTTGCACCTTGAAGCTCCTCTTCCCATCTGAAACTTTTCACTTTGCTTCTGTTTTTGTTGTCACCAAGATGCTCAGTGAGGCTGATTGTTCTTTTGGGGCTGCTGCAGGTGCACGTTGTACTGAAGCTCTGGAAGAGTGGATTTAGTCTGGATAGTGGAGAGCTGAGGAGCTACCAGGATCCATCCAATGCCCAGTTCCTCGATGATATCCGCAGAGGGTACGTAGTGAGAGGGAAGAAAAGGGACAGCTGTTTCCTGAAACATGAACGTTTGTGGAATCCAGGCTTCTGAATCCATGGCACATTTCACCTGAGCCTTCTTGTAAGAAATTAGTTACTCTCAATATGGAACGTTTGGTTCAGGTAAACAGGGAGTGGGTTTGGTTTATGTGGGACCTTGAGAGTTTGAAATAAACAAACATGTTGATATTTGTGTTGAGAATTTCTGATGCATTGTGTCACTGCAGGTGAGGGCCAGAGAGAAATAACCTTTAATTTGTGTCTGTCAGTGGGGAGGTGTGCATCTACCCTGTCAGTTAAGCAGAGGCTCTCTGTGATTTCTGAAATTCCAGAGATCTTGGGCTTTTTGTCCACGCATTCCTGCCTTGCTGCCTCAGGCAGCTGCCTTAGAACACTCTCTTTGCAGAGAAGTCCCAGCTGAGCTGCGCAGGTTAGCACGGGGTGGACAGGTAAACCTGGACATGGAAGATCACCGTGATGAGGAGTATGTGAAACCTAAAAGTGTCTTCAGAGCTTTTACTGGAGAAGGACAGAAGCTGGGCAGGTGAGACAGTGGTGACACTGGTTTACTACACGTAATGTGAGAGTCACTTGAGCCTTGTGAGGTGGAGCCTTCTGATTCATCCTTCTGAAAGAAAGGCACTGGGTGCCTGTGGGATGAGAGGTGTTCCTCTAAGGAAACAAGGCTCACTGATGTATACTGGGAGGCCCAGCCTCCCCCTGCCAGGAGCCAGATCCCTGGTTTGGAACCTCCATGGTGTGTTGCATTGGAGCAGTGTTTCCAAGTCACACTTTCCCCTGTTAACTTGTGGGTGTGGTGGGTGTGAGGACCAAGGGGATGGTAGAGTTGAACTTGTAGACAAGTTCCTGCTGACTGGCTGACTCAAAAATTCTGACTTGCAGCTTGCTTGTGGAGGAGCCCTGGTAGTTGGGCCTGGCAGACAGTGAGCTTGCTGCCTGATCTGGTACCCTGTAGGCAGGTGAGTTTGGTTTCTAACAGCTCACCTTGCGTCTCCCTGTTGGCAGCACCGCGCCCCAGGTGATGGGCACCAGCTCGCCAGCCCAGCAGGCAGAGAACGAAGCCAAAGCCAGTTCTGCCATCGTCATCGATGAGTCGGAGCCCATCACCAACATCCAGATCCGGCTCGCTGACGGCGGCCGCCTGGTCCAGAAGTTCAACCACAGTCACAGGTATGAGTGCAACAGGGAACAGGGCAAGGCATAGATGGCCCTGCAAGACAGGGAGCAACTGCTGAAATCCTGGATAGCCTGCCAGAAGGAGCTCTGGGCATCCTTCTATACAAGTGAAAGGGAATAAAGTTGTTGTGGTGTGTTTAAGACAGTTGCTGACTGTTGGGTAGGATTTGCTTTCCAAATTGGGATAGATTATAGCCCAGCCCTTGGGAGCGTAAGTGTTATCAGCAGAACTTTCCTTGATGTCGCCTGTAAAAACTGATTCTCTTCTAAAGGCTTTGGAAACTGGCAGATAATTAGGAACCTGGTTCAGTTACTCTGACTCAATTTAGGCTTTTCTATGAGGCTGTTCCGTGTGCTGAATGGAGCACCAAGGGACGCTCTTACCACAATTCTGTTCTTTAGACGAGCAGAGTTGGCTTAGATACGCCACTGCTTCACTTGAAATCTCTTGAAATCATTCTCACCTTCCTGATGTTGTTGCTATAAGGGTCAAGCTCAGGGCAAAAAGGTACAAAAACCTCTGCCTGTGACTGAGTTCCAGAAATGGTTCCTGTGTCACTGTGTGGCTGCTCACAGGAGCTGAAATCCTCTGGGTTCTGCTGCGTGTGACAAGCTCGGAAAGTGTCAGTTTAATTGTTCATAGCAAAGGGTCTGGAGGCTTTCAGTTTCAGATAACCCCCTGACAACACAGACAGAGAACACCGAGCTGATCGTGTAGCCCAGAAAGCAGCTGCTACTATTTCACTAAACGGGAGCAGGTTGAATCAGAATAGCCTGGTGTGGCCTGTGGTGAGAGCTGGAATACAAACGCAGAGCTGCAGGGCTGCACACTCTGAGCAGAGCAGTCATTTGTGCAGGCTGGGCAGTAACAGCATCACCCTGTGTGTTTGATCCCTTTGGACAGGATCCGCGACATCCGGCTCTTCATAGTAGATGCTCGGCCAGCGATGGCTGCCACCAGTTTCGTCCTCATGACCACCTTTCCCAATAAAGAGCTGACTGATGAGAACCAGACCCTGAAGGAAGCCAACCTGCTCAACGCTGTCATCGTTCAGCGGTTGACATAAAGGACCCCAGCTCTGGCCACACAGCTGCGGCGCTCGGGGTCGTCTCCTCCCGCGCGTGCGCCGGCGCCGTGCCACGCAGGCCCACATCTGCTCGTAGCTCTGGGTTCTTAGGTCTTGGTTGGACTTTTTCTCTTTAGTTGCATTTCCCATGGGGTTTTTTTGTGATGATGATGATGATGATGATCAGTGGACTTTAAAATAAAGAAATGAAACTAATTTGTTTGGAAAGGAGCTGCAGCCTCTTGTGCCCCAGATTCCCCCAGGAGAGTTCAGTTACCTTGTGGATTGAGTTACTGCACTCGGAGAGGGGAGGAAGGCAAGGGGGAAGGGAACTCCAGGGAGCAGTTTCTGTCAGTGGACTGCTCGCCACAGTCCTTTCTCTTCTCTCCAGGGACTGCTGTAAAGTACTCCCTTTTTTTTCGCACATTAAATATAAGTTATCTGAGAATGGGTGATCTGATTGTCAGGATAATGGTTACACTCCTGTAAAAGCATTGTGGGGGATATCTTTGTGAAAGATCTCAGTGTGGGGAAAACTGACGTGTGTGAGGTGCAAGGTTTAATACTTCCTATGCTTTTCTGGAGAGAAATCCCTGGCTTTCCTTCCTTCAGCAGAACTCTTGGGGCATTCATTGCAGGCCCCACCTGCTCTGCCTTTGCTTTTTCTGACAGGCCAGACTGGCTGCTGGTTTAAATTGCTGTATTGCATTTCTCTGAGAAGCCCTGCTGCTGACTTCTTCTTTCCAAGAAGGCACGAAGCTGAGTCAGCTTGAAGTGACTGGAAGTAAAAGGCAAACAGAGTCTGTCTTACTGGAAAGCAAGTTCTGTCCTGAGAGGTAAATTAGTGAGATGATTGTGACAGCTTGGGTGGAAAAACTCAAGGCTGTAGTACCCTTTGATGTATTTCCTCTCCTCTGCTGAGGACTAACGTAGCTGAACTCCTGGAATTCTTCAGCGTTGATCTGTTCTGTTTGTGTTTTGGGCTCAGGTCTCCATCTCTTTCCCTCCTTTGAACAATAGCCTGTGGGTGAATTCCTTATGCCCAGACACGAGGCACTGGTAGCTCTGGCTTAGCTGCCACAGAGTATTGTGCCACGGCACTTTGCCCCTCAGCTGCTTCTGTCTTTGTTCTGGGCTTCCGAGCAGAGCCCAGAGCTGTGCTGAGTCGTGGGCTGCAGCCACCTGGGAGCGGGGTCCTTGGGAAAGGCTGCGCTGCTGCCCCGCCGAGGGCTGGAACGCTCCCTCCCCATCCTGCCTTAGGCACACCTGAGCCCCACGGCCGTTGAGCTGTCACTCCACCCCCCTCAGCGCTTGGAAACTACCAGGTCCTCCCCTTGGTGCGAGCAGAGGGAGCTCGGGAGCAGCCTGGGGAGGGCCGGCAGGTTGGGCAGGTTCAGCGTGAGGAACTCGCTTGGCTGCCTGTAGAACACAAACCAGAGAGCAGCCCTCAGCAAAGGCATTTTTACAGCAGTTTCTCAACTGAGAGCTGAATTAACTCACAATTTTCATTACTAAATGGACATAAGTGTGCGTAGCAACCAATTTGTAAATTATTGTGAAAATTGCCATTAAAAGCCCACAAACAGGAAAACAGTGTTTGACCCTTTCTAATAACAGCTGCCATCTGGTCTCAGAATTTGGATCATGCTCATTGAGGGTGTCTGCTCTTTGGGTTGCTCTGCGAGCAGACTTCCAGTGCTGAGCTGTCTTCTACTAAATGAGATTCAACCTCTCAGCAGCATTTTTAAAGATTTTTTTTTTTTTTTGTGACAGGAGAGCTTGGGGTTCACCTGCCTGGGCATCACTTGCTGGTGTATGTTACAACCAGTGAGTAACCTGTGTGAACCAGCAGGGAGAAATGAGAAAGGAAATTTCCCTCGGAGCTAAATAGTCACAACTGACTTATGGAGTTCTTGAATCCTGATCTTCACATGTGCCATTCTGGGGACTTGGGACAGCATCTTCCAGAGTGCTGGACAGGATGCACCCCCTAGACCCAGAAAGAAAGTTTATATAACAGAAGATGTTCAAGTTACTTGTCTCCTGCTTCTGCGTTTGTTAGCCAGGGGCATCAGGGCACTGAGGTGGTGCCCAGCTGCTCTCTGGGGTCTTTGGATGAACTGGCCACGTTGGTGCCCCCAAATTCAGTGAGTTTTGGCAGCCAGACAGCAACTCCAAGCTGCTGATCCCAGGGGTTTGCTGTGCAGATTCTGCTTACTGGTGGGAACTTTCACATCCAACTTTGCTGCCAGTTCTCTCCTTGCCGGTGGGAGGGAAAGGGGATAAACCCAGGGGCTCAGGGATTTTTCTCTGCCAGGAAGAGGGAATTTTCCCTGGAGCCGGAGGGTGGCAGTGCTGCAGAAAAGCCGCTCTTCCTCGAAGGCTTCTTGAGGAGCTCTGCCGACTCCTGCTGGGAGCTGCACCTTGTGCTGCGGTGTGTCCGTGAGCACCTCTGGGACACCGCTGCCAGCTCCCGCCTCTGATTCTCTCCTTGGTTTTTCTAAGTAATGAGTGCTTGTCTCCTGGTGAGCAGGTCAGCTCTGCCCCACTGCCCGAGGAATCAGTGACCAAGGTAGACCAGTCTTCTTCCAAACCTGACAAAAGAGCCTGTGGAGCCAACTGCAAGTGACATGCTTGCAATCTCCTACATGAAACTGTTTCCTTCTGTGGGGTGGTGAAGTGTTTAGCTATAAAATAAAATGAGCTATAAAGCAAAAATGATAAGCTAATTAACGAGAAGGGGTAATACACCAGAACAGGGAAAAAAGAGAGAAGGAAAGAGACACTGATTTTGCAAAGAAAATCACCATGTCACATGCACGGTCACATCCCTGGAAGATTTCAAGGTCAGGTTGGACAGGGCTTGGAGCAACCTGACCTAGTGGAAAGTGTCCCTACCTGTGGCAGGGGGTTGGAACAAGATGAGCTTTAACATCCCTTCTAACCCAAACCACTCCCTGATTCCATGATTCTGTTTGATGGTGTGCCACTGCAGTAGACAAATCCTTATTTCTGACACTCGTGTAGCTTTTGAGTATTAGTGAGTTTGACTTCCTCTCCAGTAAAATCTCTTGCCTTTGTTATTCCATTTCTGTGTTCTAACAAAGTTATAGGTCAAGATTGGGCTTTTCTAAAACTTGATATTTATGGTCACAAAAAAGTCTTTCTTTTTCTCCTTCTTTGCCTGAGAAGTGTTTCCCTGCAAAATGTTCTTTTTCTTCATTGATCATTCTCCCACAAGGAGGTCATGCCTGTATTCCTGACCTTTCACACCCCAGTGTTGAGGCAGTGCTCCACATCTGGCATGAAAACTCAACTTTTTTCAACTTCTGGTTTAGATACAGCTCAGTTTCAGGATTGTGCTGTTCCATCTGGAGCTGATGTCTTTCACTGTATCCAACTGTTTTCTCCAAATGCTGCATTTTAACAGTTTTTCTCACTTGGATAATTGTAGGACTTGCTGGGATTTTTTTTTTTCCTTTGTATGCAGTTCTTTGTTTCCTCTTCTTTCCTTTCACGTCCTCGTTGCTAAGTGTTTAGTTCCTGTGTTTTCTGATAGCATTTCACACCATTTCCTGGGAACTTTGCCTCCCCCTCTGTAATGCTGCTTTTGCTGTGGGATGTTTCCTGGTCTGTGTTTCTTACATACTCAGTGCTCTGCTTGCCTCAGGAAGTTCTGTTATCCTAGGGCCATGTAGTTTTTCAGTGGTCCTGCTGTAGGAATACCCATTTCTAGGTGTAGGTTCAGGTAAAACAAAATTAACAGCATGAAGCAGCAAGTTTTGATTGGCTTGTTTTGACTCCAAACTTGACTAGCTCAGCTGGCAGATAAATGGAAACAGCAAGGAAGCTATGGGGAAAGAAATCCCAGTGGGCACAGCATCCCTACTAGAGGATGACTGGAAATTTAGGCCTTTTTTTTTTCTTCTTTTTTTGTCTTCTTGCTTTTTGTTATAATCAGTTATATGCAATTTAGTCTTTGCTTCTCATTGTTGGACAACCCTTCATCCTTCCAGAAGGAAAAAGTGACTTTCTGCTTCTTGAATAGGTCTTCAGCTCCCTGTGTCTTGACGTAGAGGAGTGATTAAAAGGATGTCAGTTTGCTCCTGGGATGTTATCTGGAAGTTCAGTCAGGAGGTTTTCTTTTGAAAGCTGCTCTGCTTTACAGATCCTTTGTAACCAAGAAAAAGGTCCCTGAATTGAGGTTTCTTCTGATTCTGTAGTTAGACTGGAAAATGTGCTCAGGGGATTGATGTTACAGTCACATAAAACAAGATGCTGTGGGGTTCTTCAAAGCCCAGCACCACGAGGGGAGGAGCTGTGATACCTGTGTTAATCCTTGGGCAGGAGCTGCTGTCTGTGCAGGAGTTTGCTGTTCAAGGTACCTGCATGAAGGATTGCTGGGTTGTGAAAGGAAGAGGGCCAGCCCCTTACTGCTTCTGAATGGCCTTGTTGGTGAACCAGATGGAGACCGGTACTCTTAAATGAGAGATTTAATTAAGCAATGAAGTTGCTTTTCTTACCAAGTTGTGCGTTTCCATTGGTGCTTGTGTGGTCAATGTGGCATCCTCCAAGGCAGGGTGTCTGACAGCCACTCCAGGCAGGGTTGGGAGCTGGAGCCCACATTTCTCAGCTCTGCCTGCTGCCATGAGTGTTTTCTTGGCATCCCAGCTGCATCCCCATGAAAGAAAAGCCTGACAGCTCCTCTCATGCTGGGAGACTCAGAGCAGACTTTTCTGAGCTGTGTGTTTCTGTACCTGTCCCACAGGCACAGGTACACAAACACATCACTGCTCTGCCTGGTGCGAGGAGAATCAGCCATGGCACACGGGCACCGAATCCTGCAGAGCTGGGTCTCCTCACCTACACCCTTGTGAACGAGGTCCCACTGCCCTGCCAGATTTATGGTGTGCTTTGGGCAGTTTCATTTTGCTGCAGGAAGGAAAAAACTAAAGTTATTTGATGTCTGCTGAGAGTTCAGCTGCAAGTCTCCTCCTCGCTCAGGTAAGTGGTGCACATGCCATGACCACACATGGCTGGCACAATGGCCCTGGGAGCTCGTGCAGTGTGTCACCACAGATCACCTGGGGACTTCCATGGCTTCCAGAGTGCTGAGTGGGCTCCCAGGGCAGCACTGATGGGCAGCTAAACAAACACACACCATCCAACCAAGGGAGCTGCTCACTGCAGGTGCAGGCCAGGTGATGGGGCTGCCAGAATGCTGCAGGATTACACAGAAATGGGAGGTGAAATCCTTTCTAGTTACCTGTGAGCAGTTTTTCCCAACAAGTCCCATGTTTCCCACTTACACAGGTCTACAGAGAGTAGTACAATACTAATGATGCCACAGGCCCCAGTCTTTGGCAGTTGAACAGCTCCAGTGTCAAGCACCTCTCAATTTACTAATTCATCATTTTGTGACTTACTTACAACATTCCTAAATGCTTATCTTATTTACTGTTCTGTGTTGTCTGTACTAAACCTGTCAGTCCCAGCCAAGGGAGTTCCTGAATAGATTCCAGATGTTCTTATTTACTCAGGTACATTTCAGGACTCCTCCTTAAATTAACTCTGTAATGGCTTATGGGGCCTAGAGTGGCAATAAGTTCTCTCCTGCCTCATCCATCTTGGTGGCTGTTAAGTCCTGGCTCCTGTTCCACCAAGAGAAGGCATCTGTGCTAAGGGGGACCCAAGAGCCACATGCCTAGAGCAGTGAAGGAGAGGTAAACCTTTGGAGGACTCGTTGGTGGAACACATCCAAATACTGTCACTTGTTGCTGTGCCAAAAACAAACAAACAAACAAACAAACAAACAAAAAAAAACATAAAAACCATCACCATTTGCTGGCATTAGACTGTGTTTCTGTGTTTTACTTTATTTGTTTTCAGTGGGGCTTCCTTGCCTGAGCAGCCCATCTCTAGGTCACAGTGCTCTGAGAAAGCCTGTTCAGCCAGCGTGGCTTGGGTGGAAGCTGTTGGTATCACACATTCCTGGGCCCTGGGCTGACTGGACAGGGATCTTATGGTTCTGCAGTGGAGAAGAGGGTTCTGGGGAAGCTCCTTTGCAGTGAGTAATTCCAACAGGGCTGCAGAGCTTTGGTTTCTCTAAGCCTTTTGCTGAATACCTGCAACAGAACATGGGGTGTAGCTGCTGTGTTCATGAGTATTTCCATTGTCTTTCAAAACATATTTTTAACCAACTGGTAGAAAAAGATCAGTTAGTGGTGGAAGAGGCATCATCCTTTCATTACAGCCCCTTGGTGAGGTTTCAGGCCTTGGCACAGAGTGTTACTGGAAAGCTCACTGCTTGCAGCAAGTCACCCAGTGTGCAGCAACGATTAACACTGGGACTGGTGCTTTTCACCAAAATCTGCCCCTCCAGCACCAAGCTGAGCCCTGCTGTCACACAGAGGCGGGCTGTGAGCTCCCCATGCTGCTCTAGCAATTGTGACATCCTTTCGAGCTCCAGTGGGTGACGCTGCCTCCTGTGAGGCACTGAGGGCATGGCAGAGGCTTTGGGAGGAGCTGAGCAGAGCAGGAATAAAGCTTCCCTGTGTTTGGGGATAATCGTGCACTGACTTAGCCAGGAAGCAAGAGCTACTCAGCTACTTGGAGAGGTAACTGCTGGTCAGCTCTTTGCTTTGTAGTCTGTGAGCAGCAAATGCAGCTCTGTGCACCTGGGGAGTAAATGAGTGCCAAAGAGCCAGAGGATTAAGTGCTGAGTACTATTTCCAAAGTACCCTGTGTCTGTCCAAATGTAATTGTGTGGTGTATGGGTAGAAAATGGCCTAGGGGAAACAAAAAAATTAGGATTTAATATTTCCTTTTGAGTGTCCCCTTTCCTTTTGAATGGCGAAAGATGTATTTTGCTTTCTTACAGAGATGTATGCCAAGATACTCTGGTGGGAGATAGGGATTTGGATCCCACCACACTGGCTGTGGTCCAGCGTGAGTGATATTTGTTATCTGGGATGTCAGTAAAACTGCAGTGAGGAGAGATGCCACTGACTCACTTGTACTGTGCCTTATTAACCAAGTTCTGACTCAGCCTGTGAAATTCAGGTGGTTTAGATTAACCCCCACTGGACAAGGCAAGGCTGAGCTGAAGATGGCACATTGTAATGAACCTTGCAGAGAGGGTGCTCATTTCCCCGTGGTTAGAGGATGTGGTACAGAGCACTAACACAAATTTAATGCTTCCATTGGGAGCAGGGAGAGGGTTTTGCCTCTGTTCTTCTGCCTTGGCTGCTGCAGATAAGTCCAGTCTCATGGACTGAGGCAGGATCTGCTTTTAAAGAGCTGCCCGATAGGATCAGATGTGCCAAACAGACAATTAGCGGGCAGAGCAGTGGTGCCATCCCTCCCTGCCAGCCTTTTCCAGCGCCTTCTGTCCTCTGAAGCCAATTTCTCCTGTGCTTTTCTTTGCCCAGCACTTGCAGCAGTGCTGGCTGTGAGCTGTGAGCACGGCTGCCTTGGGAACACCGCTGCTCCCACGCAGCCAGCGCCAAGGAACTGGGCTCCCACCGCTCTTCATGCAGGAGTAATTTCTGGTTTGTGATGCCGAGACTGGTGGATGCTCTGGGCTACAAAAGGACTGTGAAAGGGAACTGAACTGCACCTTTATTGTCACTAGGTTAAAAGACTGCACTGCTATGGGAGATCTCTTGGGAGCTCACAGGTTGAAGGAGGCTGGAAACTGCCGATCTTCCAATATAAAGGAAAAACGTATCCATATCCACATGGATGCATCCACGCTTCCCATGCTCACTGACCTTGTCCTGGGACTTTGCACAAGCGTGTGGAGTGACAGGACAAGGAGTAACGGCTTCACACTGACAGAGGGCAGTCAGCTGGGATATTAGGAAAAAATTCTTCCTTGTGAAGGTGGTGAGTCTCTGGCACAGGTTTCCCAGAGAAGCTGTGGCTGCCCCATCCCTGGAAATGTCCAAGGCCAGGCTGAATGGGGCTTGGAGCAAGCTGGGAGAGTGGAAGGTGTCCCTGTCTGTCGCAGGGGGTTGGAACAAAATTAGGTCTCTTCCAACCCAAAGCATTCTGTAATTCTGTGAATAAGGAATCCAAGTTGGGTTCCAGGTCTTCTTTGGGAGAGAGGGGCTTTTGTTGTGGAGTGACCTGTGGCAAGGACCTGCCTGTTCCCACTGCCCTCTCCCTGCCTGCTGCTGCCACACTGCCTGCCTGCTCTGGGTTTCTCATGCTGGTTCTTTGCAGCTGGTGGTTGCTGGTGCAGTAGTGCTGGGCTGGCTCCAGTGTGTTCCTGTAGTGCTCTGGAGCTCAGGCAAAGGCCTTCTTCCACACATCCCTGAGATCTCATTGTGGGAGCAGCCTGGGATAGGGAACAAATGCTGGACACAGCTTGACCTTTGGGGAGCAGTAGATTCCTCCACTTGGCTGCAGAAAGCCTGGAAACTACTGCCCTGAGTATGTGCTGCTCTGGGAGTCCTGACAGGGTTGCTGCCTCTGTGGGCAGGGTCTGGCCACACTCCTCCCGCAGGGCAGGTCATTTCCCCTGCATCACCTCCCCCTGGAGCCTCACAGATGCTGGACCTTCACTTGTCAAATCCCCAGCCAGCTCAGATCTGCATTTGCAGCAGCTACTTCATGTGCAAGGCAGAGTCTTCCTCACCCCAGCCAAGGAAGGCTCTGCCTCCCTGCCACGTGCAGGATGTGGCTGTGTCTGCCGTCGCAATTCTGGGCATCACGAAGGTGCTGAGCTGCACAGCTCGACCCAAGGAGCTCTCCCAGAGAGGAGAGTGGTCCAGAGAGAGCTAAGATCAGTGTCCCAGGGTGATGCTTTCTCACATGCAGAGGCGCATTTCACACGTGCAGCTCACCCTCTCGAGTGCGCTCGCCCACGCGGAGCCTGCCCAGCTCGAGCCGCAGGCTGTGGGGGTGGTTTGAAGTGTTTATGACTCAGGCTCGAGAACACATTGTTAAAGCAAAGCTCTGCGTTGTGGCGTTGTTGCTGACTTTCAAGTGAAATGGGCAGAGCCGTGCAGAGCGCTGTCCTACCTGCTGAGAGCATCAAGGGAACAAAAGCTACAGCGAAACCGTGCAGCCCTGAGAAATGCCTTTGTAATTTTAGAAATACAACTGCTGTGGAAATAAGATGTTGTATGAGTAAGTGCTCCTTGGTGCAAGCCTAATGCCTCAGCCTTCCCCGTGGGACAAGGCTTTTGAGATTGCATGCCTGCAGTTTGGAATACAAGGGACCTGACTCTTGCTGTGGGCTGTAAAAGGCAGAAAGTAAACTGGGACCAAAAGCCGAGAGGCAGGAACAGGCTGGCACAGGGAAGGCAGACACTCTGCTCCCCTGGGTGTGCAGGGAGAAGCCGGGCCCTCCAGCCTGGTGGGCAGAGCAGC
Source organism: Anomalospiza imberbis (assembly GCF_031753505.1). Lineage (NCBI taxonomy): Eukaryota > Metazoa > Chordata > Aves > Passeriformes > Viduidae > Anomalospiza > Anomalospiza imberbis. The sequence continues at coordinate 7,584,198 of NC_089697.1, read as the reverse complement.
GTCAATGCTTTTTCCATGGCAGGGGCTGTGGAGGAGTTATTGCTAATTGCTGCGTGAGGGAAACTCATTCAGTGCCTTCTGGAATGCTGCTTTTTTGGGATTGTGCCCCTGATTTTGTACTCTGCTCCCTAGTACCATTACAATGAGGGTCTGTCATCCCTCAAGGGTAGATGTTACCTCAACTGATGTTAGTGGCACAGCAAACTGTCCCCAGCCCAGCAAGGCCAGCGAGCTGGCAGGTGGCCCCCTCACACTAAAAGAGATGAGAGAAGTGGGAATTTGAGGCATTCCTTGACTCAGTTTCCTGGTTCTCCAGCTGTCCATGTGATGCTGCAGTCTGTCCCTCAGCCCAGCCTCTTGCACAGCCCTGTGCCCAGTGTTCATCCCTCCTCACTCTCTGCAGGGCTCACGGCCTTTTACAGCTCTCTCTGCACCAGGGCTGGTGCCTGAGATGGCCGTGTGCCCCACAGGGCAGGGGAGTCTTCTGTGCCCTTCAAAAGGTGCTGTGGATTTTCTGAGTGCAGGACAGAACCCACCTGCTGCACTGGAGCTGCTGGGGGATTGGGAAAGCCGAAACGTGGTGTGACCAAGAACGCGAGGTGCTCACGAGCCTGTTAGCCCTGAGCATCATCCAGGGTGGCCTGTGCTGAGAGGGGAGGTCAGCCCTGGTCTGCACTGTCCTGGCAGAATGGCCTCAGGACAGGTGTGCTTGTAGGAGAGCGAGTGTCACCAAGGCCACATGCTGCCCCAGCTGAGCCTGGATGAGCTGTCCACTCTCAATGTGGCCTTACCCTGTATCCCACAGGATACTCCTGGTCTTGTTTGATGCTGAGGTGTATCACACTAGATAGCAGATTCAGTTTAGGGCTGGGGGGAAATGAGTGCTGTAGGTTGCCTCTGGGAACATGCCAGATACTTGAAGATCAGTGTGGTGTTTACTAAAGTTAACCACATCCAAATAAAAGAGAGGTTTTGCCATCAGCCCTTTCCCTGCTTGCTGAAACATTCCTTGTGCTTCCCCTGCTGATCTGCAGAAATCCCCTGGGCTCTGGTCTTTGCAGTCTCTCTCCTCACCGCCTCCATTACAGTCACTTTAAGCCTGATGCAATTTGTATTTTTTAATGTTACAGAACTTGAGGTGGATTGTGGTTCAGTTGAACAGGAAAGGACAATGTCAGAGCTCAGCAGAGCACTGTGCCTCAATTAGATCTGTGTCTCATTCATTAGCATCCTCTCATCTCCTGCAAATATGCCTTGAGGAGAATCAGGGGAAACACCAGAGATGTGACCCTGTTGACAAGACAAGCCCAAGAGGAGCAAGTGACACAGACGCTCACTGATCAGCTTTTGCCTTGGAGCTCTGGCTGATGGAGGAGTGGGTGTGGGATCAGAGAAAGGTTTGGTTTGAAACAGACCCTAGTGCTTATCTCATTCCAACCGCTGCCACGGGCAGGGACACCTTCCACTAGACCAGACTGTGCCAAACCCCACCCAACCTGGCCTTGAACAATTCCAGGAATGGGGCATCAACAGCTTTTCTGTGCCAGTGCCTCACCACCCTCCAACAGTGGGCTGGAGCAGAAAAGAGGCTGCCAGTGTGCCTGGTCCCTCATATTTGCTCTGCAAGAGACTCTGAATGCTAAAGAACATGGAACACCACTGAGCAGGACCTGGGGATCCAGGCTGGCCCAAGGGAGGGTTGTGTGTTGGAAGCACTGCACCCTGACCACCAAGATTCCAGCAGCTGGGAAAGTGCCCCACAGCACCCCAACTGCCACGAGCAGCTTGTCTGTGGCTGTCATGTGGAACAATGTCCAGCCAAGAACAGGTATGTTTGTCTTGGAAGGTTGTGACATCACTTGGGGTTTAAATCATCCTCAGAGATAAGCAGCAGCTGTGGTTTAGCTGTCAGCCAGAGGTGTGGATCATTTCTAAGGTGGGATTGTTCCCTGGAGTCTCGGCTGCAGGAGAAGCCAGAGCTGCTCTCTGCACAAAGACTTGCTCTGGTGCTGGGCCATTCCCTACCAGAGGACAGGCAATGCCCTGTGATTTTTCTTCCAGACCTTCTTGTTGGATGTTGTACAGGTGAGTGGCCACATGAGATGGGGTTATCTGCAAAGGGGTTCAGCAGTCTGGGGCAAAGGTAGAGTTTGGTAGGTAGCTGAAAGCCATTGGAAATGCATTCAAACTGGATCAAAATCACATGATTGTAAATATTGGTGGTGGAGATGTTTCTGGGCCATTTCAACACTTGGAGGGGTGTCCAGGGAATGCAGATTAAACACTGGCTGGAACAAGCTGCATCGTGCTGCTGCTCACAGCCTTCCCCCAGGACTTCTTTCCCTTTCAAACTGTTGTTTCCCTCGCCCCCCCTCCCCTGGTCCCATTCCACATCTCTTTGATAATTTTCCTTGGAAGACACTGGGGTGCAATCTGCTACTGACTTCCTGGTCAGCAAGAGCCCGAGGAGAAAATACAGCAAAAAGCTGGTCCCATGGTGAATGTCCATGAAGATATCTTAGGAGGGTCTTTGCTGTGTTTAAATTCCTTGAGTGGTAGCACAAGGAGGCAGCTGGGACACTCCACTGGGAGGTGAGGTTTTTGAGGGATTCAGTGCTCTGAGAAGCCAGGGTGGTGGGACATATGGAGTCAATTGTGTCAGCAGCTCTTCTCCAGGCTCTAACTGGGGGCAGATCTTGCAAGCAGAGGGTCACTGCTGACCCAGGGTTCTGCTGCAGGGCAAGGACTTGAAGCAGTTAAGCAAGAAAATGAGAGATGTTAGAAACTCAGACATTAGGTTTTCACTCAAATGTTAGTGCTTCCTCTCACAGACCTTGATCTTGCAGTAGCTGGGCTGTGGTTTGGAGGCCAGAGAAGAGGCTGTACTGGGTAGCTCAGCATGTGCAAGGAGCAGCGTGGCCACCTTATCTGAGGGTCGCATCCGGCCAGCTCTGCTTCCTCCTCAGGGCTGCTCCAAGCTCTGTGCTGTCCAGGGTGCTCTGCTACAGCATGGTGTGATCCCTACCCTGCCTCCCTGAAATTCCTGTAGCACCTGTTCAGGTACAGCTCCTTCCAGACTGTAAGGAACATGGTGCCTGGGGCTGACTCTCTCACACATCATCCTGTGCTGTGAGGGATGGGGCACAGCCAGCTGGAGAGTCCCAGGCTCCCTGGGAAGGGACCTGGAACAGAGCCGGCGAGAGCTGCAGCTCAGGATTATCAGGGATGGATGCAGTTTGAAGCCATTGCCCACTGTCCTACCCCTGCCTGACTTCTCACCAGGTTTCATGAGTGCTTGAATTCCTTTTAACCCACATCAGGTAGAGTGTGGCAGCTGGGAATAAGCCCAGGCTGGAGAGGCTGAGTTCATCCAGACGTGGATTTGCTGTGCTGTCAGGATGTGCTGCTGTGGGGGAAAGTCATTGCTTCCTGTTGCTTCCTGTTCACTGTCCCAAAGGCCTGGTTTGTGTCCCAAACCCCTCCCTCTCCCAGCTGGCAGTCATGGGGAGAGGGTCCTGGTGCAGCTCCCATCCTGCCACCTCCCCAGAGCTTCTTCCAGGGGTTGGCCTGGTAGGTCCTGACAGATCTGGGCAAGGCAGATCTACGCTTTCCTTTAAACTGCAGTGCTGGGAGGAAGAGCCCCTACCAGCCCCAGAGCAGCACTGAGACATTGGGGTGTGGAGGTGTCACCTAACCTGGTGGGAACACAAGCAACACAAAGGTTGTTTTTGAGAGGAAACGATTTTTGACCAGTTTTTAGGGAAAATACTGCTGAAATAGTGGATGTCTTTGTGCTCAGACTACCCTTTCATGGGGAAAGGTTTAGAATTTCTTTGAACAAAGGTAAAGTTGAGGCCAGCAGTGGGTTAAAGCACGAGCAGAAACAACACCTGGCAGCAGGGGAGTGGGAGTCAGCTCTGTCCACCTGCCTGGGCCATGTCACCTGAGTCACTTCTGGGAAAACAGGAGAGAATGGGCTGTACTGCCTCCAGTCAGCAGCTGGGAGGGGTTGGCAGCTTGTCCTGGGTTTTGACAGGTTGGGAGGTTATGGAAGAAGTGTCAAATGAATTTCAAGAAGGTCTGAACTTTTAAATCGTAGCCCATAGCTACATCTCCCATAGCAGCATCTTCAAAACCTGGTGGCACCCCCACATCTCTCCTGGCAACAGTGAGGGGGCAGTGGGGGGGAGAGGGGGGAAATCAGCCATCCTGGGGCTGTAGTGCTGGGCTGGGCTCAGCCTTGTGCAGAGGCAGAGAGGGAGGCTAGTTATTTTTAGGGCTAGAGCTGGATCTGACTGTAGGGTGACCTTGCAGCTCTCCAGTCTGGTGCACACTGGCAGGGTTTGAGAAAATTGCACCCCAGTTGTGCGATGAATTAATGCAAAGCCTTAAGTCTCATGGTGCAGCACTGCAGTCAGGGGGTGATGGTGTTTGAGAGCAGTGTCAGGATGGTCACAGCAGCCCTAGTTCAAAACCATTTCTCTCATGTACAAAGAACCTGATGTTTGTTTTTGTTTTTTTATTTCTTTTCCTTTATTGTTGTTTAGTTTTCTGGAGAGTGAAGGCTCTTCCTTGGGATCACCTGGCTCAGCCTGGTCAGGTGTTGGGATGCACTGCACGCTGCCACTGCCTCACTTCCAGTCTGGCTGCCTCTGGATTTAGGAACAGTATAGGAGCAGGGTCACTGCCCTGGACCTGCTGGCCGCACTATTGCTCATCCAGGTGCCACTGCCCTTCTTGTCCACCTGAGCACACACAAGCTTATGTTCAGCTGCTGCTGGCCAGCACCCCCAGATCTCTTCGCAGATTTCCAGCCACTTTGTCCCAAATCTGGAGCACTGCATGTGGTTGCTGTGACCTGAGGGCAGGACCTGGCACTTGTCCTTGTTGAATCTCATACCTTTGGCCTTGGACCATCGATTCAGCCTGCCCAGATCCCTCTGCAGATCCGTCCTTCCCTCCAGCAAATCCGCAGCTGCTGGTGTGTGTGGTGCCTGCCAGCCCACTGCTGCCTGGGGTGGTGTTTCTGTAGCTCAAATAATATCCCTTTTATTTTTACAGTATTAAATTTCAATGGTCACGCTTGTCCCTCTTTCTGACATTTCTGGCATTTCTGATTTTGTGAGTTCTGTCAGCGGATGATCCTGAGGGCAGGGAATGATTGGGGCAGAATTCACTAGTTTTCAAGCCTTTGTGCTTTCTCAAGAGTTTAGGCACCAGAATGTGACCTGGACCTGTCCTGGGTCAGACCAGCTGGACCCTGAGCAGTGAGGGGCTGGTCAAACCTGGCTGAGCTCCTTGCCTCCGTTGAAACACTGCTTGTTGCAGTGACCTTGCTGCTGGTAAGATGAGCAGGTTATGCCAAGGATTGAAAAAAACCCAAAAACGAACCAGAACACCCCACCCAGAGCAAGAGCTGCTGTGCCTGACGTGTGCAAGCGTGCCTGTGCCAGTGAGGCAAGGGCTCCAGTGTGGGCTTACGTCCAGTAGCATTTTCCCCTTTCAGATCCTTGTTTATCACTAGTTCTCGTAGAGACAGCAGGCCTAGCTCTCGGCAAAGACAGCATTACTAAGTAGAGATAAGAACATGGCCCTTTCTATGCCCTGTTGTTTTTCACCTTGACTCACGGCCTCACACATCTGCCCTCCTGATGTGGAAAAGTCAGGGACCACTGGCACCTTCAGTCTATTGGAGCTTTAATGTAAAACATAATGCTATGGCATCAAACAAGAAAAAAACACCCTTGGTATTTCAGTATTTAAAAGATACAAGCAAGGGACAGAAACAATTAAAACTTGCTTCATGCTATTATCTGTTATTTTAAGAGTCTCCTCCTCTTGTGTCCCATTTTAATGCACTTGCTGAGAATCCTGGCTTTTTATTAGTCTCTTGGCTGTCCTTGGAAATTCTCTGTTCCCTTGTGGAGGCTCAAGTTCACCTCCTTGAAGTAAAGAAATAGGACACTTTGAGGCAAAAATCCTGTGCCTGGAGTGATTCTTTTTTTGAAAAAAAGAAAATAGTTGCTGCTGTACCACAAAAAAGTCCTTTTGAGTGTGGGGTTGTTCAAACCTGCATATCTTCTGCTGAGCCTGTCCCAGCGATGCGGGGCCAGCACTGACCTCCATCTGCGCAGTGGGGAGCAGCATTAATCACAGGATCATTATGGTTAGAATAGACATTTAAGATCATCAAGTCCCAGCATGACCAAGGCCACCACTAAACCATGTCCCCAAGTGCCACATCCACGTCTTTTAAATTCCTTCAGGGATCCTGACTCCACTGCCCTGCACAGCCTGTGCCGGTGTCTGATCATCCTTTTCAACAAATTTTCCTCAGTATCCAACCTAAGCCTCCTCTGGCACAACTTGAGGCATTTTTTCTTGTCCTGTCCCTTGTTCCCTGGGAGCAGAGCCTGACCCCCAGCTGCCTGCACCTCCTGTCAGGGAGCTGTAGAGAACAAGACCTCCCCTGAGCCTCCTTTTCTCCAGGCTGAGCCCCCTCAGCTCCCTCAGCCTCTCCTGGTGCTCCAGCCCCTTCCCCAGCTCCATTCCCTTCTCTGGACATGCTCCAGCCCCTCCATGTCCTTCTTGGAGTGAAGGGCCCAGAACTGATGCCAGGACTCGAGGTGCCTCGGCACTGTCCCGGTCCGGCTGGTCACACTGGGGAGGGCACGAGCCAGGACGCTGTTGGCCTTTGCCGTTGGCGTTCCCAAGGAGCCCAGGGTCAGCACTGCCGCCTTGACTGTGTCCAGTTCAGCGGAACAAAGGACAGGACGAGAGGACATGGTCTTAAGATGCACCAGGGGAGGTTTAGGTTGGACATGAGGTGAAATTCCTTCACAAGCAGGGTGATTAGACTTTGGAACGGGCTGCCCACAGAGGTGATGGAGTCACCGTCCCTGGAGGTGGACAAGGAAAGCCTGGACGTGGCGCTCAGTGCCCTGCTGCAGTTGACATGGTGGTGTTGGGTCAGAGGTTGAACTCGCTGATCTCAGAGGCCTTTTCCAACCTCACTGATTCTGTGGTGGGCCACGCACCCCGCGCTGTGCGGGCTGGAAGTGGCGATAAAGGGGCAAAGCGCGCAGGGCCCCGCGCCCGGAGGGGCCCTCGTGGCCGGGCCCGCGTTCCCCCGGCAACCGCGCGGGGCCGAGATGGCGGCGGGGCGGGGGGGCGGAAGATGGCGGCGGCCAGGGCGGCACCGCCGGGCGGGATCTATGGAAAGTCGGGCGGGATCTATGGAAGTGACGGGCGGGCTCTATGGCGGTGACCGCCGCGGCTGCGCACACGCGGCTCCTCCTCCGTCGGGCTGCGGGCGCTGCGGGTGCGAGCGGCACCGGCACCGGCATGGGCGTGCATGTGGAGACCATCGCCCCCGGCGACGGTGAGCCGCGGCGAGCCCGCTCCCCCCCACCCCTTCTGCCTGCCCTCCCCGCGGGTCCCGGTGCGGGTCCCGGTGCCGCGGGGTGATGGTGCGTGTCTCCCCGCAGGGCGGACGTTCCCCAAGCGCGGCCAGACCTGCGTGGTGCACTACACGGGTGAGTGCGGGGCGAGCCCGGGAGCGGAGGGGCGGGAGGGTCGGACCGGCCCGGACACCGGCGGAGCGGGGCCTGCCGGCCCCCCCCCGCCCCCGGCTGCCTGCAGGGACCCCGGGCGCGGCAGCTCGTGTGGCCCGCGGCGCTCCACGGGGAAGAGGGGGGTCCGGGCCGCCACGAGGGCCTTTCCCGGAGGAGCGGATGAGCCCCGGGACGGGGATGGAAGTCCTGTCGGTGCCCCGTGGCCGTGGGGAGGCCCCGTTGTCCCCGTCTTTCCCGCAGCCTTTTCAATGAAGGGGCCTTTCCCACCCGTATCCAGCCTTCTTTCTGGGGGTGCACCGGGGAACGACCCAGAAGGGACCCCGGGGCGCAGGCAGGGGCACCCCGGTGGAGCCCTGGGGGTCCCAGGGCAGCTGAGACCCGTGGGCTGTGGGGCGGCCGGGCCCGGAGCCCTCATGGGCTCCACGAGGCACCCCCCGGAGCTTTGGGGTCTGCTTCTTCAGAGCGGGGTCCCCGCTGCCACAGCTCCCTGCACGAGTGCAGTCCCTCTCCCCAGTCCTGCCCCAGTTCCTTCTCCCTTGTAGGGTGACACCAGGGGTTCCCGTGGGGCCGCCCCAGACCCGCATCCTGGGGTTTTTGGGGGGCCCCAGTGCGGGTAACCAGGGTGCTGTTGAGTGGTCGGGGTGGTGCTTTGATGAGGGGCTGCCCCAAAGCCGGGGAGGGTCATGTCCTCCAGCAGCCTTCTGCCAGCTGGGGGGAGAAGAAACCAACCTTGGGACCCCAGAAATGCTTTAGGGATCACTCTGGGGGCTCTTGTCCCCCTGGGCTGCCTTTTGTACATCGTTGGCTCATCGGCGTGGTAAAAATGAGTTAATGACTCATTTGTGACTGTTTTTGCTAATAACCAATTTGCCTTCCCGCCCCAGCACTTTCCGCCTCCCCTTGCTCCCCTTGGGGGGCTGGGGTTGCCCCTCTCTGCGGAACGGGGCCCGGCCCGCTGGGAGGGCTCGGCGGGCATCCAGCCCATCTGCTGCTCCTCCATCTCCCCCGTCCTTCCCGTTCCCTCGTCAGCAGGGAGAGGAAGCAGCTTGGTCTGCCCGGCCGCCCCGTTTCCTCCGCCGGTGGAAGAACAAAGAGAGGCTGGCAGGCAGTCAAGTGGCTCCCGGTGGGCCAGTCCTGCCGCCTGCCAGCCCTTCCGACTCCCAGCCCTCCAGCTCCCTGCGCCAGCTCTCCCCTCGTGCGGCGTTGCTGGAGCTTGGCTTCTCTCCCCAGCCCTGTCCCCCACCCCGGCAGAGCTGTTTGGGGGTCACTAGCATCCTGTCCCCACGTCACGGTGCTTCAGGCAAAGTGCTACGTGGTGACTTGCTCACAATGGACCCTCCCCAGCAGCAGTGATCTGCTGCACCTGGGAGAGGTTCTTTATTTTATTTTATATTTTATTTTATTGTCATTATTGTCTCCATTTGTCCTTTATCCCCACCCCCGTTCCGTCTGCAGGCAGCCCCTGCCCCACTGCCTCGGCAGGCAGCAGGAATCAAACACCTCCAGGCCCTGATGCCATTTCCCAGCGTCGGCAGCGCAGTTCCTGCAGCCGGCTCTGCCAGAGATGGGAGCGGGGCTTGGCTCATGGGAAACCTTACAAACCGTCGATTCCCGGCCCGGTTGCAATGCTCAGTGATCCCAGAGCAGCATCAGGGATGGTGGCAGAGTGCAGTGCTGGAGGTGCCGAGCTCCAGGACTCCTTCCAGAGCCCTGCGTTGGCTCCGTCCCCAGCTGCCCTTTGCTCCAGTGCTGGGGAGATCCAGCCTGTGGTGTGCAGGAGGCAGCTCTCCCTGTGCTGGGTTATGGATGCACAGTGGTTTGGGTAAAAACCATTTGGGGAAAAAAACAGTGATCCAAGGGTGAGGGACTGTGGGGAGCCACCTTGGTCAGCCAGTGGCTGGTGCTGCTTCTGCCTGTGCCCAGGTTCCTGCTCCATGGGGCATGGCCCTGCTGAGAGCATCCCAGAATGGACAGACAGCCCTGGTACAGGAGAGCAGTGCAGAGGAAGGAGGTGGAGAGAAGAGCAGTCTCCTTGGAGATGCCACTTGCTTATGCTGGGGCTGCAGAGATGGAAATGTATGGGGGGAGCTAGTGAAATTGAACCTATTCCCCCTCCTTCCTTCCAGGTCTTGGGTCTTTTTGTGGAGAGCTTGTGCCACGGGTTGTCCGAAAGAGCCTTTGATGTGAAATCTAGTACGCAGGGCTCTTAAAGGCACTAAAGGATAAAGTTCCCTGATGCACCCAGTGTGTTCAGCACACTTTGCTTTGCTTGCAGCAGCTGGCATGGGATGGAATGGAGTGTGGGAGTGAATCAGTGGGGAGATGATGTGGATTGGGGCCCACCAGAGCTAAGCCCCCTGAGTCAGAGCAGGGAGCAGAGTGGGGCTGCTGTGCAGTTGGGGATCCTGTGGTGCTGGTGCCAGGGAGACTGGCTGTGTGGGGAGACTGTGGGCACCCCACTGTGCTTCAGGAGGGGAAATGGGGGGCTGTAGTCATTCTGGGGAGTATCAGGACAGGAACAAGTCTGACATGGATTGGCCAAACAGCTTTGCCTGAGTGGCAAAGCACACTCACCATGTGGAGTCTCTGAGGGAGTTGGGCTTGGAGCAGAGGTGGATACTGGAGGAAACTGCCTTTCTCCAGCAGGATAGCACTGAGGGAAATGCTGTTCTCCCTAGCACCTGTGCACAGTCCCTGGGGCAGTGGTGCTGCTCTGGGTGCTGCCCTCGATGCTCTCCTGCTGCTCAGCAAACATCCTGTGGTCAGGAGGTGTTTCCTCCCAAGGTGTGCGACTGCCGGTCCATGGGTTGTGGCAACTGTGGGAGCTCAGCACCGTCTCCTGCATCCCCTTCCCTGCACTGGGGTCCTCTGTCGTGCCAGGCCTCAAGAATGGTGGGCAGAACCCTCTCCCCACCCAGCTGTGGGGGATAATAGGGTGGGCTTGAGTGATGGGGAGTGCCGGTGGAGGCAGGATTGAACCTCATCCAGGCATCCCTGCCCTGAGCAGGGGTTTGGAGCATGCTGGGTAGTCCAGGGTTTCTGGGAAGGTTTTTCCATCCTGTCCCAGCTGGAGCAGAGGTGTCTGCCCCACTGCTCTGGTCTCTTCCTGCCTCTCCCTGGGAGGCTGGCTCTATGCCGGAGCCCCTGGGCAATGGAGCCCCTGGGCAATGGCCATGCCAAGGAGGAGGGGATGGAGGGGGTGCGGGTGGGGCTCCACAGCCCCGGCAGAACCCGACCCGGCAGGTTTGTCCCAGGGCTGACTCTGCCTGCTCCAGCACTGCTCTCCGCCGCCTCTGCCCGCCCAGGGGGGCCCGGAGCCAAGTCGCACGTTGCAGCCGGCGTCTCCCAGCTCCTGCCTGCCAAGTGTGGCAGAGACCTGGCAGGGCCACGCTGCCTGGCTGGGGCTGTGCTCCAGAGCCCCCACTACATCCCATGGCTGCTGCAGCCTCAGCTGTAGGGCTCTCTGTTCTTCCTCATTGTGATTTCCTGAGATCCCTTGGGGTCTGTATAGACCAGCTGGGATCTCTGGGGGCTCAATTCCTTCTGGGTGGGAGCCAGGGCAAGTGGGTCTCCATAATCCACCTGTATGAGCTCTGCCCTTCTTGCAGGACTGGGGGTGACAAGCATGGAGCCCTGTCAGGGGCTTGGATAAGCTGGGATGTGCCAGGGGCTGTCTGCTGCTCCTGGGGCTCTGCTGGGGTAGCTGCTTTTGCCAGAGGATGCTTTTCTTCCATAATAGCTTTAAGATCTCGTTATCTCCTTGCTCAGGGATGGCAGGGATGAGGAAATGGTTGCTCATACTTGTCCAGGGCTGGAGAAATCTCCCAGGAGACTTGTGGGCAGAGGAAGTGCATGAGATGAGGATGCACTCTCCGAAGGCTTGGAGCCTCTTTGTTTTCCCCACTGGCATGATGGGGGAGCATGGCCAGGCTCCCACATATGACCTTCTCCATCCTGGTTCGGGAGAGCTGAGTGATCGATCCCTCAGGCTGCTGCAACCACCATAGTCCATCAATCCCTCTCTTCTGCAGCCGGGGAGCTGCCAGCTCTGAAACACTTCCTGAGGCTGGATTGGGACAGGTGAGCTTGGCAGTGGAGTCAGGCAGTGCCATCCACTCCTGTGCAAGGTTGGCAGCATCTCCTGCACTGCTGCTGATGCTTCTGCATTCCCTGGTCAGGACATCGAATGGGATGCACTTCTGCAGGCTGCAGATGCCCTGGGAGCATCCCAGTAGTCCCTGCTTGCTGTGACAAGCAGAGGGTTGTGCTGCATGGCCCCTGGGGATTTTCCTTGGTGGATGTCCAGGGAGAAGGGTGGCAGAGAGCTGTCCTCTCTGTCCCTCCTCAGCCACCTTGGCCCATTGCTGCACTGGAGGGCTCGGAGCCGAGTCAGGGTCAGCTGGGGCCGCAGCCAGGCAGTGCTGTTGGTGCCAGCCTACATGGGCTGCCCCTGTCCCTGCTGCCAGGTGGGAGGAAGGCCAGCGGACGGGAGCAAGGAGCAGTGCCAGACAGGCTGGAAGCAGGTTCAGCAACAAGAGGTTTATCCTGGAAGAAGGAAATGAGAGAACTCCAGATTTACTATTCCAAAGTCCAGGGCTACAACGTGACCGGCTGAGCTGGTGATCGACACACTGGACAAGGGATTTTTCCTGTCTGTTAAATTAAAAACTTCATTCTGCTCCCTGAGAGGAGCCCACAGGTCTTGGTGCTTGTTGCCCCTGCAAAAGTGATGTATTTTTTCCCATTCCCTTCTTTCCGTTCAACATTTCCCATCCCTGTGGCTGCTGGTCCCTGTGTGCCAACCTCTCTGGTCACTTTGCAAGCAGGGGCTGAGCTCCTCCATCCCATCTTTTTCACAGACACCTTTTCCCTTGCACACATGCCCTGGCAAAAGGAAGTCAATCTGCCCCATGCCATCCTAAGGTAGTTTGTTTTTTCAAGACCGTAGAGCAGTTTCTAGTCAGGGTAGTAGGGTTTTCAGGCTGTTTTGGGAAGTGAAGAAGTGTTTCGGAAGAGAGTTTAATTTTGCTCTTGTCACACAGGGTTTATTGTACAGGGCACTGGCTGTGTTAATGCAGAGCTGGAGCTGCCTTACAGGAGTTGACTGGTGGAATTACTGCTCCTATAAGGCAGCGCCAGCTCCAAGATTCCCCAAGAAGGTCAGGCAGGGAGCAAGGGAGGGGAGGAAATTCCTCCTTAGCTGATGTTGGGGAGTTATATTTAGCTCTGGGGATATCAGCCTGGCTCAGCCCGTGCTGGGGAATGAGGGCTGCCCCAGGCACATGCATCTAGCACTTGGTGCTGCCTCTCCCCATCGTCATTCCCGGGTCCAGGAGGGATTTGGCTTAAATCAGCTGGGCACTGGCAGGGCTGGAGGTCAGTCACAGCCTCCAGATGGGACACTGGAGTGTCATCAGTGTTTTGGGTGCCTGAAGGTAGAAGCCTGGTGAGTGAGAGGTGTGTTTTCTGGTGGGATGGGAAGCACAAGGTCAGATGCTGCTGCCTGATGATAAATGGCTGTTGGTGGTGCTGCAAGGTGGGCAAGATTTTCTTCCCCCATCCATCTGCTCCCCTGTCAGTCCTTGGTCCCAGTCCAGAGGAGCGCTTCTCTTTGGGCCAAAAAGTGTCATCCTTCCCTGCCCCGGGATGGGTGATGCTGCAGGGATTTCCCCTCCTGTACAGGTGTTTCCCAGGGAAAAGGAGGACAAGCTGAGACACATCTTTGACTCAGAGCCATGTGACTGTCACCTGCTCGGGCTGCCAGGTCACAGCATCTCACATTGGCATGCGTGGCTCTGTCCCTGTATCACCATCTCCCTCTCTCTCCCCAGGTATGCTGGAGGATGGGAAGAAGTTTGATTCCTCCCGCGACAGGAACAAGCCATTCAAGTTTGTGATGGGCAAGCAGGAGGTGATCCGTGGCTGGGAGGAAGGAGTTGCTCAGGTGCCTGGAGCTCCTCTGCCTTGCGCTCCCCGTGCCAGGCTGTGCTGCGCCAGGAGCTGCAGCGTGGGCAGGAATCAGTGTGCATGCAGCTCATTCCCTCTTCTATTATTTTTTTATTTTATTCCCCTGTTCCACCCCCTCAGCGCTGGGAGGTGTGGGTGTGAATATCACCTTCTGCATTTCCACCTGCCAGCTGGCAGCAATGGAGCCGGGCCAGGCCCCAGCAACACCTACGGCACGTCGGTGACTCAGCGGTGACATTTCTGCACTGAGTTAGCTCTGAACGAGCACGGCGGGAGCGCTCAGCCCTCCCGGGCTCCGGAGCCCACGCGGAGGGAGGGCTGGTGGGCACAGCACAGCTCCAGGCTGTGATCCCACGCTGTGGGCACAGCACAGCTTCAGCTCCTGCCCGTGTGACACTGCTCACTCTGTGCCATGCTGGCAATGCAAGCACAAGGATGCTGGTGGCTGGAGGGAATGGCCTGGCATTCCCTGCCTTCCCTCGTGTGAAGGATATCTCAAACCCTGCTCCTTTTCCAGCCCATGCTGCCTACCTTTTCCCTCTGACACTCTTCCTGTTCCTCTGGTTTGTGCAGCCTGAGTCTGTACTCTTGCCCAGTGTAGGGAAAACAGAGGGGACAGGTGTGTGTGTCCCTCCTCTGTCACTCACCTGGCAGTTGTGCCCATCTCCTGACATCCCTGTGTTTCTGTCCCTGCCCCAGATGAGCGTTGGTCAGCGGGCAAAGATGACCATCTCCCCAGATTACGCCTACGGCTCCACTGGCCACCCAGGGATCATCCCACCAAACGCCACTCTAATTTTCGACGTGGAGCTCATGAAATTGGAATGACCCATCCCAGCACCCTGTCCTCGGGTAAGATGGGGCAACTTCTGTCAGGGACTGTGTGGACTGAGGACAGTTCAAGGCCCCTGTGTTTGATCTTGGGACAGTGTGGGGAGGTGGGATGGAGGCAGGGGGGGAATGGGCAGTAGTGGGGAGTATGAGAAGGACAGGGCAGGTCTCTGTGGGTAAAAGTTGCTCTTGGGAGTCTGGTGAGCTGGGGTTCTGATCACTACAGTGCTACATGCAAAGTTCCCAGCCTGGCAGAGCAGGTTGATGTCATGGAGGTGTCGCAGTGCCAGTTCTTTGTGCCTTGGGTTCTGAGTGTTGCTGCACCAAGGGGGCTCGGTTGCCACAGCTCCTCCTGCCTCTCCTGCTGCTTGGGCAAGGGGCTGATGGTGTGGGCAGGAGGCAGTGACTATGACCCAAAGGTTGGAGCACTTCTGCTGTGGAGACAGGCTGAGAGCTGGAGTTCCTCAGTCTGGAGAAGAGAAGGCTCTGGGGAAACCTTGGAGCACCTTCCAGAGCCTAAAGGGGCTCCAAGAGAGCTAGAGAGGGACTTCACACAAGGGCCTGAAGTGACAGGGCAAGGCAGAACAGCTTCACACTGACAGAGGGCAAGGTTAGATTAGATATTAGGGAGAAATTCTTCCCTGTGAGACTGGAGGGGCCCTGGCACAGGCTGTCCAGAGAAATTATGGCTGCCCCATCCCTGGAAGTGTCCAATGCCAGGTTGGATAGGGCTTGGAGCAACTAGACTAGTGGACAGTGTGCCTTCCTGTGCCAGGAGGCTGAAACAAGATGGGCCTTTAAAAGGTCCCTTCCAACCCAGCCCATTGTGTGATTCTGTGGGGCTCTGCTCTGGGGTGTGGGGTCCCCACAGTGTGGGCAGGGTGGGGCTGTGCTCCCCACTGCGATCAAGGCTTGACTGCTGCTCTGAGGGCCCAGCGTGGTTTGTGTGGAGGCTGCTGTGCCCTGGGCACATTCCCTCCTTGTCCAGCAGGCAGCTCTGTCACGCTGCCTCTCCTCTCTCCACACAGGTTTGGCACATGGAGGAATCCAGAATCTCAGCTTCAAGAAGAGTGCACATGACTTTGTACGGAGCTTTTCCTGATAGTCCACTACACTCATTGTATAACCTTACACCTTGATTGAATGCCTTTGGTCACTAAGCTTTGCGTCTGACTCTTCCTCCTTGTATCGTGTTTTTATGTCTTTTTAAACTATACACCGTAAACCTCAACTCTTTTTGGGTCAAGTTCTTAATCTTATTTTTGTTCCAGGTGTAGACCACGTTTTCCCAGTAGCACGCAGATGGGCTGACCTTAGATAGGAGTCATTTGAACAAAAGGAATCCTGTTAGTTACTAGTTTTGGTGCAGATTTATGGTGTTTCCAAACCAGAAATTGCTGCTGCTGCAAAAGCCATAGCAGAGTGAGGTTGTCGAGGCTGAAGGGATGCAGAGAGCAAGGTAGCACTAGGATTGTTTACAGGAATTCTGCCTGGAGTGGGACAGCGAGGGAGCCTGGCCTTTCCCTGCTCCCTGAGGAGCATCACTGCGGGCATTGTGGGTTTGCTCTGGGAAAGGAGGGCTGCTCTGCCCCTGCTTCACCCTGCCATCTCATGGTGGGCCTGCCTTCCCCTCCAGACCACTTTTGGATTTAGGGAGTTGGGTTTCCACCAGAGCTCCACCACACCCTGAAAATCCCGTAGCACGGAGCTTTCTTTAAAGAAAAAGGAAAACTGGACAAAGGGAAGGTGCTGTCTACAGGGGAGGTGGTAGGGGCTGAACTCAACAAAAATGCCTCTGTCCTCCTTCCTCCCCATGGAAAGGAACCATCAGCTCCCCATTGTCCTTGCTCTGAGCACACCTGCCTATTCTCTCCTGCCACCTGATGCTGGTCATCGCTGCTTGCCTGGTCTCACAGGACGCATAGCTGTCCCCTGTGCCCCTCCCTCTGCCCTGCCCAGTCTGTTGGTAACAGAAATCCCCACCAGTCACTTCCTTCTCCGCCGCACAAAGGTATCCAGTTTATTATCGCAATAAAAACGCTTTATGCTGGCTTTTCTCAGCCCTGTGTCCTGGAGGTTCTTCCCTCGCCCGTCTGTCGCTCAGCACAGCAGGGGCTGGGCTCGGGGGGTGCCGTGTGGGGTGCTGTGGGTGCTGCTCTGGGCTTGTGGGGTGCTGTACCAGGCTCGTGGGGTGCTTTGGGTGCTGTGCCAGGGTTGCAGGGTGCAGTGCCAGGCTCATGCGGTGCTGTGCCAGGGTTGTTCTGCTGTGCTGCTGTACCTTAGTATGGGGCTCAGGTGCTCGGCCCTGGGAGCACAGTAGGATGCCTGGGGCTCCTGTGCTCTGTGGGGAGGTGATGGTGGCCTGCTGGAATTTGCATAATTAATTGCCTCACCATAACCTATTAAGCGTTGCCCTTGTGGCTGTGACTCAACCTGGACTGGAAGCATGTTCCCATGGTCCTTGCAGCTCTAGGGAAGCCTTTCTTTGCACCTTTCTGGATTTATTTCAGTCCTTTTTGAAAACTGGACATGGCACATGAGGCACAGCGCATCACCTGCTTTGGGCTTTCCTGCTGTAGCTGTGGGTGTTGTGTGTGTAGGATGTGCTCAGGCACCACTGTAGGCCAGTGGCTGGCTCCTCTGCTGACAACCTTTGATCAGTGGGCCACAACTGATAACACGCCCTCGATCAATAACACAGCCTGTCCCAGCTGCCAAGCTAAGTTTGTGTGTAATGGGTCCTGGAGGGAGCAGTGCCCTGGGACAGGAGCAGCTCAGCCATTGGGATCCATCCAGGAGCACTGGTACTTGCACAGGGCCCTGCAGGAATTAGCACTGCCCTTAATTGTGGCTCAGTTAAGCAGAACAAGAGCTTGTGGGGCACCAGCACCCTGCTTCGTCCTTTGCTGTGGCTATTTCTGGGTGGAAGCTTGAGGCCAGTTTGTGTTTCTCTTCCTGCAAAGCTTTTTGCTTTAATTATTAACTAGTGCCAGGCAGTGCCATGGTTTCTGGCTGGGGCTGGAGGGAGCCAGGGCAGGAGGGAGGCTGAGGGAAGCCCCCTGCCCTTGGGCCCTCAGCCCCTGCACAGCTCCTGAAGCATCCATGAGTGCAGGTGGGGTGTGAGTCCTTACAGCTGTGGTTTTGTGGGGATGAGGGTTTCAGGAAACGAACAGACTCCAGGAAACAATCCCCTCTGTGTAGGACTCTCTCTGCTACTGGCGTTCAGGCTGTTCTTGTCCTGGGCTGGTCAAGGCAGCTGGGCACCATCCAGCTAAAAATAACACCAGTAAATAAAACACTTCCTCCTGGTCTGGCACGCTGGAGCGAAGGCACAGGGAGCTGGGACGTGCCTGGCTGTGGCTCCACACCGGGACTGGCCCCGTGCCGGGGAGCTGTGGGCTGGTGCCACCACGTCCAGGCCTGCCCGAGCGCCCTCAGCACCCTCCTGCCCAGCCCCTGGAGACACGGTGGCCCATGGCATCCTCAATGCTGACAGCAGAACATCACCACTGGCTACGGAGGGCTGGATCCCCAGGTGACATGGTGATGGCCTATAGCAGCAGGATGCCACGGCCACCCCATGCTGAGCTCTGTGCTGGCTCAGTTTCCCCACCTGCAGCATGGGCCTCCCACACCTGGCACGTGTCCCAGGTGACGGCTGGAAGGGTGTGGGACACGGGATCCTGGTCACGGCCGCGTCAGCCCCACGTGCCAGGGCAGCGAGGTGTCAGCGGGAGCCACTGCCCACGCAGGGGATCACGGTGGGGAACCCCCTTCACCCCCCAGCAGGGCCTGTGGAGCCCAGGAAGGATAATGGGGGAGGGGGGCAAGCCACCTGCTGGGGGTGGCAGGAGAGGTGATGCAGTGGAGCGGGGGGGGCACCATGGGGGGGTACAGTCCCATCGCTGCTCCCCCAGGATGCCCAAACCTATAGAAAGCCATCCCAGTCCCCATTCCAATCTCTGTCCCATCCCTGCAGTGCCAGGGCTCTGTGCATTGTTGCCTTCATCTTCCTCTTCCTCACCTGTGCCCTACCTGGCGGGGGTGCAATCAGCTGAGGCTGTCTGGCCCCTCCCTGGGCTGGGCCCGGCTATAAAACCCAGGGGCCAGGCAGAGGGTGTCACAAGGATCTGGGAGCTGTTGGCAGGTGAGTCCAGGGGTGCCAGGGTTGGATGTGGGGGGTCTTGTCTGTTGGATGCTGCTGCTATCCCTGGGCTGCAGGTGGGATCCTGCCTGGTTCCCGCAGGGCTCAAGAGCTGGGTCTGGATTTGGCCCCTACACAATGAGTTTTGGATTATGCTTTTTGGGGCACAAGATGCCATAGAGTAGGTTTGGGGGGCACAGCCTTGGGCACAACATGAGGTGCAGAGGGGGCTTCTGGTGTGTACAAGGGCTGTTGCCATGGGACATCTCACTGCTGTGTCTGGGTGATGCTGGAATGGCCCCACTGGCCAGCTGGACATGGGGAGCAGAGGGGTCTGCTGAGGGGCAAAAGGAGCCATTCCCATGGGATATCCCACTCCCCTGTCTGGGTGGTGTTGGGATGGCTCTGTGGGGCAGGTGGACATGGGGAGCAGGACCTGCCCGGCACACAGCCATCCATGTCCCAGCCACCAGGAAGTGGTGGTGGTGATGACCCTGGTGACATAGCCTTGAGTCACACTGGAGACTCCAGGTGACAGCCCATCTCCGGTACACGGGCTGGGAGGGATGCTTGGAGAGAGGCAACCCAGTCCTTGAACCGCCCCGTCCCTGTCCCCAGACAGCAGCAGCGATGGCAACACTCTACCCCTCCCTGGAGGACATGAAGGGCCACCAGGTCCTGCAGGTCAGTGCCAGCTCAGCGGTGTTACAGGGGGTGAGCAGACCCCAATGGGTCCCTGTGGGGTCTCACCTCAGAGGGTCCCCAGGGTGGGGGGCACAGCATTGAGCACCCTGTCTCTTGGCAGGCACAGGCAGCAGCCGGGGTGAGGACCCCCGCCACCACAGTGGTCACAGAGAAGCCAAAGCTCACCTCGGGCACTGGTAAGGTGGGACATGATCAGTTCACGCTGTGCAGGGGCTGTCTGCGTGGGCAATGATGCTCAATTTTTGGGGGGGGGAGTGTCTCAGCTGAAGACACCCCCCACAATGCAGTGCATGGGTTGGGGATGGGATTTTGGGGTCCCTTTTTGCTGGCCCATGGTCCCAGGGGGCTTGGGGCTCCTGGGATGGAGGAGGCAATGGCTGTAGGTTGGGGGCCCCAGGAGCTGAGACCACCCTTGGTATGTCCCTCAGAGCCTCCTGTGCTGTACCCCAACCTAGCCGAGCTGGAGAACTACATGGGGCTGGCGCTCTCCAGCGAGGAGATCCAGAAGAACCTGCGCACGGAGGACAGCACCGTAGGTGTCTGGGCTGGCAGCCCCTGCCCCGTGTGGCTCCCCGTGCCATAACAGGGGTCTCTCTGGTTCCTCATCCTGCCTGAGAAAGGGATGCAACACTCCCAAGGGCTGGGGTGCACAGGGCCCTGTGTCTCCCCTGTCCCCACTGACCCCCAGCTCCCCTGCAGGCACTGACCCCCGCCGGGCCCTCCCCAGGCCAGCTGGTCGCCCCCCTGAGTGGGAACAGCGCGGGGCTGCGGCGGGCAGAGATCAAGCCGGGGGTGCGGGAGATCCACCTGTGCAAGGACGAGCGGGGCAAGACGGGGCTGCAGCTGAAGAACGTCGACCAGGTGAGGGGCTGGGCTGGCATGAGGCTGGCATGGCACGGGACTCTGTCATGGCATGATGTGACATGGCACCAGCATGACAGCAGAGCACAGCGTGACATGGCAGTGTGTCACGGCACGGCAGTGTGTGGCATTAAATGTCACAGCGCGCCGCAGCGCAGCACAGCAGGGTGCAGATGGCATGGCTTGGCATACCATGGTGCATGGCACAGCCACTGATCCCTGTGCCATCCCTGTGCCACTACTCCACTGTGTCCCCAGGGCATCTTCGTGCAGCTGGTGAAGGCCAACTCGCCAGCAGCGCTGGTGGGGCTGCGCTTCGGGGACCAGGTGCTGCAGATCGATGGCAAGAACTGCGCAGGCTGGAGCAGTGACAAGGCACAGCGCGCGCTGAAGAAGGCGAACCCTGAAAAAATCGTCATGGTGGTGCGGGACAGGTGAGTGGGTGGTGGCACCGGTGCTGGTGGCAGTGCCGGTGGCAGCACTGATGGTGCTCTCCCCACAGGCCTTTCCAGCGCACCGTGACCGTGCACAAGGACAGCACCGGCCACATCGGCATCGTGGTGAAGAAGGGGAAGATTGTGTCGCTGGCCAAGGACAGCTCGGCCGCCCGCAACGGGCTCCTCACCCACCACTGCATCTGCGAGGTGAACGGCCAGAACGTCATCGGCATGAAGGTAGGGCTCTGCCCTGGTGGTGCAGGACATGCCTGGCAGTCCAGGATGTGGCCAGAGAATCCAGGAGGGAGGGGGATACTGAGCAAAGCTGGGCACCCCATGGACCCCCCTCTCTCTCCTGCAGGATAAGCAGCTCACGGAGGTGCTGGCAGGGGCTGGGAACGTGGTGACACTGACCATCATCCCCACCGTGATCTACGAGCACATGGTCAAACGGTGAGAATGTGGGGCTGCAAGGACCCCCACACCCCACAGGGACCCCCAGGTTCCCCCCACTGACCTCCCTTCCCTCTGCTCAGGCTCTCATCAGGGCTGGTGAAGTCATCCATGGACCACTCCATCCCTGACCTGTGACAACATCGCTGCTGTTTCGGGAGGTGATGCTGGAAGCCCAGAGGGCCTGCTGAGAGGACCCCACAGCACCTCCAAATGAGCTATTTTAGCACAAAACCCCTTATCCCGTCAGAGTCTGGTGGCTGCTGGGTGGTTCCTCCTCTCCTCAGCAAGGATGGGGCAGATGTCCTGTACCAGCGGCCCACTGTCCCCGTGTCCCTGCTTAGGCCACCCCCCTCAGGGCGGATGCCAAGGGCTGGCTCCAGCCGAAGCAGACACAGACCCAGCGACATTTATTACATCCACCACAGAGAGCGAGTACAGGACAGGGGAAACAAGAAGAGGGGGGTTACAGCTTTTTCAGTTCTGTATTTAAAAAATATATTATATAGATTTGTCTTTCAAATATAGTCGTTACATTTATTTCTTGGCAAAGCTTTGGATAGCCTAACAGACGTGTACACAGATCCACAAATACATTGCACGAGAGGCGAATAACCCAGCTCCGCTTACATCTGCCCCGGCTGCCTGGACACTGCTGCTCCCCACGTCCTTTCCCTGGCACCTGGTGCTGTGCTGGTGGCAGAGCTGCTGTCCCCACTGCCCCCCAGCACGGGCAGAGCCAGCAGAAGGGGGATGCAGGGAAGTGTGGGGCACACAGGATGTGGCACGTGCCCCTCTGGGGACCACTGGACATCCACTGGATGTGTGGAGCATCACCAGCTGCCGGGGCACCTGGCCAGTGGCACCCATGGGTGGGGGAGTGGGCTTGGGTTGGGGTTGGGGAGAAACACTGTTAGTTCAAGTCACGAAGAAACCACAGACATTCGTGGGGTGGGAGTGCGGCGCGCCCGGGGGAGCCCCAAGTCCCGCGCCCCAACAGCCCCGCTGAGCAATCCTTGCTGTCTTTGTGTTTCAACAACAACAAAAAAAGGCATTTTTCCGGAGGCCACCAGCAAAGCGGGGGTTTGGGTGGGCCAGGGCGGCAAAGGGCTTGGCTCTGCCTGCACGGCACTGCCCGTACCCCAGCAAAGGCATCCGAGCTCCAGCACATGGTGGGATCACCGGCACCGCGGCTGACAGAGCTGCAGGAGCCCCCGGTCCCGCGCCCCGGCAGCCAGAGTCCCAACAGCCAGGCTTCAGTCTGTACCCAAAAAAAAGTGAATATAGTGCAAAGCAAAGGGAGGGAGAGCCCACGGCTTCCTCGGGAGGCTCCGTGCATGAGCTGCAGCCCAGTTCCATCCCAGTTTGGGGAGGCATCTCCTAGGGAATGGGGGGCTGGCCTGAACCGCTCCGGAGCTGATCCCTGTGTCTGGACAGGAACCCCCCATCCCCCTGCCCACAGACAGACACTGCACCTGGAGCAAGGAACCGCTGCATCCCCAGCGCTCCACGCTGCCAGCGGCTCCTCGCCATCACCCGCCCGTGGCACGGCTGGCCCCGGGGATGACCCGGGGACAAACAAAAAGCAAGTGCGATGGAGGGAGAGCCCCCCTGGTGGGTGCAGCCCCACAGCCCCCCGCAGCCAGAGGCACAGGCAGGTGTGTCCATCGGCGGGGGGTGACGCTGGGTGCCAACACCCCTCTTCCAACAACGGTTCTTTCCCTCCTCCAGGAGCTGGGGTGGGGCAGCACATCTCGATGTACCCACAGACCCCTCGGCCCCTTCCCACCCGCCAGTGCCACGCCGGAGCTTTACAATCAGCAGTCGGGTCCGTGGGGGCGGGTGGAGGGCGTCGGAGGGGTCAGGGCTGGGCAGAGCTGCCGGGGCCGGGGCTGGCGACGGGGCGACAGCCCATCCTGCGGATGGAGTGCAGGGCGACGGTGCAGCAGCCCCTCAGCAGCGAGCTGATGTTGTAGATGGGCTGGCCCTGCCGCCGCTGCGAGCGGCACAGCCAGGCCACCGTGGGCACCGCCGGCACCACCACCGCCAGCAGATCCACGATGAAGTGGCGGCTCCAGTAGCTCTTGGAAGGGTTGGTCTCGCAGCCGGTCACCTCCATCAGCTCCTCCTCCGCCACGCAGGCGATGGCCACCGAGGGGCTGGCGCTAGGGGGCTGCCGCACCGCCGGGTTGCAGGGGACACCCCCCTCGGCACTGGCAGCCGCCGTCGCGGCGTCGGGCTCGGCCACCGTCAGGTCCGTGGTCCCGGTGGGGTTGGCGAGCTCGGGGACAGGCATCGTGTCTTCCATTTCAGAGACCCAGGCGGAGGTGGGGCTGCCCAAGCTGCAAGCCTGGGACTTCATCACCTTCTCTAGGATGGTGTCCAGGTCGGGCTGGCAGGGCACGAAGTCCGTCTGGATGGCCCGCTCCTGCATGCAGCTGGCCTGCACCCCTGCCTCCACGCTGCTCCGCAGTCCCAGCACCTTCTCGTAGGTGTTGCTGGGGGGCAGGCGGGTGCCGGGCTCACCCCCCACCTCCAGCGGGTCCGTGTGGCCCGGAGCCTCCTCCATCCCCACGAAGCCGCTGTCGGCCCCCTCGTCCAGCGAGATGGTCTGCGAGCCCCCCACGTTGCGGTCCCCGGCTCCCTGGTCGCTCAGCTTGGTGTAGGTGGAGCTGCGGGTGAGGGATCGGGCCGGGGACCCCCCGGCCGACTCGCCGGCGCCCTCCTCCTTCAGCGCCCCATTCTGTGCCACCTCCATGCTGTGCAGCAGCGTCTCCAGCTTCTTGTTCTGGATGTTAATGTCCACAAAATACTTCTGGAGGCCTTTGTCCTTCTCCAGTAGGTTGTTTTTCACTGTGTCGATGACCTGCTTCAGCTGCTTGATCTCCTTGCGAGCCTCTTTCAGCGCCAGCTGGGCCTCCACGCGGTGGCACTCCTCCTCGATCCAGTCCTCCTGCATCCGTGACAGCTGCGTCTTCAGGTCCTCGATCTCAGCATCCCTGCGGAGACGGGAGGGCACCACCGCGGTGCTGAGGGGGCTGCAGGGACAGCCCTGTCCTCGTGTGCCCGGCATTGGCAACCAGATCACCCAGTAACACTCCCAACTGGGAACAAGGGATGGATCCAGTGGTTTAGGGACCCTCAGAAGTGATGCTCAGGGAGCCTCAGGAGCAATGTTCAGGGACCCCCAGGAGTGATGCTTTGGGACCCTCAGAAGTGACACTCATGGACCCCAAGCGTGGATGCTTAGGGACCCTCAGGAGTGATACTCGAGGACCCTCAGGACTGATGCTCAGGGCCCCCTGGCAGCACTGTTTGGAGCAGTGGGAGCTCAGGGATCCCCGCAAGTGACACTCAGCCTTCTACCCGAGAGGCTGCAGCTCCCAGGTCTCCTGAGGGCTGCGTGGGGGTGGGCAGGTGCCCCGGGCAGGCACATGGCAGCTGGCACGGCGGCAGGGCCGTGCCTAAGCCTGAGAGGAGCAGATGGGGATTAGCCACCCTCTGACGCTGAAATTCAGCAGAAGCATGGCATGGACTTAAACAGGGTGAGGGGAGAACGCAGCCACTGCAGGTGGGACATGGGGCTCTCGAGTCCCCAGATCTGCAGCTCCCAGGTGGGACAGGCAGCAGTGCCAGATCCCACATGCCAGCAATGCCATGGTACAGCTGTGACCTTGGTCCCGAGCGTGAGGACAAGGTGCCATGCTGGGGACTGAGAACCCAGAAGGACCAGTCCCAGCCAGGAGCTGCCACAGAAGGTGGCGATGGCTGGTGCTGGCACCCTTCCCATGAGCTCACCTGTCCTGCAGCCGCTCCTGTGTGTCCTTCAGGCGAGCCTTCAGGTGCCGGATGCAGACCTCCTTCTGCTGCAGGGGTGTCAGGTACTGCTCTGGTGTCGGTGGCTTTATCCCATGGTTGTCACTGCAGAGGTTGTACTTGGACGAGCGCCTGCAGGGACACAGATGTCACCCACTGCCAGTGCCAGGGGCAGCACAGGCTTGACCCAGGGGTTCTAAGGACTGCTCTCGGGATGCAGCCCCACAATACATCTCAAAGGAGCCCTGTGAACAGGAGGGGTAGGGTGGGTACAGGAGGGTGCTGTGCCCTGGTGAGAAGGGTAGCATGGGTGTCTTCGGTGCTGTGCCCTGGCAGGACAGACAGGGTGGGTGTCTTCGGTGCTGTGCCCTGGCAGGACAGACAGGGTGGGTGTCTTCGGTGCTGTGCCCTGGCAGGAGGCTGCGTGCAGCTCCTGGACACACAGGTGCTGCTGTCAGGTGCTGAGCGCTCTCTGGTGCTGGGCACTTTGCTGGGCCATGAGCAGAACCAGGGCCACCAAGGTCTCTGTGTGCCCAGAGCGACCTTCCTGGAAACAATTCGTGTGGATGGAGACCCTAGGGTGGGATTGGCCCCACCAGAGATGGAGGCACAAGATGGGGAATGGAAGGGTTTGGGATGGAGCAGGTCTGGAGATAGTGGCCATCCTGCCCATGGGGAGCAAGCCAGGGAATCCAGCATCTGCTCTGGGCTGGGCCAGCAGCATGTCTGGACCCTCCTTATGCCACCACTGCCACAGGGGCAGATGAAGTGACATCTCTGGCCCAAAGCCAGGGACAGTGCAGAGAGCAGGGGCTGGCCAGGGACAGGGCTACATGGCCAAGCTGGGAGGCACGTGGAGAGCTGGGAGCTGCACGAGTGGCTCTGGCATGGCACTGGGAGGACCAAACTCCCTGTGAATGGAAAAGAAGGCATCCCAAAGCCACCCTGCATGGTGTCCATCAGCCCAGCAGCCTTTAGCCATGTCCAGAAGCATTGTGTGAGAAGCATCCATGCCGTGAAATGCCTCATGGCAGCGGGAGGGCCACTGGCCCCGGCCACAGCACGCATGGGACCTGCTCACCATGTCAGCCTCGGGCCCCTCAGATCCTCCCAGAATGATTCCACCTCTGGGAGCTGGCAGGGGGCAGGGGACAGGCAGGCGATGAGCAGTGCACCTCGGGCTGCTGTGCTTGCAGGGCTGGGGCTGGCGCCCATCCCACAGCTCAGGGCCAGCTGTTTGTGCCCCGAACACACCCGGAGCTTCCTGCTGAGAAGCCAGGGGGCCACCAGCTCTTGCCAAACCTTTGCCGGGCAACACAAGGGGATGGAAGCGAAGCTCTTGCCCTCGTGCCTTTGGTCTGGAAGGATCCAGGTGCTCCTTGGAATGCGGGAGTGGCGGGAGGGAGCGTGCAGCGTGCAAGCCACAGCCACAGCAGGACGGAGGGAAGAGGATGGGGGATCCCTGGGTGGCAGGCGTGGGGACAGGGAGACGACACAACAACAGAGAGGTTTGGAGGAGAAGGGTAGTGAGGGTCTGTGAAGAGACACCAGCAGCTCCGGCAGCTCCGGCTCCCCCAGCCACCAAGCGCACAGCCTCGCTCCAGCGGCCCCTGCGCTCCTGTCCCTGCTGGGCACCGGCACCGGCAGCACCGGGGACTGCTCCCCCTGCCCGGGGGCACCCAGCAGCCGCCCTGGGGCCACGGGTGATGGGTTACCTTGGGGTGGGGCTGCTGTCGCTGCCCTTGCAGGAGCCAGAATTGCTGCTGCTGCTCAGCGAGGAGGTGCCGTAGGTGTCCCTCCCGGGGGGCGAGGGGCGCCTGGAGGCAGGGAGAAGAGGCTGTGTCTCAGGCCGAGTGGCTGAGGGCGCTGAAGACTTAAAGAAGGAGGCAAAGCCACTCCGTCCATAAACCCCGCGACTGCCAACCACCACACCGAGAACACACAAGACAAAAGGACAAAACAAACAGCAGGGATCAAAATTGCACGGACATGGCGACGGGCACAAAGGCTGGCTGGGGGGGATGTCCACCCGCTCCCCCTTCCCTGGCGTGGCAGCCCATGGATGCTGGCACAGCATCCTTGCAACCCTGAGGACCTTGGGAGCCCCTGGGATCCCCTTGGAAGGCCCCTGGGAGCCCCATGAGTCCCCTGGGAGCACGGTCCCAGCATAGCTCCAGCCACATCTGCCAGAGCATCACCTAGACGTGGGCAGCTCTGCCTCTTCTCCCTGCCCACGCTGAGCCTGACCTCCATAATGGCAGCCCAGGTCATGGAGACATTGGCAGGGGAATAAATGCTTTTTCCCTTTTTTTCTCTCTTTGCCACTCAGCTCAAGGAGACATTTTCCAAGGGCTAACCTACCTCCCAGTTTCACTGCCCCAACCCAGTGCTCTCCACCACTGCCTGCCTTCGCCTGGACGGACGGAGGGGTCGGTCCTGGCTGTGGCACAGACGGACAGAGGGACAGGGCGTGCAGCACTCGGGGAGCTGCATGCACGGACAGGGAAGTGCTGTGCAGCGGGCAGTGCCATGCAAACCCCCGAAAGCTGGGCTGGGGGTTCGTGCTGCAAAGTGGCAGCTGGTGGTGGAGGTGTGGGGATCGTGGGGATCGTCTCATCCCGGCTGCAGGCGCTGGTGTCCAGTCCCGAGGCCAGAGGCTGAAGCATATTCACCTTCGTGATCCTGTGGACGCGCGTCTGCTCCCCGGCACGGACATGGCCGCAGTGCCACGGCTCCTGGGCACAGGGAACTGCGGGCGAAGGCAACAGAGAGAGCAGGTGAAGGCAGGAAAATGGCCCTGATGAGATGGAGCCCCTGTGGGGTAAGCCCTGGCACCGGGGTATCAGTATAGTCCCCAGGGCCACCAGTGCAGGGACAGATGAGGACAGCATGCCCTGCACATCTGGGCTGTGCTCCCCACTTGTCTCCCATAGCCCAGAAATGCCGGAATGCTGCATGCCTGTGGTCCCACCGGGATGCTGTGGGCACAGGGCAAGCGTGTTCTTAATTTAAAAGGCAGATCAGAAGCAGAGCATGTGCCTGCCCATGGTCTGGAGCCCCTTTCTCATCATGGGACGAGCTCCCCCCTGCTCCCAGATCCCCTTCCCTGTCAGGAGGCAGGGTAATGCCACAGGGACACAGAGTGCCTGCAGTGGGGCCATTACCGGGGGCAGAGATGGTACAAGGGCTCTGAGCCAGCCATGGAGCTCCCTGGGCAGGCAGCTCTCCCTGCAGTGGGCTGGGTGCCTGTTTTTCCTTAATTAGGTGCAAATCCCCCATTCAGCAGTGAAATCAGGTGAGGAAGAACAGATCCCTGCAAGATGAGGCAGCAGCTGCTAATCCCTAGGGAAACACAGAGCCCGCTTTCTTGTAAATAAATAGGCCAGATCCAGAGGCTTGCAGCACCTCAGGCACACGCAGGATGTGAGGGAGCAGGGGAAGCATCTGGTCAGCACCCGCATCCTGCCGAGCATCCCATGGCAGCACTGGGATCCCCACTGTGCTCCCAGACTGCCAGAGACCGACGGGCATGGGGGCAGCATGGGGGGCCCCTCATCCCCAGGCCCATTCACAATGCCAGCATTTATCTCAGATTTTGGCAGAGCAATGCAGGAGATGGCACCTGCCAACAGACAATCGATGGGTGACAGGAAACACTCCAGGCTGCTGGCCCTGCTCCAGGGGAGTGCAAGGAGTGGGACAACAGGGGAGGCAGAACAGGAAGGGGGGCACATCCAGCTCACCCCAGTGCAGCCTTCTACATTTGCAACCCCAGGTTATTTTTTTCCCAGGATACCTCAAAGCTCACCCCGGCCAGCTCAGGTCCTTCCTCTGTCCAGGACTTGCTGCTCCCTGATCCCCAAAACAGGACACCAAAACTCCCAGAGCAGTGGTGCTGTGAAGACCCAAGTCCCAGCAGGCACAGTGCCCCATGACAGAGGGGTGCCAGCACCCCTGGGACACTGCAAGAAGGATTTGGGGATCCTGCTGCTCCCACCTGGGATGGATTTGCCTGGAGATGACCTGGGCAGGGGAAGGCAGTGTTCTGTCCTGCTGGATCACTGCTCCCAAGTGGGCAGCAAGCTCTTTTACTGCAGCAGCATGAATCAGCATCCCCCAAGAGCCTCAGGCTGGCAGGAGCATCCTCCAGGACTCTCTGTCACCCTCCAGCAGTGCCACGCAGGGCTGCAGCACAGCCTAGACACCAACAGCTCTCAAGCAGGGATTTAGGGAGATTTGAGAGGGCTGATTCCTCACCCTCTCCCCTGCAGTCCAGTGGTA
Organism: Anomalospiza imberbis; assembly: GCF_031753505.1. Lineage (NCBI taxonomy): Eukaryota > Metazoa > Chordata > Aves > Passeriformes > Viduidae > Anomalospiza > Anomalospiza imberbis. The sequence continues at coordinate 7,555,129 of NC_089697.1, read as the reverse complement.
TCTGGTATTATCCCTGGGGTGCCCATCATCCGCTCAGCTGTACCTGGATCTTCCCCACTCATGTCAAGGTCACCCTCATGCCACACTGCTCTGTGCTGGGGTCCCTCTGTGCCCCACTGACACCAGCAAGTGCCAGCACTACAGATGGCACGTGTGTGTCCAGCACATGGGGCTCCTGAGAGCACCCCACACCACACCCCAGGCACCTGCTGCCAGCATCGCAGCCTGGAATGGCTCTGTGGGGACACCTGGATTTGGCCTCATGTCTGGGGACCTCATTTCCTCCTCCTCCTCCTCCTCCTCCCACTACTGCAGACTTGCCTGGTGCCCACACCAAGCCTTGATGCCTCCCACAGCACCCAGGGTGTATGGAATTTAATCAGTGATAATAAATTGTCATTATTTCCAAAGGATCAGTGGGCCACTTCAGTCTTCCCCAGAAGCCTCACTGTGCCCACAGGTAGCCCAGGAGAGGGAGGGTGGGCAGATTCAGCACCAAAGCTGAACACACACCTTCCCACGTGGTACGTGGCTACTAAAGGCAGAGGAAATCACAGATCTGCACTCAGAATTGCCCCCATCAGATGGACCAGGATGAGTAGTCACAGCACCAATGGAGCCCCTCCAGGAAAGCAAGGGGAAATCCAGGATTAACCCTGGTCTAGTGGGTGGCATCCCTGCCCATAGCAGGGGGTTACAAAGACAGAATGGGTTGGGTTGGAAAGGACCTTGAAGACCATCTCATTCCAACCCCCTGCCATGGGCAGAGAGACCTTCCACTATCCCAGGTCGCTCCAAGCGCTGTCCAACCTGACCTCGAACATTTCCAAGGATGGGGCATCCGCAGCTTCTCTGGACAACCTGTGCCAGGGCCTCACCACCCTCACAGTGAAGAATTTTTTCCAAATATCCCATCTAACCCTGCCCTCTGTCAGTGGGAAGCCATTCTCTGTGTCCTGCCACTCTGTGTCCTTTTCCAAAATATCTTTCCAGCTCTCTTGGAACCCTTTTAGGCATTGGAAGAGGCTCTCGAGGTCTCATCAGAGCCTTCTCTTCTCTACCAGCTCTCTCAGCCTGTCTCCACAGCAGGGGTGGTCAGGGCAACTCATGGACCAAGACGAAAGTGACTTGGGGGGCACTGGTTTGTCTCCATACTGGGGGAGCAGTAGGACAGCACCTCTGTGTCTGCCCTTCCTACCTGGGAATGCCAGCATGGGCCAGGGTCTGACACTCCAACTTACACCAAATCCAGAGACTGCCCTGCAAACCACCTGCATGTGGTCCAGCACCCTGCAAATCCCCTAAAATGCAGGGTGGACACTGCCCATTGCAAAGACCAGCGTGTTGCTGGTGCTGCTGACAGCAAAACTCCCTGTGAGCCTCCCAGCACGTGTGGAGCAGAAGGGCAGAGCTTTTACAAACAGCACGAACCAGGGTTTGTTCCATGCAGTGGAATTAGCCTGGAGAATTCCTGATAAATAAAGGCAATGGGCCTTGATAAGGAAACAGCTGGAGCTGCAGCATGAGAAAGCAGATCCACCACAGAGGGCTGGGATGCAGAATCAGGACAAGTCCCCCACACTGCCACTGTCCCAGGGGGGTGACACCACAGGGCTCATCTTCTGGTGGGTCCCCAGCTCCTCCTGAACTACTGATCACACTGTGACAGTGAAGGATGGCAGAGCAGTGACAGAGTGGGGTCTCAGCCTGGTGCCCCAGAGGAAGATTTCCCCAGGCTCAGCTGGATAACTGCCCCACAGAAATGCTTCTTTGCCTCAAATCCTGCACTTCCCCACTCCTTGCTGGATCTCCTGGCTGTGCCAGTGATGGACAAACCAGGCTGGGCAGGCATGGCCCTTCCTAGATGTTTCTCACATGGGAAACAGGGACACAGAACCTCTGGAGAAACCCTCATCACTGGCTCAGTGAAGCCTCCAATGGTTCCTCAGCTTGTTCCTCTGAGGGTTTCATGGCTGCAGGCTCAATAGTTTGCTCCCATCAGCTTCCAAAGCTCAGCTTCTGTGGGATTCAAAGGGATCCAGCTGCTGCCAGCTCACCCCATCCCCATGGGGAACATGAGAGAAGGTGTGAGAGCCTGCAGCTCACTGCCAGTGTCAACCCTCAGCACAACACTGCTGTGCCAGCAGCTGCCACATTTCCCTGGATTTCTCGCTCACTGCTTCCTTTGTCGAAGCTCCCATCATCCTGCCTGCTGCCGGATTCCTGTGTTTCCCTTGGCACATCCTGTGTGAGGAATCTTTTGCAATGGTGGCACTGCGCCCAAGCGTCTGAGAGCAGCTTCACCCACTGCAGAGACCTGGGAGAGGAGCCGTGGTGTCCCCATGGGTCCCCTTCAGCCTCCCAGGATGAACAAGATTAAAAGCAGGGGGAACACAGAGAGGGAAACCACAGCTTTGTTTTTCCAGGGGACAAAAAGGGCTCCCAAAGACCTACCCTGCCTTCCTGACACCAGCTTTGCTTTTCTACACTCTACAAATAAGCAAAATGCTGGATGTAGCCAACAACCAGCAGCTGATGTCGGGCAGAGCCCATGTTCCTGGATAGTGGCAAGGCCAGGGCTGCTTGCACCAGAAAAGGGACTGGGATACAGCTGGGTCACAATGGGAAAGAACAGGATCCAGCAGCCAGAGCTGGCAAAAGTCCTGGTGCAGGAGGGGGTCAGCACTGGGGCCACCACCTGGGCAGCTGGGGGCAAACATCCATGACTATGTCCTCCTCCTGCCATGGGGGATTTTTGGGATACAGAGGTTGCTTTGCTTTTGCTCCAAGAAGATTATGAGGATGTGGCAATATCTCCAGAGGCTGGGAGCTTCTGCTCCAGTGTAGATGGGTTCATACCAAAGCTTCACCTGGGTCCTAGGCAGAGGGAGATCATGGAATCACAGACCCTTTTAGGTGGAAAAATACCTTTAATACCTTCAAATCCAACTGCTAACCCAGCACTGCCCTGGCCACCGCTAAATCCAGCTCAGGACAGAGCTGAGGGCTTGGAGCACAAGCAGAGACAAACCCCATGGGGTGTTTATGTAACACCACCAGAAAAATCAATGTTGCTAAGAGTGGCTGTATCCCATTCCAAAAGGCAGGAGCATCTCCTTTTATTCTTCTGTTTGTTATAAAACGCTGAGTTGACATCCAGAGATTACAGAAAACAGACACCATTTGGAAAGCTCGGGTTATGCAGCTCATCACTTTTCCAGCTGACCTGGCTGCAACTCCAAATGGGGAGGTGGCAATTCCCAGCCCTCATTAGCTAAAAATAAGGTGCTTGACCAGAGGGCAAAGGCTGGGCTCTTGCTGGGGACTCTGGAGCCAAAGGGAAATGGGAAAAGAGCTCCATGACAAGTGCTGTAGCAGCATGAGAACAGGAGTGGGACATCCAGGATGCAGACCCCGTGGTGTTCACCCCAGGCCAGGAATGTCAGCAGGACGGGATGGAGGTGACATCCCACTGAACAGCCCATCCTGCAGAGGTGCTCTGGCAGGAGCCGAGCTGAGCTGTGTGAAGCAGAAGGAACAGCCCACTCCTTTGAGATACAAAGGCAAAAACCTGGAAGACAAACCCAGCTTCCAGTGCAACAGCTCCGCCTCCCCTCCGTGCCTCGGCGCGGCGGAAGCAGGTCTCCCCTAACCACCATCCACCTTGAGCCAGGGCTGGGAATGACGGCGGTGCCGGGGGATTAGTCCTGGTCTCCACACCGCTGGAATGGCCTACTTTAACCACACACCACATCTCCTGCCTCAGCCCGCTGCAGCACTTCCGAGATGGGAGCACAGACACTGCCCCTCTGACCCCCACCCTGGGACCCCTGGACACCAGGATTTGCATCTTCTGGCACACGGTCATAGCACAAAGTGCCTGTTGCCCAGAGAGGGTGGGAACACTGGGATTTTATAAGCAGAACAGGCACCCAGCAATGGGTTCTGTACGACAGCCACAGCGCTGACCTTGTGGGGAGGAGAGAACAGAGCACCCAGTTTATCAACCTGCTTGGGTGTTCCTGTGTCCCTTTGGAGATGGAGCATGAAGCCATTAAATAATAAAATGTCAATAGTAGAGCAGCCCCAGCTCCTGCAACACTCCATGGTGCTGGAGACGCTTTGGGATGCTGCACGAGCAGATGTGGGGCTGGCGCTTGAAGGGAGAGTCTGGTGCATGAGATGTGGGTTTGGAGCGTGCAGGGACGGTCTGGTGCATGTGATGTGGGTCCGATCCATGTGACATGGGATTGGAGGATGCAGGGAGGGTCTGGTGCTTGCAGGGAGGGTCTGATGCGTGTGACAAGGGTCTGGTGCAATGAGATACGGGTCTGGTGTGATGAAGGATTGGGGCATGTAGGGAGGGTCTGGTGCATGTAATGTGGGTCTGGGCTGTGCAGGGAGGGTCTGGTGCATGTGAAGTGGGTCAGGTACGTGAAATGTGGGTCTGGCGAGTGCAGTGCAGGTTTGGCGAGTGCAATGCGTGGCTGATGCTGCTCTGCGGGTCTAGTGCAAGTCACACGGGTCCAGGGCTGTGAAGCAGGACCGGTGGGTGTGGTGGGGGTCCAGGTGGGTTTGCAGTGTGGGTCAGGGTACATAAGATATAGGTCTGATAAACCAGACATGGGTGCAGTGCGTGCCATGGGGGTCCAGCGCATGCCGTGGGCTCTGGTGCAGCAGGACGGGTCTGGTGTGTGCCGCGGGAGTCTGGCACACGCAATGCGGGTGTGCTGCGGGCCCGATGCGTGACCCGCCCCGAGCACCCTGTGCCCCGGGAAGCCCCCCCCGCTCCCGCCCCCCCGAGATGCGGAGCGGCGCTGGCAGACCCGGCTGCGCCCCCCGCCTCCCCCCACCCCGAATCTGCAGCCAGAAAAGGATGGATGAGTCACGGCGGCCGCGGGGCCCCGCACCGCGCCCCCCGCACCGCGCCCCGCACCGCTCACCTGCGCGGGGCCCCGCCGATGTCGGGGGCGGCAGCGCCGGGGTTCGGGGCTCAGCGACCTGCCGGGGAAGGGAGAGAGCGGACGGTGAGCGGCGGCGGCGCGGGGCCCGGTGGGGAACCCGGTGCGGTGCCCCCCGCCCCACCCCGCACCCCGCGCCCTCCCCCGCCTCCATCACCTGCGCCGGCCTCCATGGGTGCGGCGGGGCGGCCGGGAGCGCTGGAGGGATGAGGGAGGGATGAGGGAGGGATGGAGGAGGGAGGGATGGCGAAGGGAGGGAGGGAAGGATGGATGGAGAAGGGAGGGAGGGAGGGAGGGATGAGCCGTGCAGCTGCGTAATTTGCTCCCTCCTCTGCGATCTTAAAGCGACGGCGCCGCGGGTGCCTCCCCCGCCGGGTTTCCCCCCGTTTCTATGGCAACTCCCCTCTGCCGGAGCGGCACAACCACCTCAAAAAAAGAAACCAGCCGGGTTTTGGGGTCCCTCCCCGTCTGCGAAGCCCCGCGGGCCGGGTGTGCCCTGGGCTCCTCGCCCCGCGTAACCCCGGAGGAGGAGGAGGAAGAGGAGAGGGGAGCCGGGGCGGCCCCGCGCTGCGGCCACCCGGCCCTTGGAGTCCCCCCAGCGCTGGAGTTTTCATTTAAAGCAGTCCAGCTCTGAGGAGATCCCTGCCTCTAATTAGTGACGCACTTTCATAAAGTCATTAAATAACCGGAATTCTGTGTCCCATTTCAATCCCTCTGGCTCAGCCCTAATCGCCGGGGCTGGGGTGGAGAAGCAGCAGCAGCCACGCCGAGCTGCTGTCCCGGGCTGTGACTGGCGTCCGGGAGGTTTGGGAGACGAGGCTGGCGGCTGGCACGGCACGGCACGGCACGGCACGGCACGGCCCGGCCCGTTCTCCAGCACAGCCCGGTTACTCATGGCACTTCCCACACGCTTCCTGCTGTAACTGTCAAGATCAACCTTCCCAAATTATTTGCTGAGGAAACGTCTCGGGAGCCCCTGCGGCACGTCCTGCAGCCGGTGCGGGGAGCAGCAGGGCACCGGCTCCTGGGGAGCTCCGTGCCCGCGGCCAGGAGCGCCCAAGGTCGGCTGCGGACACCGCCGTGGGGACCAGGAGCGTCAGAGAGACACATGTGCCTGTGCTACAGACATCCACAGAACATGCAGCCTGTGTGGATCCACATACGGATTTATGGAGGGAAATGTTAATGTGGGAAATATACACGGCCATAGAACCTGCGCCCAAATTGGGTCTGGACCCGAGGCCCATTGTGCTTCCCAGACATTCCCAGCTCCCTTTGTCACGCCCCCGTGGTTATTCCAGAGTTTTGACAAACCTGTTTGGTAAATACAAGTCAGTCTTTCTTCCAGCACTATTTCCTGCATGATTTGTACCTCATTTATCCCAACACACAGACTATTTTCAGTGTATATATATATCCTGCCTCCCATTTATTCCTGCCCACCTCCAGCTGCCTTTTGTTTCCCTCTCTCCCAGCGAATCCAACGCACAGCCTCTCTCCTTGAAAAGGAAAATTAATGACTTATCACAGCTGCTGCCACTGGAGCAGCTCTGACCATGTGGCACAGGCAGCAGCTCTGCTGTGAGATGCAGAGTCATTCCTGATGGCTTTTGGGAAAGAAAAATGGTTTCTCCTTCCCTCTACAGTCTGCTGTGCTTGGTCTCTCAGGATACTCTGACCTGAGGAGTGGGAACACCACTCCAGGGAGACTGGGCCTGCTGCAGGGAAAGAGGGAGAGGTTTTCACCAAACCCTTTTCCCAGGTCAGCACCTGGCTTTGGAAGTGCCAGGCCTGCCATTAGGAAAAGATGAGCTGCCCTTGGTTCCAGTCTTGGCCTGAGCCATGCTCCTATTCCCACCCAAAAATAGCGTTTCTTTTGCAGAAAACTCAGAGGTTTTTACCATACAGGGATGCTTTTCTCTTCCTTACACCCAGAAAAGGAACCCCTCAGAGAACAGCAGCACAGGCCTAATACTTATTTAATCAAATATTCCTGTTCAGAAAGGGCACATCCCCACAGCCAGTGGCCACCCCATGTCCCACACTGGGGCTTTACCTTTTTTAAAGCCTTTTTACTCCCTTAAACAGACCCTCAAAACCAACCCCCCCCGAATCCTGTGGGACAGGAACCATACACATTAGTGAGCACAGACAAACAGGGGTGTCACTGAGGTGAGTGAACACCTGGAAGTCCGGTGACAAAATCACCCATCCTTTCCCATTTAAAGTAAAATCACCAAGTCCCTCACTCTGAGATGAACCCATAGGATTTCATCCTTCAGAAGAAACACCAACAAGCAAAAGAAACATCTTCTGATTTTTATGGATTCCACATGAAGGAACAGTGATGTCCCCACAGCACAGAAGCACCGGAGTGGGGCACAACCATCCCTCCTCCAGGTGGGAGGCAGCCAGAAACCAAGAGGTTCAGAAAATGACAGAAAATGAATAAATTTTAGATAAATTAGACAAAAATACAAAGAACTAATAATATTTCAGTTAACATCCATTTTTAAATAGATCGACACATGAATAAAGGTGTTAATAAGTTAAGAAGCTCTGTGAAATCTGAAAATGCAGGATTTCTAGAAAATAGAATCTCTTGCTGCAGCTTCTGGACTCTTCTAGGGCCAATGTAACTTCTGTCTGCCTGAACACACAAAAGCAACACTGGAGACAGTACCCTGCTAGATCTTAAAATATGAAAAACTGAACATTCTTTGACAGGAACAATTTTAAATAGTCTATTTTTTTTTTTTTTGCTACAGAGAGTAAACAGATAACTCTTACTGATGGCATTAGAGAATTAACAGATACAAGCCTTGTCAAAAATAATTTAAGCTCCAAAGTTAGTCTCTGAGAAAGGTTTTGAAGGGGTTTTTTAAAAATCCTTCAAGGATTTTTATAAAATTCCTTTGAGGACTTTTATAAAATTCTTCACAATGTAAATCTCTTATGTAGAATATAAATTTTAGTGGTATTTTATTAACATATTGTATAACTATCATATAACTCATAAGGTAATTATAAATATTAATAATAAGCCCTGTAGTGATCACCTGGGCCAGGACCCCTGCACAAGCCATTACTGGGTGGTGTAGAGGACAGGGAGCTCTGCTCATCTCCCACAGCTTGACAAGACATTCCATCCTTTTTCCAGAAAAATATTTGCTGGAAAGTGCAACCTAAGCTGTATTTTGATCAGTTTATCTGATCTTGTCAAACATGGGCCCAGCAGTGGCTGTGAGGTCAGCAAAGGGCTCAGGCTGCTGCAGCTTGACGACCTCCTGCTTCTTCAGCACCAGGAAGATGTAAAATGTGGCTGCAGCTTCTTTGCGGTTGTTTCTCCGGCAGAGCTCCCGAAAACTGAAGGAGCACATGCCTGATCTCTTCAGTTGCTGCGTGAGGGAAATGAGAAATCAGTCAGGTCAGCTTCTCCACCAGTAAAACTGGAGCCCAAACAAAGAGCACTGCATAGAGGGAATATCTCTGCCTGAATGCCTCAAATAGGATCCAATCTCCATAGAATCATGGAAGCACACACTGGCTTGGGTTGGAAGGGACTTTAAAGACCATCTCACTCCCCCACCCTGGATCCCTCCAACTAGACAAGGTTGTTCCAAGCCCCATCCAACCTGGTCTTGAATACTTCCAGAGATGGGGAGTCCACAACCTCCCTGTCTATCTTCCATCTGTGTTTATAGAAGTGACTCTTAACATTTTAATGCCATAATAGTGTTGGTACTTATGTATGTTACTAATATCTACAATTCCACAGAATTCCATTACATCAGTGGAGTGCTTCCATCATGCTTTGTGATTGATAACAATAAATATCCTTGATCAGTTCTTTGGTTTCAGAGTTCTCTTGTTTTTTTAAAGGCTGTAAATATTTATTTACTATTTGCACAGAACCTTTGAAACACGTTCAAAAAAAAGAGCATTCAGAAAATTCTAGTAATTCCAGCAGCTGTGGAAAGGAACACCACACATCAAGCACCCAGAATCCTGATTTTTCCACAGAAATACCCAAAAAAGCACATGCTGCAAGTGAGAAGCAGAGACACAATGAACAGTAGAAGGAAGAGCTTTTCTAACATGGTCCAGCTGAAAAGAACACCAAATTTTGGTATCTAATAACAAAACCCAGCACTGGTACCTGTAAAGTCTTTTGTAACCGAAGAGTTCTTTTGCCCCATCTTATTTCTTCATTGTCTTTCCTGGTCACTGTTTGCTCCTTGAGAGGAAGTAAACAGAAAGTTAGTCAGGGTGTGTAAAAAGTCACACACCACGAGAAAAAGGACAGGAGTTCCAGCCTGGCTGAAAATCCAGATGGAGCTGGATATCTGGATAGCCAAACTCAGGGAATCTGGAGCCTCTGACACCTTTGTGCTCACACAAGGCTGTGTGAAACAAAGGAAAGAATGGGACCTGTGTGCTTTGTGCTACAGAGGCAGCTCAGGTGCAACATGGACATGGTCCCAGTGAGGCAGCTCCACAGCCAGGTACTGCTCTGTGGGACTGGGATTCTGACAGGATTTGTACTGGCCAGGAGCTTAAAGAGATATTTGAATATTTAGCTTGAGATTTTGGGCTTAACCTCTGAAGTCTGCAGCTGACTGCCCTGGTTTCAGAGTACCTGAACATCCTCAGAACCAGCAAGGTTGAAATTATTTCCCTCTCACAGGAAGCAAAACTCCCTGTAAATTCATGATGCTATTTGTTTGTTTTTTTAAAAAGAAACAGGGTTCTCTTCTGAAACAAGCCAGGGCCATCAGCTTAGGACGCACACCTCTGGCACCTCCACCTGCTGTGCTTCAGCTTCCTGGCCCAGGGAATTTTTTGAGCTCTCGGAGAAAGCTGCTCCATCCTCCTGTGAGTATGAAAATGACAATTACTAGGCCTGACTATTTGTGCACACAGTGCAATTCTCCTCACACAGTTCTGCTCAAAGAATTTATTGTAATCAATTTCTTCAGAATGAGTTAATAGCTGCTATTTCTACCATGTCTTTCCTGATACAGGGAAGGACCTTGCCATAGGATTTATCTACAGATGAATCTAAACCTATGGGCAGAGTTCAGGCATGGAGCACACATTTTCTACTGCCATTAGCTCCAATTTCATCACTTTTCAACATTAATGAGCCTCATATTCCCTAAAGAATACCCTTTAGCAGAAGTGAAGATGGAAGAGATATTGCTTAAGTATTTCCTCAATATGACACACAAAATGTATGTTTTATCCTTTATAAAGATTATATTTGTCTCTTCAGTACAATATTTCATATTTAATATTAAGCTCTCATATATACTTAGTGATTAAACTGTAATCTATGCTGATGAATAAACATTTTAATTAATCATTCATTCGTTATGGGAGTTTACCAAATTATAAATAAACTTTCATCACACAAGCTACTTAATGCTCTCTTGACCGTTTTTAGCATCCTTTCCAAACATTAGTAATTTCTTAACATGCTTTAAATGGAACCTTAGCAAAAAGTGGAACCAATAGGCACACTTAAGTCTCTAAAACTGAGGAAAACTGCTCACTATAATTTCACCACAGTTCTCATTGGTTTCATTTCTGTCATTCTGTGATGTCAACATAAAGGAATCATTTATAATTTTTCTCCCAGTCTCAGAATGAGCTGGCTCCTTCAGGTAACTTGGCTCTTCTACTGGCAGCATCTCTGTATTAACAGAAAACCAAGGTTGAAGAGGAAATTACTGTCAATCACCATCTTTAAAAAAACCCACTGAAAATCAAAAATCACACACAAGTTCAGAGTCTTTGAGAGGAAGAGCCAGAATAAGCAAATATTGAAGAAACATCATTCCCAACAGGAGCATGTAAGAAGAACCTTCCAAGGCAGGTTTTCCTTTTCTGAAAGCTGACCTTTATGGACTCACAGGAGGTGGGGTTGTTAATTAATTTTTGAGGTAGGTTAGGTTCCCAGCAGAGCAAAAGAATGAAAGTGGATACATCCTTCTCAGAAGATCTAAAATGGAACATTTCTTCTTGCCTGATATTAACCAAACACATCTTCCAGATACATGTAAAACTATTTACATTAATTTGGAATTTTGGAGAGGAGTTTGATTAAGCTTAGAATAAGTGGGAAGCTATTTTTTTAAATTATATTGAAAAAAAAAAACCAAAAAAACACAAGCAACATTACCCAAATCTGCAGTTTCAGAGATAATTAGAGAAACCAAAGATGAAACCAAAAATATCTCCTTATGCCACAAGGAAGAAAAGACTTGGATTTAATTTAATTTCTAAGAAACAAAAGAACAGCAAAGTAGTAATTTGTGTAATACTGCACATCAACACCTCTTGTGTCTCTCAAACATTATGTAGAATAGAAAATACTCTCTAACAGCTAATTCTGCACAACAGAATTAAAATATTACCTGTAGTGTCTTGCTCTTTCCTCATTTCTTTAATTTCAGACATACTCTGTATTCCATTTGCTCTCATCTTAAATCTGTCAGTCTTGAAGCATTTTTCAAACAACTGAAAATAATTATTTTTTTGTTTGCTTTCAGAATATCATGTCAGATTATTTACAAACATCAACACAAAATATGAATATGAGCTGTATGTTAATGACTGCAACCCAGAATTTCAGTATCTGAACTAGGTCACGCTGAAAATCTGCAATTTTTTTTTGTTTGTTTGTTTTTAAGCAATAGCCTTCTGCAGCTCCAACATGAATTCAATAAGAAAACATCTTAGGAGCAGCTTGAATCATTTTTCTTGAAGCCAGCCAGTAAGGAAGGATGAAAGAAAGAAACATCTGCAGTTTTCATCTTCTTAAAGAGCAAGTTGTAATTCTGCAGCTGGACTCTAAGTGGTGAAGCTGCACTGCTGCAGTGAACCCTTCCAAATCCATCAGCAATATTCTACTAGTAATGAATGATGTACCTTTAAAGTAAATATAAACAAAAGATCTCTCAAATTGATTACACAGAGGAAATAAACCAGAAAACAATACAACAAAGGAGAAAGTATAAAAGAAATGGACAGAAACATCAAATGTTATGTCTCAGTGTAAGATCAGTCAGGCGCCAGTGTGTGAATTGAAACATCAGCTCTTGTGTTCGTTTTGTAATTTTTCACTTGCTGGTGTGCAGAAGGTTAAGTCTGTGACCCCACAGCTGATGAAACAATTAATGGTGAGCGTGCAAACCATCAGGTGTCCAGCTGACCAATACTGCAGAGCAATGCTCAGTGCACACCTGCAGCCAGCTCCAAGTTCGGATCAAACAGAGTCTGCAAAACCTCTCTCAGTCAGATCCTAGCTCTGCAACAATCCTGGAACCTACACAGTGGTATAGACCTCAAGGAGCTGATCTTTACCTTTTGCAGCTGAGCATGAAGCATAGGCTGTGAAGAATGGGACAGGAGTTTATCCACACCTCCCCACTCCTTCCACATCATCGTTTTCTTGGTTGGGGGAGCGAGGTCCAGCGTGGCCAGGAGGTCAGTGTAGTTGGTGAGCTGCTTGTAAATGGTGTGGCAGCTGAGCTCCTTCTCTACGTCCACCAGCAGCTTCCTCTTTCTTTTTTTTTTTTTCCTCTGGGTGACAGCTACATAAAGCAAGTATTAATAACAAGTCTTAAGGTCTATTTCTAGGACATTAGGCACACAAAAAAGCCCAGTGAATCAACCTGGCTGCCAACCTTCTGAACACTGCCTAGACTTGAAAATCAAAGTACAAGTGCACAGGCCACTCCTTCAAAAGTTTCTACAAAGTTTTCACTCTTTGTACTCTTTTACTGGAAATTTCCTTATGTTTAATTGTGGAAGACAAATGACTCTTTTAATAAAGAGCTGGGCACAGGACAACTTACTGATAACACATGCTAGAGCAACAAAACTGAATAAGCTGTCTTTAATCCATCAGGAAATTAAGTGCTCCAGGAACCGCTGATGTACTCAAGAGGTTTCATTACCTCATAATTAATATCTGTATTTGTCAGTTTAATCATTTAGCAATTTAATCAAGATGTAAACACAAAAGAAAGACACAGATTAGTTATATAGCCATAACTTCCTGGATATTATTTGGGCAGGCCAGAAAATTCCAATATTGTAAATATTGCTGTCAACATGAGCTTGCTTATTCATAAAGAGCCACCAATGTGATAGGGGACATTGAGATTTCCTCTGCAGAGGAAATGTAATAGTCTTCACCTTGGATCTTGTTAAAAGCTCACAAACCAATGTTTTCCAAAGGCTTGAAAGATTTAGGATTGTGATTTTAAATATAAAAGTCACTGATGTGTAAATGGCAATTAAAGTTTTTCAGGTGAATCTTCAGTACCACCCCCAAGGCCAAGCTTCCAATGCTACCAGAGCTGAAGAGCAACAAAACCTGACTTGGTACATGGAAGAAACTGCAAGCAGAAATTCGGGCAGCTGAGATAAATAACCTGACACTGGGTTTGTATAATATTTACTGTAAAAAGGAACTCTCACAGCAGGAGCAGATGAAATCTAAGGTAGAAATAATCTATATTGCAAGTATTTTCACTACTAAGAAGCAAACCAAAGCTAGTTAATGCAAACATTCATCAGAAACTGATCAACTTCTGACCTGTATCATCAACTGACTCAAGCACAAATCCTTCTTCCTGGAACAAAAGGATTGTCTCACTCATTGTGTGATTTACATCCTTAACAGTGGTGTCTGCACAGTTGGACTCAACTGCAAGAAAACCCAGCAAATAACCCAAATTAAAAAAAAAAATACAATATGGACTAATTTTTCAATCACACGACAGAGAATGCCACCAGACAAAACCAGCGAGAAATAGGAAACTGTGGTTTTGTTTATAATCTCACTTATGTTCACCAGTTCCTTCTCATACTCTACACTTCCCTTCACTGGTCCCAGAATGACCAGGCTGCAGCAGAGACAGAAGAACTGATCTGGAGAAAACCCACACAACAGAAAGTGTTTAGGGGCAAAGGTGTTTAGTTTCAATCCCTGTTTCCAGTTCCAGGCAAGTGCATGGCAGTGTGGACATCTCTGTCAACAGAAAAGAAACAAGTAGCACCAGCAGTAAAGCAAGGGGAGGCAAGAGCAACTCTATTCCTTTAAAGCTATTCCAGAATTCTCTGTTTTAAACTAACACTCTGATGGGGAAGTAAGGATTTAAGATAGCAAAAATTTCTCAGAAATAGTTATCAAAGCTTAATTTCTTTCATCAGCATCAAACCAAAAGAAGGTTAACAACACCTTTATGAGCTACTTAAGAGTCATTTGGTGCAGAAATACGAAGCCAGAAATAGAAGCAAAGATTTGTTTCTTTTGGAAAAGACCTTTTAAGCTCTCACTAGGAAAGTTCGCTGTTACAGGACACCCTTATTTGGGTTTCTTTCCCCCTCAAAAGGGACATCATGCTGTGAGCAGCAGGGTGGACCAACAGCATATCCAACAGGATGTCACATGAAAGTGTTTCTAAGCAATGTCAAGTCACAAATTTGGAATCCTTAAATCAAATAAAATTATCCTAAAATGGTGGATGAAGCGGTTTGGGGGGGAAAAAAAAGCAAAATAAATGAAGAAAGGAAAAAGGCACAAGGATACTACAAAAAGCTGAATGTGAGCGACATTAGGCATTAACACAGGAACAGAGGGTTTATGTGAGATGGAGCAGACACTGCAAACTCACTGGCTGTGCTGTTCTCTGGCAGATCTTGTGACAAAGGACGTGATTCCTCCACATCAAGGATGTCTTTATCTAGGACATTTTCCTCATCCCTCAACAGGATTTCTTAAATACAAAGCACATAGTTTTAATCATTCTAAGCCTTAGTAGTCATGAAATAGCCTCATACAGCCTAATGTTAGTGAAGGTTAATACTCTGCAAAGAAAGCAAGCTCAGCTTCCGCAGATGGCCGTCAGTGGCACGGCTGTCTGCAACAGCACACAAAGGAGGGGATTAGTCCCAAGTTTGAGATTTCCACCTTTTTTTTTTTTTTTTTAATATGGCCTTGATAGTGTCAACAGGTATCAATCTGTAAGGTTTACATAAATGCTCTGAGCCATAATGATGTAGAAACTACTTTGTTGCCTTTGTTATTACAACAGTAAGGATAAAAATACTGCACTATTTCACCTGTGAAAATAGAAATTAAATTGTTAAACATTAAGCATAAATTTAATGCCTTTATTTCTAAAATAATGAAATACAGCCTTTAAACCAATTTGACTTGGCAGTGTCAAAGTGATCATAGACTTAATGACAGGTAGGAAAAATATATGTATGAAAACAACAAATAACATAGAATTTATGTTTGACAACAATCGCTTTGGTGCTGTCTTAACTGTTTTCCTGTAAGAATAAAAATATTTGGAAAGGAACTGATTCTGTTTGCCTGCGGCAAACCCTACCAATCATATCTGCAGCATCCTCCTCATCCCCAAAATGGTCATCCTGGAAGGAGTAAACATCTTCATGCAGCACAGATTTGTCTCTGCTGGTGCTGGCTGAGTTGGGATCAGCCACCAGACTGTTACTGCTCGTCAGGACACTGCCCTCAAAGAAGTTCTGTCTCTTCAGTGCTACTGCTTCTTCATCTGAGGGAACACACAATTCCTGATCCCTCATCTGTGTGAGTTTTATAAACCCAGATGTATCAATTTCCTAATTTTCCAAGTAATTTTTAAAAGATTGCAAGACATCCCATACCTCAAATGGAATAAAAAATAAACAAGGTTATCTAATTTAGGAAAAGCAGGAAATGTTTGATTTGGTTCTCAGTCTCTGACACCAGATTATATTGCTTACACAAAATTTTAAACCTAAGACAGCATGATAGGCCAATCAGCAAAAGCATGAAACAAATGGACTTTTAATCAAAGCTTTTTCACACGTGGAAAGGGCTCACATAAAAGTTTCACATAAGACACACTTCTCCTTATGAAATATTTCTAATTTCTCAGCTTCTCTCACCAAAGTTTCTATCACCGAGAAGTATACTGCTTTCATAATCCTCTGTAAGTGTGATTTCTTCAGCTCTGCTCTGATTCAAGGTAAAATGTTCAGCAACATCAATGGCTCTGATGAAAAAAATATTATAAAAATATAGAGTGAACTGAAACTCATTGAGCATTCAGCTGGAATGTCAAAACTTGTTTCTACACAGCCTTCAATCCTGGCATTTTATCACAAGCCCCCATATTCTCCACTCTCTTTTGCCAGTAAACTTGGGCTTTTGCGATTTTGTTCCCATCCAAGCCCTGGTACCTACCAGACCCTTGTCAGAAGGCAACTCATTAGTGAAACATCCTTTAAATCAAATTACACAACTCTTTGGGCAGGTAGAAAAGGCACCTTTACAGATTTAGCACACTGAGGCACTTTATTCAAGTGTATTATATTGCAGCTGTAATCACAAAATAATAAACCCTTACTGATCCCATCAAACCATATTTATGAGGAGGAACAGAGCAACCCCCAGTGGAAATCTCTTGTCCTGGACCTTTGGGGCATCAGAGCCATCAGAAACATGACTTAGCCTCCTGGTTTTTATCAGTTTTCTACATTAATGCTGCTTTGTGTCAAAAAAGCCTAAGAAATATGCTGGCTTTTTCTCAGGAGCCAGGCTGACTATTGCTGATAAAACACCCCAGCCCCAGAGAGCAGTGGAGCAGAAACAAAATGAAGTTACCCAGTGGAACAGTGCAACACTGTGTGGTTACTGGCCACATCTTTCAGGATTAATACTAATTTTTATCTCTTCTCTTGAGGTTCCGAAAGCTGTTTGTATCCTTCACTCAGACAATTTAAAATCCTGAAGTCTAAGTTCAAGACATTATTCCATTGTGAAGGTCTGTTGATTAAAGGACTGAGGAAAACTACCAAAGCACAACGCCTGTAGCTGTAGCCTTGCAAAGCTCAGAATTTGGGAGAATTCAGTTATTAAATCTAAACAACCCAACCTGAGTCTTGATCAGATAACACCAAGTATAGCTTTTACTTCTGAAAATTCTAAAAGAATGAATAAAAACTAGGGAAGCATTTACTTTACATCCGGTAGCGGTGCTTCAAAATCATGAAATTCTTCAGGTAATGTAATGGACTGATAAGCAGCCTCAAAGTTCTCTTCTGGAAGGTCAAGAAGCCCTGAAATAAACAGACAACATAACAAAATAAGTATCAATAAAATAAAAGTAGTGTTCTCTCCCAAGTAGTATAATAAACCTATAAACCTGTCAGGAGGGGCTGCTGCCATTCTAAATCACAGAACAGTAAAGCTTAGGCACCCAAAAGTGGAATTTCAGTTTCCATGTCCTTAAGATGATCTATTTTTTACAGACACATACAAAAGAGTCTGCTGCAACAGGACCTGAAATACTTAAATACTTGTGTTGGGGAACAGCTGCTTTAAGTCCCTGGAAGGTTCTCCCAGCTGAGACTGGGAGACTCTAGCCAGAGTCTTTCACAGCACTGCAAATGAACCACTGTGCTTTCCTTTCCTCTGCTCTGTCTCCATAATACTGTTCTCCAGCATCAAATAGTTATGTACTCAGACTGCCAGTTACTTGGGTATCAGAGGATCCTGGAAAAAATCACGTGAGGAGGGATTTCTCAAGGTCATCCAACCCAACCTTTTGCTCAGAACAGGGTTAATTTCAAAGTCAGATCACTTTTGACCATTTCTGTTGATGGAGATTTCACAGCATCCCTGAAAAGCCTCTTTCAGCATTTTACCACTTCTGCTGAGATTATTCTCCCCACTTCTATCTAGGTAAAGTCTCTGTTGCAGCAGTGGTGACTGTTGTGTGCTCTTGAGCTGTGTGGTGCTCTCCAAGTTGCTATAGGATCTATCTCCAAAATAGCCAGCAGTTGTGGCTGGCAGATTTCAGTTGCATATTAAGGAAAATTTCTTCACTAAAAGGGTTTTCAAGCCCTGGCACAGGCTGCCTAGGGTAATGCTGGTGTCACCATCCCTGGAGGGATTTGAAAGACATGTGGTATTTGGGGACATGGCTTAGTGGTGGCCTTGGCAGTGCTAGGTGAACAGTTGGACTGGGTTTTGGAGGGCTTTTCCAGCCTAAATGGTTCTGTGATTCTATAATTCTGTGATCATATCCTTGAGAATAATGCAGAGTAATTATTCACTATTTTGCAAACAGGCCAGGTCACACAGCACATTAAAACTGGCAGTAGACACTGCTGTTCTCAGACTCTTAGACAACAGTGCCTCCCATTTATTGCCTAAGTATGACAAACACAGAGCCTGTTGGGAAAGGCTCCAGTCATCTCTGCTCCCTTCTCCCTGTCTGCATGGCTAGAGCTCAAAACACACTGTCAGGTCTGGCACTGACACTGTTCGACATGTTGTTGGTGTCATCAGAAATTAAAATTAATTATCTAGCAATGGAGGCTGAACTCAAGCATCTTCATGTAAGTCCTCTTAAGATACTGCTTCTGTTAAGGGAGTCAAAGACCTGAAATTGCACTAAATTAAGCCAGACTAAACACCAGCAGTAGGTGCTAGTATGTTCAGTTTCCTTTGGGGTCAGTAATGTGTATTTAACAGAAATATCTGAAAATTAACTTGTAAAATGAGAGTGGTACAGGACACAGATGAAAAAACGCTGAATTTTGTGTATACCTGGACGAAAGGCTGTCTTCATTTTGGTCAGAGCTTCATTGCAGTCTGCCAAGAGGTACTTTGCTTTCCTGTTGTAAATCCGCACCACCCCCAGGAGTAAGTGTCCAGAGGTTCGCAGAGCAATAGCAAACTGTGAGGATTTAAATTTAAGAAAAAAGTTGTTCAGGAGTTAGTATGTTTGGCAAAAACGTTAAAATATTACACACAAGCAACAGAGTTCTCTACAAGAGACCAGCACCTCCACCCCAGGACTGTCCAGGAGATCCCCCCTCATGCCACAGCCTACCTTTGGGGAGAGGATTTTTTGTACTGTGGCCTCTAAATTGCACTCAAAGATATGTGCCTTGGTGAGCTTCTTCTCCCAGTGGGCAGCCAGCCAGATTTTGGCCAGCGGCCCCCGCTTGTTGATGAGCAAATGGACGTAGAACATGGTGCCTGGCCAAAGGTCTCAGGGCAGACCTGACAAAATTCCCTGAGCTCTTCCCGTTGCAACAGGAGATGGGGGACCAAGTGGGATTAGGGATTTAATGGAATCTGAGGGGTTGGGGGGCCCAGTCGGTGCTATGGGGAAGGGGGAATTTAGTGGGATCTGAGGGGATGGGGGGACACAACCAGGCACTGAAGGGGATGAGAGGATTTATGGGATCAGAGGGGACAGGGTACCCAGGCAGATATTGAGGGGATGTGAGGACTTAGTGGGATCCAGAAGGGCTGGGATCACCCAGCTGGGTGCTGAGGGAATGAAAGGATTTAGTGGGACCCTCAGAGGGTGGGTGGGGGGGATTTGGCAGGATCCTTAGAGGATGGGTCAGGGTGGATTTAGCGGTGCCTGAGGGGACAGGGGGATCCAGCCAGGCCCTGCGGATTTAGCAGGACCCGAGGGGATGAGGTGACCAAGTCGCTGAGGGGACAGCGGGCCTGAGCAATGCCAGGAGGGACGCGTGGGATTTAGCGGGATCCTGAGGGATGGACGGGCACAGCCGGCGCTGAGGAGCCCTGGGGGGGATGAGGAGCCCGCTCGGTTCGGCGGGATCGAGGGGGATCAGCAGGCGCTGAGGGGGCTCGGCGGGGCGGGCGGACCCTCCTCAGGCCTCAGCCGAGGGCGGGAAGGCGCCGCGGCGGGGTCCCCACACCGGGCCCGCCCTCGGAGCCGGTGCCGGGCAGCGCCCGCCGCAACCTCCGTGGGCACTCGCCACGGACCTGCCGCTCTAAATGTTCCCCTGCTTCCTGGGGCTAACCACCAATACCCACACGTGCCCGGGAACACGTTGTCGCACCCCTCATTTTGGGTTCATGAGAGTGGAGAGCAACCTCACTCTCCCCATCCGCCCTTCTTCCTCTCCTCCCTTCCTCTCCTTGTCTTCTCCTCCTCTTCTCCTCCCGATCCCTTTCACCCTTGACGTTCTAAGAGCCCGTCTGCAGACACCACCCCATCTCTTTCTCTGCAGGTGAGCAGCTCCTGCGTGGCTCCAGACACGTCTGATAAAACTCCCCTGATGAAGGAAATTTGCAGAAGAAAACAAAACAAAAACAAAAACAACAAAAAAAAAAAAAAAAAAAAAAAAAAAAAAAAAAACCAAACCAAAAACAAAAAACACAGAGCCCAGAGCCTCGGATTGGGCCTCTGAGCAGGGGGGAAAGGCAAAAGGTGCACAGCCATCCATCTGTGTCAGCTCCAGCCACCCCTGAGAGAAGACAGTATGTTTGTACACTTAGGTATCACCAGCCAGGAAAAAATCGCTTGTCACCCTCTGCTTCGTGCTTTCCATGCTTTATATTCAGGCAGAACAAGTGAGGCTCCCGTTGCTCCCAGGCACAGCCCAGAGCATCAGCTGTTGCCATATCACGAGGCACCTGAGGTTTTCCCTGTCTCCCTGGTGTTAGCTGAAGATAACGAGATCTTAATTATCACCAGGAAAGTGCTGAGCCTCATCCCAGCACTGCTCTGCATCTGGTCATAGTGGCAAGCAGGGCTCCATCCCTCCAGCTGTCTTTGGGCTGGGGCTCAGACGTTTGGGGAAGGAGAGGGATTTTTGCTATAAACCATCCTTGGAATGGTGTATCCCCCAACGGGGACTTGGAGGAGCTTCCCACGAGCCCCAGAGCAGGTATCCACTGCTCTTCCACGACACCAAACCTGTCTGGGAACTCCATGCCCTGCAAGAGGGGAACCACCCTCACTGATGCCCACTGTGCAGCTCCAGCCCTCCCCAGAACCAAGGCTCATGTCCAGCCCTGCCTGCCTTGCTGGTGGCAACAGCTCCCAGGAGCAGATTCCTGGATCAGAAACTCCCCCCACTCCCCCCCCCCCCCCCCAATCCACGGGAAGCACTGGGATGTTGTGTCTGGGGTATACAGGGACTGGCAGTGACAGACAGGGAGGCTGTGATGTGCTGGACATCTCTGGTCCTCTCAAATTGCTGGATCTCTCGGTGATGTAGAGCCAGCTCCTGAGTTGCCTGGCTGCTTTTTCCCTGACCTCCGAGTCACCTTGAGCCGTGCTGGCTGCGGGTGCTCGCTCTGCCATGGGATGCTGTGAATGCTAAGGAGGCAGGAATTAAACTTCACCTCGGTGGTGAGGCTGGATAGGGGTCAGCACTGCCAGTGGGCACCAGACAGCTGTGCACTCCCCAAAACTGAGCTGTACTGCACAGGGCTTGTATTAGGGAACAGAGCCAGGTCCACAGCCTGTCTAGCTCCATCACATTTCTGCTCCTGCTGTCCTCTTCTGCGGGCCTGAGGCTCCCATTTGCTGTCCCTCTCATCCATGTTCAATCATTTCGTCTGAGGAGTGACATGTTCCCATCCCTGGTTCCCCGTCTGGCTCCTTCACCCTATTCCATATCCCAGACTCCTTCCCTCCCTCCTCTTTCCTTTTCTTTCCAAGTCGTCTGTCTCTCCCCTCCAGCACTCCTGCAGTTTCATTGTGAATTTTGGCAGTGCTCCTTCTGACCTTGGCTGTCTCCCTCCTCTCTTTGCTCCTGCACTGGCAGCATAGATCTTCACTGTCTCAGTTTCTCCTCCTCTTCTCTTGGTGCCAGCACCTTGGGGATGGAGTGGCCTTTGCCAGTCCCCATTCTCATGCTCAGCCACTCAGGATCAGGCTGTGGAAGGTTTTTGGACTACCCCGAGGCCCCTTCAAAGGCCTGGGGTCCCCTCCAGCTCCCATCCAGCAATGGCAGCAGGATCCTGGGGCAGCACAGTGCAAGCAGTGATGCCAGCAGGACGCATCCCTCCACCTCATCCCTCACAAATGGCCTCTTGAGCATTGCTGTGGGATTGGGGTGCAGGAGCAGCCCCCCAGGCAGCATAGAGCTCTGACCCCATGGCAGACTCTGCCCTGTCCCTGTATGAAGGCAGGTGGGAGCCACAGCATGAGTGCCTCTGGCTTCTGCCTCACAAATCCCCATCCTGGCCAGGCTCCTGGCCTTGGCATCCTTGGGTGCATGGGCAGCCATTGGACTTGGGTGCTCCAGAATAGAGGGCTTGACCACAGCTCTGCTCAGGAGCAAACTGGTGGCAGTTCTGTCTTCCCAGGGAATTTGGCGATGGTAAGGCAGCAGATCTGCTCCTGCCCATCTGTTCACAGTGATATGCCTGCCTGCTCCAAATCCATCTTTTTCTGCTGATTTGGGACAATCTGTGTCCCATGACCTACTTGTCTCCAAGCATCTCCTGCCTTCGTGCGGAGTGGGTTGGTACTAAAGACTCTCTAAATGTAGTTAACGTGTCAGGATGCACTTACATTTATTTTTAATTCTGCTTCTTTCTCGGCCCACTTCTGGCTACATCTCTGGGGACATTGTGCTAGGAAGCCTCTGTATTTCATAGAGTCACAGAGTCACGGAATGGTTTGGGTTGGAAGGCACCTTAGAGATCATCTCATTCCAAGCCCCCTGCCATGGCAGCTCCATGCCCCTGCTGCAGCTCAGAGACTGAGAGGTGCCATGTGTTGGTCTAGAGTGTTCCAGTCAGCATCATGAATAGACACTGTGCCTGCATAGGTGCTGAGCCTGGATCGTGTTGCACCTGTCCAGCCCTCAGAAAACACAAACGCACTTCTTTATTTGTGTGGCATGCTCTAAAACTCTCTGACCCTTTTTTATCCATTTTAGGTGTATCTGACTCCCTGCCTTGTCATGACACAGGTGGCAAGAAACTCCCATCTGACATCTCCACAGAGAGCAGTGCCCAGACACTATGGATAACACAGAGCCCAGTGTAGCTGCAGAGGAATGCACTGTGTGCAGGGACAGGGTTCAGGACATGATGGAGACAGGGTGCAGGGCACAAGTGGCATCCCTGCAGCCCCAGCACTGAGCTCACCCAGTGCCCACATCACTGGGTGTGCTTGTGGAGATGCTGGAAGCATGTGAAGGTGTTGAAGGGAATGGCAAAGTGATGGACAAACCTTCCCAGCAGCTGTCAGCAGCCCACCTGCTATTGCTTGGGATTTATATCCACATCTCCAGGCACTGCTCCAAATGTGGAAATAGACCACGTCGTATTAACAAACGAGGGAAAGCGTGTGGCTGCCAGCAGGTCGCTGCTGGGGCACGTGCCTGGGTCTGGTGCCAGGTCAGGGAGAAGAAGAGTGCAAGCACTGACATGAATGCTCTGAGGAAAATGGAATAAATAACTTGTGTGTGTGTGTGTGTGTGTGTGTGTGTGTGTGTGTGTGTGTGTGAAGGGGGGCATTATGTCATGGGACTGCAGTGGGATTGTGGTGGAACCGCAGGGCCCAGGAGCTCCTCTCTCCCAGGCTGGGGTGTATCATGCCTGGCCCAAACCCAGGTCAACCCCCACTTTCCCTGGGAATTTGGGCAACATCCACATGGGACCTCTCCCTGCTGTCTTTGGGGCTAGCGACGGTCATGCTGCAGCCCCATTGTTCCCAGCCCAGCTCCACCTCGGGTCCCACAGGGGACTGCTGGTTGTGGGGGGCACGTTCTCCAGGCAGACCCCACACAAAACCTACCGTGCTGCTCTGTCCTCTCCAAAGCCCCTCCCCACGCAGCCCCCCGGGGTGCCCACGGTGGGTCCCGGCTCTGTCGAGAGGGGTGCACAGAGGGGTCTCTGTTGCACAGGGTAGGTGCACAGCAGGTGCCGGTGTGCACCCGGGCGTGTGCATGTGAGTGCATGTGTGTGCCCCCCGTACGTGTGTGTGTGTGCGTGTGCGTGCGGCGGCCGTGCGCGACCGCAGCTCGGGACACCCACCGCCCGCCCCGCGGCGGCACCGGCACCTGCCCGGGGAGCCGGGGAGGCGGCGGGGGTAGGCAGCCCGACGCGGGGGACCGGGAGGGGAAGCGGGGCAGCTCTGTGCGGGCATCGGCGGGGAGGGCAGACAGCGGAGAAGCGGGAGCGGAGCCCGGTGCACGGAGCGGGGCCACAGCCCGGTGCGGGAGCGGGGAACGGGAGGACAGACCCCGGCGGGAGAGCAGGGTCCGGTGAGGGGCAATTTAGTGGAGTCACAGGGACACAGGTCCCCACAGGGAGTTTCAGACGGATTCGGGAAGGTGGGTCGCGCAGTGGGAGCCTGGTTTGGGAAGAGGGAGAGCCAGGTGGGACGACCCGGTTCGGAGAGGCAGGTGCCGGGTTCAGGAAAGGGGAGCATCCCGGCTTGGGGGTCGGCTCCAGGGAAGGGGGACAGTCCGGGCGGGGTCTCAGCTCCGAAGGTTGCCCGGTTCGGCTAAGAGAGATCCCGGGAGGAGGAGCAGCCCGGTTCGGAGACCTACGGGGTGGGGCTGGTAGCCCGGTCAGGGGAAGCGACGCCGGGAAGGGGAGGCATCCCGCCCTCGGGGTTCGGCTCTCTGGTTTGGGGAAGCATCCCGGTTCGGGGACCCGTCTCCGACCCAGAGGAGCATCCCGTCCCGCTTCGACCGCTCACCTTCGGCCGCGCAGGCCGGCGGCGGTTCCATGGCGTCCCCGCGGGCGGCGGAGCTGCGGAGCCCGGACGAGGCGGCGGCCGCGGGTGCGGGGGCTGGTGTGGGCGCGGGGGGGCCGGTGCCGGCGGGCCCGGGGCTGGCGCTGGCGCTGGGCTGCGCCCTGGGCGGCGCGGCGCTGGTGGTGCTGGCGGGGGCCGTTCCGCGGGCGGCGCGGCCCGACCCCGCGGTGCCGGCGCGGCAGATGGAGCGGCTGGAAGCTCGGGCAGCCCGGCTCCGCGCCCGCCTCGACCGCTGCACCGTGGCCGGGCTGGCGCTGCTGGCCCTGGGTGGGCTCCTGCTCGCCGCCCTGCTGCTGGCCGCCGCCGCCGCCCGCCGCCGCGCCCGGGCCGCCCGCCGCACCGGTGGCACTTATGGTTCGGTACGGCTGCGGCTGCGGAGGGTATCAGCTGAAGGGACGCGGGCGCTGCTCGAGAGCCAGCTGAGCCCCCCACCCCAGCCCCCCGAGGGGCCCGGCTCCTAGCTGTGCGCACCCCAGGGACCCCTCGCCACTGGCAGAAACGGGGTCCTCTTGCTGCACTCCAAAACTGATACCATTGGGTGAAACTTCGCCTACACCAGCCTTCAGCCGCCATTCTCACCTCCTTGAACCTTTCTTGAATGGTGCTCTGACCCAACAGCACCAGACTGATGAGGCTTTGAGGTATTCCACCAGACTGCATGGCCCTGGCCTGGGTTGTTCCCCACCACCAGCACTGGGACAGCATGGCCTTGGGACCTTTGGGACCTTCTGTCACCGCCTCAGCACTTTCCTGGACGGGATCCTGCCACCAGCATCATGGCAGTGGCACAATCAAGGCAGCCTTGGGATTTCTGTGCCATGGTCGGTTGCAGCCTGGACTGGATGTGAGGCTGAGCTCCTTCCCACAGCCAGGACCTGACTGCTCTTCCCTACAGATCTGTTTCTGCCATCAGTGACCATTTTTAGCAATAGTTTGCTGTAAAACTCTGGCACAGAGCTGGTGCTTGCACTGCTTTGGGTAGAAGAGGAGGCAGCAAGCCTGCCCACCACCTGTGGGGTGGGGTCCAGCCCCCTGCCAACCCCCAGCCCTCACACCCCACCAGCTCCTTTCTGCAGAGTAGGATAAAGGCCAGGACACACGCCTGCACCGTGCCAAGCATCCCACTACCACCAGCAGCCCTGGAATGGCCTCTTCAGAAAGCACGGTGCTCTGTACAGAGAGAGCAGATGATTCTCAGTGCCTCGAAGTGACATGGTGGCTGTGTCCCACGCTGGCCTGGCAGTGCTGCTGCTGGGGTGTCCCCATACTGGCCTTTCTGCTGATTCAAGGGCCGTTGTCTGTGGTGTGAAGGCAAAATTGCATCTCGGGAATTAAATATGAAGCGTCATTAAAGCACAATGTTCTGTGGAAAGAGAAATGGGTATGAGCAATGTGCTGGGAAAGGGAAATAACAATCCCACTGGAAAATGCAGACCCACAAAAGGTGCTGTTTATCATGAACTGCCACCAGTTTTCAATCCAACCCATAAGCTACCCACTTCAGACATTCTCAGGCAGGGACAAATCCCTCCAGACAGCCTGACACAAAGAAAAGTGATTTTTACATCTGGTTGCCTTTGTTGGGTTTTATTCCAGGGCTTCCACTGTCTCCTTGTATGCTGGGAATGGTGTCCTCTGACCTGTGTTTCCATATAATGCTTCACAGATGATTCTTCTGGCTGCTGTGAAGTGCCACATGCCTCTCTCCCTGTCGCCACATCACCAGCCACGCTCTGTATTTATTGTAGGATTCCAGGAAACAACTTTGAATCGCCTCACACCTGCAATTCTGGCACCCACGTTTCCCTGGGATGAAAACACACTTGGAGTGAAATGGGTGGCTGTGCCCCACTGTCCCCAAACAAACATTGTCTGTCCCCAACAGCCCTGGGACAAATGGCTTAAATCAGAGCCTGGAGGGCCAAATGAAGGGTCCAAGGAGAGCAGGGGAGGCAAATGTCATTGTGGCTGTCATGGAAGTGCTCTAGGGTGGAGGAGGGGGTGATGCTGTGGGAGGGAGGGAGGGAAGAGAGGGAAGGAAAGGGAGGAAGAGAAAAAGGGGAGAAAGGGGGAGCTCTGAGTCTTCCCAAGCAAGGCTCTGCCCTGAGAAGGGAGATGCCCCTCCTGCAACTCAGCGCTGGCCCTGCATTTCTGGATTAGTAAAATAAACCCGTTAGATGGAGAAGTCATCCACATCCCTTTTTTGTTGCTTTAAATAAAATGGAAGGAGTGTTTTCAGGATGAAAAGCTGAGCCTGGTGAAGGTTACAGCTGTTAAGCACCTGCTGTATGTGAGCACAAGAAATATTCCCATGGATTAGGCCATGAGGCTGCTCAAGAAACTGCAGGAAGGGGCTGTTACTGCTTTGTCAGCACGTTGCTGGACTGTGCCTTGAGTCCCTGCAGGACTGGGGGGAAGCCTCTACATGGAGAGAGATATATTTACAATGAACAACTGTGTTAAGGAACAGCACCATTAAAGACGATTCCCCACTGAGAACTCCAGGGCTGGGATGTGATCTTGTACACAGCCTCCCCTAGGCTGAGGTGTAGGGTGGCTGTGGCAGAGAGACATGGAGCTGTCTGACCTGGCTGTCCATTCATCACTCTGGCAGGCACTGGGAAAGAGGCACTGGGAAAGAGGCACTGCTTAATGTGCAGGGGAGTAGTAGGAAGCAGTCCAAAATATTTCAGAATGCTGAGAAAAATCTGGCAGGGAAAGGCTGATACTGTGCAGCCTGAGTGGAAGGAGGGCCAATGGCTCTCCAGTCCCCCAGTGATGGTGTTTTGGGGGTGTCTTTGTGCCGGGGTGAGCAAAGCAAGCAGGGAGGGCCCGGCATGCCTTTCCCAGTTCCATATAACGGGGGCTGCTTTGTTTGCCTGCTGGGCCACACACACGACTTCCCTGTACCCAGGATCCAAGGGATGTAACACCGGCTGCAGGGTAATTAGCGACGCCGGGGGTTCTGCCATCCCATCGGGAGCATGCAGGCAGGTGCTGTGGGCTGGGCGGGCTGGCAGATGGCCTGAAGGACTCTCTGGGGATCCTGAGCCATTTCCAATAAGCCAGTGCCTCTCTTCAAACGTGTAGTGGAAGTGCTGCTGCTGGAGGAGGGAGGCTGAGCCTGTGCCAAGACCGCACACCCAGCCCCAGCCACTCCTCACAGCCTTCCCATAAAAATTAACACGGGGAGTGTTACTGTGCTACCGTGCATGTTAATGTTTCCTGTTGCTTAGGGCAGAAACAGCAGGGACAGGGACACATGACTGAGGGCCTGAACTGTCCCTCCTGCTGAAGGGAGACCTGGCCCTTGCAGCCACTGTGGAACAAACCTGCAATGGGGGTTGCTGCCCCCCCAGCCATTCTCAGAGAATGTGGTTTGTGCTGGTCACAAGCCCTACAGATGGAATAAGGAATGCGCTTGGAATCACTGGTCCTCAGGAGCCACCTCTGCTATGCTCCAGTTCCTTTGGTGGCACCCAAGCCAGCTGTGGGGACGGTCTCCTGTTCCCACTATCCTGTGACATGGAGAGGAGGATCCGTGCCTCCTTTCACCCCTCCTTTCTGGAGAGTGGATGGCTCAGCCCTGGGAGCCCAGAGGCTCAGGCAAAGGCCTGCAGCAGACACTTGTCTCCTTTGGAACCCACTCCCCTCCTCTGCCACCTGTTTCCCAGCTGCACAACACCATGGACCCGCCGGGGCCGGGCGCTGCAGACAAAAGCCGGTTCCTCGCCCTGCCGCAGCCTCTCCCCGCGCTGACTCGCTTTAATTAGCCCCATCAAAGCCGGCTGCGTCTCTCGCTCCTGGTAGGTCGCAGAACATGATTAATTCAGGCACAGAGAACAGCCGCCCCCGACAGAGAGGGCCTCTCGATGAGGCCAAAGCTGTTTCCTCTCCCCCATCCAGTCTTTCAACCCCAGCAGCAAGGCTGGGAGCTTCTTTCTGCTGGAACGAAGCTGTGGATAGGCACAGGCTGTCCCAGGAGCCAGAGGGGACAAGCAAGAGCAATGGCCTCACCGAGCCTGGGTCTCTCTCCATCCCTCCCATCTGTTCTGGTCATGGGCATTGCCCACAGCCCACCCGTGGGTCTGCAGTTGGGACTACCCCCAAAAAACCTCTGGGTAGTGCAGTGGGTCTGGGCTCAGAACCAGCCCCTCCACGAATGGGAGTCCATGCATGAGCAACTCCATGCAGGAGTTGCTCTAACTCCTCCCAGCACCAGATTTCTCCAGCTGGTCTTCCCTGCTCCCACATATGTAGGGCCCAGGGTGGCACACACCATAACACAGCTTTATTAACTGCATTTGTAGGCAAAAGAGGTTTTAAAAGGAAAAAGCCTTTTGGGAAAAAGAGATAGATGGGGGGATCCCTTCCCCCTTTATATTTCTGCCAACGCAGCTGCGTGCAGTGTTCCAACAGCACTCAATGCCCCGGAGAGGCAATTACTGCAGGAGCAGGGCTGGGCTGCTCTCCACTTCATTTTCCTAATACAGTTACTTGTATTGGAAAAGCGCTGCTGCTCAGGGGAAGATACAAAGTGAGTTCCCAACATGAATCCTCTGCCTCGGGAAGGGCTCTGGGGCTTCCCTTTGCACAGCAGGGAACAGAGGGGCCACCCCAGTACGCACCAGCACAACACGGTTCTCAGGTTTTTATTTCAATCTTATGAACATTCTTCCAAGAGATCAAACATGAGAAGAAAAACAGTTTGAGCCCCTGACAGGAGAGATGAGCTACAGGCCCAAATCAACTGAGCTGGGGAATCTGTAGGGAAGGGAGGCTTCTAGAGAGCTCAGGAGCCTGAGCCAAGCAGATCTCACCCATTCTCCCCAAGCCAGCCAGGCAGAGCCACACGCAACAAGACCAGCAGTAGAAAAACATGTTTTGAGAAACCTCTTTTGCACAGCTCCCTCCCTCTTTACTCCAGATCCATGCAGTGCCCAGTGGGCATCCCTCGCCACACTGCCTGCAGGGCTTCACAGACACCCCAGGAATGAAAAACACCATGGCTTCAGGGAAGAGAGGGGGCAAGGTGAGCCAGGAATTCAATCTATGTCTCTTCTCATGCACATCAAAAGCTTTTCTGGTGCTGCTCTTCAAAGCCAGCAGGCACAGCCATAATCCCAGCTGCTGCTGGGGGTCTGCCCATGGAGACCCTGTGGGTTGGGCTTTCCAGCCCTTCAATAAGTGCCTTGCTCAGATACAGAGCAAGAGAGAACCCCACTCTGTGGGGAGCCCACTCCAGCTGTCCCCTTCAGGAGGTTGCTGTGGCTTCCTGCAGAGGAGCAGCAAGGAGCCAGCTCCCTTCTCCCACCACTTGTGGGACCCCAGCAGCACCCCAGAGAAGCAGAAAAATTCCACAGCACCCAGGCTGTTCCCAGAGGGCTACACCCCACGCTCCCACCTTGCTGGGTGCAAACAGCTGGGCACCTTCAGAGGAGCAGAGAAAGAAATGACCTACTACTGCCTCCTCTTCCATTCTGCAAACAGGGAAGCCTTTATAGCTGATGGGACACAAGGGAATGTGGCCCAAAACTGAGAGAAGGAAAACACTGCTGGAAAGATCACGCCCATCAGATGAGGAGTGAAGAGGTGAAGTGCCCCTGCTTCCCAGAAAACTTGTTCACCAGCAGCCACGTGGTGACTCCTCACATGAACATGTCATCGTAGCCTGGAGGGGGAAGGTGGTCAGGGTCCGGCCTGGAAAGAAATTCAGAGCAGAGTCAAACAGAAGTGAGAGCTCAGGCCTGCAGCAACAGGGATGAGCTGGGATCCAGTGGCAGGCTGGAAGCAGGCTGGAATACCAGCGTGGCCAAGGACCTACCCGGATCGCCCAACTCCTAAGGGGCCAAAGGGGTCAAATCTGGCGCCTGGGGGAACAGCTCCTGGGGGAAGCCGGCCTGGGATGCCTGACGATGGGTCAATGCCAGGATGCGGGATGCCAGAGTGGAGAGGATCCACAATCATTCCCCCACTCCGACCTCTGGAGAGAGAAAAGGGAGAGGAGGAGATGAGACTGGTACTGGAGAGAACTGAAGAAATGCTGAGCATGGGGACATGGGGTTAACCTGACACATGGCATGTGGGAAGGAAAGCTCCCAGGAC
This sequence comes from Anomalospiza imberbis, assembly GCF_031753505.1. Taxonomy (NCBI): domain Eukaryota; kingdom Metazoa; phylum Chordata; class Aves; order Passeriformes; family Viduidae; genus Anomalospiza; species Anomalospiza imberbis. The sequence continues at coordinate 7,524,477 of NC_089697.1, read as the reverse complement.
CAGCCAGTGCAGCAGCCTATGGAAAGAAGACAGAGACCCCTGCAGAGAATCCCAGAATTGTTTGAGTAGGAGGGGACCTCCAAGCTCATTTCATTCCAACCCCCAGCCACAGGCACAGATGTCTTCCACTAGACCAAGTTCTCCCAGGCCCCATCCAATCTTGAACATTTCCAGTGATGGGACAGCCACAGCTTCTCTGGACAACCAGAGGTCTGGGGTCTCATCATCCTCACAGCAAAGAATTTCTTCCCAAAATCCAATCTAACTTGGCCTGCTCTCAATGGGAACCACTCCCCTTTGTTCTGTCACTTCAGGCCCTTGTCTGAAGTCCCTCTCCAGCTCTCTTGGAGCCCCTCTGGGCACTGTAAGAGGCTCTAAGGTGTCCCTGAAGCCTTCTCTTCTCCAGGCTGAACAGCCTGAGCTCTCTCAGCCTATTTCCACAGCAGAGGTGCTGGCTGTTCCCTCAAGAAGCACCAGACCTGCTGACCTTCACTGCAGACCCACGTTCCATCCCTGCTTCCCATCCTGCTCTGTGCAGTGTTGCAAGAGCCGGATGGGTTCCCACAAGCCTTTCCAAAGAACTGCTGGAAGTCATTTGCTGACCACGGCGAGTCCTCGGAGCTGCCCCACGCTGCGAGTGCCATTCCTCACAGTCGGCTTTGTGCAAATGTGCCTGGAGCCTCTGGACACTGCTGCCATCATACAAGTCATTAACAACCGCGCTAATGAGTTCCATTAGGCCAGAACAGCTGCCCAAAGTGCCCCGGGACAGCCAGGTCCCATGAGCATATTCCTAGGAGTCTGGGTCTCCAGTCCCAGCACTGGCAGGTGTCAGCACACAAATTTGCTTCCATTTACCATCTTTTTTTGTCATTCAGAGAGAAATCTCCGATGAAGCGCCGGAGGCAGCAAGAGAAACAGGGACACCCTTCCCCCAAAATGAATCCCCTCTCCTGCTGCAATCAGGTTTCCTTTGAGTCCCCCTAGCTCCAGGCCTCTCTTTCCAGCCGAGCAGGGACATTTTTAGCTGCCCCTTTTCTAGCCAAACCCATGGAGAAACAAGTCTTGCAAGAGGGGAAAAAATGCCATCCCCACAGGAGAGTGGTTCCAAAGAGGAGTCTCCTCTGGGCTGCAGGACACTGCACAATGACACCACAAGCTGGTTATTGTCTGACTGTGTGTTTCTAACTGGAGTGGAAGATGACAGGTTCTCCTTGCCTGAGCAAACCAAATATCAAGGATGTATCTGTGAAGCTCAGTCTCCCAGATGGCCCAGCCTCTGCCCAGGCTTTCTCCAAGTGCCTCAGACAGCCAGGAGGCTTGAAACAGGACTTGAGAATCTGTGAACTCAGCTTTCAGCCTCCCCTTTTGCAGACTGCTGGGCTGGAGACACAGCAGCTGGTAACAGTTTAAATTAGAGGCTTACATTCACTTAACGACGTATTCAGCTTTGATTTACTGCAGGAATTACTGTGTGTTAAATGAATACAAGCTGATTATTAAACAGACACAGATTGCAACCTATCATCTATGCAAGAGACGGGATCTTATTACGGTATTAGAACCATATTGAGCTTTAGCAACTGTCAATTGGTCCCTCACAATTTGCACTGAGCAACCTCCCCCCACTCAGAGACGCTTGGCTGGATACTGTTTCGGTGGTCTTTAACCACCCCATATCCCCCAAAGGCAGAGCAGGGTGTGCTTCAAGAGCCATACTCACCCAAAAGGGTCCAGGTCTTCTCCACCAACAGCAAAGGGACTCAAGGGGGAAGGCCTGAAACACAGGACACAGAAAAATGCTCAGGAAGAACATAGAACCTGCATGTAGCTGTGCCCATGGGTGCTCTCCCATGGCAAACAGTGCAGCACCTGGAGGGCCCTGGAATCTGTGGGACTCTGCATGAGGGGGCCACCACTGAGAGCATGCCCTGCTCCAGGGTGTTGCTGGATGAGGACACTGATGTGTGTGGCAGAAGCTTCCTGAGATAAAGGAAGCCCTGTTATTCCCCCTGTTGTTCCAACTGCTTGGAGCAGGAGCTGTCCATGTATAACAGGAGTTTCCATGTCAGGGGATCCCCAAGCAGTGCTGGGCTAGGCCAGGCTCTCCAGCATATCCCAGCCAGAGACACAATCCCACTTCCAGGAGTGTGGGGACAGTGGGGTGGTGGGCCTGTAGGCAGCTGGCACATCTCCTGTCAATAACCCATGCCAGTAGGATGGTTTCAGAGCAGTGCCCAGCTCTTCCCTGGGCACTGTCTTCCCAAGCCTCTCCATGGAGCCTCTTGCACCCTGAGTGGCAGCAGACAGCAGTAGGGTGACACAGAAGCAAGAAGTCACAGCTGGTCCCCACGAGATGGCAGAGGCACTGCAGTATCTCTTGACTTCCAGCCAAAGGTGATCACAGTGTGTGCGCCAGAGGAGGGAACCCACCTGCCACGTACAAGGGACGACTGGAAGGGGCCGGGAAGGGATGGCAAAGCAGGTGCCATGTGTCCCCTCTACCCAGCATTGCCAGCAATCGTTCCAAGGGCAAAGTGGGGTCAGGAAAACTGGAAGAGGAAATCTTGCACCCCACCCTGGCTGGGTGCACCTCTGGTGTCCCTCCCAAAAGCTGCTCAGCCACACAATGGCATTGTCCTTCCCACTAGGGTCCTTGCTGTGCCAGCCCCAACGGTCCCTCAGCCAGCAGGAGCAGGGCCACTGTCCTTCACCCCACACCTCACCTCCCAGCCCCAGCCCCTGCCTGTTCCCTCCTGGGTCTGTCAGTCCAACACACAGCTCCAGAACAGCCCCTCCCTCTCCAGCAACCAAATCAAACCCAAGTGTCCAGGCTGATCTAGCTGGGGAAGGTCTGGATCCTTTTCACTCCCCATCCCACGTGCAAGATGGGGACCTGATGTGTAGTTTGGGGGGCTCTACCAGGACCACATCCCCTCTAACAGGAGGCTCTCAGCAGCCACACACTCTTTCCTCACCTGGATGGGGTCCTTGTGCCCATCGGCTGCCGGGGAGGGAGCCGGAGCGGGTTCTCATCCCAGTGCGCATCCTCTTTGGACTCAGGCTCCTTTCTGGCCTTTCCTGCAGGGGCCCCGAGGGGAGCAATGATGCCTGAAGTGATTCTTGTCCTCAGCTCCTCGGTGTTCTTGTACACCCTGCACCAAGGAGAGGGAAGGCAGTGGGGTGGGGTGGCCATGGCACCAGGACATGGGGTGCTGGACAAGCTGCAACAGGCATGAGGAGGGGACAGACAAGCTCAAAGTGTCCCTAGCACAAAACATGTCCCCCACTGGCAGCACAGAGGGGACAGGAAGGGGTAACAGCACACAAGGGGACCAAAGCCTTTACCCCATTTCAGATGGGCAAGGTGCCACCCAGCCACTCCCTTCTGCTCCAACCCAACCAGTCTGCACTGGAGGAAAGCACATGACACTGTGGATGTGGCTGAAGCTGTCACATTCCTGGGCAGTGTCCACCCAGCACGGTGCTCTGGAAATAAATGTGCTGGCCTGGCCTGTTCCCAGGTGGGGTGTCTCTCCCCTTGGGTCACACCCACGATCCCTATATGTCCTCTATATCTCTCATGCCAGTGCAGAGGAAGGCAGGGAACAGAGTTCTGGCTGCATTTCAGGACTGGCCTGGGTTTGAACTGGGGAGTAAGTCCTCCAGCTCCCTCAGGAGGGATTTCTGCCTCCCTCTCCATGCCAGTAGGAAATCTGCTCCTGCAGAAAATACCAGGAAACTGAAATTACTTGTGGAAATCGTCCAGGTGCTCTGGGTTGATGTAGTCGGCCACTGCCAAGGTCACATCTGCAACCTTCTGAGAGCTGCGATCCTGGAAAAATGCAGGTAAAGCAGAGTGAGCAGCCTGGCAGATCTGGGAATGAGGGACAGAGAAGCTACAAAAACAGCCCCAGGCTTGGGATACAAGGAACAGGGCTCACCTGCTTCCCACCATGTCCCTGTGCCATGCCTGAATCCCCAGGAGCAAACCCCAGTGTAGAGCAAGATTTTCCCTGGTCCCTCTCCCCAGCTCAGGCTGCAAAGGGTGGAACACTTAGCAAAGCCACCTGGAACAGCTGCTTGTTGGGGGCTGCAGAGAAGTCCTGAGCTTGGAAAGGGACTGAAGCAGGGAATCTCCTGCACTGGACTGTTCAAGGCCAACTGTCCCACTGCCCTGACACAGCCAGGGTTTGACCAGCTTCATGCTGGGCCACATCTGACACAAAAACACCCCCTGGGTCTGCCCGATCCTGAGGGACAAACACCACTTCCAGGCAGAACAAGCAAAAGCCAACATTCAAGAAATTGGCCCGGTGTTCTTTCCAGCCAAGGGACCCCAAACCCACAGAGGCCGCGTGGGTGCTCACCATGACATTGAGGATCATACTGTCCTCCACCATGATGGCCTTCAGCAGCAGCTCATGGGCATCATCCGTGGACTTGTAGCGCAGTGTGTACACCTCCTTGTTGGCTTCCCAGCCAGCAGGCAACAGCTCTGACTTCCTTTCATCAGGACCTGGCTGCAATGGAACAGACGGGCTGCCGAGACCCTGCCCAGGAGCCCAGCATGACCTCCTAGGGTTGGGGGTCTTGTCTTAGCTGCACAGGGAAATCCAGGAGGGAACTGAGGTTTTTGGGTGGGGATCCCTCAATGCCTTCCAGGTTTTGACAGGACAAGCAGATATTTCCTAGAGGCTGGCCCTGCCTGCTTGCCAGCCTCCCACAGCATCCCTGCACTGGAAGAGGAGGACACAACAAGCAGGAAGAGGTCACAAATACCCACATAGGAGACAATGCTCTTCCCTGTCAGACACCTTGCACCTCCTCAGCAGGATACAGAGCTGTCTGGGGCATAGGGGAAGGCTGCCATCATGTCCATCCCAGCCCCACATCAGTGCTTCTGGGGGGCCCTGCCCTACACAGTCACCTTCTATGGTACTGAGGAGAGTCCTCTGCTGTGACAGTGCCCTGCACCCCCCATTACCCCCCAACACCACATCAGGCACTCTCCCAGCACCCATCAGGATCCTAATTCACTAGACGCCCATCTTAGCACTGGATCCAGAACTAGACTGCCCCACTCTCTGGTATTGCCCCAGTACATTTCCTCCTCAGCACTGAACTGGACACCTCCCTGTTCTTACAGAGTTCTGCTTCACCACCAAGCTCCACTTAGCACTATACTAACTGTCTTCCCAGAGTTACACTGAACGCACCAGCATCAGGATCTCCTGTCTTGCGACATGCCACAGACCATCCCCCAGCATCAGGACCCTCGGCGCCCCCAGTACCGGGATGCCCTCAGCACCGCCATTATCTCAAGAGCGGGACCCCCAACACCGGGACACCCCCAGCCCCGCAGCTGCCCGCTCCGACTTCCACAGCAGTACCGGGCCCCGCACTGGCCCGGGTGCCTCCAAAACCGCCGGCACCGCCCAGTTCCCCTGGCCCAAGCAGCGGTCACACGGCGCCGGCGAGCGGCGCTAGGAAAGACCGAGGCTTCACCGCGGCCTACTAGGCCTCGGCGGCGGCGCGCCGCAGCTCGGCCCGTACCTGGTCGCCGGTACCCAGGCAGCGGTAGCCTTGCCGAATCAGCTCCCAGTGGATGCCGCAGACCAGAGCGTCCTGCGGACGGGAGATCGCGGGCCTTGCCCAGGCGTACAGCGGCTCCAAGCCGGCCATGGCTGCTCCGGGCCGGGGCGGAGCCGGGGCCGCACCGCCCCTCACTAGAGGGCCCCCGTCCGCTGCGCTGGGCCCGAGCCGCCTCCTGCGGCCACAGAGCTACGGCATGTTTTGTTGTGCTCGGCACTGTACGGCTCTTCGAGTTCTGGGGTCGGTTTCGAGCCCCCTGGGACAAGAAGGACATGGAGGGGCTGGAGCATGTCCAGAGAAAGGAATGGAGCTGGGGAAGGGGCTGGAGCACCAGGAGCAGATGGGGAGCTGGGGGGACTCAACCTGGAGAAAGGGAGGCTCAGGGGAGACCTTCTCTCTACACCTTCCTGACAGGAGGTGCAGCCAGGTGGGGGCCAGGCTCTGCTCCCAGGGCACAGGGACAGGACAAGAGGAAACGGCCTCACGTTGTACCAGCAGAGGTTTGCTTTGGATATTAGGGAAAATTTCTTCGCCAGAAGGGTTAGTGGTGGGCTTGGTTGTGCTGGGGCAATAGTTGGACTCGATCTAAGTGGGGTTTTCCAACCTAAAGGATTCCATGATCCTGTGAAGGGTGTCTGCCCAGCACCATCCAGCAACCTCCAGATTAATCACTCTGAGCCTCCTTCCCTGCTCCTGGCTCTTTCTTGTCGTCAGAAAAGCATTTGAGTCCATGCAGGGTCTGCTTGTGCTGTCATAGCAAGCTTTCATGCTGACCCCAAAGGGATCAAAGCACCAAACAGCCATTGATGGGTTTATTTCATCCCTTCCATAACTCCTTGTCTGGGCCACAATGCTTATAACACCTAAATTCTATTAAAGTTGCCATTGAAAGGCATTCAGGGGCTTTTTTGTCTTGCCCCTGCGCCAGAGCCAGTGTCCTCAGCGTGGCTGGCAGGAGGCTGGGGCTCGGGACAAAGCCAGTGAACACCATCATCTGCTGCTTTCCTAATCTGAGCTTCAGCTCCTTGGGGGATGCTCATCTTGACTTCATTATGCGTCAATTAATTAACTTGCACTGCTCGCTCTTTCCATTTCCCTCTCAAGAAGTCACTGATGCTGAACAACCGACCACAGCCCGGCAGGTCCCATGGGAATCACTACCAGGAGACACCACACCTCCTGCCATACTTTGCTGCTCCTTTCTTCAGGGAAGACAGCTGGACTCATCAGGAAAGCTGCTGTGGATTTTCCACAGGAGCTCCATGAGGGAGGCATCGGATGGGGATGAGTTGGGAACAGCAGGAAATGCCTCAGCCGGAGCTTCTCCATCGCTCAGATGTGATTCAGAGCAGCAGCAGCATTTCCACCCCATGGCTCAGCTCACTCCTGGGCAGCAGCCGCGGTTTCAGGCTTTGATGACATCCACATTTCACTTTCCCAGCCTGGCCCTGGGTGGGCCAGGAGCTACCAGTGGCTCCATTTAAATGCCCAGTTCTGAGGCAGAGTTTGAAATCATAGGTCTCCCTCCAGAAACCTGATCTGGAATCCTGTGTCTCACTGCTGCTATTGGACTCCCGCTACGTTCCTGCAGAGTTGTTGCACGGGTTCCTGCAGGTGCAGGAGCACAGGGTATTTAGGATTGGTGGCCTCAGGAGCTGTCAGTGTCTCAGCAGGATCACACCAAAGCTCTGCTGAGCGCTTGCTGAGCTTTCCATTTCCCATCCAAATTTCTGCCATCCCTGTTCACCCACCAGCCGCTCCCCACCCTCCCACCCCTCACTACCTGCTCCCATCCAGCCCTCAGCTTGTCCTCCTGTGGCCTCACCTCCATGTTCATCCTTGATTTATTTTCCCGTGACACCGTGTTGTGTCAGCTGCCCCGGACCACTCTTGGAAAGCGACTTTTGATGCCAAGTCTCCCTCGGCCTGATCAGCCTCTCCATGGGCACAGCAGTGAGGAAAGCAGGATGCCTCCATGCATCCCCTCACCACGGAACCCTCCTGGGAGCCAGGGCTCTGCCATACCTGAGCCCATGGCCCCAGGGCTGACTGCCACTACATCAAAGCTGTTATTCCAGCACCACAGTGCCATGCTGGCCCACATTGCCTGACTCCCTGTTGTCTCCTTCCTCAGCTCCCGTGCTTCTCTCACTCCATGGCTCAGTGATGATGAAAACCACTGGCCACATGAAAGCAGCCCCCTAATGTGAGTTAGGGGCCTGCGAACTGCGTGGGAGGTACGGAGAGCCTGGCCCCAGCTGGAATCAACAGCCAAGTCACTAAGGAGAAGATGAGAATTGCAGAGCTGGCGCAGTTGTGCGGCAAGGCGAGTGCGTCAGGGCGGCTGCCGGGCACACTGGTGCCGTCGTCAGAGCAGCCATGTCCTTTTGTGACTGCTGGAGCCTAGCTGGGAGCAGGAGCGATGCTGTGAGAACTGAGTGAAACCCTCAGAACAGCCAGTGCCCTGATACCTCACACGTGTTCATAACGATTCACGCCCTGCTCTTGCACCAAGGAAGCCACCCTTGTCCGTTTTCCTCCCTCTTTCACCCAGGAACATGATCTGTGGAGATCTGCTCCCTGACAGAGCACGGGTAGGGGTGATGTCCCATGGGAGGCAGTAGCTGAAGCTATCCCAGTTGGACGGCGGTGCTTGGAGCAGGTAAAAGGCTACATCAGCCGGGGTCACCTCCGTCACACGAACCACAATCTCCCCTGACCTTCATACTTTCCCACTGCCTCACTGCTCCCATTGCATGCGCCCACTGTGGTGTCGTAACGAGCAGAAGAGGAAACAGATTTCCCAACCGCCTGCCCCGCTGGCAGCCCATGAGCCCTCTCTGCTGGGAATGGCTGCCAGCACGGCCAGGGCAGCTGGCTCACCCCTGTGCTGTGCTGTGCTGTGCGTGCTGGGTATGACCCAGAGTCTCACAGGAGAAGGCAGAGAAGGGCTGTGGATAATCCCTGGCTGATGTTCAGGTGTCGCAGGCTGCTGCTTTCCTCGGGGTCAGCTTGCTGCTGCTCCTCTCCCATGGATGGGAAAGCCCCCATGCATCATCCAGGGTGAGCAGGGCCAGGGTGATGGATGGCACTGCCATGTTTTCTACCAGAATCTCTGTCCTGCTCCATGCAGGCAGCAGCTTCCTAGCACATAGTGGGAAGGAAAGATGGGATCCCCTGCTGCATAGCAGGGAAAGCCAGCAGCACTGGAGTAGCTCCTCCACAATCTGCTCAGTGCCTCAGGGCTTACTGGCTCACAAGGAACCACCTGATTGTGACTGAAATCACCAGTGCCAAGGGATGTGGACCGGGGCAGGGGTTCCTGGAATGGCCTTTTCCCCTCACTGCCATCATTGCCTTGAGAGGGGAGGTAGTCACTCCATGAAAATTTGACCTCCCCTTCATTTCTCCTAAATTCAATTCCAGGGAAAGACGACACTGAGGCAGGAGAAAGGGGTTTTTTCTCCGGGGAAGAAATGCAAACCACATGCAGGCAGGCTCAGGCAGGAGGAGGGACTGGGGCTGCGAGAGCCGGCGCTCAGCAGCGAGGCCGAGCTAAAGTCAGTTAGTGCTTCAGGACTCTAAACACGCCTGAGTGCTGCGCTTTGAGCAGGCGTGATCCCTGTCAGAGAGAGGCTGCCAGTAGGGTTTGAAAATAATTAAGAAACCCAGAACCCCTGTGCTTCCCAGAAAAGCCTGTTAGTTCTGCGGTGGAAACCTTGCTTGCAGGGAGTGCATCGCACAAACAGAGTCGTGACTCATCAACTGGATGGAGCTAAACTCCATTTTTCGAAGGTCAATATGCTCAAATCCTAATGAGCTTTACCCTTGGTAGGGCTCCCATGCTCCCGTTGTCAACCTGAATTCCTGGGATGCCCAGCACACCTGAGAGTAATGGAGGACAGTTTCAGGGGATGTATTTCATCCAGAGACACCAAGAGCTTCCAAGTGGGCAGTAATGATGGGGAAACTGAGGCACAGAGGGTTCAGACCACCAGTCCACTGCCTCCAGCCAGAGCCTGCACCCCACCAGCCCCATCCCTGCAGCCTGGGTGGACACTGCCAGCCCCTGCTCTTGGGGGATCTCAGCTGTGAATCCGAGCGGTCCAGGACAGCCTTGGAGGAACAAAACAAGACAATCAATCACCCTTGCTTCATCCCGCCCCAGTCTGCATTGTGCGGAGCCTGAGGGACTCCACATCAAAGCAGGAGCAGCTGGCTGCCGGGGTGTCCCAAGCTGGCTGGCGGGGTGTCCCAGCCCCAGACGGGCAGCGCCCTGCCCACGGGCTGCCTGTCTGCACTGCCCACACGGGCTTGGCCTCTGCTCACTGCCTGAGCCCCAGCAGCAAAGCCGGGATGCAGCGCTGCTCCCTGCTCCGAGCATGGCGAAAGATGTCCGAGGTCACAGCGGCTGCAGAGAGCACCAAAGCTGGGGGTGCATGGATGCGGGGACAGCACTGTAGCATTCCAGGGCTGGCAGCACCTTCCCTCTGCAGGGGCGAGCAGGAGGTGACATTGCATGTGGGGGAAGAGCCATCCCAAGCTTATCCTGGAGCTGTGGGAAGGCTGCAGGGCAAAGCCTGCTCCTGCCGCGCAGCTCCCGCTATCCTCACAAGACCCTTTTCTTTGCAGTTCCTTCCTTGCCACACGGCGGGCACTTCCCCCAGGCTGCAGCCCCAGCGCTGCTGCAGACAGTACATTAATTTTTGGATGTCTTTTGCAGCTCCTCAGCGTTTCTCCTCATCCCAGGCACGCAAGGCTGGGATGAGGCAATGTTCTTGGGGAGTATTGGCTTCCCGGCTGGTGGGGAATATTCCTTGATGAAACTGGCCCAACCCCAGTGGGGTTGGGGATGGTGAGGGCATGCAAGGGGTCCAGTCGTGGTGGGCAGGGCTGCACCATGGTAAACCAGCAGCGCTGACCTTCTGGGATGGGGCATCTGGGCAAGGGAGAGCACCTGGATACCCCTGGAGCAGTGCCGTGTGTGGGTGCAGCAGTGGAACAGCAATTTGGGTACAACCCTCCAGATATCCCCTGTTTTCCCTCTGGCAAAGGGCAGAGTGGCTCTGCCCTGTGACCACAGCATGGGACAGGGCAGGGAGGACATGTCTCTGGCAGCCTGCAGGACACACGTGCCCGTGGTGGGTAACAACTGACATTTTTTCCAGTTCGTTAATTAAAACACAGAACAAAAGTCACTAAAGTGTGAGGCTGGGTGTTTACAGGGAAAATTCCTCTTCAGGTGCCAGGTTTATTAATAGAAGAGGAAAAAAACAGGGGGGAGAAGCAGGGCCACAGCTGGACAAGGAACATCTGGGAAGGATATACTTATTGGGGGTGGATGGTTTTGGGTGTGTGTGTGGGATGGTGGTGTGAGGATGGGGGTGCAGTAGCCACCCATGTCCCCTCACCACCAAGCCCCCGGGATGCTGAGTGGCCATGGGGAAGCCATGCTGTGGGCATTGCTGTGAGGCAGAACGTTCCCAGCTCACCCTGTGGGACCCTGGCAGAGCTGATTCAGATCCTTTGAAGTTTTCCCCATTAACTGCCACAAACTGGTCAGGATCCAGGTCGATGAAGCAGGAGATGCTGTTAACATCGCCACCAGAGCTGGAGCTGCTGGGACACAAGAAATACACGCTCAGACAGGGCTCATAATGTGAAGTTTGGGGCAGCAAAACCCCCCTGGCTCCTTCAAGCGGCCCCCAGGAGTGCAGGGACTCCCAGCAGTGTTGGGGGGGGTGGCAGAGCTGTGCCCCCCAGACCCACATGCCACCCACCTCTGCCAAGTGCCTGCACACAGGCTGGCATTTGCACTTCCATATGTGACACATTAGGATTTGTTTAGAAGCCCTTTATTGTCATATTTTGTTCTTTATTTCCTACAAATTCAATTTGCTGAGGGATGTGTGCAGATTGTGAAATTATTTTGAGAATAGTTCCTCTGGGTTTTTTAATTTCCTTTGTATTAAATTTTACAGTGTTTAAAAGGCTATGAAAAATTTTATGTCACAAAAAAATAAAAAGAAACAAAAAAAAAAAAAAAAACCAAAACAAAACAAAAAAAAAAAAACTGAGGACGGCAAAATTCCAGGGAGGAAAGGAAAGGAGAAGAGCCCAAGAAGGGGATGAGCTGTGGGTTGGTGCTGGGAACAGCCACTGTCATGGCAGGCACTGGGGATGGTCTGGCACTGATGCCCCCTCCTGCTCCCACTTAATCCTGGCTGGAAAACCAGAATGGGACAGATGTGGCCACTGCCTCAAAACGGGTGCTGGAGTGGGACCTGCCATTTGCTGAGGCCTGGATGATTGTGGTTTTTCCCACCACTCAGCCTTTCCCTTTCCTTTGCTCTCCATATGGGAGCAGGACACAGATGCTTTGCACAAGGCCGTGGGGCTCTGCTGAGCCCCCCCCCCCTGCCTTTCCAATGCCTCACAGTCATTTGGTGCAGACATAAAAGCCCACGGCCACTCCCGTCAAGAAATTCCCGACAAGAAAATCTTTGAATTATTCCCAAGCTGTGACTGTGGAAAGCCAGGCTGCCTCCCATGAAGGGCTCCACAGCTTGGAGGCATTAGGGACCCCTTTTGCTGCCGGGGCAATGGCCAGTCGGGAGCCACCCTCCCGCCCTCTGTCCCCTATGCTGGATGTTTCCAGCTTCTTCAAATCACAGACACATTTTTCATCTCTTTATTTCTACCATTGTCATTGTCATTGTTCTAGCTGGTGCAAATTGGGAACTGGCTGTGCACTGACACTGCTGCTCCCTTCGCCCGCAGCCGCTCTTGTCCCCAGAACCAGCAGGAGGGCCCATTCCAGGGATGGAGATGGTACTGCATCCTGCTGCCAGTCCCCCAGGGGCTTTTGCACCTTAGTCCATGTCCCTGCCTGGCATAGGACCCCTGGTGTGCTGCACCCTGCCCCTCTCCAACATTATTTCCCCTTTGCAGCCTGCCCAAGGGTGCTTGGAGGAGGGTGCAGGGGCAGTGCCGGTGTCTGGTGAAGGTCTGGCTGAGACCCCACAGTGTTTTGAGGGCTCCTGGGGCTTCAGCAGCACTGAGGAGGGGGCTGGAGTATTTGAGAATGATAGAATCATCCAGCTCAAACTCTCTTGCCATGGGCAGGAACACCTTCCACCAGACCATTCTACCTGGCCCCGAACACATCCAGGGTCTGAGAAACTCAAACCCAGCAGCATCTCCAGCCTCAAAGGACCAGGGACAAGGACTCCCCTTTGCAGCGCCAGGGTGCCCAACCCTTACCACAGCTATGCAGGGATCTGTAGGGTGGTTGGTGCCTCTCAGCACCAGGGAAGAGAGATGATGTGGAAAATAATTATGCAACAGGATTTATCCATTATTAATATGGAAACGGAAGAATTCAGTGAATGCGTAACTTCGATCGAGAGCAAGATGCCAGGGCTGCAGAGTTGTCCAGTGCAGTAGGATGTGCCAAACAACCAGCAGCACCAACCATCTGAGAAGAATAACAGGATGTTTGAATAAGCTGAGAACAAAACAGCCTTCCAGGGCTATGGGGAAGCAGGGATGCAGAGATATGAGAATAGAGGGTGTATGGATGCAGGAATGTGGGGATTTGGGGGAAGGAGACATGCAGGGACCCAGAGATGAAGGGATGCAGAGATTCAGGGTTGTGGGGATGCAGGGATGCAAGTCTGGACCTGATGGTCCCTCTGCCCATTACATCCCACTGCCCATGCAGATCCTCTCCCTAAGCCCAGCGTACTGAGGCCTTCTCAGATCAGCCTCACTCTGCTCCTCTGACCCCTCCAGGCAACTTGGCAAATTGATGGAGGAGGATTGCTGAGCAGATCCCAGCTTTTGATCTGGGAAAAGAGAGGCCACACCAAGCACTTTCTGAAATTCCTTCCTGAAGCCTTGGCTGGGCGCCGCTGCCGCTTTGCTGAGACATTCAGACCCTGGCAGCACTGGAGCTTGAGCCTGGCCTGGCCACGCCATCCTGCCTCTTCCCAGCACCCAGGTTTAGGGAGCTGCAGCCTTGGCAAGAGCTCCCTGCTCTGGCCTGTGTGCCCCTGTGCAGGTGTCTGGGTGTGGAGCCTTCATGCCAGCCACCTCCTGGCTCCTCTTTGTCCCTAGAGTCATGGGGTGATGACTTCTCCAGGCCACCAGCATTTCTTTCCCCGCCACATGCTGGCAAATTCCTTTCACATGATCAGGAAATATGAATTCTCCTCTTCTATTTGTTTTTTAAAGGAAAAAAATGTAAAAAAGTGTAATCTAATCAAATGCTGTTTGTTTGTGGTCTCAGTGATCTCCAGTTGTTTGGTTGAGGCTCAGTGAGATGCCATTGGGATGGCCAAGGACAAGAGACGCTCCAAACCTGTTGCAAACCCAGGTGCTCCCAGCCCTGCCATTGTGGGCTCATCCCCATGTGGGGATAGACAAACATCCCCATCCCAGTGGCTCCACTGGAACTGGGAGCACTGGAGGCAGAACTGGTTTGGCTGATGGAACCATTGCTGGCCTCACTTCTGTCAGGCTGGCTGAGAGAGTGTGGGAGCACAGGGATTGTTGTGTGGTCTTCCAGGAGGGCTCAAATTAATAAACCAGCATTGTTAAACAGTTCAAAACATCAGTGGCCTTTAATTATCCCCTTTTCCTAAGGGAGGGGGCATTTTGCACCTGGGGAGGCCATGCCACACATCGCTCTTTCATCACAGTATGATGGGATTTTTCCCCAGTGCTTATGTCTGTAAGCAGCCCTGCTCCAGGCCCACAGTGGGAAAGCACTGCTATGCCAGGACCCTGGAAACCCCCATCCATGGGAAGCACCACTGTGATCCTCACAGGACCCCTGTTCCTGGGTATGCCCAGCCTAGGAATATCTCTTCTCCAGCAGAGAACTGATGCAGATTTATTCCCTGTCTCCGGGGGAACTCTGAGCAGCATCAGTTCCCTTGGGACTGGAATCACTCTTTGCACCCCAGAGTGCCCCTAGGCCAGGGCTGAGACCTCAGCAGGAGGGACCCTCTGCCTGCAGGAGGGTGCTGGAACTTTCCTACCGCAATGGATGGACGGGTTGGTTCTGTTGGGAGCCTCCCAGACAGCCAGGGAAGAATGAGGATGGATGGAAAGAGATGAGGGCAACAGGTCATGATGTCTCTCCATGTGTGGTTGCCACAGAGCTGAGACAGAGCTCTCCTCTCTGGTGGGGAGCCATGAACCCCCAAAATGCTGTGGGAAGGAGAGGTGGCAGCTGAGAGGGCCTGGAGTGCGTGCAGGGTGCAGAGGAGGCTGGGGATATTTGGAAATGTTCTTTTTCTGCTTTCATAGTGTGACATGCATTTTTTACTTCATTTAATCTTTTTTGTTCAAATTCCCAAGTGAAGAATTCTTTCCATGAGCCAGAGCCTGCTGCCACGGCTTTGTGCCTGGCCATGGCACTGGGGACCAGTTGGAGACCATGCCCCTGTATCCCTCCTCCAACTGCAGTAGCACGGATGCTCAGAAGTGGGCATGAGGCTCAGGGCACCCAACTGGCACCCTCTCCATCACTGCTTCAGCTCCGCTGTCCCACTCCAACCCCCTTTTCTTTCCACTCCTGCAATTTGGTCCTCTTTGGGGTGATGAACCTTCTCTGTGTGCTTTTGAGAGGGAGCTGCCCACAACCCATTTTAAACAGCTCAGGCTTTGTCTTTATTCCAGTCCTGAAAATTGAATTTGTTAGTGGCATAAACAGGATATAAAAGACTGAAAAAAATAAAAAGGAGAGGGGAACATTTTTCTCCATGTCTTTTCCTTCAACCTCTGAGGACCATATCTGCTGACACTTCTGAGTGTTAGTCAAACTCCTGATGACAAACAGGCCCTGGGGACCTTCTCTGTGCAGCATCTCAGGTCACCATTTCTGCTCTTTTCCTTTTTTTTTCCCTGGTGTTCTCCAAACTAATGGTGGTTTATGGTGCTCTTTGACGTCAGCCACAAATGGGGCTGCCAGGTGGTAATAATTTTCCTGAATGTCGGCTAAATACAATTATCACTCCATTTTCACTTCAGAAATATTAAAGTTTGTGTTCCTCCTGTTATTAATTTTGAAAAAATCCTTTATAAGTCACCGTGGCACACGGCCGCCAGCCCTGGGGTGCTGGCAGCCACAGCAGGGCTGGTGACCAAAGTCCGGGCAGGCCCTGCTGTGCCACGTTCCTGGATTGTTCTGGAGTGGAGGGATGGGAGGCAGTGCCCTAGAGACCCAGGGACAGAGCCAGGAGTTGGGATGTCAGCAGGACTAAGGATGGATCCTGAGGCTGGGAGGGTGAGGAGAGACCCATGTCCCTGTGGAAGACCCAAATTCCAGTTCCTGTGGACCATGAACTTAAATCGGGTGTTTCCCAGCCCCATGCCAGCACAGCAGGGTCCATGAAAGGACAAGCTCCTAGACACGCCATTTCCTCCTGGCTTGGTGTCCAAAGCATGAGCACATCCCTGCAGCTTTGGCCAGGGCAGGCAGGAGCTTAGGAGCCGCTGGCTTTTGTCACGGAACGATCACATCCTGCTGCCAGGAAGGGTCCATGAGGGTTGGGATGCTGCAAAAGTCCACGTTCAGCTACAACCAGAGGACCCAGGGCAGTTCCCAGAGCTGAGACACTGGGGTTGGATTATCAGCAAAATGGCTTAAAAGTAAACTTTGAGACAGATACACCATCACAGCCTTTGGTGGCCGAGTCCCAGCTGAGTGATGCCAGCACCAACATCAGGCTCTCAGCCCTGGCACAAGCTGAGGAGCAGGTACAGCCACATATCCCAAGTTTTGCTTCCCCGAGGGCACACAGATGGGCACCCTTCTTGCCTTCCACTGCCTAGAGTCACCTCAGCCTCTCACCACATCCCCTGACTGGGAGCACATCCACTGGGAGCTGCAGCTGTGGCATGGCATGGGCAGGGCAGGTCATGGGCAGGGCTGGCCGTGGGCACCGGAGCCACGACTGCAGCGGCTGCTTCCACAGCCCTCCCTGGGCTCTGTGGCTGCAGGGGGGAATTTCCCCATCCCCAAGCAGCAGCCTGCTCAAAGCCTTTGTCTTCTGCTGAATTCCAGCTGGTGAGAGTCATCCACCAGAGTCAGAGGATTTACCCTCCTGGGGAATGATGTGCAAGAGGGAACCATGTAGTCACATTAAAATTATTTGAAAAAGAATGGGACTTCTGAGTGCTGTCTCACGTGGAGCCAGGAACATCCATCTGACTGATGCTTCCATCTGTCTTTCTCAATACTTTCCTTAAATAGTCCAAATATTAAAAAAAAAAAAAAATCTATTGGAATTTGGCATATATGGTTCTTAGGAGAATAGAAGCGGGCCAGATACTAAAATACCGCTGCCTCGCTCCCCTCCAGTAACAAACACATGATTTTCATTGCAGGGAAGGCAGAGGCACATCTGGCCCAGAGGAGGATGCTTCATGGTCACCGATACTTTGGCTTTGCTGGGAGAGCAGGCTTTGCCCAGGCTGAGGGGTCCTGTTGAGCACAGTAGCAGCACCCAACTCATCTGGGGAATTCCAGCTCCCTACAGCAAAGGAATGTGCAGTCCAGCTGCCTCAAACCCCAGGCTCCCTGTCCTACACTGCAAGTCCCATCTCCTGCCTTTCCTTGGAGAAACCTTCCCTGAGCCCCCGCTGTGCACAGCCAGGGGGAGTGGCTGCAATGGCGGGAAGAGATTCCGGAGCACTTTTCACACTGTGTCACAGTTCCTCAAAGTCCTTGCTGCTGTTGCTCTTACTGTCACCTCCTGCCAGCTTTTCCCTGGAACCCTGCGGTGCCCACAAATGGGAATTGGTTTATGGCCTGGCTCAATGTTGGTGACTCCTGACCACCGTGTTTGCTCATTTCATCCATTCAGCTCTGCTCAAGGAGCAATGACAGATTTTCAGTGACAGAGTTTCAGTGGCTCATGTGGGATGGAGATTGATGTTGGCTTCAAGGATGGTGCTTGATGCAAGTGCTTTCCCACAGGGATGCTGGGGCTGGGGGCCTTTCCCTGCCCCAGTGTCACCCACTGCTGGGGCAGAGTTGGATAAAACCTTCAACAGCTGCCAGCCTTCACATTCACCTCCTCCTTTCACCTTCTCCAGTGAATACTGAGGTCCCAGTTCAACAGTTCATGCAGCAAGCAAGCACACCCTCCATCCTCCCAAGCTTCTGCACATTCCACCATCCTCATCTCCTGGCTACCTGGGAGCGCTGCCCCAACACCACGTCCCCTTGGGAAATCCCAGCTCAGCCTTAACCACCAGCCGGGCAGAGCAGAGGATCCAGCGTAGGGATGCCGTCCTTCCCCGCGCCCGTCGGCGCTGGCCGGCGCTGAGCCCACCCCGCGCCAGCCGCCGGGTGTTCTCCCCGCTCTGACAGCTGTACGGAAATTGGAAGGCGATGCTGACATGTGTCAACAATAACCAGCAAACAAGCGCCAGCGGTGGCGGCGGCTGTCCCCAGCACCTCGAGGAGGCTGGCCACTCTTGGCTGAAATCACAGCACGTTGCGGCTGGAAGCAGGAGTATTGTTTCAATTATTTCCATTATATAAAGTCAGGCCATTTAATATATTCTGCCTCAAAGGGGCTCAACTAAAGAGATAAAATAAACACTGGAAATATGCTCTGCTGACATGGACCAGGAATTCAGTTTCGACACCAAGCCTTCCCTCCCATCTCAGCGCTCGTCTTCCCTTTCCTCCTGCCTCTCTCTCCTACTCTTGCTGCCCCTTGGCCTTCAGTGCCACTTGATGCCAGTTCCTTCTTTGGGCTTTGCTCCTGTTTTGGCAGCTGGAGCACTTGAAGGCTGTGCAACCATGCTGGCGTCCAGGACTGGAGCAAGCCAGAGGAGCCAAGAAGAGAGATGGAGCTCCAGAGCTCACTCTGGGATGAAGGATGTGATTTATGGCAAATCTTAAGCCTCTTGGGATGACACATTCCCTGAGAACAGCAGGAAGAGCAGGTGGAACAAACTCAGGAATGGCTGGAGTGTGGCACGAGGAGGAGGAGAAGGAAAAGGAGAAGGAAAAGGAGGAAGAGGAGGAGGAGGGGAGAGCAAATGTGCCGTGAGCATGCTGCGGGCTGCACTTGGCAATATCAGCACTAAAATCAGCCACCTTCACACCTTCCTTCTCATCTGGGAGAGCTGACGGCACCCCAACATTGAGGGAGCTCACTGGCTCTGTGCTGGTAAAGGAGGTGGTGAGTTGGTCTGCCAAGAGGCTGAAGTTGCTCCCACCGGCTCTGACCAGACAGGATGTTTCCCACAGCATCATCCTCCCCAGAGCACTCCTCCCTTGCAGGGCTGTGCTAGTCCAGGTATTCCCAACATGTTGGCGTGTGGGAAGGAGCACCAGCCACACCAGCACTAAATCTGATACTTGGCCTTTCCCAGCACATTTCCCTGCTCCGAGCTCTGCCTCTCCTGGAGCGGGGTCATGGGCAGTGCCACCCCCAGGGGCCTGGGTGTTGGAGGGAGCCGTGTCACGGGATGCCAGTGAGGGCTGTGGTGCGGCGTGAGGTGGAGCTGGCTTTTCTTAAGAGCAGGGAAAGGGCCTCTGCTGAACTGGCACTAGAGCAGCTGTGACTTTCCATTCCTGTGGGAAGTGGGCTGCCACCGTCCAAGCATCTGGGCTTGTTATGATGGGAGAGGAATGCCAAGTATTTTTCTTCCTTATCCACTACCATCCGCTCAAACCCTCCCCTGATCAAACCCACATTCATCGCCCAGGATGCACTGGGGAAGATCCCTCCCAGCCCTCATAGCTGCTGGGAGTTCATGGCACCTGTGGAGAAAACGCCGCCCTCATCCAGGGGTTCCCTCCATCCCCCTGTCCCTTCCTGTCTCCTGCTGCTAGCCAGCTCCAGACATTTAATTTTCACTTTATTACCTTCCCTAAGAACGTCCCTGTGCCTGCATCCCTGTGCCACCACCTCTGTGACTGCATCCCTGCTGACCTGTGGGCCCGGCGGGACCACACTGTCCCCTCCAGAGCCCTGAGCATCCCGAAAGCAGCCACTGGGATGGTGCCACGGGCGTGTGCCCTGGGGCGCCTGCCGTGCCGGGAAGCAGGCGGTGCAGCTTTGGAAGGTCACCAAGATTTTTCCGAAGATGAAAGTGTGCTCAAGTGTCAAACAAACTTTCCAAATTATCTTTCTGGACACTTTCTCCCTTCTGCTTTGGAAGACGAAGGAGGAACATTTCATTCCCTCTGTGCTGGCGTGGAGCGGGGCTGCGTGAGGAGTCGGGAGCTGCCAGCGGCACCCGCGGCTCAGCCTCGCTTCTCCCCGACATCATCCCTGAGTCACCGCGGGTGCTGCCCTGGCATCATCAGCTGGGCTTTCCCCTCCCCGCAGCCCCCCAAACCCCTCCCAGCACAACAGAGGTCTGCCAAGTGCCCAGTTAAACAGCAGACACCACCTCCCCTCCCACCGACAGTAGGATGTGTCATAAATACACAAATTAAGGGAAACGTGTGGATTTTTCTGCTCTCTCAGGGATACCTGGCACACAGCAGCAGGGGCATGGGGACAGCGGCTATGCCGCCCTTGGCAAATCCCCCGTGATCCCAAACAGCTGGGGATGGGCTGAGCAATGGCCACGTGGTGCCCCCAGGACCCAGCATTAACGAGAGTTGTCTAATTAGCACGTCCGCCTGTGACGGGTCACCCTGGCAAGGCTTGTGCCGACATCCGCTCACCCATGCCAGCAGCCAGAGAGCGTGACCTGGAATGAGGTGCTTCCCTGGCCCTTGCCCAGTGTTTGCCTTCCAGATCTGGACAAGGAAATTCCCTAGGGGCTCCAGGGTAGCTGTGCTGGCACCCAACAGGACTTGTGGAAGCTCCTTGCCCTGCAGCACCCATGTCTCATCCTGGTCACTGCCATCCACACCAATGCAGTTGCCTGCAGCAAGGGTTTGGAGACACTCAGATATCCTCAATGCCATTGCCATATCCCTGTTCTTCTGTGCTGGGATGGCAACAGCATCCCCATGTCCACACGGGCCCCAGCCCTTGCAAACTCCTGATGGTGATGCCATGCTGCAGGTTTGGTTGTTTATGGAAATTTCATCTGAGCCAGATGCTGCAATTTATGCATTTTATGTGTAATTTTTGAATTTATTTCATAATTAAAAAAAAAAAACCTAAAGTGATCCCAACCATTATTACTCCTGGTTTCCTCAATTATTACTCCTGGTTTCCTACAGTGAGGCCAAAGGGGTGTGAAATGGCTCCTTTGTTGTCTGATCATTAACCCTTCAGGAATGAAATGCAGCAGTGCCGGATGGGAGAGGTGGGGAGAGAAGCTCAGGGGGGCTGGGGGAGAGAAGAGAAACAGGAGGGAGAAATTCGAGGGGTAGAGAGAAGATTAACCCCAATGTACTATCCCTGGACACCCCAGGACACGGATGGACATGTCCACTGCAGCCCTGGGGGTGGTTCACTCTGGTGCAATGAGTTTGCTGGTTCTCAGCACCCCCAGTCCATTTGTCCCTCCCAGGCAATGCAGACCCAGAACATCCCGGGTGGAAAGCAGCCCTGCAGCTTGTTGGTGTGTGGGATGAGCAGGTGGGTGATGATCTCCCCCAGGTTGCTCAGAGGGGTCCTGTGGGCCCAGAAAGTCTCTCCGTGCCCCCTCTGGGGGAGGAGAGGGGCACCATGTGCTGGTTTGCACGTGGTGATGACAGGAGTGAATGTGCTCTCACTGGGGCTGTCACTGGTGGCCAGTGGCCTTGGAGCCCTGCCTGGGAGGTCACCAGGCTGTTCCAGGGTACAGCTCCTGGCACAGGGTTGGGACAACGGGACGAGCAGGTGGGGGTCCCAGGATGGGGACCTGCGCCTGTAGGTCACCTCGGGTACCTGGCTAGTGAGGTGTCTCCCTCCTGTCCTGCACCCCACTTCAAACACAGCCCCTAAGGTGGGTTTTGGGGAGCACAGCATGGGACAAGGGGTGTGGACAGCCGCATAGGAGCCCGGAACAGCGCAGTGAGCTCGTCTTGGCTTGGAACAGCTTGGCACAGCTCAGCTCGGCTCAGCTTCGCTCCCGCAGCTCGGAGGGAGGTGAGTTAAGAAGCGCTCGGAAAATCAGAGTCAGCTGCAATCCTGGGGACAGCCGGGGCAGACCCGCAGCCGCCGCCGGAGCTGCCGGAGACCCACGACGGCTCCCGACGACCGGGGGACTCAGCCCTGCCCGGGGGGCTCAGCCCTGCCCGGGGGGCTCAGCCCTGCCCCCGGGGGCTGTCACTGCCCCCCGGCCCTGCGGGGACTCGGAGCGGGGGGCTGAGCCGGGGGGGCTGAGCCGGGGGGGCTGAGCCGGGGGGGCCGGCGCAGGCAGCGTCACCCTCCTGGCTCCACCCCCCCAAAATCGCAGGGGGCTTCGCTGTGACCCCGGCGCTGGGATGGCAGCGGGACAGTCGGACCGCGGCGGGACGGTGGGACGGTTCCCAGCCGAGGTGGTGGCTGGAGTGCTCCGGGGGGATCCAGCCAGGGCGTTTGCCAGTCGCTTTGTTGCTGCTGGGGGAATTTTTTTTTTTTTTTTTTAGGATTATTATTATTTTGAAAGGGAGGGTGAGGAGAGGGGGCTGACACTGACTATAAAGGCAGGGCTCCCTGGAGCAGCCGGCACTTCCCCGCCACCATGAGCACTCCCCGGGCCTGACAGCCCAGCCTGCCCCACTGTCGCCGGCTCAAGCTGCCCTGAAGTGTGGCTGTGTGTCCGAAGCTCGTGTTGGGATGGTGTGAGCCCGGAGCCGCTCGTCGCCCTCCCAGCACCCCTCACCGGCTCTGGCAGGAGCCGAGCCCACCAGCCGCTTGGATGATTTGATTTCTTCCCTGTCCGACATCACTCGTGCCCAGATGCAGTGGATAATATTCATGTTGCTGTTATTCATCAGCTCCATGGAAATGCTCACACAGAACCGGTGGAAGAAGCAAGGTACGGTGTGCACAGTGGGCTTGTCCCGCTCGGGTCCCGCGGGGTGGCTTTGGGACACCAGGCTGCCTGTCCTGCCTGCACGGAGCAGGAAGGAGTTGTGAACCAGGGCTGGAGGTGCCGGGAACCAGCATAACCCCAACCCCTCGCCTTGAGCCCCCTTGGGGTCTGTGTTCCCCTCTGGGTGCGTGGCATGGGGCTGGCTTGGCAGTGCATGAAGATGCAGAGTGCAGCCCCATAGCACCTCCTGCCCGGTGCCAATCCTGCCTTTGGGGCTGGCAGGAGACAAGAGACACTGGCTGGCACTGGGACCAGCTCTGCAAACCCCAGCAGAGCCAGACACAGTGGGGATAGCACAAAATGGGCTGCTTTTCTGATATTTCCTTTCTCTGCATAGCACACTAACTGCCTTAGGAGTAAAACCTCCTGGAAGGATGCTCAGAGACACGGCAGGCACTGCCTGTCCTCTGCCCCATCCTGTCCCCAGGAAGAGGCACCAAATGAGCCACTGCTCAGTGCCTGGGCAAGGGCAGGGTGTGCTGGGACTGTGCCGAGGCACATGCCCCCTCCGTTGGGCACTGGCTCATGTCTCCTCACTGGGCAGTGCAAGGCAGTGCCAGCTGGCTGTGTGGAGTGGGTCCAGGGCTGGTTCTCAGCTCTGTGCCAGGAATGCCTTAGTTTTGGGGCCAACATGTGCCAGGGTAGGGGCACGACCTCCCAGGACCAGGGCTCTTAGGGCTGGAGCCCGGAGAGCTTCCCTTGAAGTTGTTCCATGTTAAAGGCATGTGGAGGCAGTAGGTGTGTGTGATGATGTGGGTGGCCAGGCTGGTGGCCAAAACACCCCTGATGGGAAACAGCCAAGCACCAAGAGGGGCTCCAGCTACCACTGCTTGATGCTGGGTAGCACAATGTTCCAAAGGCCTCAGGTCTTGGCAGCCTGGGTCTCTGGCTATGGCTTCACACCCCAGACATGTTATATACCCTGGGATAACCTGCACAGAAAAGCCAGCACAGGGTCCAGGAGCCACAAGAGATGCTGCAGCACCCTACAGCCTCTCTACTGCCACTGGGAGCTCTGGTCTGGGCAGTCCAGTGCCCCAGGGACTCATGGTTCCCTGCAGGACTGGGCGTAGGGTGGGCAGAGATGGGGGATGTCACACCCATGTCCAGCAAGCTCAGGTACCCACTGTTCCCCATGCCCTGTGCCCATCCCAGCTCAGCCCTGCCCTCTGCCATCACCACTGGACAGGAGGAGATGGACCCACCTCTTGTTCCTAACCCCCAAGCCCGTGGTTTCAGAGTGAGCCACATTCTGTTGTTCTCTGTGGTGGCTCCCAGTGTCACTCTCGGTGGCAGAGATGTGTGTGCCATGCCAGCAGCACTGTCGAGTGGAGGAGGATGACCCCACTTCTCCCAGCTCCATACCATGGAATTACTTCCAAAGCCAATGAGAGAAGGGAGGCCCCGGAGCCCATCCAGGGCTTCCCACCTTCTTTGCTCTGGCTGGAAGTGGAAGGAGAGCAGCAAAAAAAAAACCCCTAAATATCAAAAAGAATTAGGGAAGGGAAAGAGGCTCGTAAATCCACGGGTCTCCAGGGAAGCCACTCCAGCTGCAGCCAGGAACACAAATGTTGTCAGCGTTTGGTAAATATGTAACGGAGACCATAACAACTTAATGGATCCAAGGTGCTTCGTTAGCGCTCCCAGCAGACGCAGCTCTAATGAGCTCTCCTGGCAGTGCTGCCCTCCCAGACAGTGTGCCCCAGAGAAGGGACTGGGATGAGCCAGCTTGGGGACAACTGCATGGCACCACAGCACCGTGGACTGGTTTGTGCCAGGGACCAGCACACGGGGCTGCAAGGCATTGCCTGCCATTATCATCTGACAGAATCCTCTGCCAGCATTCCCCTGGCTTCCCAGCATCTCTGCCCCAGCCCCCCAGCT